>NC_141685.1:85663380-86263380 GCF_964263255.1 Lissotriton vulgaris | reverse complement strand
CCTTAAGTGAATTAGATTGACTGGTTGGGGGGCCAATCCTAGGACAAGGGGTGGCACAGGAGGATGTGCACCACAGCAGGGATAATGGAGGGTTAGTCTAGGAGATGACGGTGACGTCAAAACCGCCCCTTATTCATGGAGCCCATAGCCCGCTGGATATAGAGACAAATCCACGTAGATTTCTTGCATCTTTACCTGGGCACATTGACCAAATGTCTAATCCCCCAGTAGTAGGAGGGCAAGGAAATATTAATATAATCTCCTGGAACATAGCAGGCCTGTCCAGTAAACTTAAAAATCAGGACTGGCTAGGATATATCAGGAGATTTGACATTATTTGTCTGCAAGAAACGTGGGAGGCAGATTGTAGCGCACTAGCACTGGAAGGCTACAAAATGTATTCTGTTCCAGCATGTAGATCCTCTTCAGGGCGAGCCAAGGGAGGCCTAATTACTTATGTGGATTTGAGGTTACATCGGAAATGGGAGGACTTAGTTTGGGATTCAGAATGCACACAGGGAATACGGTATACGAACAAGGGATTAAAATTAATTTTTATTAATTTTTGTAATGCCATCAAAGGCGGACAGACATTAGCCAGCTTGGTAGAGCTGGAACATAGGTTGATAGGATTAGAATTGCATGGGGTTGCTAGCGCCCAACTGGTGGTGTTGGGAGATTTTAATTGTCACTTGTGCCCCCACTTAATTAGCAGTAAGGGGGAATGGTCCGCTTGCCCAAGGGAAGAGGGACTGCACATGGAACACAGCAGGGAGGGATTTGAGTTAAGCAAGCTGTTGGGCACACATGACACGATGGATTTGATAGGAGCAGCGGGGGACTATTGTATCCTCCCATCCTTTAAAGGGAAGGGAAGGGGCTCTGTTATTGATTTTATTTTTGTTCCAAGCTCCTTAATATGTCGGATTTTAAGTTTGAATGTGGAGTTTAGCACCTACAGTGACCCTAACCCCCTGGTGTTGATCCTAAGGGACCCTGACTCAGTTAAACATCCTCATCGTAAGTAGACCAGAGGCTCCTTTACAGTCATGGACTGGGAAGGAGACTGAGATGGTCAAACATCCATTGTGATAAATTCTACAGGGCACTACTGACGGAGAAAACCCAGCAGGTCTGGAAGTGTCTAGACCCAAAAGTAGAGGAGGTGGACCACATCAATGCATTTGAGGGAGTAGCACATTGTATTGACGGCCTGCTTAGACGTAGAACGCCAAAAGAGGATGAGGATACTCACAGGTGGTTTGATCAGCAAGGCTCTAGTGCCTTGAGGGAACTGGAGGCAGCTTTAAAGATTGTTCCCAAAGATAAGACAACGGTGTCCACTTGCCGGGGGAGGTATAAATAGGCACTAAAACAACGCAAAACTTCATTGCAATAGCAGGCTTGGGAGAATCTGAGGGAAGTGGCTGAATCAAGGGATATGACCGCCTTCTGGAAAATTCTAAATAAACCCTGTTTTCAGGATAAGGATAAATCCAAGCCTGTCTCCCACATCCTGCCAGAGGCTTGGGTGGAGCACTTTCAAGGCCTCTATAATCATGATAGTATGAGCAATTTAGTACCATCAGCAGGGATAGGAAATAAAAGGGTTGTTGAAACCCCATTTTCTTTAGGTGAGATAAAAGCGGGAATTGAGGGCTTAACCCGCAATAAGGCCCCGGGCCCGGATGGGATCCCTCCAGATCTCCTATTAACCCTGGTAGACTTCGGGGCTTCTATTTTATTAAGAGTGATCAATACGGCAGTGGAGGCAGGTATGCTGTCATCCTGGTCCACTGCGACAATTGTCCCAATCTTCAAAAAGGGTAACAAAGATAACCCACAAGGTTACAGGTCTATTTCCCTCATTGATGTCACAGTGAAAGTCATGGGAAGAGCTATTCTTAATCGGCTTATGGATTGGGCAGACGAACATGACATCATTTCGGATATACAGTATGGCTTTAGGCCGGGTCGCTCAACCTCTGACCAATGTCTCAACCTTTATCTCCTTGTCGCCAAGTACACTGTCGCCAGCGATGAGACGGTGTACTTGGCTTTCATGGACCTCACAGCAACATTCGACCGGGTTAACCGTAAGAAACTGTGGGAGCTATTGGGGCCATGGGCGTGGATTCAGGACTGGTTAATATTTTAAGCACTTTGCACCAGTACACTTCAGCCCATGTCAGATACAACGACGAGGGAGACATTTCTGATTCTTTCCCTTGCTCTAGAGGAGTGAGAAAGGGCTGCATCCTGGCGCCTTTCTCATTTACTTTATATATTAATGGTTTAGATAAGGCATTGGGAGCATTAGGGGTGGACTGTCCGAGGATAGGTAGAAGAGGGATCCCGATTCTGCTTTACGCGGACGACCAGTACTTCTGTCACGCACTGAGTGGGGCCTTCAGCACCTCATTGATGGCTTTGTCATCTGCATGGAGAACCTGGACCTGTCCGCTAATCTCTCCAAATCATACATCATGGAGATGGGAAAAAGGCCAGGCAGGAAATTCACCTTCAGGATCGGCACCCACTGTCTAGAAAAAGTGCAGGCATTTTCTTACCTGGAATTTTATGTGATAGCCGCATCAGGTTTAATACTCTGTCAGATGAGAAATGCAGATCTCTTATCAGCTCTTCCGGGGCAATCATGAATTTTGCACACAGGTTGGGTCGCTGGGCTCCTGGGCAAATCTTGAATTTGTATTGGGTTATCTGTAATGCCACAACACTATATGGCAGTGAGGTTTGGGGTTTCATTGACCCATTAAGGATCCAAATAGAAGAAAATAAATTCCTTCGACGGTTTCTTAGAGTCCCACAGAGCACCCCCTCCTATTCAATCCACGAAGAGTTAGGTCTCACTTACATCAGAGATGGGATTCAATTGAAACCTCTCACTTGCTGGCTTAAAATATGGACTAACCCTGAAGCGGCTCCAAGCAAACAGATAATAACTGATTGCATTACCAGGGAGCATGGGTACAATATCCCTTGGCCTAAATATGTAAGGGAGACCCTGTTGGGCCTGGGTTTTGCTGATTATTTTAACACCCCGAGATCCTTTTAAGCCCGGGACAAGGCGATTGTTCAGTCCGCTTTCTTAAAGAACAAGGCCTCCATCAGGGAAGACACAGAGATGGTAAAACCATCCGGGAGAGCCCACCTCTTGGCTAAATCCAGCCCAGGTTTGGAACCATACCTGTCTTATTTTTATAATGCTCAGGACAGATTCCTGATGACTAGATTTAGGTTGAACCTACTCCATCACACACTGGGGTGTCCTTCGGGGTTTTTATCATCCACAGAGTTGAGGGGCCCCTGCGGCTCCATTTTGTTTAGGTGTGCCCCTATTACGCTCACCCCAGGAAGTTGTTTTTAAAGAGCATTTTAAAGAATGCTAGGTTCAAACACGGAAAGGTTGCGCTATTGTTCTTGAAATTGTCTGAGGAGGCCTTCACACTTTTTTGCACTGTTAATTTCCTAAGGATGGCCGCAAGACTGAGAAATACTAAGGACAGGGGATTATGACACTGGTCGTTAAATTATCCTTTTTTCTCTTTGGTACCAACACTTATGATGCCCTTCTCCTTGGTTTTTACCCAGATGAATTTTATGCTTGGGGGTTTTTCCTTTTTTAACATGTTGGTTTTATATCACCCTTGTTTCGTAACTTGCCCTTTTTGAATGTGATCTGCTCAGGAGTGTTAGACTTTCTAACTTTCAGCACATTTTCAACCTTATTACCCACGATGATTTGCTCTGTTATTTGCTAATATTTTGTACCAAATGTCTAGGTACCCGTTAGAAGGTTTTATTTCTTGTTTTTTTAAAATTCTAATTGTTATTGTACTTTTATGGTATTGCTGTATACCGAATAAAGTAATTTTGAATGATTGATTGATTGATTGATTGATTGATTGATAGTGGAAGGTCAGGCATTTGTTGTGTATGCTGGTCCTACGTTGTGCAAGGCCATGTAGGCATGACTCATCATCTTGAACTGGCATCTCTTCTGAATCGGGAGCCAGTGTAGTTTCTTGAGATGGGGTGTGACGTGGGTCCTTCTGGGAGGTGGAGTATGAATCTTGCCATAGAGTTCTGTATTGTCTGGAGTCTCATCTGGAGGTGTGCAGTAATTCTTACACAGATTGTGTTTCCAGTGCCCAGTATGCTAGTGATGAGGGCTTGCATGATGGTCCTTCTGGTGTTTGCTGGGAGCCATCTGAAGGTCTTGTGGAGCCTGCAAAGGGTGTGGCAGCAGGTGGATGAGATTGCATTGCCTTGTTTCTTCATGGATAGCTTGCTATCCAGAATGATGCAGAGGTTGCGGGCATGGTCTGTTGATGGGGGGTATGCCGTGCTCCGTAGGACACCATGTGTCATTCCATGGTGAGGTGTTGTTCCCAAAAATGAGGACTTCCATCTTGTCTGTGTTGCGTTTGAGACAGTTGTACTTCATCCAAGCCCTTGATACAAGCCCTGGCAATGCCGAGTATATATGGTTGGGACTTTAATTCTGCCCACGACACCTCCCTAAATAGACCCCTCCCCCACCACAACATGAGAATGTAATCAGAATGACCTATGCATTGTGGACTGGGTTATGCTTACCCAGACGTGAAACATCCGGTGGCAGATGAATCCTCGTACACGAGAATACTCGTTGTTCTCACCATTACACTAACTGCACACCAGAATCGGCTTGCTCCTATGCAATCCCTCTGTTGCTTCCTTGGTCTTGTGACCTGAATGTCTAGGCCGCACACTTTCAGACCACAACCACCTCAAAATGATGATTCAGTGGGGCAGACGACATGCACCAGTATCAACTAGGAGGCTGTGTGCCCCGGCCCTACGGGACAGAGTCTTCTGTGATACTGAAGGTACACATGTCGCCATATTTGAGACGAAGGAAGGGACTGCCTATACAACAGTGATAGAGTGGGGTACCTTTAAGGGTCTCACATAAGGCCAGTGCATCAAGATGTAGCATTGTGTAAAACATGCCTTTGCGAGCCCAGAACCTCTCTCTTGAACAAACAATATGAACAACAGAAATAAATGTGAGGTAGCTGCATGAAACTAGAACACAATCACCCCTCTGCGAAAGGAGTAAAGAGAGGCGGTGGTCAGACTAGGAACACTACACTATCAGATACTAGCATGGCTACTAAGGTCATTGACCCCAAAGACCCCCAGAAAGGCCAGCAGATCCCAGGTGGGCGTGATATTGAATGTACAAGCATATATAAACCAGGCTTTCCTGTAGTACCAGACGTCTGTATACTAGGCTGTGTTGAGAGTGCAAGTGCCCCAATTAGATGAGTATTTGAATAGACTGACAATCCCCAGACTTAACCCCCTTCAGGGACATACACCAGATGAAACCCTGACCACTGAGGAAATTTGCTTCATGATTGACTAGATCTCGTGCAACAAAACTCCTAGGATGGTCGGGTTCGCGTGGACTTTTACTTCACCTACAGAGCAACCCTCTCTCCAAAGCTACTCCAAATGTACCAACAGGCCTGGCAGGTGGGCACATTGCCGGGATCCCTATGGGAGGCTATGATATTAGTCCTGCCTTAGCCCAACAGGGACCCCCTGGAGCTACGCTCCTACTGGCCACTGTACACCAACCACAAGATTTGCAGGAAGGTCCTTGCAAACAGGTTGCTCCCCTGCCTCTCTTCATTGGCACCAAGACCAGAATGATTTCGTACCTGGGAGAAAAATGTCTTAACCTATGGCGCCTCTGCAGCTGATGGAAAAGAATCTTCAAGAATTGTCTGCATACACAGCACTCTCACTAGATATAGAGAAGGCCTTCGACACCCTTGAGTAGTTTTACTTAATGAAAGTGCTGATGTGCATGACACTAGGCCCAAAAATATTACACTGGATAAATCTCCTCTACACAAACATGCTGGCCCGCATCCAGACAGGCAGAGTTCTCAGTTTCTTTTGAATGCAGCAAAGATGCCTGCTGTCGATTACTTTCGCCCTAGCCATGGATCTGTTCGCTGTCCTGTTTCGGTCACAGGACCCAGCAATCAGTATACCGAGTGAGTCAAATTGAGAGGACATATCACTGTATGCTGATGATGCATTTGTGTACCTCAGGAACATGCATTCGTATCTACCACAGGTGATGGATGTTCTAGACGATTTTGGTAGGGTTTCTAGACTAAGGCTAAATTTGACCAAATCCAGCTTATATCCCATGCGCAAACTAACAACTTAAAGCAGGAAGTGCTACCCAAATTAGCACTGGGGTGGCACCCTAACATCTTCAGGTATTAGGCGATGAACTTACCAAACGACAATGAACGTGTGCAGGGCAACTTAGGTGATATCCAAGGTTTGCAGCTCCCTGTTGTTTTGGGGCTCCCTGCAACTATCAACCCATGGGTAGAGTGGAAATGCAAAAATGCTGTTAATACATTTATACTGCTTCTCGACCACTCTAGTTTACCTGCCTCTGCACTTCTTCAGGAAATTGGACTCTGTTTCTGTTCTTATGGACTTAATCTGGGGAGCAGGCCCCAAGAGAGTCGCGCTTCGCAAACTTTACTCTACCTTGGAACGGGATGGGGGATGTACATTTAAAATACTAATAAAGAACTACAAACTACTGTGTGACTATTTCTCAATACAGCCCTTGTTTGTGATCTCGTTACAGTTCTCACATTATCATCTGCACTAGAAGAGATGGGAGCCTGGGGTGTCTGATCACAGAAACTCATTTGCATACAAAGGGGGGTGAAAGCCTGTTCACAAAGCACAACACAACTTCTTTATGTAAAAGTTCGTACATTGCACAGAGAGTGTTATTCAGTGTGAGTGTTGTATGACAGGAGCGAGCAGTCTTAGTTGCTAGGACATGAATCTGCCTCT
The DNA here is from genome assembly GCF_964263255.1 of Lissotriton vulgaris. Classification (NCBI taxonomy): domain Eukaryota; kingdom Metazoa; phylum Chordata; class Amphibia; order Caudata; family Salamandridae; genus Lissotriton; species Lissotriton vulgaris. The sequence continues at coordinate 86,256,474 of NC_141685.1, read as the reverse complement.
TGAGCTCTTTCAACTGTTTGAGACTGTTTGAGAGGCAGTCTCAAATTCCCAGGGCACAGCTACCAACAGCTTCCCTCATAATCCTTGATTTTTGCATCTACAGGTGGTGCAGATGCCACCTAAGAGAGTAACCTTTCCAGCTAGGTAGTGTGCGTTCTAGAGTCAGTCTGCTTTGCTTTTTCCAAACTTTGGTCAGCAAAGGTAAATGTGTCTTCTACTCAAGTGTTCTTAGCTCGCTTTTGGTAACGTGGCTTGAGCAGTATGGCCTAAGACACGCTCGAAGGAAAAGAAAAACAGTGGAAGTCACAAATTTCAATACAGTTTATTAAAAATAGACAAGGAACTGTAAGATTCAAACCAAGTTTAGAGCAAAAAGAATATTTAATAATTATTCAGAAGCAAAATCTAAAGGTGGGCTGTGATTTAAGGATTATTAATTAGCAAAAACAACTGTCAAATCCAAACAAAAACGTAAATAAATAAAAAACAAGCAGTTCTACTGAATCAATCAGGAAGTCACCTACAAAAGGACAAAGATAAGTTTAGTCTCAGGTAATGATTAACACTGGAATTTGATGCAAGGTTTTTGGCTGAATCAGTCTCAGAAGGTGACGAGCTGTACAGAAGTGGCTTGAAGTGCAAAATTCCCACAGAGTAGAGTTGGGTCATCAAGTTGAACCTGAATCCACGGCCATCAAAATGTGTGAAACTTCAAGCAGTTACAACAGCTGCGAAGTCTTCGGAGCTTCCAAGTTATGGAGATGGTTCAAGGTTGAGGATAAGAGCCAAAGCATGGAACGTGGCAGGCCTGAGACATGGTTAAGGGGATAGCAGGTTCCATTTGAAACAAAAAGAAGATGGAAAGAGGCCACTCATGTGGATCTTTGTAATACGAGGCTGTGTCCTTTTGGAACAGAAGTCATTAGTGTCAGGAACTGAGATCTGCATGCGCCTACATTGTTACAGACATCGAGAACTACATGTCCCAGAATGCCTTCAGGCGGAAGCAGCGCTAGTTGATAAAAATCACGTGACAAAGCGATAGCGTTGTACGTGATTCTGGCTTTCCTGGACTCTGTCAACAGCTGTGCTGTTAGAGGATTGGATTCCTGTGTTCCTTCCCATTGTTTTCCTGGGGATTAGATCCATGTATCGCTGGAGGCTCGGCTGAGCCGCTGTACTACCTCGCATCTCATCTTCCGTGAGGACGCAATCCGGATTCCTTCATTTTTGCCCGCGGCTGCGGCTGGCGTCTTCTTGTGTTCCGCTCGGCTGAGCGTGAACTGCTCTTGTTCCTCTCCCGGTCGCGGCTGCGTCGGGCTGTATTCCTGATCACCGCTCTTCTGAGCGTGTGGATCACAGAAGTGAGTTCTCTCGCGGCTGCGGAGAACTTGTGGATTCCTTCTGTCTGGTGATTTTCAGATAAAGAGCCACAGCAGCATCTCACCCTGGACTCGATCTTCAAAAGGTATAGTTGTACCTTTTCATTGACAATCACTTGACCTCATTGATATATGCTAAGATATATATATATATTCCTGAGTGACTTCCTATCCTGTTCAGACAGTATACGTGTGGGAGACTAAAGCTCTGGATTTCCTTTTGTGTTTTTTCCACGTTGGGTGGAACCCCAAACTGTGTGTTTTTTCTTTCTTGGCTCAAGACTGAGACTGAGTTGTTTCCACCAAGAACTTACTGGATTTGAACCCTATTTTTAATCTTTGGAGAAGGATAATTTTGTTCTATTTTTGTTCTGGGATCCGCGGGGTGTGGATGTGAGTATGATTGAGTAAAAGGATTTTTTGTGTTTCAATACACGGTTACTGGTGTGGTGTTGATGAATGGTTATTGTCTTTTACAGGTGGTGTTGTTTATCTGTTCGCAAGAAGAACATCTTGTTGGGAAAGACCTATAAGGTATAGTTAGGATTAAAGCGAGAACATATGAGAGTAGAAAGGATTGCTGTACAGTATTAATGTTATGCTTTTCTGTTACAGGTAATCCCTTTCCACCGCAGTTCCTACCCTTTCCCATCCCTCGCTTGATTATCTCTATACTCTGTATATTTCAATAGTCAGAGTGTGGGGGAAGTCAGGAGGTGGACCCCATATAGTATCACCCTGATCCTGAGGAGCCAGAGAGGACGTGACAATTAGGACTATTTAGGATGGGGCCAAGAATGGTTTGCATATGGCTGACCTCGTCTGTAGTTGCACAAAGACTAGAGAATGATGTGGTGGGATGTTGCAGAGATTTACTACCAGTCCATCCATCACCTTTAGTTTTTCTCAATGATCAACCCTACGTGGTACAGACATAAACAGATGTTGGTCCCATAGAGACCTATGACAAAGGGACTCCTGCTGCAGCCCCCTGGTGAGGCTCGTTAAGGCTGGAAACAGTTTGAGGTTCAAGCATTCCTGATCCTTGGAGGCGTGGCCTCAAAGTTCAGGATCGAATGGACTCTGTGAGTCAGAGCCATGGATTATAAACACTCAGCAAACAAAACACGCTGAATGGAATGAGGCCACAAATAGTTACAAAAGAATGAGGTTAATTCAAGCATGTCCATCCCACACTGTGTGCTTTTCTCAGTAGACAGTTTGATGGACAATCAATGTCTTTGTGGCTGCTTCATGTAAATGTTTTGCGAGTCTGAAAGCTCCTCCCCCAGGGTTTACAGTGAGCACCTTTTATTTTCCCACATTGTCTCTCTTATGTAGAAAGGTTACATTTACAACTAAAGTTTTTGTCACATTGAGAGCACAAGTCATTTTCTTTCTCATTGTGGGTTCTCTCTTGTTGAATGAAACTGAATCTCCAGCAGACTCTTCCCTGGCATTTAGAACAATTATGAGGTTTTTTCCAGGTAAGTTCTCGCAGGTTAAGTGAGAACAGATTTCCGACTGAAACATTTCCAGCATTCAAAGAGCTAATAAGGTTTATCCCCAGTGTGAGTTCTCTCATGTCTAGTGAGAGTTGTTTTCAATCTGAAGTTTTTGTGGCATTCAGAGCACTGATACCGTTTATGCCCAGTGTGGGTTCGTTCATGCACAGTAAGGTTGGATTTCTGACTGAAGCTTTTCCGGCACTCAGAGCACTAATAAGGTTTTAGTCCAGTATGAGTTCTCTCATGTTCAATTAAAATGGATTTCTGACTGAATCCTTTCCGGCACTCAGAGCACTGGTAAGGTTTTAGTCCAGTGTGAGTTCTCTCGTGTTCAATTAAACTGGATCTCAGACTGAATCCTTTCCGGCACTCAGAGCACTGGTAAGGTTTTTGTCCAGTGTGGGTCCTTTCATGTACAGTAAGGCTGAATTTATGACTGAAGCTTTTACAGCATTCAGTGCACTGATGAGGTTTTTGCCCAGTGTGAGTTCTCTCATGGTGAGTGAGAGTTATTTTCCGACTGAAGCTTTTCTGGCATTCAGAGCACTGATAGGGTTTGAGCCCTGTATGGATTCTCTCATGTTGAGTTAAACCGCATTTGTGATAGAAACCTTTTTGGCATTCAGAACACTGATACGGTTTTTGCCCAGTGTGGGTTCTTTCATGCACAGTAAGGCTGAATTTATGACCGAAGCTTTTACAGCATTCAGAGCACTGATAAGGTTTTTGTCCAGTGTGGGTCCTTTCATGTACAGTAAGGCTGGATTTCTGACTGAAGCTTTTACAGCATTCAGAGCACTGATACGGTTTATGCCCATTATGGGTTCTTTCATGTACAGTAAGGTTGGATTTGTGATTGAAGTGTTTCTGGCATTCGGGACATTGATAGGGTTTTCGTCCAGCGCTAGTTTTCTCATGTTTAGTGAGGTGGGATTGATAACTAAAGCTGTTCTCACAGTCATTGCTCTTATTCAAGTTGTTTGTTTCTCCAAGTTGGGTTTGTTCCTGGATACATGCCATCTTAAGACTGAATATGATTTCTGATTGTGTACTTGTTTATGTTACAACTCAGCATTAACTTCTAAAATACATTTCAGATGCTCTTCTTAACATATGTATTCAACTAATTATAGTCTTTACCTGGAAATTATTTTCCTACCTTTAAAGGCACCGATCTAACTTGTTTTATTAACTTTCACTGAGGAGCCCCTTGTATTGATTAAGAGACCTCTCATGGATTCATTTTCTCCAAGTTATGCCGGGTGAATGTTCTCTTGTTTAATTAGTCTCATTTAGTGATTCTAGTTTATCTCATTTGATTTAGGAGTTTTAAAAGCACTGATAAGGTCCTTGGGGTTTAGTGTTTGACTGTTAGGTATGTTTGTTCATACAAGTAATGACAGATGATTAGGGCATGCCAGGGTGGTTTATGAATTATCAATAGCGTAACACTGGCCCCTTTTATACTTTCAGTGCCAGTATATGCTTTTTTGCTCAGTGGCTAAGACAGGAACATGATAGACTTTGGAGTTACAGGACCCTTTGAAACCATTCGGATCAACCCAAGAGACAGAGCAGGTGGAGAAAATCTTCCTACATTGGAAATGATAATCCAGCATCTTTGCTGTAACGACATCTGAGAAAGAGTATTTACAATGACTTTCTTTTAAACAATCTTTTCTCTCCTCTCGTCTTCAGGAGACAGAGACAAAAGCTTGCACTTGTAAACCATGAATATTAGTCTTTTTGACAGTTCTGTCACATCACAACACGTCTACAGATGCTGATCGGTTGGGGAGGGTTTAGGTCTCCAAAGCATTTCTCATAAACCATAAAAACAAAATGTACAGCACTGAGTTTTCTCAAGTGCACTGCGTGGGGATCAATTGTGGCCAATGTTCTCCTCAATCTGAGTTACTGACACTTGGTAAACATTTATGGCCATTTTACTATAGGGATTTGACAACTTTCTCATTCACCAGTTTCTTCTGCACCAACATCCTCACCATTCCTGGCACATAGAATGCGTTTCTTCTCAAGAGCTCGAGAATGTTTTAACTTTCCTTAAAATAATCCTTTTCGTTCTGTTTCAGTAAATTTAAACCTTCTTTTTTCTGTTCATGCTTCAGTCACCTGTAGAAATGGAGTCAAAAATTGTAAATGATTACAAAGAAAAAATATTTGTGACCTTATACTTTGCACAAAGAAAGTATGGACAAAAACAAGCCAGGAAATCTGTTGAGTATCCTTTCTGATAGTGGTGAAACAGCTGCGGACACTGTAGATCGGGAGCTTCGGATTACTGGAGCTCATGAATGTGAGAGAAAACTTATTTAATAATTAAGAAAGAAACACAAGTTGCACATGTGACCTTATACTTTGCACAAAGAAAGTATTGACAAAAACAAGCCAGGAAATCTGTTGAGTATCATTTCTGATAGTGGTGAAACAGCTTGGGGACACTGTAGATTGGGAGCTTCGGATTACTGGAGCTCATGGATGTGAGAGAAAACATATTTAATAATTAAGAAAGAAACACAAGTTGCACATATATTGCAACATAGATTCTTAGAAGCAGCCAACACTATCAATTTACACTCTCTGTGAAAGAGGCTGGCATGATAGTGAGGTATTTGTAATTCTTTTAATGAATTATTAGATGTTACTTACTCCCCTACTCACTTAAACTATTCATCTATTCTTTTTTCAAGGGATCTAGGAAGGGACATTTTATTGAAAAAAGGAATTCGCCTAGTTGTAATCAATGCTTTAAATGCCACTGTAGACTGACGCTGTGTCCAGTTAGCTCAGTGGAATTCACTATTTCAAATTGTGCGGATGATAAGGACTTACTTGGAGGCTCAGAACTCATCATGCTCCTCCGACAGGAACCAGGCACTGCAACACCTGCAAAAGAGAAAAAAACAGCACAACAGTAAAGGAAACCAAAAAGGGTCAGGAAAAGAAAAACACAAAATAGAGCAAAGGGGAAAAAAAGCTATCTTCCACTTTGACCTCAGGGGTCCAGCACAGGAAACTGTGCAGCAGATGCTTGTGAACCCATACGTTACATATAAACACAGTGCCTCCAAGGTCAGCACCAGGTACGGCTCCACCGGTTGCACCACCCTAAAGCAAGCCTTGTGTGCATGTGTGTCCACACACATATACTGTGTCTTTTGGTTGTAGTAGATAAGACAGAAAAGGATAGTTTAGGAGGAAGTAAAGAGATGGAAGTCAGATCAAGAGAGAAAAGACGCCCAAAGAACAGTCAGAGGGGGGAGAGTATCACCTGGTGTAGAGGAGAAGACAAATGTGCCAATAGTTAAGGAACTGCTGGGCAAAACTGACCTAAGAAGGAACTGGACCTGCACTACAGCCCCAACATTTCCAGGAGGAATGTGGCTCCATCATATTATTATCAGAAGTTTGATAACAACAAGAATAGTGCACAGAGGGAGTCAAATGTTGAAGCTGAAGAGACAAAAACAAAACAGAGATCAAGAAAGGGAATAGAGAAAGAAGAAACAAGGGAAAAGGAAACTTAAGAGTTATAGGAATCCTTACCCGACAGTTATGTTATATTTTGTTCCTCCAAGGGTGGCACCCACGCTGCACTGCCTGGTCATCCCGGAATACCTTGAGAGGAAGTAAAGAAATAGTTTTGCGTCAGACGACTATCACACTTCATCCCATTTTACAAAAAAACGTCCTGTACTTGCAAAACAAAAGAATCTCTTGTTCTCTGGAGGCCATTGTGATGCAAATATGGGTATGAATAAATACTTTTTTGGTTCACCAAGAACCATGATCCCATGCTGGAAAAGGTCTCTGTGAATATGGAGTGCACACACAGTCTCAGAGAACAAACCCTAACAACCCAGTCCACGTCTTCATAAACCCCATCTTTCCATTTACAGACCATGAAACTTGCATATCAAAACAATCTGCTTTGCAAAGGTATGTTAATGTCCTTGTACATAATTCTGCCCCGTTAATAAATCTGTCAACCAGACTCTTAGATTCATACAAACCATGCTCTCTGAGCAACTGCAATTCACGTTCAAGCTGATGCAGAGTTTGAATGCTGAGCAATGGAAGCAACAAAGCATCAATGTGTTGGTGCTTTTTATCAATAACTTATCTGAAGGGATGATGCGGAGGGTCAGCATAAATAAATCCTTCACGAGACAAAGCTTGGAACATTGAAATGTTGAGATCTCCATTGAAGACAACGGAGCAGCAGCAGCCTATTCAACCTGATATAGGCCCGCTGCTCTCAACATTACAATGTCCTAATACACAACCTCTGCCTCTCCGAAATACATGGATTGGGCAGGAGAAGGCAGAAGATAGAGCCTGGAGCAGGACACACAGGAGCCTCCCCCCTTCCTCCTCCCATAGCTTGCAGTGCCACTGGCATCTCGGAAGGAGGGGGGGGGGGGGGTCCTGCTCATCTCCTACATCTCCCGACTCACCTGAATGATGAAAAGCAGTTTAGCCGAGCCCAGGGAGAACCAGGAGCCGACTTCAGCCTCCTTTCATAGCAATTGCTGTGAATGTTCAACAATTAGCCACTGTGGTCCTGCATGCGGGTGTTAACTGTTCAACATTCACACTTACAGCAGTTCGGAGTACCAGAGGTGTTTCAATCCCCTCGGTCTCTGGGACACTGTTGTTTTATTAATTAACACATTCTGCCCTCATGGGGCAAACAGTGTAATGACCTTATAGTCAGCCATAGCAGGCAATACTGCCCATTAAAGGACTGTTCCCTTGGAGCTACAACAAGCTTCAAAGCTAAATTAAAGGTTTCAAATAATTACTGAAGGCATAAATATGGTTACTCAGTCAGAGAAATAATTATCATAATATTTGCACGAGAATCACATAAAGGTAATCTCCAAAGTATATCAAAAGCCAGAATCAGAACTAACTCTATCTGTAAAGTCAATAGACAGACCACCACAACAAATGTGTGCTAAGAAATAAGAAAACTTTTTTTATAATATCAAATAGCAAACCGACATGGAACCTGCTTAGTTGGAAATAAAGGAAAAGTTCTTAAGATTTTAGACAGAAAGAACACATTATTGACATGGTTCATGATGAGGTAAAAATGACAGCAATCAATGAATATTCATGAAAACATGGCACAACAAAATGTAATTTAATAAACCTCAATTAATAATAACCGGATCTTAATCACAGTTTAAGTTTGTGGCCATTCATTCATGACCCAATTTGTACGGGAACATTTGCTGACAGCTTATTAGTTGTTCATTAGAAATGCCTACAACTTGGACTCCTTTCCCAAGAGGGGTGGGTTGGGAGCTCCCGTCAGTCTGACTGTGGAACGGGTAGCACATTTATTGATTAAAAGTGATGCTGGATTCCAATTTACTTCTTTTACAAAAGGGCCGCTCTGGGTGACCTCCAGGACTGCACCAAACATGCAACCCTTCTCCCGTCTCAGGCACCGTCATTGTGTCTGATTCAGTCCAGTAGAAACTCCTATTGTAGATGCAAGTTGTGGAAAATCCTTACTAATCACTAAAGGATTTTGTTGAAATCCTGAATTTGTTGAGAATTTGGCGTTCTATTCTGCATTGGACTGTGGGACTATCAGGACTGAAGGCATGTTCCAATATACCTGTCTTTGATTCTGCATGCTCATCACAGAGGCCATTTGGGCTGGGACCATTGACTGAGACATCCCATTCGTTGCCATCGGATTCATGTTCCAGTTTCCCAGGTTCCTGCAAACATCGCACAGATCATGTCTTATTCTGCACATTATTAGTGTTTGAGGTATTTAATTTGGCACTGTTAGTAAAACCCATACCCTGAGCGGGGCCGCACTGGCCGTAACAGGCTTCCGGTATTTCCCCGGGAGGCTGGAACAGTGGGGACCGATTGTTCAGTGCTGAGAAACATATTGGACAAAACAGAGCCACCCAATAATCCCGAGAGGACTGGGTATAATACTTAAGAAAATTAAAATTTTTCCCCATGAGAATCACTTAAAAACTTTTCATAAGTTGTTCATTAGTCAAAACAGTGATCTATCATTCAAAAAATGCAGGGATAATACAGTTTCTACTGTTATTTATCCTTTATAGATTATTTTATTTATCAAAAGCATATAAAATGGCAACATAAATACTACTCTGTATACTGATTTCGTTTCTAGTAGTATGTAACACCTTTTGTTTTTAAACACGGAACAACAAAATACCATGTAGAGAGGAATATACCTCAATCAATTTCATTCATTATAACAACACAAAAAAGTGGTATGAATGACAACGAAAAGGTGTTAGGCGTCGACGTTTCGGTCCCTCGTCGGTTTATAAATTCCATAGGACCATCGTCAGGACAAGTTGCACAAATATATCTACAAATAAATACAAAAATCAGTAATACACTCCTTGCATCAATGGTATCGTCTAGTCACCCAAAGGGGAACAAAGGGAAAACAAGCCAACGACATGCACCCTACATGTGACTAAAAGTGTACAAACAACACCACACCAAAACATGACAACCAGTGCTCTGTGTGGTTCTTACTACCTATACTAAATATTAAAAAGATTTTTCTTATCGTCCGAAACGTCGACGCTTAACACCTTTTTGTTGTCATTCATACCAATTTTCTGTGTTGTTATAATGAATGAAATTGATTGAGATATATTCCTCTCTACATGGTATTTTCTTTTTCTGTGTTTAAAAACAAAAGGTGTTACATACTACTAGAAACGAAATCAGTATACAGAGTAGTATTTATGTTGCCATTTTATATGCTTTTGATAAAGAAAATAATCTATAAAGAATAAATAACAGTAAAAAGTGTATTTTCCTTGCATTTTTTGAATGATAGATCACTGTTGTGACTAATGAAGAACTTATGAAAAGTTTTTAAGTGATTCCCATTGGGACAAATTGTAATTTTCTTGAGAAACATATTGGTCACTGGGGGCTGGTTTTGCTGTGGTGCTGCTATATCACCCCCCAGCTACAAAAGAGGCAGGGAGCTGGTCCGTCAAAATTGTCAGGCCTGGTTTGGGTTCCCAGTACGGCCCTGACCCAGAGGAACAACATTTCCTTCTTGCATATACTGAACATCATTATTCTGCACACCAAAGCCGTGCATATCCAAATTCACAAAAGCAACAAACCCAGAATCAGAAGATGAATACAATCCGTGAGAACCAATTTCGTCAACAGTTTGGAAAAATTTTGTCTGAGCCATCATTATTTTTATTTTGATCTTCTTCTGCTTAGTAATAACATTGTCACTAGAGTACTTTGGTTACAACAAAATCTCATCCAGAATGTTGGTCTGCAGCGCCTCACATTTTGCTGGGTATGTGCACTAACATCTGGATGCAACGCTAAATGATGCGTCCTCTTTTACCCGGTCTTCGACTTTGCAATATTGTCTGCAAATCTGCAATAATCTCTTGTAATATATAATAAAATATTTGGAGGCCCTTCACTCTGTGGCTCTTCAATTGGCCAGTTTACAAACAACTTACACTCATTCCACAAATCTCTTGGAACAACAATTAACAAACTTAAACTCAGCTCTCGACCACCCTGCCTGGACAAACAGGTCTCATCTCCACTGCATCCCTCCTGGACAGGCCCCACCTTCTATGAACCACCCAAACACAGGACAGGCCTCACCTCATCTGCAACCCTGGACAGGCCTCTCCCCTTCTGCACCCCTGGACAGGCCTCATCTCCTCTGCACCCCTGGACAGGCCTCATCTCCTCTGACCCCTGGACAGGCCTCATATCCTCTGCTCCCCTGGACAGGCCTGCACCCCTGGACAGGCCTCACCTCCTTTGCACCCCTTGATAGGCCTCACCTCCTCTGCACCCCTGGACAGGCCTCTCCTCCTCTGCGCCGCTAGACAGGCCACACCTCCTCTACACCCCTGGACATGCCTCACCTCCTCTGCCCACCTGGACAGGCCTTACCTCCTCTGCACACATGGACAGGCCTAACCTCCTCTGCACTCCTGGACAGGCCTCACCTCATCTGCACCCCTGGACAGGCCTCACCTCATCTGCACCCCTGGCCTCACCTCCTCTGCTCCCCTGGACAGGCCTCGCCTCCTCTGCACTCCTGGACAGGCCTCACAGGCCTCGCCTCCTCTGCACCCCTGGACAGGCCTCTCCTCCTCTGCACTACAGGACAGGCCTCACCTCCCCTGCTCCCCTGGACAGGCCTCACCTCCTCTGCACCCCTGGACAGGCCTCACCTCCTCTTCACCCCTTCTGGACAGGCTCCAACTCCTCTGAACCCCAGCTCAAGGCCTCTCCTCCTCTGCCCCTCCTCTGGACAGGCCTCTCCTCCTCTGCACCCCTGGACAGGCCTCACCTCCTTCGCTCCCCACTCAGCCTCAGCAGCATGAAGAGCTGAGCTCTCCTGATGTCACCATGAATGCCAGGGGGAGGCTTTGGGGGGATCGGATCCATGGATTCATAAATTGCAGCCAAGTGAGTTGGCAGCTCTCCTACCTGATCAGAAACCTGTTCGGGCTCTCTCCTCCTCCTGGGGGCCTGCGGGGGAACAGATCTAGGGTCTGAGGGGGGCAGGGGCAGATCTGGGGTCTGAGGGGGGTCTGTGAGGGTCTGAAGATGGAGGTAACTGCAAACACAGACAGACAGGGCCCCTTCCTCCTCTGCAACAGGCTGGACACAGAGCACAGGGAGAAAGTGATGTCACCCCCGCTGCTGGTGCTGTCTCTGCCACCGCTGATCCGGAAAAGGAAACCCTTCTCTTTTTCATCCAATGTGCGGCTCGCTGGGTTTCATCAGCAGGCGAGGAGCGCCCTCTGGTGGCCGCTGACGGAACCGCCGCCTCCAGGCTCCAGCAGTGAATACATTTCACATAAACAAGCATTTATACCTGTAAAGACCTGGGATTTCAGATGTCTCAGACGGGAATGTTTTTAAGGGTCAGACAGTTCAAGTACAGGGTCTCACACTTGGTTGCTGCTGTAAGAAAGCATTTATAGCTTCACTTCAGATGAGCATCTTCCAAACATTGTTGTATAGGACTTAAGAGTATTTACAGAAAGGTGACAACTGGAAGCGACAGTCCGTATTTCAATGAATATATCTGTATTTTATTGAATATATCTGTATTTCAATGAATATATCTGTATTTCAATGAATATATCTGTATTTCAATGAATATATCAGAATATCAGTCAGTTTTCCAATTAAACTGGGCAGCTTATTTATTCTTTTAAATAATTCATTTGCAGTTGTTCAAATCCACAATGTCCTAGATAGCAAAGTAAACAGAGGTAAATACCATGGAGTTTAAGACACCAGATCAGTGACAATGAGGCATAGGTCATGTGTCAAAGCGATAATTGAAGGAGCTTATTTCTAATTTTCTTATGTCTGTGGCTTATTCCTTATATTTAATTCGGTTTTATATCCTCAAACAAGACTGAATTGTAGGTTCTAATTAGGTTTTGAGTTTCTGGTTTAAGAGCACAACTGTCTCCTAAAATATTAAGATAGCGGTCTCTTCCAGGCTTTGTTGTTTTGTTTCCAGTAACCAGCATCCTCTCTCAACAAAGTTTCACTGACAAAAAATAAAGCAATATATCTTTGAAACAATTAATTCCTAAGATAGGGCAACCAAGTATGAACCAGAAATGTCTCACACAGTTTACATTGTATCATACAAATGAGTGGGTGTTACTGATCTGAGGAACAGGGGAGGGGCATTTCACTACTCTAAAATATTGTTCTCCTTCACATAGGCCCCTATATCACAGTACGCTCGTCATCAATACACCATTGATTAGCGAGGGTGTCAACTCTTTGTAGCATTGTCATGCAAGAAGCCTTGAGTGCCTCAACAGTGACATTATTTTGGACGTGCATACATCAGAGCCCTCAAACCTCACTCATCACGAGTGACACTAACACATTTGGGGGTCGTGCTGAGGTCTCACTCAAACCTGGCCCATTCTTCCAAACTATGGCGATTAACTAGAACTTCACACATGACTATTCTGCACAGAGCAGACCATCTGTCCCACATTTTGGTGGCAAACGTTTCTCATATTTCACCATGAGTACTGCACACAGTTCAGTAGAATGTTAAATTGAATGTCTGTTTTAGTGAGACTTGGTTGCAATTTCATCACTTTACATGTGTTCTGATGATGTCTATAAATTCAGTAAAGTCTCTTCCTTTGGATTTGTCAAAGTCAAATGTTAAGTAACACCACTCCCTGTGTCTTTTTTTAAATACCTCAAATCTTTATTGATTTTTCATATACAATGAGCATATAATAGGTATGAAAGTTTATCGATTCCGCAGAGTCCAAGATACTGTGTAAACTAGAACTTGTGAGAAGACATTGAAAACAGGAAAAACAGTAAATGAAATAAACCCTCTAGATAGAGGTGATGTGGCTCAGAAAATCCAGCAGATGATCAGGGAAGGAGGATGAGGGAGAACGCGAGGGGAAGGGACATGGGAACAGGAAAAAAAATATGTTAGGGTGCCGAGGCCAGGGGCGGTTTCGGTTTCCAGTCGGGTCGTGGCTTGCTCTATCACAATAGTACTTGCCACAACCGGTATTTATGTCCTATAGCCCCAATCCTGGGGAGGGGGGCGTTTGCAATATGTTGTCGATTTTACTCTGGTCTGGGTTCTGGGGAAGGCAAAAAGAATCCAAAATTATTATTAGAAGCTGAGTGTCTTATCGGCATGCGTAGCTGGTCCTCAAATGTTGATAACATAACTGCCTTCACCTGCAGACAGCGCGAGGCACACGTGGATCCATGAGGCTGCACTTTGCCTGCTGATATGTTCTGGCAAGGCTTGCCACGCTTATTCATAATTGCAGCGAGGCAGACATTCCACTATAACCCAAAAGGGCCACTAGCTTTGCAGCAGGCAGCAGCAGTGAATGTACTCTTTCCTGGTGTGCTTGAGCCTGCCATAGTCAGGTCAAGTGTCTGCTGCATCCTAGCGCCAGATATCAGAGTGACAACTGGGATGACTTCATGTCTGCAGCCAGCAGACTCTCATGCAGGTGGACTTACAGCAGCCCTGAGCCGGGGCCTCAGCATGAGCACCACTGCCACGTCACCAGTGAAGCGCTCCAATGGGCAGGCACATTCCCCAAGGCACTTGTGAACTGGCAGCCTGGGAGAGGCCCGCACTTAGGGCCCGATTCACAAATGTAAACTGAGACTAAAGTCTAACTTTGTAACTTTTGGTATTCACAAAAGGTATTTACGTGTAGTAAAGTTAGACTTTTGTTTCACTTTAATTTAAGTTTTGGTCTTAAGTCTAACTGAGTTATTCAAGAATAATTGCCCGATATTATTTCAGCGTGCTGGTGGTACGCCTGGGCCGCGAGGCCGAGGTGGCTTCCAGTCAACACCTAGGGGGAGGGGGCAAAGTACCATGTACCAGGATCAACGTTCCTTTCCGCCTCAAAATTCCATGAATTATTTTGATCAGCAAAATACTCAGTCTGCCCATTATTATAATGACGATTATTATATGGAAGATGAGAATCAGGGTTTCTCTAGCTAGGACAGCCGTAGTAGACAAAGTGAGGGAGTCATTTTAGTTCCAGTGGACCAAAATGGGCCTTATGTTGATGTCGTTGCGCTTGGTGTGTCAGAGCCATTTCTCTTGGATACTGGTGCAACGAAGAGTTCTATCATCCACTCTAAACTCCCTGGGGCACCTTTGTCTGGCTTAACATATGTTTCTGTAGGATTTTCTGGCGCCCCAGTTCGTAACCCAGTTTCTTGTCCTTTGCCTTTCTCCATTGGTCCTTATGATTTGGAGGCTCCTCTTATTTTGACAACTGGTTGTGGTGAGAATTTGTTGGGGTTAGACTTGTTAAAGAGACTGTATGCGACCCTGCATTGTTCTCCTTCTGGTGTACATCTTACTTTAGGCAAGAGATTAATGTCCCCGACATATTTGTTTAGAGACCAACTCCCTGCGGAATTATGTTCCCTGCCTACTACTCTTTGGGCTTCAGGGATGAGATGCGGTTCCAGCCCAGGGTGGTAATCAGCCTATACCAGCTCACTTCCAACGTATATGGGTACATGTACCTTGGAAGAGATCTGAGGTTCTGGCCCTTAAACAGTCCTTACCTGACCCCCGTAAAAACCCTGCGGGTTATTACAAGGAATTGTCTCAGACGGTTGATGCTTGTATTATGAATTTGGCTGATATAGATATGTTGATGGGAAATGTTTTTCCACAACCATTGTGGGCTAGGATTCGGAAAGAGAACCACGCCAATGAATTAGGAGGTGATTGGGATGGTATAGTTGCTGCTGATAGACTACAAGTGGGTGGTGCTAAACCTGATGATTTAATTGTGGAACTTCCTGGTAGAATAATCACCTTAATGAAAACTATGATGCCCGCTCTGTGGGTTAATTGGGATAAGTTAGTTGCCTGCAAGCAGAAGAAGGATGAGAGTGTCTCTGACTTTTTCACTCGTTTTGAAGAAACGTTTCTTGATCACAGTGGTCAGGATATGAGCACAGAGGGGGGACATCGATTATTCGTAGATAAATTTGTATTTAATTTGCTTCCCGAGCTCTCTAATAAATTAAAGGATTCCGAAAGATCATGGGCTGTTTCTTTTTCAGCCCAGATATTGGCTACTGCCCAATAGTACGAAAATAGGGATAAGGAGGAAAAGGATAAATTGGATAAAAAGACTAAAGATTTAAAGACGAATGCTCTTTTGCAAAAGGCTTATCCCCCTCGACCTGCTCAGCGCCAGTTTCTGCAGACTCCCCAGTTTCAGAAGGTGTTTCAGAAACCTGAGCCCTTTGTTCCACGGCCTCCACTGGGTCCTAATCAATGTGCCTATTGTAAGGAAGAAGGTCACTTCAAGAATAATTGACAGATATTATTGCAGCGTGCTGGTGGTACTCCTGTGCCACGAGGCCGAGGTGGCTTCCAGTCAACACCTAGGGGGAGGGGGCGAAGTACCATGTACCAGGATCAACGTTCCTTTCCGCCTCAAAATTCCATGAATTATTTTGATCAGCAAAATACTCAGTCTGCCCATTATTATAATGACGATTATTATATGGAAGATGAGAATCAGGGTTTCTCTAGCTAGGACAGCCGTAGACAAAGGGAGGGAGTCATTTCAGTTCCAGTGGACCAAAATGGTCCTTATGTTGATGTCGTTGCGCTTGGTGTGTCAGAACCATTTATCTTGGATACTGGCGCAACGAAGAGTTCTATCATCCACTCTAAACTCCCTGGGGCACCTCTGTCTGGCTTAACATATGTTTCTGTAGGATTTTCTGGCGCCCCAGTTCGTAACCCAGTCTCTTGTCCTTTACCTATCTCCATTGGTCCTTATGATTTGGAGGCTCCTCTTATTTTGACAACTGGTTGTGGTGAGAATTTGTTGGGGTTAGACTTGTTAAAGAGACTGTATGCGACCCTGCATTGTTCTCCTTCTGGTGTACATCTTACTTTAGGCAAGAGATTAATGTCCCCGACATATTTGTCTAGAGACCAACTCCCTTCTGAATTACGTTCCCTGCCTACTACTCTTTGGGCTTCAGGGATGAGATGCGGTTCCAGCCCAGGGTGGTAATCAGCCTATACCAGCTCACTTCCAACGTATATGGGTACATGTACCTTGGAAGAGATCTGAGGTTCTGGCCCTTAAACAGTCCTTACCTGACCCCCGTAAAAACCCTGCGGGTTATTACAAGGAATTGTCTCAGACGGTTGATGCTTGTATTATGAATTTGGCTGATATAGATATGTTGATGGGAAATGTTGTTCCACAACCATTGTGGGCTAGGATTCGGAAAGAGAACCACGCCAATGAATTAGGAGGTGATTCGGATGGTATAGTTGCTGCTGATAGACTCCAAGTGGGTGGTGCTAAACCTGATGATTTAATTGTGGAACTTCCTGGTAGAATAATCACCTTAATGAAAACTATGATGCCCGCTCTGTGGGTTAATTGGGATAAGTTAGCTGCCTACAAGCAGAAGAAGGATGAGAGTGTCTCTGACTTTTTCACTCGTTTTGAAGAAACGTTTCTTGATCACAGTGGACAGGATATAAGCACAGAGGGGGGACATCGATTATTCGTAGATAAATTTGTATTTAATTTGCTTCCCGAGCTCTCTAATAAATGAAAGGATTCCGAAAGTTCATGGGCTGTTTCTTCTTCAGCCCAGATATTGGCTACTGCCCAATATTACGAAAATAGGGATAAGAAGGAAAAGGATAAATTGGATAAAAAGACTAAAGATTTAAAGACGAAGGCTCTTTTGCAACAGGCTTATCCCCCTCAACCTGCTCAGCGCCAGTTTCCGCAGACTCCCCAGTTTCAGAAGGTGTTTCAGAAACCTGAGCCCTTTGTTCCAAAGCCTCCACTGGGTCCTAATCAATGTGCCTATTGTAAGGAAGAAGGTCACTTCAAGAATAATTGCCAGATATTATTGCAGCGTGCTGGTGGTACGCCTGTGCCACGAGGCCAAGGTGGCTTCCAGTCAACACCTAGGGAGAGGGGGCGAAGTACCATGTACCAGGATCAACGTTCCTTTCCGCCTCAAAATTCCATGAATTATTTTGATCAGCAAAATACTCAGTCTGCCCATTATTATAATGACGATTATTATATGGAAGATGAGAATCAGGGTTTCTCTAGCTAGGACAGCCGTAGACAAAGTGAGGGAGTCATTTTAGTTCCAGTGGACCAAAATGGGCCTTTTGTTGATGTTGTTGCGCTTGGTGTGTCAGAACCATTTCTCTTGGATACTGGTGCAACGAAGAGTTCTATCATGGACTCTAAACTCCCTGGGGCACCTTTGTCTGGCTTAACAAATGTTTTTGTAGGATTTTCTGGCCCCCCAGTTCGTAACCCAGTTTCTTGTCCTTTACCTATCTCCATTGGTCCTTATGATTTGGAGGCTCCTCTTATTTTGACAACTGGTTGTGGTGAGAATTTGTTGGGGTTAGACTTGTTAAAGAGACTGTATGCGACCCTGCATTGTTCTCCTTCTGGTGTACATCTTACTTTAGGCAAGAGATTAATGTTCCCTGCCTACTACTCTTTGGGCTTCAGGCCCCAATGATGTTGGTCTCTTGCAGATTCCACCCTATGTTGTCACCCTCAAGTCCAATGTTAGGTTACCTCGCATTCCTCAGTATAGAATTTCGAGTGATGGTGAGAGAGCGCTGATGGCTATCATTTTTGATTTGATTGAGAAAGGTGTGGTTGAAGAGACTAGAGGAAATGTGTGCAATAGACCTGTTCTTCCTGTCCTTAAATATACTGACTCTTCCCAGCCACCTGTTTATCGTTTTGTGATCGATCTCCGGAAGGTCAACAAGCACGTTGTACCCCAGTTTCCTGTCATCCCAGATATCACTGCTTTATTGACAATGATACCTGCCTCAGCTGCCTGCTTTTCGGTCATTGACCTTAAGAATGATTTCTTTAGCATTCCCATTGCTGAGGAAAGTAGGGATATTTTTGGCTTCTCTTTGGGAGGCTGAAGCTTCCGGTTCAAGCGTGCACCTCAAGGCTATTGTGAAAGTCCCTCCATTTATAGTCAGGCTTTAAAAACTCAGCTCGATGCTTTCACTTTGCCTCCAGGTGCCACCCTTATTCAGTACGTAGATGTTCTGCTGGTTGCTGCTGATTCGGAGGAAATTTGTAAACGAGTTACTGTTTCATTGTTGCATCACTTGTCTGACCTTCATCATAAGGTTGCGCCCTCTAAATTACAATATTGTCGCCAAGAGGTTACCTACTTAGGTCATCTCTTGTCGAAGGAGGGACGGCAATTGACCCCAGAAAGAATCCAAGCGATTGCACAAATGTCTGTACCATGCACACAGAGAGAGGTGCGTGCCTTTTTAGGAATTACCTCTTACTGTAGACAATGGATTCCGAATTTTTATTTGTTAGCGAAACTTTTGTTAGCACTTACTCTTAAAGATACACCCCAACCTCTCCCTTGGACAGAGGAATGCCAGAAAAGTTTTACTGATTTGGTTAGTTCCTTGTGTTCTGTGTTGGGTACTCCGGATTACAGCAAATCTTTTACACTTTATGTGCACGAGAGAGAAGGTTACGCGTTGTCAGGTTTGACACAACAATTTGGTGACAAACAACGCCGATGTGCTTATTTTTCGGCTACATTAGACCCTGTAGCTAAAGCATTACCTAGTTGTCTGAAAGCTAGAGCAGCAGTTTCTATTCGCCAATCTTCTGGATTGGTGCTAGACAATTCGCCTATTGTCATGGTGCCACATGCAGTGGATACACTTCTAAACAGTACAAAAACTCAGCATCTTACGAGCGCCCGTTTATCGGGGTATGATCTGACGCTCTTGGCTAGTCACGTGCACATCAAGCGATGTAATACCCTAAATCCAGCTACATTGTTGCCAATCCCAGTGGAGAAAGACATTCAAGAGCAACATGGTTGTTTTCTCCGTACAGAAGAGGAGACAAAAGGTAGGATCGATTTAAAAGATACGCCGCTCCTGGACCCGGATGGGATCGTATGGGTAGATGGTTCGTGTTTTAAGCTCCCCAATGGTGAAACGACTGCAGCCTATGCTGTTACCGCTTTGCATTCGATTGTGGAGACAGCACGCATTAGGCAGAATTCAGCCCAAGCAGCTGAATTGATAGCCGTGACTAGAGCTTGTGTATTGGCTGAAGGGAAGAGAGTGAATGTGTTCACCGACAGCCAATATGGATTTGGGGTCGCCCACAGTTTTGGCCTCCTTTGGAGGGAAAGAGGATTCTTTACCTCACATGGTACTAAAATACAGCATGGTCAGTAAGTGAATGACCTTTTGGAATCACTTGCTTTACCCGCTCAGATAGCAATTGTGACGTGTACTGCGCATAAGAGGATCACTTATGATGTGGGTGAAGGAAACGCTTTTGTGGATCAGATAGCGAAAGAGACAGCGAGAGATGTAATGAGTCATATGTATGTTGCTGGACCTGGTAGATGGGTCAATCAAGGAGGAATGTGTGAGGACACAATAGAAAGTGTGAAAATGATTCAGGAAGAGGCTACAGAGAAAGAATTGAGTAAGTGGAGAGATAATATGGGAATGTTGGATGCTACAGGATGTTGGATAGAATTGTCTGAACACCAACGTTGGCTGTTACCAGACGCCTATGTACTTCCAGTAGTGACTATGGCGCATGGTCCAGCCCACATCAGTGCGAAAGGAATATGCAAGCTTTTGACTCTGGTATGGCAGAATGCAAGGATTCCTAAATGTGTAGACAATCTTGTCAAACATTGCATTGTTTGTTTGATGCAGAACCCAGGAAGAGGGACACCAACCCCAGCAGGCCATTTTGCTCCCCCAACGTATCCTTTTGAGATATTGCAGATTGACTACATTCATATGGAGGGATGCAAAAACCTAAAGTATGTCCTTGTGGTGGTGTGTGCCTTTTCTAGATGGATAGAGGCCTACCCTCAAAAGGATAATACTGCCTTGTCTACAGCCAAGGTCCTTCTGAAAGAATACTTCCCGAGGTTTGGTTTACCTTGAATTGTCTGGAGTGACAATGGAAGTGAATTCGTGGGTCAAATTATGCAGAAAGTATGTGCAGGTCTTGGTATTAAGCAGAAATTCCACGCGGCAAACCACCCTCAGTCAGCGGGTTGGGTAAAGTGCTATAATGGCACTCTCAAGCTTAAACTTGGAAAGATACAATCCAGCACAGGTCTTACCTGCCCCGACGCCTTACCTCTAGCCCTCTTGTCAACTTGAACAATTGTTCATTCTCGTGTGGGACTTAGCCCATATGAGATCGTGTTCGGTCGCCCAGCTAATGTCTGGGGTGTCCCTAGACCCAAGAAGTACTCTGACATAGAATACCCGATGTTAATTGATTATTTGCATGACCTCACCACTGAATTGCATGTTCTCCATCAGCAGGTACAAGACACATTGCCACAGGCTTCCTCGGATCCTGGGCACACTCTCCAACCTGGCGACTGGGTGTGTCTGAAAAACTTCCAAAGGAAGAGGAATTTGGAGCCTCGCTGGCGGGATCCGAGACAGGTCCTGCTGACGACACGTACAGCCGTAAAGGTCGTTGGGAAGAGGAACTGGATCCATGGTGTGCACTGCAAAAAGGTACCCTTGCCTTTGCCTTTTGATCAGTGGGTCCGCGAAGGAATAGGTGATTGTGAAGGAGAGAGAGTTCCCCGGTTTGTACCTTTTGGCGATGCACACCTAGAATGGACTCGGACTGAGAAAGAGGACAAGGATGTTTTGCAAGAAGCTGTACCATCGCATCTCAGAATAGATACCACTGATCCAGAGACACTTTTTCAAGACCAAACTGTGCCTGGTAAAGAACGCTACAACTTAAGGTCTAAAAAGGACAAATAAAATCTGAATTTTTTTGTGAATTACACTCTTTCAGACAAGAGACTATTTTTCATTTTCGAGCCACCATCCGGGTTCAGCTGCAGGGTCGCGGTATAAGACTTAAGGGGTGGCCCGCGTATTGACGAAAGGTCTGCGGTTCTAGGGATGTCTAGGACGCCTGGACGCACAATTGAGTGAAAAAGGAAAATTGCCGCGAGCAGCACGTTAGAGGATGGAGTCTGTTGTAACTGAAAGAGATGTTAAGAGAATAGACCTTAAGACAAGATTTTGTACATTAATATATAGCAAATGTTTTATAATATTGTGCTTCTTGATGTTTTTAAGTATCACATTAGCTTGTGTGGGTTGGATTGTTTATGTTACACAACAGACATCTACACCCACCTCCCAACCTATGCTTTCTTTCACTACTGTTTCTTTGCACCAGTTTTATATGTTGCCTGAACATGAACAAACAAGGAGATCAGAATTTGTCAACAACTCGTTCATACAGTTGTTGCATCAGCATCAGTTAGTAGTAAATACCACTAATTGTTGGGTTTGTGGTCTTATGCCTCATACGACGGATAAAGGTATACCATATTTGCTTTTGCCTTTTTCTTTTAATGGGTCTGTGTGGGCTTTACAGACCTTGTTTATCTATGCAAATGAGGTACACCCCTTATGTTCCCTTAAAAATAACTCCAGCCATGGTTCCTTGATAAGGGGAATAGTAGCTATGATCCGAGATATTGATGCATATAATGCTATCCCTAAGGATGAGGTGCAGGCTTATGTTGGTTGGAATGTGACTGGATATAGTACCAGCTTGACAGAGAAGGAGAGACGAAAAAGGTCTCCTCCTATTTGGATTGTACCCCATCTAGGCCATTTTTGTTTGCAAGGTACTGGTCGGAATCCGAAAGCTCAGCTAGGTAAGAGTGTGTGTGCTCAAACCTATGTCTATTTATCCCGGACTTCTCCATCATTTGTGCCAGCTAAAGGCACATATTTTGTTTGTCATGACAGAGCCTACATATGGTTGTCACCTGATTTTTCAGGAACATGTTATGTGGCGTTTTTGCTTCCCCCTACATACACTACTGCTTCAGACTATCATAGAACGAGATATGGTAGAGGTGTCTTCGATAAGGAAGATACTGCAGCACACGAAGTAGGAGATTTTTTAAAGGCTTCCTGCCCTTTTGGGGTCCAATGATCAACAGTAGGCATATTCGAAAGCTTGTCCGCATTGTTGAAACCACTATTAATGAGACAGCAGATGCTCTTAGTAATGTCACCGCTGAGCTTCAAGCGGACCGCCCTATGACTTTGCAGAATCGTATGGTTTTAGACATCATACTTGCAGATCGAGGAGTATGTAAATTAATTGGATCCAGTTGCTGTGTTTACATACCAGATAATGCCCCTACAGTGTACCAAGCCATCTCTAGGTTGCATAAGATCTCAGAGTCTATCCATGTAGACGAAGGCGACTGGTCATTGACGGGATGGTTTTGGGGACTGCTGTCTGAATGGGGATGGAAGATTTTGACATTCCTTGGTATGGTTTTAGCCATCCTTTTCTCTTGTTGTCTTTGCATCCAGTGTGGTCCCGTCATTTGTAGTCTTTGTGCTACTATGTGTGTTCGGAGATCTGTCCCGAGAGAAGTAGAGAATAATAAAATGATGCTACAGCAACATCTTGATGATCTAATGAATATCGATATAGACCTAGATTCAGATTAACAAGAGTCTTAGGTTATTGCCTACGTAATGGCAAAAAGAGGGCTGAGGTTCTGTAATTCTCGAGTCTGACTCCATTTTGTGTTGCCCTCACGTAGGCCTGTAAAGGTAGCCTGGTGAACAAAGTGGCCTGGCCTTTTCAGTTCTTGTATACATTAACTAGGTTTCTTTCGACTCTGAAATGAACTGTAAGAAACGGACCTCTTCACCTGAAACTGACCTCGCAAAGCCAATCTCCCTGATCGATCTTTGTCTGCGATTGCCAATCAATGTTCAGGACATTGTTAACCTTTTTAGTTTCCTTGCACATGTCTTATCTTGTTCAGCATCTGTTACTGTTTCTTTTTTATGTTTCTTCATTACATGGGTTATGCTTTCAATTATAGGTTTGTCCGGTTTGTGGAGATTGAATTTGGGACATTCGTAATAATTAACTTTTGGGTTGGGATACTGTAAATTGAGTTTTTGCTATGTGATACTTTGTTTGAAAATTTATCTTATTGTTTAGAATTTTGTGCAGTGGGTGTACATTTTTAATGTGAATATTGGGTATAAAAGGAGACGTCTCGCCTTAATAAAATGGGCAGTCTCCTGAGAACCTACTTGATGTACTTCTTGGAAAACTGAAGGCCCGGTTCTTCAGATGACAACTGGAAGTGACAGATTGTATTTCATGGAATAAAAGAGAATATTGGTCAGTGGTGCAATTTTTAAGATTTTTATTGGGTTTTTCAAATGCACAGCGCGGTTCATAGCAAAGCAAACAGAGAAAAATACCACACAGTTGTATACACTAGATCAAATAAAGTGTGTGGCATAGTTCATGTGTCAAAACAAACATTTTAAGGAAAGATTGCGCATTTTCCTATGTATGTGGGAAATTCCTTATATTTAATATGGTTTTACATCTTCGAACAAGATTGAAATTGTGGCCCAAATTAGGTGTAGAGTTTCTGGTTTAAGAGCACAATTGCCTCTTAAAATATTACGTTTGCGGACTCTGTCAGGCATTGATACTTGGGACTGTCTCTTTGTTTGTTGCTTTATTGACCACCTCCCTCTCTCTATCAATTCAATACTTTGTTTCGCATACAAGTGCATAAAAGTTCATAAAACATTTACAATAATTGAATTAAAAGACATTAAATATGAAATAGTGCCAGTATAGGGATTAAAAATATCTTACAACACTACCAAGCTTGTTTTAGATCAGCCACCCCACAACAAATTGACTTAAAAAAATTCCTAAAAGGCAATCAGTCATAAGTAAACTGAATAATCTATTGCGTTTCTCTCCAGATGGTCAATAATCCTATATTTCCACCATAACCACTTCATCTATCACTGGACACTCATCAACACCAATAATAGTCGACCATAAAAAAAAACCTTCCTCTCTCAAGTATGATTCACTTAAAAAAAATAAACAAGCAATGGCGTAGCCAATAGGTCTCGCCAACGGGACCTAATAAGTGTTTAGCCATGCAGGAGAATAGGGTTTGAGCGCAGGGGTGGGTTTGCTTAGACTAGCACTAATCTTTGAAGCTACTGTATGTGGAGTCATGCTGCTGCAACAGATCCAGGCACACGTATAAGCATACACACTTGTGCAAGCAGGCAATGAAGAGGGAGCATGGGGGCACCTGATCTGCCAGCCAGAGTCTGTGCCCAGCTCCTCGTGCTGCCCAAGCAGAGCCACCCGCACACTGCGCCAGATGTCTTAGGCACGTCTCTTTTATTACCCGGAGTGACTAAATCGATGATATCATGGATAATGAGTCAGCAAGCACTGTGGCACTGTTAATTGTTAATTGGCAGCTCGCCTTTTTTTTTTTAAAATGATTGTCGCCATTGCTAAACTGGCAGCCAGTGCCCATGCCGGGGAGAGGTCGCCATGCCAGCAACACCATGGGAAGGCTTTTACAGCAAAGGTGACAAATCTCCCTTAAGGGAAGAAAGAGAGAGATGGGTCCTGCAGAAGAGGCAGCGATTTCGGACATCCCTTTTCCCAGTCCTTCTCCTCCCCCTCCTTCTCCTCACCGGATCCGTTACCCCAACACTGACGCCCCTTGTGTACCGGCTTGGCAGACAAGCATTGGCAAAGCCAATAGGTCACGCCTTTTGGCTTTGCCAATGGTGTTTGCTCACTCTGTTCAGCCTTTTAATAAACAGTGTTGTGCCGCGGGCGGGCAAGGGCGGGGGAGCACCTCACGGGCCGCCGCAAGTGAAGAGGCAGGAGGAAACAAAAAAGAAATGCAGACAACGGGAGGAGGGCTGGAGCATGTTCAACACGGACAAAGGAGGAGGGCGGGAGCAAAGGGTATCCAGACAGAGGAGGACGATAGCCTGGTGAACACGGACAAATGGTGGGGAGTATGGGAGCAAAGTAACAGGAAATTAAACAAGCGCCGCTAAAGTGAAAGTGACTGCACTGTGTTTAATTAGTAACCTGATCCAAAATGAGGAATGCAGCTGCCACCCTGCGCGCCTCTGCTCGCTCCCGAGAGCAAAACGAGGTGGGAGTGAAGCTTTGAGAAGAGGTGGGACATGCACCCCCCTTTGTCCATTTGTGCGCTTCCATTATTGGAAGACACACGCAAAACCAATCCAATGTGTGGGAGGAGTCAGACCCATACGGAGAAGTTTAGAGTGCTGACAAGAAGCCTCCCATAGAGCTAGGCTCGACCTAAAAAAGATATTGTTGAAACAAGAATTCCTAAGAGAGAGTGAAAGTAAGAGACACCGCTTGCCTCCCGCACTGCGTTTTTAAGCTCTTTCAAACACTTTACATTGTACCTTTCTCATTTTAAAAATGCCTTACTCATTTGTACATTGCTTATTTGTACTTACATGCCACGGGGCGATGTTGTCATACAAGTTTGGGGTAGCTTTTAGTTTTTAAATTTACTGGGGGGTATACAATTCGAATTTGCTTGAATACGATCTGGATTTGCTTGAATTTGAATCTGCTTGAATCAATTTTACCTGCATTCAAATGGCGGTGGTGTAACTCCACTGCAAAGCTTTCGCTTCCCAGCTCCAGTGTTTAGCAGTGGGCGGGGCAGCTTACTCTTTTCTCTTCTAACGCTTCTTAAGATGTTCAAAGTGCAGATGTGCCACTGGTGTACTGAAGGCGAGCCCATCTGCAGCCGTCCGGGTTCCGTAAGCAATCAGATTCTAGCACATCAGACAACGTCAATGGGAATAGCAATTGCTCCTGCTGCAGATAATGTCTTACCAATGCCCAGTGCTTCAGGGGCAAAGAAATGCATGTGACAAGAGAGATCACTTATGAAAGGTCTGCAGGTTAAACCTTTCAGCACAATCTAAAGAGAAAGGAATCTAGACTCTACATGAAATACACATCAACAACAAGAGAAATACCGACTGAGAAGGGCTCCTCCACCAGCCCCATGCATGGTCAGGACCGCATATTTTCTATTCACTACAGATTTGTTACTAAAGATGACTGCATCAAAGAGCTGGTACTGGACGTCATTACTGATATAATTGTTTTTCTAGGTTGATACAGTGCCCATGTTTTGTCTGCAGCCCACCTTGGTCCAGTTTGATATCGCTGTTTGACGATTACCTGGTCTTCTGAAGTACTTCCTTTGCCCGTTGTTGCTGCCGCCTAGAGCCTCCTGAGATTTGTGGGCTCAATCCTTACATCAAGCCATCCACGCGCTTTCCTCGCGGACTGCGGACTGCCGGGGAACTACATCCCCCAGAAGGCAGTGCGGTCTCGCGGGAAGAGGAGCGAGAGGACCCGCGTCACCACCACATAAATCTGCCAGGGAGATGAGGTTCCTTGGCAATTATAAGTGGTGTTTTCGACTCGCACGAATATGGTCGAGTCTGGTATCTATGAACCGCAAATGACGAGTTTAGTGGGTATACGCGTTTTCGCTATGCTAACCTAAACCGTTCGTCTGTTCCGTGGGTTTCTTCATCTGAACCCACAGGTTCAATCTTAGATACAGCATCCATTTTGTTTCTTGCCCTCAAGTAGCCAGCGAACGGACGCTGTCCGCTTCACGACCCTGGGATTCCCAAGCTCTTGCGGAAGACACGTGTTCCTTTGAGAGTGTCTTTATGATGAGGGGGATGATACTGTAAGGCAGATGGCCCCGCTGGAGGCTCATCTTGCCGTGCCGGTCTATTGTCTCAGTTGTGCATTTCATTAGGCACGTCCTTTGATTCCTGCAAATCGTGTTTCCTGATACCTCCCCTTTTACACTCTCTTCGATCCGCTCACTGTTCTCGTCTTCCTCTGCACCTGTTTCTGTCTTGATTCGTTTACTGTCAAATGGAATGTACAAATGGTGGGAAGATGCACATTTACAGTTGGGAACCACCAAATGCTACTGTAATTATGTTCCGGGCCCTGAATACATGAAAGCGACCCCTTACGATCTTTACGATGGGAACCAGGTTGTAATCCTTTGTGCTCTATGTTATCCTATGCTCAAAAACTGTATAAAAAGAGCGATCCACAGATACAATTTGAATCAGACTCCGCGAACTTACATGCTGTGTACTTCACGTGACTTCTGTGTTCCCTGCAGTAAATAAACCTCGAATCCTTGACGCCGGAAGGAAGTGTCCCGTGTCCCTGTTATTTGTACGCCGGAACAGGTAACCCACGAAGGTTTCAGGTGTTATCCCTGGCACCGCTGGGTCTTAGAATAACCCAGTCCTTCAGTTGGCGCCCAACGTGGGGCTGCATCAGTGGTACCGGTCCAAAGCCCGACGTTCGTGAGGAACTTCGTGTGAAATCTCCGAGGGAAGGTGCACCCCGCTTCATCGATCCTGTTGTCGAAATAAGTGGCCCGACGACTTTTCCCGCGAAGATTCCCGCCTCCTGACGGCTGCGACGGACTGCTGCCCTGACTGTAGACCTGTTTTGGCGCCTGGCGTAGACCTTGGTACAGCGAGACGATAGACGGGCCTTCCTGGTGACGCCATCGATCTTTGAGTTAAGTATTTGTGGGTTGCTCCCAGAGTTCTTTGTCGTTGTGGGTGCTTAGTTGTTGCATGGTTCCATTGCATTTGTGGTTCTTGGTAATTTGTTCTTAGTTGTGCTATTTGACGTCTGCAGTCGCCAAAAACCGAGGGTTTTTGCTCTTTTTGCTGGGATATAGTGTAATCCCGTAACCCTTGACGTTTGTGAAACTCGGTTAGTGTGCACGATGCCTGGCTGTAGTACTTTGTTTAGTTGCTTTAAAGGTTGCGGTACGGATTCCCGGCTGGAGGACTCGTGTCCGATACCTCCGGTTGGAACTCCAACTTATGAATTGTACAGTCGACACGGTTTGGGTCCGATCACGTTCAATGAGTGTTGGGTTCGTTACAGCAAAAAGGACGGTGTCCTTAGTTGGCCACCTCATGGTAGTTTTGAGGCCCCGATTTTAGATAATCTTGAAGCTAAATTGTTTCAAAGAAAAGCAAGGCCGGCCATGTTTGATTCCTTTCGGTTGTGGCGTAAAGAAGCCAAGCAGAGAGAAATCAAACAGATTAAACTTAATAAGAGAGAAGGGATTGTTACAACGGTTAGAAACGCAGAGCAGTTTCAGCGAGATAAGGAGGAAAAGGAAAAGGAAGTTTTTGATAGATTGCAGCGTATGTCAGTGGATAAGTGTTATCCCGCTTTACCGACAGGTACGGATAAGAAGGAGGAAGTAGTAGAGGACCCCTTGTTGTCCTATCTCTTGAAATCACCACCTCCGTATGCACAGGGTACCGCAGTTCCTGTGATTCCTCCTGCTCCCGTTCCTCAACCTGTTCCCGTCCCTCAACCTGTTCCTGCTCCCTTACCTGCTCCTGTCCCTACTGCTCCCCCGCTTGTACTTCCTCATACTTCTGCTCCCGCTGTTTCTACTGTTCTGGTTACTCCTGCTGTTCCTTCCGTTCCTGACGCTTCTCTTATTACCCGTTTGTCTTACTCTTCTACCCCATCTGCTCGACGTCGTACCCCTTCTGTTGCTGCTAACTTCTTTACTTCTCTTGGACCAATTCTTGAGTCCGCTGGTTCTGATGGTCCCCAAAGACGAAGTCAGCTTCCTGGTGGTAGGGAACGTGACTCGCTATATAATATGGCGATGGGTTGGATTAGATACCCCCTTAGGAATCCTCCACGTGTGGTGCTTGATACGTTTTCTCAATTCAACGAACCGACACAGAGGTTTGTGTTTGAGGAAATGTGCAAACTTTTACGTGATCAAATATCAGCCGATGCGACTGATGATGTATTGGCTGCTCTAACTAATCTTCAGCTCCAGTTTGCGAGCGGAATACTGGTGGGTAGCAATGTTCGACGTGCTGTCGAGCAGTTGCTATCTTTCCGTCCTTCCATAATGCCTCGGGCATTGTTTTTAGAAGACATTGAGGAACCGCTAGCAGCGCCTGGTCAGTATCCCATGCGTGAAGTTCCACCAGTGTGGATGCCAGGTAACCCTGGTGGTAATCCTGCGGTTTTGCCACATTTCCAGAGAGTGTGGATACATCTTCCGTGGAAACGGTCAGAAGTTTTGCAGGTTAAGCAGACTTTGCCCGATCCTCGCAAAAATCCTGCAGGGTACTATAAAGAATTGTCGCAGCTAGTGGATGCTACGATAATGAATCTTGCCGACATCGATATGCTGTTCGGCAATGTCGTACCGCAACCGGTATGGGCAAAGATTCGTCAGCAAGACCATGCAGCAGTTTTAGGTGGTGACTGGGCTGCACTTAGAGCTGCAGATGACTTACAAGTCGGTGGGGCTAAGCCTGACCAGCTCATTTCCGATCTTCCTCAGAGAATAATTACTCTTATGAAAACGCTTATGCCAGCTATGAAGGTAAATTGGGACAAATTGTCTGCCTGCAAGCAAAAGAAGGACGAAAGTGTCTCCGATTTCTTTACGAGATTTGAGGAGGCATTTATCGATCACAGTGGTCAGGATATGGGCACTGAGGGAGGTCAGAGATTGTTTGTGGACAAATTTGTGTCGAATTTGTTGCCGGACTTAAGCAACAAGTTAAAGAATTCAGAGAGTGTGTGGGCTGTTTCCACTTCTGCTCAGATATTGGCTACAGCCCAATATTATGAGAATAGAGAGAAAGAGGAAAATGATCGAGCAGACAAAAAGACGAAAGAGCTCAAAACGAAGGTGTTGTTGCAACAAGCGTATCCTCCGCGTTCGAATCAGAATGATTCGCAGCAGCGGAACCGATCGCAGTCACAGTCAAATAAGTCGCAATCACAAAATGACTCCTTTTCGCAGAGATCTTCGTTGGGGTATAATCAGTGTGCCTACTGTAGGGGGGAGGGTCATTTGAAAATCGATTGTCCAGTTTTGCGTGATCGAAATAGTGGTAATTCATCTAGGGGAGGCCGTAGTGGTCCTCAACAGGCATCACGTGGTAGAGGCCACGGTGCTCAAAATGATCGTTCTACTAATTCTTCCGATTCTAATAATTGTTTTGATCAGCGTGGATCGTCGCAAGGCCGATCCGCACAGTACAACGTGGATGATTATTACGTCGATCAGGGTACTGACGACGGTGATTACTAGGAAAGCCATAGACAAAGAGAGGGAGTAGTATCAGTTCCGGTTGATCAGAGAGGGCCTTACGTCTCAGTTGCCACCTCGGGCGTAGTTGAGCCTTTTCTGTTGGACTGGTGCAGCGAAAAGTTCCATCATGCATTCGAAACTCCCTGGCGCACCTTTGTCTGGCTTAACAAATGTTTCCGTTGGATTCTCCGGCGCCCCTGTTAGCAATCCGGTTTCTCGTCCTTTGCCCCTTACAATTGGGCCACGTGAACTGGGAGCTCCTTTGATTTTGACTGCTGGTTGTGGTGAAAATATTTTGGGCTTGGATTTGCTGAAACGACTATATGCGACTTTGTATTGTTCTCCTGCGGGAGTGAAGCTTACTTTGGGAGAGAGAGTCATCTCTCCTATGTACTTGTCTCTCGATAAGCTTCCACCGGAATTGAGTTCTCTTCCTGCATCTCTGTGGGCAACGGGCCCTAATGACGTGGGCCTGCTTGACATCTCCCCTTATGTTGTTCACTTGAAATCTAATGTGCGTTTACCACGTATTCCCCAGTATCGTATCTCTCTTGATGGTGAGCGAGCGCTGTTAGCAATCATCTACGACTTGATTGAGAAAGATGTTATCGAGGAGACTCAGGGAAACGTGAGTAATAGCCCTGTGCTGCCCATTCTGAAACGCACTGATCCATCTAAGGCCCCTGTTTATCGTTTTGTTATCGATTTACGGGAGGTGAATAAAATTGTGATTCCTCAGTTCCCTGTGGTGCCTGACATCACGGCTCTACTGACTCTGATTCCAGCATCTGCGTCCTGGTTCTCAGTGATCGATTTGAAGAATGCTTTCTTTAGCATTCCGATTGCTGAGGAGAGCAGGGACTTATTCGGTTTCTCGTTAGGAGGTGGTAGTTTTAGGTTTAAACGCGCTCCTCAGGGCTACTGTGAGAGTCCATCGATATACAGTCAAGCCTTGAAAGGCCAACTTGATGCGTTTGTGTTGCCGGCCGGTGCGGCCTTGATCCAATATGTCGACGACTTGTTGGTGGCTGCGGACACCCAGGGCATTTGCAAAATTGCTACGGTGTCGTTGTTGCAGCATCTCTGTGACTTGCATCACAAGGTGTCACCTTCTAAACTGCAATATTGTTGCCAAGAAGTAACCTATTTAGGTCACTTATTGTCAAAGGAGGGAAGAAGGTTGACCCCAGAGAGAATTGCAGCAATTGCTCGAATAACTGTGCCAACAACTCAGAGAGATGTGCGTGCCTTTTTAGGTATCACGTCATACTGCAGGCAATGGATTCCAAATTTTTCATTGCTAGCAAAACCATTGGTAGCCCTCACGTGTAAGGATGTTCCAACTCCTTTACCATGGATGGAAGAGTGTCAGAAAAGTTTTTCTGAATTACGTGATGCGTTGTGTTCGGCCCCTGTGTTAGGTACTCCTGACTACAGTAAGCCGTTTACACTATACGTTCACGAGAGGGAAGGTTGTGCGTTGAGTGTTTTGACGCAACAATTCGGTGGTAAGCAGCGTCCATGTGCATATTTTTCCTCGACCTTGGACCCAGTAGCTAGAGCATTGCCGAGTTGTTTAAGAGCAACAGCGGCAGTTGCGGTGTCCATCCGACAATCTGCAGGATTGGTCATGGATAATATGCTTACGGTGATGGTTCCGCATGCAGTTGACACTCTCTTAAATCGTACAAAAACTCAACATCTGACGAGTGCAAGGTTGTCTGGTTATGAGTTGACGCTTCTGGCAAGTCACATCCAAATAAAACGCTGCAATGTCTTAAACCCGGCGACTTTGTTGCCAATCAATATGGAATCAGATGAGGTAGCACCCCATGATTGCTACTTACGAACTGAGGAGGAAACAAAAGGTCGTGTTGACCTAAAAAACACTCCTTTGGAAAACCCCGATGGGACCTTGTATGTGGATGGTTCGGGTTTTAAGTTGCCGAATGGTGATGTGACGACTGCGTATGCTGTGGTAACGTTGAGTACGGTTGTGGAGACTGCGAGATTGAATCAGAACTCTGCACAGGCGGCAGAACTGATTGCTTTAACAAGAGCATGTGTTTTGTCGAAAGGGAAGCGGGTGAATGTGTTTACTGACAGCCAGTATGCTTTTGGTGTTGCGCACAGTTTTGGACGATTGTGGAGAGAGAGAGGTTTTATGACATCGCATGGTACGAAGATTCAGCATGGACAGCTTGTGAATGATCTTTTGGATGCACTTACATTGCCCGAGCAGGTGGCGATTATTAAATGTAGTGCGCATCGTAAGG
Organism: Lissotriton vulgaris; assembly: GCF_964263255.1. Classification (NCBI taxonomy): domain Eukaryota; kingdom Metazoa; phylum Chordata; class Amphibia; order Caudata; family Salamandridae; genus Lissotriton; species Lissotriton vulgaris. Next base: position 86,223,579 of record NC_141685.1, on the reverse strand, counting down.
TGACGGATGATGTTGGTCGTGGCAATGCGTTCGCTGATGAAGTTGCTAAGGAGACCGCAAGGAATCTTAGCACTAGAATGTATGTGACGAGTTCGGTAAGGTGGCCTGCAGAAACTGGTATTTGTGAGGACACTATCGAGAGTGTGAAAGCGATTCAGAACGAGGCCACTGAGTCTGAAAAGACGAAGTGGAAAGAGAGTACGGGAAAGTTGGATGCGATTGGCTGTTGGATTGATTTGTCGGAGAATAAGAGGTGGATGTTGCCGGATGCATATGTGCTGGCTGTTGTGACTATGGCACACGGCTTGGCACATATTAGTGCGAAAGGTATTTGTAAGTTGTTGTCCCCTGTATGGAAGAATGATGGTATCGCTAAATGTGCTGAGAGATTGGTCAAAAATTGTATGATATGTATGATGTACAATCCTGGTAAGGGAACTCCTACACCCCCTGGCCATTTTGCTCCTCCTTCATGTCCCTTTGAAGTAATCCAGCTAGACTTCATCCATATGGAGCGATGCAGTAACCTAAAGTACGTTTTAGTTGTGGTTTGCGCATTCTCCCGATGGATTGAAGCCTACCCTCTTAAAGACAACACTGCCCTGTCCACTGCAAAGATCCTACTGAAGGAATACTTTCCTCGGTATGGAATGCCACGAATTGTATGGTCAGATAACGGAAGTGAGTTTGTGGGGAGTGTGATGAAGAATGTGTGTAAGGGCCTTGGAATTACTCAAAAATTCCACAGCGCCAATCATCCCCAGTCAGCAGGTCTGGTTGAAGGTTATAATGGCACCCTTAAATTGAAACTAGCAAAGATTCAGGCTACGACTGGTCTCTCATGGCCTGACGCTTTACCCTTAGCTCTTCTGTCAACCAGGGCGACTGTACACTCCCGAGTAGGGCTCAGTCCCTATGAGATTGTGTTCGGCCGCCCTGCCAATGTTTGGGGGGTCCCTAGACCTAGTGTGTTCTCTGATCTTGAGTACCCAATGTTGATTGATTATCTTCATGATCTGACTGCTAAACTGAGGTTAATTCACCAACAGGTTTTTGAAGCACTGCCGACGCAGACGGAGGTTCCAGGCCACCAGCTCCAGCCCGGAGACTGGGTGGTGAAGAGGAATTTTGGCCGAAAGCGCAACCTTGAGCCTCGTTTCACCGGACCCTACCAGGTGCTCCTTACCACGAGGACTGCTGTTCGTTTGGAGGGGCGTAAGCATTGGGTGCATGCCACCCACACCAAGAAGGTGCCCATCCCTTTACCAGCGAACTCGTGGGTGAGGAAGGGCATCGCTTCATCTGAGACCGAGGTTTTGCCGAACTTTGTTCCATTCAGTGACGCTCAGCTTGTCGGAGACACCTCAGTGCAGCAGAACGATATTGTTGAAGATTTGTCATCCCAGAACTCAAGATCTGAACAATTAGCTGGTCAACGGAACTCTGTTTCACCATCGGACCAACTGTTTGATGATCAGACTCGTCCTGGGAGAAGCCGATATTTTCTTTGCTCCAATACCAGAGACTAATAAACAAATATCTTTGCTTTCTCCCCTGACATCCACGTTACCCCATTATCGCTATCCAGTTTTGAACACACTTGCATTATTGTGATTTTGAAAATTTTGAGTCTTTTCTTCCATGTATGCGTTTTTTTCCACAGCTAGGAGATTTTGTATATATTGTTGATTAAAAATACCTTACATCCGGGTGGACCGTAGGGCCGCACGGGTACTTCCTTCTGGTTAGTAGGTCTTGACACTAGGTCGAAGACCGTCGGTTCCTAGGAACTCCTGGGGATTGACTACTGCTACACAGAACGAAGTGCGTCAAGAACGTTGCGGACGGTTTTAGAGGATGGCTTTCTCGAAGCTGTCGGATTTGGAAAAGGCTCAGGCTCAAAGATTCGAATTGCGTAGAATTGCACGAAGAAAATGCTTCATGTTTCAGGTGTTCCTTCTATTTTTAACTGTTTCTTTGTTATTGGTGGGTGGGGTGTATTACACAATACAGTCCTTGTTGCCTACTGCCTCACCTACCCCTTCTCCTGAACCTAAATCTACCACCACTGTTTCTCCTTATTCCTTTCACATCTTACCTCAACACGAGCAGGTTAGACGTGCGGAGTTCATGAACAATTCCTTTGTTCAGCTCCTTCATCAGCATCAGTTGGTGGTAAACACTACCAACTGTTGGGTGTGTGGGTTAATGCCGCATACCACCGATAAGGGAATTCCGTACTTAGTCCTTCCTTACAGTTCCCAGGGTTCAGCTCGAGCATTCCAAACAATGTTTCGAAGCGCACTAGATTCTTACCCCAATCGAGAGCCGCGTTCTCCACACTTTGGTCCCGGTCCGTACCATAAGTCGTTGGCAATAGCGATTGCTGATTTAGATAGGGATATCTATGATCCATCGCTTATCCCAGATGAAGAGGTGCGAGCCTACAGGGATCTGAGTGAGGCTGAGTATAGCGTGCTAGTGGGTGATAGACAGCTTAAAAGTTCATCTCCTATATGGATCGTACCCCACCTTGGTAATTTCTGTCTAAAAGGTCGTGGCCGAAGCCCGAGAGCTCATCTCGGGGAGAGTGCTTGCTCTGAAACATATGTTTTACCAATGCTCTCTTCCCCTGTTCTCCTGACTGCCAAGGGTACGTACTTTGTCTGCTACGACCGTGCATATACATGGCTGCCCCTTGACTTCGCGGGCACCTGTTATATTGCAAACTTGTTGCCACCAACCTTTACGGTTGCTGCGGATTATCACAAGACCAGAGTTGTGAGGGGCGAGATTAGCAAAGAGGACACTGCCGGTCAAGAGGCAGGAGACTTTTTCAAGGGTTTCTTTCCGTTTTGGGGACCTATGGTTAATAGTAGGAACCTGAGACAGTTGACTCGAGTGGTGGAATCGACTGCTAATATCACTGCCAGTGCCCTTGGCAATATCACAGCAGAGCTTCAGGCGGACAGGCTTATGACGTTACAAAATCGTATGGTTTTAGACGTTGTCCTAGCAGATCGAGGTGGAGTATGTAAGGTGATCCATTCGAGTTGTTGTATATTCATTCCAGACAACGCTCCGACTGTCTGTCAAGCCATCTCGAAGTAGCATAAGATCTCCGAGTCCATACACGTGGACATAGGGGATTGGACGCTACTCGGGTGGTTTCGGGGCCTAATATCGACTTGGGGTTGGATGATTCAGATGATCATTGGGGTTGTTGTAGCATTAATGTTCACGTGTTGTCTTTGTGTGCAATGTGGTCCTGCCTTATGTGGCTACTGTGCTACGACGTGTATGAGGCGGCCACCTGTTACCAAGGAAGCACTGATGGATAGAATTATGTTACAGCAGCATCTGGATGGTCTAATGAATATCGAGATCGATTATGATTCCGACTAGTGCTTGCCTACATGAGGGCAAAAGGAGCGTCTGAGGTTGCTTGGCAATTATAAGTGGTGTTTTCGACTCGCACGAATATGGTCGAGTCTGGTATCTATGAACCGCAAATGACGAGTTTAGTGGGTATACGCGTTTTCGCTATGCTAACCTAAACCGTTCGTCTGTTCCGTGGGTTTCTTCATCTGAACCCACGGGTTCCATCTTAGATACGGCATCCATTTTGTTTCTTGCCCTCAAGTAGCCAGCGAACGGACGCTGTCCGCTTCGCGACCCTGGGATTCCCAAGCTCTTGCGGTAGACACGTGTTCCTTTGAGGGTGTCTTTATGACGAGGGGGATGATACTGTAAGGCAGATGGCCCCGCTGGAGGCTCATCTTGCCGTGCCGGTCTATTGTCTCAGTTGTGCATTTCATTAGGCACGTCCTTTGATTCCTGCAAATCGTGTTTCCTGATACCTCCCCTTTTACACTCTCTTCGATCCGCTCACTGTTCTCGTCTTCCTCTGCACCTGTTTCTGTCTTGATTCGTTTACTGTCAAATGGAATGTACTAATGGTGGGAAGATGCACATTTACAGTTGGGAACCGCGAAATGCTACTGTAATTATGTTCCGGGCCCTGAATACATGAAAGCGACCCCTTACGATCTTTACGATGGGAATTAGGTTGTAATCCTTTGTGCTCTATGTTATCCTATGCTCAAAAACTGTATAAAAAGAGCGATCCACAGATACAATTTGAATCAGACTCCGCGAACTTACATGCTGTGTACTTCACGTGACTTCTGTGTTCCCTGCAGTAAATAAACCTCGAATCCTTGACGCCGAAGGAAGTGTCCCGTGTCTCTGTTATTTGTACGCCGGAACAGGTAACCCACGAAGGTTTCAGGTGTTATCCCTGGCACCACTGGGTCTTAGAATAACCCAGTCCTTCAGAGACCCCGTGGCGTGGGACGCTGTTTGCCGATTACCTGGTCTTCTGAAGTACTTCCTTTGCCCGTTGTTGCTGCCGCCTAGAGGCTCCTGAGATTTGCGGGTTCAATCCTTACATCAAGCCATCCACGCGCTTTCCTCGCAGACCGCAGACTGCCGGGGAACTACATACCCCAGAAGGCAGTGTGGTCTCACGGGAAGAGGCGCGAGAGGACCCGAGTCACCACCAGACAAATCTGCCAGGGAGACCCCGCAGTGCAGGACGCTGTTTACCGATTACCTGATCTTCTGAAGTACTTCCTTTGCCCGTTGTTGCTGCCGCCTAGAGCTTCCTGAGATTTGCGGGCTCAATCCTTACATCAAGCTATCCACGCGCTTTCCTCGCAGACCGCGGACTGCCGGGGAACTACATCCCCCAGAAGGCAGTGCGGTCTCGCGGGAAGAGGCGCGAGAAGACCCGCGTCACCACCACATAAATCTGCCAGGGAGACCCCGTGGCGCGAGACGTGCTCGGGCTCGCCCAGGCAAAGTCCGGGCCAAAGGCGGGCCCGTCTGGGCCAATCCTGGACCGTTCGAGGCCGGGCTGGGCCACCCCCATGATATTGCCATTCCAAGGACAGCTGGACACTGCAACGGTCAGTGGAGTGTATTTTTTAAAGTACCTATTGAATTTCTGGGGTAAAACACACCATGGGCAAACGAAATCCAACCGCCACAGCTTGTAATGCTATGTCTATAGATACTATGTTGGAAAGGGCGATGGACATAGTCAGTATCGAGATCGAACTGACAGAGAGACGTTTGTCCCTGGGTCTCACGAAACCCCAACCTGCAGTACAAGTTGAGAACACTGATATAAGTGACCCTCAAATAATGGTATACAATGAGGCTGACCACTGTCCACACCCATTAATTGGAGATAACTTACTGAACGTGGAAGGCTCTGACCATATAGGTGCAATAGTGGACTCTTTATCTAGGAGCTGCCCAATTGACATTACAGTTTTGGTTAATTCGGACATATCCCCTAACCCTGAGGTATGCGGAGTGAAAAGGAAGAGGAAGGCGGCGAAACCAGTTTGCTCCAAACGGAAACAACATCCACGCTTGAACTCAAAATGCACAACATTGAATACATGGATTAAGGGGCTGAAAGCCATAGTAGACCCAATCCCTAGCAGTGACTCAATTGATTTAGTTTCATTGGATGTTTTAAGTATACACACAGATGGAGTCCACCCAGGCTGCTTTTTCTAATTTTACACTTGGGGACACTGCCATAGATAATATTGTAGACACACTGTATGAACGTGATAAAGGGATTGTGGATAAAAGCTTTGCAAAACTATGGAAGCGTCTAGATTGCCTGGAATCCTTAACCACTAAGCAAAATCTCCCTGTAGGGAACCTAATCAGCAGCCTGAAAAGGCCGGTCCCCAGGGAAATTTAGCCCAGAGTGGGCAATATGTACCTCAAACTGCAAAGTCGTTATCTGCCCCCTGTGATATTAACAGTAAAACTAATGATTCTGCAGCTTTAAAAGCACGCATTGGACCTGCTAATATTCAAAACATGAGTGTCATTTGTGCTCATGACGGCCCGACAGTCCGCTCGAATACTGTCGATATTAATATCGGCAAACATATTGAGCCAAACAAGGACGTTTTAAATCTTTTTAAATATACCTCCAGCATCTTGCCCGTATGCTTTGGTTCTTGCAGGGGTACCTCCATTAGAGAAAAACAAATTAGAGTCCTGGGAACAACTTCGGAACAAAAGTGTGGATTGGCTGGCTAAATACAAAGGGTACAGGAGGTGGGATATACATTATAATCTAATGGTACGAAGGGTAGGCTGGGTGGGACCAGCAGGAAAAACTATTAGGGGTGATTGTATTGTCATCAACTTTCGCCGACCAGGTATTGTTAGATCTATACTAGTTGTTAGAGAGACTAATTGCCCCCTACCCACAAACATATGTACACAACCGCTCGGCTTCTTTTATAGACCACCACCGACACAGTGCTCATTCATTAGCCCATTTTCCCAATCGGTAAATAGGTTCTCTCCCCTCTCTGACCTAGACACTCTTGATTGACCTTTTTCTAAATCTCAACCGACTGTTTCTGTATTCACGGCACCCTTTGAGACTCCTAAAATTAATATTGACACTGAGGTGGAAACTGTTTCTCCAAATGATCATTCTGACTCATTACTACTGGTGCTGAGCTGGAATGTGGCTGGTCTGGCTCCTGAACTAGACATTGTTATGTTATGTTAAAATTATTTATACCGCGCTCGGTCACCGGACGGTTTCATGGCGCTCATAACAAATGCGGAGGGCAGGAACGGGTATTACTCGAAGGCTGATTGGAAGAGAAACGTTTTCAGCATCCTACGAAAGCAGTCGTAGGTGGGGCAATGTCGGAAAGCAGACGGAAGGGAATTCCAGATTTTGGGGGCCAAAAAAGAAAAACATAAACCACCATGTTTTTTGCGTTTGATTTTAGGGATAACTAAAAGGATGTGAGAGGAGGAGCGAAGATCTCTCGAGGGAACATATCACTTCAGACTAGAAGAAATGAAAACAGGAGCCAAATCAGACAGAGCTTTGAATATCGTGCAGCCCAGTTTGAAAATGCAGCGCTTAGCCACCGGGAGCCAATGCAGGCTCCGCAGCAGCGGCGAAACATGCTGATGCTTAGGCTGATGGCAAACCAAGCGTGCTGCCTGATTTTGCACCAGCTGCAACCTGTGGAGGTGGTATGCAAGAATTCCCACATACAGAGTGTTGGCGTAGTCAATTCTCGACATAACAAGGGCCACGATGACAAGGATAAGTGCATCTCTAGTGAGAAATATGCTGATTTTACGTATCCTGCGCAGATGGAAAAAGCAGGATGACGTGACAGCACTAATCTGAGGCCTCATAGATAGGTCACTGGAGATGACTATGCCAAGACTCTTCACAGAGTTGACGGGGCAAGGAGGCGGCCCTAATGAGGGAGGCCAAAAGCTGTCATTCCATGGGTTGGCTGCTCCGCCCACCAGCACAAGCTCGGTCTTGGTAGGATTTAATTTGAGCTGGATGTGGTACATCCATTCCGATATCTCAAGCATGGTAAATTGGAAGCTGGTGCAGGAGGAAAGGGAGGTGTCAATAGGAAAAATTAACTGCAAGTCGTCCGCGTAATTAAAGATAGTGGCTGCGGATTTGCGAAGAGAAGCAATTAGGGGCTGCATGTACAAATTAAATAACAAAGGGGATAAAGCGGAGCCCTGTGGGACTCCACAGGATAGGGGGGAATAGGAGGCGGAGAAGGTAGACAGGTGCACTGCCTGAGAGCGTTTATCCAGAAAGGATCTAACCCAGTCGAGAGCTACGCCCTGAATGCCGGCATTTCCGACACGGTCGTTCAATATTGCATGATCGACCGTGTCAAAGGCCGCCGATAAGTCCAGCAAGACAAGTGCTTGAGAGATGTTATTGTCGGCGCCCCTTCTCAGGGTATCCATCACAGCCACAATGACCGCCTCGGTGGAATGAAGTGGGCGGAAACCGGCTTGCTGGGCCTCCAGAAAAGACGCGCTCTCAATAAAAGCACTCAGGCAGCAAGTGACATGTGTCTCCAAAATTTTCCCCAGATAGGGGACAAGGGAGATGGGCCTATAATTGCTCAAGACCGTAGGGTCGGCATTGGTCTTTTTTAGGATCGGTATCACAACTGTCTGTTTAAAGGAGTCCGGGACCACCCCCGTCGCCAGCGAGTTGTTCAGTAATGCCAGTGGAGGGTCGGGGAAGGCCAAGAAGATTTCCTTAAGGACTTGGGGAGGGCAGCAATCATTGGGGGAGCCAGAGCTCACTTTATGCAGTAACGAATAAAACTCCGAGAGGGAGATCGGGGGAAAGACATCCAGGCAGCAAGGATTTCTGGGAGGTAATGGAGGAGGAGAAGAGGATGAGGGCGGGGGGATATTGTTTTTGATAGTGATGATTTTATCAATGAAAAAAGCATTGAGTGAGTCGCACAAGGACTGTGTAGGTTGAGGTTGAGGAGTGACACGGTCTGGCAAAGAGAGCTCATTCACTATGGAGAAAATATCCTTTGCCTTGGAAGCAGACTCCATAATTTTTGGGGAAAAATACATTGTTTTAGCCGATAAGATGGATTTTTTATAGGCTTTCAGACGGTCCACAAACTCAGCTTTAAGTTGTTGGTCATAATTACACCTCCAGCGGCGCTCAGCCTGGCGTAGGGCTAATTTGTCCAGCTTTAGTTGATCCGTAAACCACCGCTGGGCGTCATGAGGGCGCTTCGTTTTTATAGTTTTCAGGGGGGCGACAGTATTACAGGCGGACAGCAGCCATTGTTCAAGAAGGAAGGCCTGGCGAGTCACCAAGGCGGAGGTCGGAGGGACTGTGGAGGCTAGTATAGAATGAAGTTCCACCAGGTTGGCTCTCTTCCAGTTCCGAGTAGTGAAATTGGTCGTAGGGGAGGGGCGACTGGGGGTAGTCAAGTTAAAAGAAAAAGAAATAAAGCAATGATCTGACCAAGAACAAGGGGTCGCTATAGGGGACGAAATTTCGAAATTGGCCGTCCACACTTGATCCAAGATGTGGCCTTTGCAGTGAGTGGGTATTTTAATGTGTTGATGACAGTTCAGGCCTGATAAGAGATCAGAGAATTCCTCTGAGAGACGGCTTTCCCGGGGGTCAGAGGGCCAATAATTGAAGTCACCGATAATGATAACCTTAGCATGGTTGATGATGAGTTGGGAAATAAGATCACCAAACTGTTGAGGGAAGGAGGGCATGGGGTCAGGGGGTCTTTACACAAGAACAACGATAAAAGAGAACCTGGGAGAAGTGAATTTGATAGTGAGACTTTCCGTTTTGGGGATCCTAGCACAAGCTAAGGTTGTAAAAATATACTGGGAGCGTGTGATGGCTACCAACCCGCCACCGGCTTGCCCAGCTGGTCGATTAGATTGCAGGATGTAATAGCCGGCGGGGATAGCAGCAAGGATGTCAGGGGCGGAGTCCTCAGTCAGCCAAGTCTCTGATAAAAGGAGGATATCCACAGCTCTATCGTCTAGCAGCTGGAAAATTTCGAGTTGATGTTTCACCATTGACCGGGTATTGAGATATATCACGGTCAATGGAGTGGCCCCCAGAGTTGACGATTTGAGGCGAGAAGATATCGGCTTAGAGCAGGGAGAAGGAGTCTCCAAAATAGGAGTATCCAGGGAAACAAGAATGCCACAATCCAGAGCAGCCCTTGCGGCGCGGGCCTGTAAGGGTACCGTGCGGCAAAACATTAAAAGGTCAGCGGAGGAATAGGTGATGAGTTGGGCAATGTGACTGGCCCCAGGGCCCGGTCGTCCGCGGACGGGCGCAGACGGGCTTAACTTAGGTGCAACTTTGGCGCGAAGTCGGCGCTCCCGCTGCGCTCGTCCGCTGAGCGTCCGCCAGGCCACCATTTATACTACCCAGGAAGTAAGCCACTAGACCTCTAACCTGAGAGGTGGAGGGGCAGGGCGGATGTGGTGTTAGGAGCAGAAAATGGCGCTTAACTAGACGACCCGCCGCACAAACGGCACAATGCCGGGGCGGAACGGGGCCAAGAGCGTTAGGAACAGGTAAGTGAGCTCTAGTACCCTTAAGCATACAACACCGAATAAATTGTACAGTCAAGTTAAAATTGCAACACAGCTATTAGATCAGCTTTTAAAATAAAGTTCAGTGAGACAAGCACACACCCGCAGCCTAAATCGCCGCGTTTATCTGAGGAAAGGTGCAACTACCGTGCCTAAAATAGAAAAATGTCTGCAGCCACTAGACCGCTAACCTGTGAGGTGGAGGGGCAGGGGGGAAGTGGTCTTAGGGGCAGAAAATGGCGCTCAACTAGACGACCCTCCGCACAAACGGCACAATGCCGGGGCGGAACGGGGCCAAGAGCGTTAGGAACAGGTAAGTGAGCTCTAGTACCCTTAAGCATACAACACCGAATAAATTGTAGTCAAGTTAAAATTGCAACACAGCTATTAGATCAGCTTTTAAAATAAAGTTCAGCGAGACAAGCACACACCCGCAGCCTAAATCGCCGCGTTTATCTGAGGAAAGGTGCAACTACCGTGCCTAAAATAGAAAAATGTCTGCAGCCACTAGACCGCTAACCTGCGAGGTGGAGGGGCAGGGCGGAAGTGGTGTTAGGAGCAGAAAATGGCGCTCAACTAGACGACCCTCCGCACAAACGGCACAATGCCGGGGCGGAACGGGGCCAAGAGCGTTAGGAACAGGTAAGTGAGTTCTAGTACCCTTAAGCATACAACACCGAATAAATTGTACAGTCAAGTTAAAATTGCAACACAGCTATTAGATCAGCTTTTAAAATAAAGTTCAGCGAGACAAGCACACACCCGCAGCCTAAATTGCCACGTTTATTGAAGAATGGGTTAATATGGTAAATACATTTGATATCCTCATGTTCCAGGAGACCTGGGCAACTAAAGAATTATACCTAGAAGGATATGAGTGCTATAATATTATACCCCCTCACCCCAAACACGGTAGACCCTCTTGTGGTTTATCAATATGGGTCAGTATCGCATCAGGTGGCAGACCGAAATTCATTCCCATTAGAAACGCTAACTTTCAAGTACTGATTAATACACGGGGGGTTCTATTTGTTTTATTAATTTTTATAATAATGACTTCTTAATCACACCTAACGTTAATTTTGTTAATCTTTTTAACTTTTTTTCAGACACGAATAATCTACTGGGAAAGCATAAACCGGTAGGGATATGTTTGGGAGGTGACTTTAATGCGAAGATAGCAGGGGGAAAAACTGCGAGTCCCACCCATCATATCTCAGTTAATCCATGTAAGAGAGGACACAAATTAATAAACCACCTATCAAATAACAGCCTTTTAAATGTTATGGATATTGTTTCTGTAAATAATGGGGAAGGTTCAACACTGTCTTATAGAGGTTTTGGTCGAGCCTCAACTATAGACTATGTTTTTATATCTGCACAATTAGAAGATCATCTGGTTTGGGCAGAGGTTAGGGCATCGAGTTTTGGGGATCGCAATCCCATCTGAGTCTCTTTCTGGGCAGCCCCGAGACCCAAAACTAGAAAGGAGGCAGGGGCTGGCAATTTAGACATTTCCACTTATAACCTAAGAGTTAAATGGAAAGCATTGGACTGCACGAAGGTGTTCCAAAAGATGGTATAAAACTATCCATCGCTCTGTGAGACTTGCCTAACACTGGCTAACCCTAACCCAGAGGCAGTCTCTGCTTTTATCTTACTATGCGCAGGTATTGAAGAACTAATCTCCAGACCCGCAGCTACACCTATACCGACCCTAGGTGGGTTGATAACATTTGCTCCAGGGCTAACAGAGAACTCAGAGCTGCCCTATCAGCTTCCCCTAGAGATCCTAACCTCATTTGAGTACTAGGGCACACTATAAAAGTGCAGTAAAGCACAGGCGAGATGTGGCTTTAAAGGAGCTCAGCCCAGGGGCCCCCGGATAGAAGAGCCCAGCTCAGCCCCAGGGCCCCCAGATAGAAGAGCCCAGCTCAGCCCCAGGGCCCCTGATAGAAGAGCCCAGCTCAGCCCCAGGGCCCCTGATAGAAGAGCCCAGCTCAGCCCCAGGGGCCCCCGGATAGAAGAGCCCAGCTTAGCCCAGGGGCCCCGGATAGAAGAGCTCAGCTCAGCCCAGAGGCCCCGGATAGAAGAGCCCTGCTCAGCCCCAGGGCCCCCGTATAGAAGAGCCCAGCTCAGCCCCAGGCCCCCCGGATAGAAGAGCCCAGCTCAGCCCCAGGGGCCCTGGATAGAAGAGTCCATCTCATCCCCAGGGGCCCCGGATAGAAGAGCCCAGCTCAGCCCCAGGGGCCCCGGATAGAAGAGCCCAGCTCAGCCCCAGGAGCCCCAGACAGAAGAGCCCAGCTCAGCTCGGCTTCTGCAGAGATTCCCTCCAGGATTATTCAGTCTATTTCTACAAACACAGCAGAAGGTCCTACTTCTGCTACTTGGTCCTACTTCTGCTACTTGGTCCTACTTCATCGACTGGCTGCGGCAGGGATTGCAGGTTCAGCGCTCAAATGGATAGAGTCCTTCCTCTCAGGGCGCTCGTTCCAGGTGTGGGATGGCAATTTCCATTCTGCCACCCTCCCCCTCATGAGTGGGGTCCCTCAGGGGTCATCGTTAAGCCCAACCCTATTTAACGCTTACATGGCCCCTCTCGAAGATGTGGTTACCCCCTTCGGGATTAAAATAGTAAGCTACGCAGACGACACCCAACTAGTCGTCTCACTTTCCCAACTGGACAAACACCCAGACAATCTGCAAAACTGCCTTAAAAATATCCACAACTGGATGTGTGAGTCATCGCTCAAATTAAATGGCTCAAAGACTGAAGTTATGCTTCTGGGTAAGCAATGGACCACCATCCCTCCATCCGTCTGGCCAGATGAATTCGGGGAAATCCCCGCCCCGAAACCAGAAATTAAAACTTTAGGAGTATGGCTAGAACCCGAGCTGTCGATGAAAACTCAAGCTACCAAGACAGCAGGGACCTGCTTCGGCCTAATGCGCTCCATTCGGAAGATCCTTCCATTACTTCCTCCCCTATCCAGGAAACTCCTGGTCCAGGGACTAGTGCTTGCACGGCTGGACTACAGCAACATGGTATACCTTGGAGCCCCAGAATCCACCATGGCTAAACTCCAACGCACGCAGAACGCGGCCGCCCGGTTACTCTGGAATCTCCCCTCCAGAGTATCAGCCAAACCAGCAATCCAGGCTCTCCACTGGCTTCCAATACGCCAAAGGGTCGAATTTAAGGCCCTGTGCACTGCACATAAACTGCTTAGTGTGTCTGGCCCTGCCATTTTGAGAGACCTGATCACTCCCTACAAAGCTCCCAGGTCCCTTCGCTCGGAGAATGAGAACCTGGCCAATATCCCCAGACACCGGAAGACACGTACTGGCGGCCGTCGCTTCTCGGTTAAAGCATCCACCAGATGGAATGCACTTCCCCGCTCCCTTCGGCTTGAACCTAATCATTTAATGTTTAGGAAAAAACTGAAAACGCTGTTGTTCCCTAAATAGAGTCCCTCCTTCTCTGTCCTCAGATCTTCATAATTATTATAGCGCGGGGATGCCCTCGGGTCACCAGGCGCTTTACAAATCGCTAAAAATAAAAAAATAAAAAATAAAAAGGTGCTGACAATCTCCTACCTGAGCAGAGACCTGTGCAGACATGTCCAGGCTCTCTCCTCCTCCTGGGGTGCCGGGGGTTGGGGGGGCAGATCTGGGGTCTGAGGGGGGGTGCCGGGGAAGATCTGGGGTCTGGGGGAGGTGCAGATCTGGGGTCTGGGGGGGACGGGCAGGTCTGGGGTCTGAGGGAGGGGTCTGTGAGGGTCTATAGATGGCGGTAACTGCCCACCAGACAGGGCTCCTTCCTCCTCTGCAGCAGGCTGGACACACCAGGAGAGGCCGGAAGTGATGTCAACATCCGCTGCTGGTGCTGTCTCTGCTGCCGGTGACCCGGAAGAGGAAACCCTTCTCCCTTTCATCCAATGTGCAGCTCAGTGAGATTCATCAGCAGGTGAGGAGCGCCCTCTGGTGGCCACTGACGGAACCGCCGCTTCCATACTCCAGGAGTGAATATATTTCACACAAACAAGCATTTATACCTGTAAAGACCTGGGATTTCAGATGTCACAGACACAGTGCTTAATTTGTAAATTATGAAGTGCAGGTGCTCAAATGTTTGTCGGAGACCACGCCCACTTTTCCCATCAGACAGGACTACAAGGTATAGGAGTCGCATGTCATCCATGATTGTCATTGTAGGCAATATAGTTTAAGAGTTCGAAGTCTGGAAAAGGGCAATTTCAGAATTTAAAACATACCAGTATTGATAGGGGTTCTCTTCAATAAAAATCGATTTCTAGCCACATTAACCCTTTTTGCAAGATTAGGATAATGAAAGATTGGCCCAAAAAACATATAGCGCTAATATATAACTTGCCGTTTGCATGCAGCTCTTTGTTGACAGACTAGTTAATATTAATAGCTTGCTGTTCTATGATAAGATGCTAACTTACAAACTGCAAGTAACAAAAGGATCTCTCCGACAGAAGCAGTAACAAACACACTGACCTATTTTACATTATATGCATAGTAGACGTTCTTTGCAGCAGGTATATAACCCTGTACTACCTTTCAAGCAGTCACAGCTTCATCCACTGTCTTTTGGCAACGCACGCACTACAGAAATACCACAAACAAACAAAGGCGCAGCTTTGACTGGTTGCAGCGCAATACCCTCACTTTTCACATCACACTCCAGGGTGGCGCTTCTTTGCAGCCCTACAGATGGCAAGGTGGCTGTGAAACCAGGAAGGAAAGCGGGAATGGGTCAACGCCAGGGCAGTAATAACCCTTTTTCATAATCCGGGCTGCGGTCAGAGGTTTTTAAAGCCCGCAGGGGGGTTTGGTGTTCCTGTTCCCCAACACGAGAACCCACCGGACAAAAAGCGGGATTGGGTCCAGGGTGGGCGTCTGACTATCGCCTGTGGTTATTTTAAGGGTCGTGCGCGTGCATTACACATACACTCATGCTTGCCATACAAATAACCACGGAGGCCTCTTGTGAGTGGGGGCAGCGCTGGCCTCATCTGTTTTAGTCAGATGTAAATAAATTTCTTTATGAGAATAATGTTGATTTAGCAAGATTGTATTTGTAATAATGTAATGTGTTTGACAACAAGTTTAAAGTGGATATGAAAGCAAACAAATGTCTATGTAGATAAATACAACCCTTTTTTTTAAAGTGCATATTTGGGTTTTATTATGTACGTTTTAAGTAGAATGGGGGTCCCAATGCAAAGGCTAACCAGGGGCTTCGTTTCTCATCTCAAAGTTGCCTGTTATACAGTCAGCCCTGCCACACCCTCCTTTGGAGCAGCCTCGAGGAATGTGTAGGGTTATTGTGGTCAGCCCTTGAATGGACTCAAACGTTTCTTCACAATAATAGTGTGGGAATGAAGTGCAGACCATCCATGTATTCTGTTATTTGCGGGGATGAACACATATTTATGCTTTGATTATCGCGAGATAAGAGTGCCAGGGCTTGGTAAGGGAACACTGCCTTTCGGTCCATGCGGGTGAAATTCTTGGCTCACACGATGCTTTTCAGTCAGTTTACATGAAACTGGTCAGAATGAAAATAACCCTGAGCTCCGTGAAAACGAGCTACAGCAACGTTGAGCACAGGATATTGTCAGCATTGTGAGCAGGTGTTGACACATTGTAGTGATTCAGCCGAGTTGTAGTGGGTAAGGAGCTATGAGACTGTGCTTGGGAGAACTCGGAGAGATATTTGGACGCAGTTCATGCTCGAGCCTTGCATGGCTTTTGCTCACGCAATTCAGTCAATTTTGAGCCAGGGAAACGTGCGGAGAGTAGTCAGAAGTAAATACATTTCTTTATTCCCTGTATGCCTGGCCAGCAGTGCTCACCCGCTGCCCGCGCAGACCTGGAGCCTGTGCTGGGGTGAGATTGGGCGGACGGGCCACGGTGCGGGTGCGAAGAGGGCAGAGGTGGCTTAGACTGGGCTTGGACAAGTGTGCGGGTTCAGGCACCGCTGCTGGCGCACTTCAGTCATTAGCATGAGAGTAGCACCACGAATGGTGAGTTGAGGTGGGTTAGGTAGCAGGCAGCAAGTGAAATGATGGTTGTATAACCTACAACTACAAGGCAAAAAACGCAGCACAGGCGAGCTCCCCAAGATTGTGCGCACTGCGCAGTTACATTATGGCTGGAGTGCCGTCATTAAAAGGTAAAGGCCGCTTTTTCCACAGGGCCCTGTTTGAGTGGGAAATGAATGGTGCACGGCACGGGTGCAGCTGGCACTCGATTAGAAGGCAGGCAATGGCAGGAAGCAGGATGGCATTGGGGTGTGTTGAGGGGAGAAGAAGGCATGGGGGAGTCGGACGGACCCTTCCATTAACATACTGTATGAAGTTGAACCGTGCACAACAAGTGACAAAATCAATCCAGGGCCAGGCATCATCGCCGCTATAGTGGTAGTGAGTGACTGGGGAGCCTCAGTGCCTGAGAGGCAGTGCAGGTATGCTAGGCCCCCTGGGTGCGGCAAAGCAGCGAATGCGCGCACATTGCGTTGCAATGTGAAAATTAGATCTGCGCACGCTGCTTGCCGAGCACAGCCCCAACCAACCCCCACCGATATGGTGACGAGCGAGCCTGAACCGAAGCTGAAACCAGGGCTAGCCCAGTAATGTCTGATCCATCCAGGCAGCCCGGGCCGGCCTGAAACTGCGCAGTCAATAGCCCCACACACTACTCCTGGCAACATGATCATGATGATCAAACTAAGGGCCCCAAACTAATGGCCGCGGCCACTCATCATCATGATCATCAGACCGGAGAGACCCTCACCAATCAACATAATAATAAAAATAAGTAAACCAGTAATCACGGCGGCGCCTGCGGCCTCTGCCTGCCAGGCCCTGCCTCACCTGCGCTGGGCAGCTTTATTTACGTTTTTAAATTATGATTAGGCCGCCGGCCTACCCCAGCAGGCCATCATGATCAGAACAACCCACAAATACAAAAATAATCAACATAAAATGTTAACCAGACAGTAATCACGGCACCTGCGGCCTGCCAGGCCCTGCCCGACCCTGTCCCCTGCTATGCCTCACCTGCGCAGCTTTATTTATGGTTTTATAAATTATGATGCAGGCAGTCCTGGATGCAGATGATTAGGCCGCTGCCTACCCCAGGCCATGCCTCACCGTACCTCACCTGGTGAGCTAGTCTGCAACAGTAGTAGTCAGTCTCTAAGATTACCGAGTCAGCCAACCTCAGGTCCGACCGACTCCCGCTACTTTCAACGGCAGCAGCGTTTAAGTTCAACGTGGTGGGCACGACGACGAGAATGATGCAGCAATTACAAAATCTGCGCATGCGTCACTCCCTCTGCCGCGCACAGACCCAACGGCCAACCCCCGCAGAAGAAGAAGACCAGCCCAACTCAGTGTCCCGCCCACTAGGGGCCGGCAACACTGACTCGCGTGACCTCGTCCACTGGGCTGGGCCAGACCCGGCCCGGAAGTCTGTTGTCAGTGAAAAACATTAGACGAGTGAGGAGGAGAAATTGAGTCGGACTCGTACTCGTCACCATTAAGACAGTAAGTTGTTCAGAGTCATGACTCATCATGTTCAAACAACACAACCAGTCAGTACGGGATAACTAAGTGACAGCAGCACACATGCACGAAGGAAATCATGTAACTGATGTGCGGACGGTGCACTCACTTAATGCGATGCGTGACTCACTGTGTAGACCCGGCCCTGATAATTAGGTGCCGGTGCTAAGCACCGGCAAGCCCCGGCACAAATTAAGCCCTGCTCAGACATGAATGTTTTTAAGGGTCAGACAGTTCAAGTACAGGGCCTCACACTTGGCTGCTGCTGTAAAAAAGTATTTATAGCTTCACTTCAGATGATCTTCTTCCAAACACTGTTGTAAAGGACTAAAGAGTATTTACAGAAAGGGGACAACTGGAAGTGATAGTCCGTATTTCAAATAATATATCTGTATTTCAATGAATGATATGTATTTCAATGAATATATCTGTATTTCAATGAACATATCTGTATTTCAATTAATATATGAGCATATCGGTCAGTTTTGCAATTAAACTGGGCAGCTTATTTATTTATTTAACTCATGTATTTGCAGTTTTTCAAATCCACAGCGTGGTACATAGGAAAGTAAACAGAGGAAAATACCATGGTGTTTTAAACACCAGATCAGTGACAATGAGGCATAGGTCATGTGTCAAAGCTGAAGGGGACAGACCAGTATCCTCAGCACTTCTTGAGTGGGGTGCTGGGGGGAGTCATCTAGACAGTCACCTTGAGGTTTGTCTTAAGCTTTCTAGAGTGTTCATAGGACTTTGCTCTTTCTGGTCCCTACACGCCGGGAAAGAACGTGCATGTGCGTGATCCAAAGGATCAGAATCAGCTTCCGGCCTGGCCATTGTAATGTCAGCCAAGCGCATTGCTCGCATTCTGGTTGTCTATTTGTACCATACGTTATCTTAACAGCATCTATCTAACATTTTCTAGCTTTACAATTGCACCTAAATGCGTTCTTATTAATGTCATTCTTTTTTTAAGGCCCTTGGATTTCTATCCATGGGCTGTGTTTGGATGCGTATCATTGGAAGAGATTTCTAAAGTATCAGGTTTTAAATTAGTTATGCCACTGATGGCCGTACGAACCACATATTCCTAAACATAATGGGGTGCATTGTAGTGGCGGCTTGTGACTTTTGAAAGTAGTAAGGCGTAGAAGTTGGGGCTGAGTGTTACATCGGAACCAAGCAAAGCAAGCAAGCCTGATCAACAAAAGGGGATTTGGGGGTTGTCCCCTCTGTGAAAATCTTTAAAAAGAGTGCACTTTAATACAACATTGTTTTACATGCAATTAGACATGGGGTCACAAATTTAAAAACATTCTAGCAACTTCCTCCTCAAACTGACCGATTTGCATGCACAACTGTACCTTTTATAATGTGTATATATAATTGTGATTGTGTGTACATGTAGTGTGTATGAAGCATGAGCTGCTGTACTGTACCTGCTACATGTGTGTGAAGCTTGTGCTGTTGTTGCCTGACTGTACATGTCATATGCAAGTGAGCGAGAGAGCGAGTGAAGCTTTTTCTGATATTGATGTACTGTACCTGATGTGGTGTGTGTTTCTGTATGTTTGTGAAAGCACATGTATATGCAGCACTGCTTCTGCCAGAGGGTGCCTGCCAGTCATGTGTGTGTGTGTGTGTGTGTTTCTGTATGTTTGTGAAAGCACATGTATGTGCAGCATTGCTTCTGCCAGAGGGTGCCTGCCAGTCATGTGTGTGTGTGTGTGTGTTTCTGTATGTTTGTGAAAGCACATGTATGTGCAGCACTGCTTCTGCCAGAGGGTGCCTGCCAGTCATGTGTGTGTGTGTGTGTGTTTCTGTATGTTTGTGAAAGCACATGTATGTGCAGCACTGCTTCTGCCAGAGGGTGCCTGCCAGTCATGTGTGTGTGTGTGTGTGTTTGTGAAAGCACATGTATGTGCAGCACTGCTTCTGCCAGAGGGTGCCTGCTAGTCATGTGTGTGTGTGTTTCTGTATGTTTGTGAAAGCACATGTATGTGCAGCTCTGCTTCTGCCAGAGGGTGCCTGCCAGTCATGTGTGTGTGTGTGTTTCTGTATGTTTGTGAAAGCACATGTATGTGCAGCACTGCTTCTGCCAGAGGGTGCCTGCCAGTCATGTGTGTGTGTGTGTGTGTGTTTGTGAAAGCACATGTATGTGCAGCACTGCTTCTGCCAGAGGGTGCCTGCTAGTCATGTGTGTGTGTGTTTCTGTATGTTTGTGAAAGCACATGTATGTGCAGCTCTGCTTCTGCCAGAGGGTGCCTGCCAGTCATGTGTGTGTGTGTGTGTGTGTTTCTGTATGTTTGTGAAAGCACATGTATGTGCAGCACTGCTTCTGCCAGAGGGTGCCTGCCAGTGTGTGTGTGTGTGTGTGAAGCTTGTGCTACTGTTGCCTGACCGGCTGCTGTTCTGTGTGGGCGAGCAGAATGAAATGGTGAAGCTTCTGCTTGTTAGCGTAATAAGCGAATCTCGAGAACAGTGTTTACACTACACAAACACTAAAACTGCTGGCCACGGACACTGCTTGCTGCTTTACTCACCAAAACACGGGGTGTGCAGCAGCGCCTACTAGTGCCTAGAGAACCTGCTCTCCGGCGCCTCGGTGACGCTGTCGCGTGGTGAACCGCCCTCCTCATACCTGACTCTCGCAGGGCTGACTCTACCTGATTATCTGCTCTGAGGGGTTGGAGGAAGTGGGTTCCTAAAGGCCACAATTAAGAGGCAGCCCCATCACTCCTCTCCGTGAGCCCTATGTCATTGATGCGCAGTTTGGCTTTTTAAACCGGCTTTCTTTCTTGGGGAGAGAGAGGCCCTTCATTACCAGGTCTTAAATACTTGTGTCAACTGATAAGGGGGAGGCGTGAAGGAGCCGGGATAATGCCAAGCCCAGGAGCTGTGTGCTCTGCCCATCGAGGCCTCTGCTGCTGCCTGGCACCACGGAACAGCTTTGGGGACGGATCTAGGAACCTACAGCCTACCAAACAAGCATTAAAATGCAATAGGTCTCACCTTTAATTAACTTAAAGCTACTTGCTTTGCTATACAATACCATTAGAAAAGCAAATGGCTTTTACTTAATAAAAGGCGAGACCCATTGCATTTTCAATGCTTGTTATCGTATTGCCTCAAGGAATGGACTGCCACCAACCGCCTTCGCATTAGTTAAGAACCTTGGAGTTGTAGGTCTAGCTCAGCTAAGATGACAGTAGCCTTCCTGAGTGACCTTTAATTTGGGATTCAGTGCCTACCTGCCATGCCCGGCGTAAGGTCCATCGATCAGTGCAGCTTTTCAATGCAGAGGGCTTTACTCTGGATTTTCTTTGAGCCCTTTTAGTTCCCGAGTCTCACAAGTCAGCATCTAAAATGGTGTAACCCGGCTAGAAGCTGTGGCCACACCTTGCCCTGCAGAGCCATTGGAAGCACTCGGGGGGAGGGGGCTTCACCAGGCCAGGTGTGGCATACAGCTGCATAGCATAGCAAGTGGAAACTTCAGAAAAACTTCAATCAAACCACCGGTAGCACATTATACAAAGGGCATTTTCAACGGACACAAAACAGCCAGAGATTCATTTTCTACAAACCGCTGACGACTGTAATCAGAAGCCTGCAAACAATCACACACAGCACCCGCCTTAGCATGAAACGCCAGCCCGCCCGCTCTTACGTTTGAACAACTTAGATGGACTGAGTCATTCATCCCAAGCCTTTCCAGCTGTTGTGGCCTCAATCAATGCACTCTATGCATACAGAACAGCCTCAATGTACACTGATCGAACAATATATCAATAGCCCAGTGATCCCCAGAAACATCAGTTTTACAATGGTGGCAATAAACAACAACTGCACATTGATTTCCAAAGACAGCATCAAATACTGCTTACCCAAAAAATCCCTTTGCTTAAACAAGGCCATTATGGATTGCGCCACAAAATAGATATAACACATCGATTTAAAAATATTTTTCTATCACAAGTTATATTTAAAACAAGCATTTGCAATGCAATAGGTCTCGCATTAGGAAAGTTTGAGCTATTGGTCTTGTAAATGACACATTTTTTATTTATGTGTTGGTTTTGAAAATAGCGAAATTAATAGCTTTGTCATTTACAATGCCAATAGTTTTAACTTTCGCAAACGTGACACCTATAGCATTTGTAATGCAATATGTGTTGTATTTACATGACTTAGATCTATCAATATTACAAATAACAATGGCTTTTATTTTTTTTAATAATTAATACTTAAATAAAAGTTATTTTAATTTATAATGGCAATAGCTTAAACTTTTGTAAATAACTTTTGGGAACATTGTATTCAGTGTATTTTATTGTGATGAAAATCCAAGAACAGAAGTGAAATATTAACATCTTTTTGTGACATTTGTAATAAAGCTTGAAACATTGAGAGAACATATTAGAACCAGTTATTGTTTAATGGTTGCACAGAGTGATGCTGTGGCCTTTAGTGGTGCTGAGTGATGCTGTGGCCTTCAGTGGTGCTGAGTGATGCTGCGGCCTTCAGTGGTGCTGAGTGATGCTGTGGCCTTTAGTGGTGCTGAGTGATGCTGTGGCCTTTAGTGGTGCTGAGTGGTGCTGAGTGATGCTGTGGCGTTTTGTGGAGCTGAGTGATGCTGTGGCATTGAGCGATGCTGTGGCATTGAGTGATGCTGTGGCGTTGAGTAATGCTGTGGCGTTGAGTAATGCTGTGGCGTTGAGTGATGCTGAGGCGTTGAGGGATGCTGTGCACTGAGTGGTTCTGTGGCATTGAGTGGAGCTGTGGCATTGAGTGGTGCTGTGGCATTGAGTGGTGCTGTGGCTTTGAGGGGTGCTGTGGCATTCAGTGGTGCTGAGTGATTCTGTGGCGCTGAGTGATGCTGTGGCGTTGAGTGGTGCTGTGGTGTTGAGTGGTGCTGTGGTGTTGAGTGGTGCTGTGGTGTTGAGTGGTTCTGTGGCGATGAGTGGTGCTGTGGCGTTGAGTGGTGCTGAGTGATGCTGTGGCGTTGAGTGATGCTGTGCCATTGAGTGATGCTGTGGCGTTGAAAGATGCTGTGGGAGGATGGATCCAACTGATTTCAGAAAAGGTCAAAGGGTGCGTAAAATCACCTCTGCCACCACCAGCAGTTTGGTGAATGGGGGACAATGCTTGTAAGGTCACAGTGAAGCTTTTATTGTGGAAAGTGCACCTGCCCCTGAGAGCCAGACACGAGACGGGACAGTAGTGTGTGCCAGCAGTAGCACCACCTTCCTTCACAGACACAGGGCGCTTGTGAACTGGGAAACTCTTATCACATGTAAAATCAGAGCAGAACCGAGGAACATATACGGGCGCGGAACCGGAAGCTTCCATCCAGGAACAGTGGGTCAGGGGTCAGGCACTGCAGACACACTCTGGGTATCGGTCAGCAACTCACCTGGAAGGACGACGCGTCCTCTTCTGCAACAGAAAAGGGCAGGTAGAGGGAGGGAAAGCAGGGGAGGGAGAAGCGAGAAATGAAATAGGAGCAGTGATAACAGATAAGGGAAGACAGTGTGGACAGAGGAGAAACAAATGCATGAATAAAGTGAGAGAATGGATAGAAAGAGAGCAGAGTGACAAGATAGAGAAACAGGTAGGAGGGGAGACGTTTAGAGAAAATGAGGATGAGAGAGGAAGAGAGGGACAAAGGGAGGTAGAAAAAAATTAAAGGAACAGAAGGGAGGAGGGGCCAATCGAGGAAGAAGGTGGGGAAACAGGGCACGAGGAAGTAAGAGAGAGGGAGAGAAATAGAGGCGAGGGAGCGAGCAGGTACAGAGAGGGGAAGGGGGTAGAGAAAAATGTGTGTTACTTAAGTAAATAAAGCTGATTAAAGATCATTTCGCAGCGTCTAAATCACGAACCTTTAATCCGGATTAGCATTTGGCAGCAGGTCAGCACTAAAAGAAAAGGGTGAAAAGTAGCCGGCAGAGGAAAGGAAGCGCTGGTGGTGGAGCGGGGGGGGCTGGGCATCCATGCCAGCATCCCGATTCACGAGCAGATGGTCCTGTTTATGACCTGCGGCGCGCCTGAAGTGGATGGTGGCAAATAGACTCAAAGCGGCTGGTCACTTTGATGTTCTTGGCTTACTTTGTGGGATGGCGGAGTTTCAGATACTCAACAGAGTCAGCAAGTTTCCAAGTACTAAGTGCAAGTGTAGTCCTTAGTACCAGGTTATGGTCCTGTCCAGATTTTCATTCTGCTACTCTAGTGCACGATGAAACATAACCAAGCTAGGGCAGAAATTAGAAAAGCAAGACTGTGTTATTCAACATGCACAGGGATATGGACTTGAATATTAAGCAGGCCTCCCAGGTGCACTTTAGAAATGGGGCTGGAAAGCTGTGCAGTCTGGCTGCAGTCCAATATCTATCTATCTTATTTAATGTCTGTAACCCTGCTGAAATAACCAGTGATAGGAGCAGAAACGCGCCACTGTTAGTCTGGTACTCGCTGTAGTAGCTCCTGTTGTGGTTGGGATTCTGAAACTGGGGGATCAGGCATGTCAAAAATAAAACAACTGTGAAACTAACTATACTTATAAAAGCAGGTCAAATGTATTTGTATAAGAGTCTGCTAGCAACAAATTGATACTTGCAACGTATGAGTTCAGAGTACTTGGGTCACTGTGAAGCGTGTAGTCAAATATATGATGACATGCTAGCGAAAAAGCAACAAAACTCAGGTAAAAAATACAACAAAACACACAGAACACATCAGTAGAAAGATCGACCATGGTTTCAAAGAACAAACTCTATATTTTGTTAAGACTTTTGTGAATCTGCCTAATAGGTTGTCATCTTGTCGTGGCACATGGTAAACAAGAACAACAGGAAAGCCTTTAATCTGAAGTCCAGGTAACAATGAAAAACCCAAAAATTATCATGAATTGGAGGCTGCCTATGCATCTCTTTTTTTACACCATAGCAAAGCATATCGCTTCGGTAACTGATGATAATTTACCATGAGTTTTGCACCCGGCCAGTATCTGCCAAAAACTATCCGCAAAATCGGAAAAGATGAAATAAGGAAACGAGGAGAAATTAGAGATAAAGGAGAATGGGAAACAAACAAAAGAGAAATGCAAAGGGAAGACAGGAAAATAAGGAAGGGGAAAGATCAAAGAAGGAATACACAATAAAAACAGATAAGCGATGCACGCTCTGTGATGGGGAGGGCGAGGGTCATTAGACTGAGAGAACTCGCGGCAAGATCAAAGGAAGGGCGGGAGGGACATTGGCGAGCGAGGGGGGAGGGGATGTGCAGCCTGGTGAGCTGAAGTGGCAGCAGAGGCGGAACGCGGCGCGCGCGCACGAAATGTGTGTGGATAAAGGGATACAAGAAGGAATGAAGCATGACTGTCATGTCAAAGTCAGTGAGGCAAGCACTACTTTACTTAAAGAACAGGCCTTATACACAATGAATGCTTCAGTTCGAGTCTGGGCAGTGACGTTCAACATCATGTGATTTTGCGCAAACCACTTAATCTACCCGTGCCTAAAAAAAGGAATATGTCCGTCTGTAATGCAACAAGTGCTCAATGTACAGCAAGCTGATACCTTCAGGTCGAGATCACGCTAAATAAAACTGCCAGCAAAAAAAAGAATTTGATCTCTGGAAGTACATAGTTTAATTGCTCACGTCATGTGATTCAGTTAAGTTAATGTTACGCAAACAGACATGGAGACTTCAGCATGCTATTGCCACATCGCTAAACTACGTGTTTGGGCGCTAAGCAATTGAATCTTTGTAAGTCCTGTGAGAAGCAGAATTGTTTTTACTTGGCAGTGCTTTGGTTACTAAACTGTGTGTGTTAGAAATACAGCACGTCATTTGGAGGACAGCTAGGAGTATGACAGCGGAGGGAAGCCAACAAGTTAAATGTAAACATTGCCAGCATTGCTGGGGGAGGGGGCAGGGGAGCTGGAGCGCTTTTCCTTGAAGTCTGATGGCAGGGGCAGGAGAGGCTTGAGAGCGGATTCCTCTGAAGTCGGATACGAGCCAGATGGTGTTTGGTGCGAGGCTGATGGGTTTGACGTGCACGCACGTCTCACACAACTAGTTCACATGAACTGCACGTAATCCACACTTGGTCAAATGTTTGTTTCGCCTACTATATACTCACCTATTAATCCCTGTGGGGTATAATAGTCGAGACCTAAAAAAAAACACGAAAGCTGGACCTTTCTAGTGAAGTGAATGGGGGAGGGGGTTTATTTTGGACATGTGCCTCGGACGGACGGCCCCATTGTTCTGCCCCTTTCTTTTTCTTCACAAGGAGAGAGTTGCAGCCCGTCCCTCCTGGGGCGCCCCCTTTTAATAGGACTGATGATTGAACCGGGAGTCTGGAGGTCTGGAGGGGCGATAGGAACAAACATAATCTGACTTCTGAAGTGTTACATGTCCGCCCCCTGAGCCCCCTCTGGGGGACACACATGCGTCAAAGGGAACCATGTGGGGGTACAGTTGCCTGTTGACTCCACTGGAGAGAGCCTCCCCCCACCCCTGCCATTGGAGTGCTGGGAGTACAGAGAGCCGCGCATCTTTCGGCCCTTCACCAGGCGACACTGAAGGATACTCCCGCCTCCTCCCAAAATGCAAACCCTGCGGCAGGGCACCCTTATGGCGTTAAGTACCACTCCACCCCTAAAATCTTCACAACTTGTTACCGCTTCAAGCTTCGGGCAGAGAGGGGGCACATCCATACTGGAGGGGGCTGGGGAAGCTTGTCCTAGAGGCAGTGTTGACAGTATATAGGGTAGGCTGGAGGAATTTCATGGGACCAGCTGTAAAATAAACAATACATACACTATGTATTGTGGCCCAGTAATGTATTCTCGGGGTTCTGATACCAATCACAACTCCAGCCCTCATTGGCTCGAGGGCCGATTGTCGTGTGATCGCGCCAGCCCACGGCATCCACACTGCTTCATGGTATGTACAATCCTCCCTGATGCACGTGCACGCACGTGTACATACTGCACATGTATATCGCATGCGGAACTCGTCAGTTCACTGCTGGTTGCAGGCTGTCGGTGCTTGCCATCCAGGGCCCCCTGAAAGACATGGAGCCTCCGCCCCCACAGCTCTCGTCAGCACTGCCACAGGGCCGCTCCAGGCCTGAGGAGCCGTCGAGAGGAAGTGGGCAATAAAAGCAGCGAGGCCCGTCCACGGGACACACAGTGAGGCGACCCATGACAGGGCATTAATTGCACCCCAGCGATGTTTGTTATTTGCTCTCAACCCCTAGTAAACGCCACTTAATTACCTACGTCCGTCAATAAGATCTGTTTAAAATGTAAAAACACACACACTTCGCCGTCTCCACAAAAGAGGCCAGTCACTTCAGCCGTCGAACACATGCCATCCGCTTCTGAAGAATGAATGGCTCAGTCGTCCCCTCCAGCCCTCCAACATTTTGCCTGCAGTGTGTACGCAGGTTTCAATAAATCCCTGGTGTTCCATGTTTTATTGTGGTGTATTCATTAATTATGCATGATAAAAACTGACATTTTGATATCAGTGCTCCTGCGGTCACGGCGGAATGACCTGCACCGCTGCCTTATAATTATCGATCATCAGTAACTCGGATCTAGACTGCCGCGCCCGCCGGCTCTCCTCTTCGGACCTCCCATGGCCCCCCTGAAACGATAACAGGCATAGTCGGCCCGGCTGCGGCTCGATCGGGCCCGGGGGAACTGATCTCCCAAAATGTCCCCAGGTGGGGCACGTGGCTGCCCCGGCGGCGGGACATGTTTCTGCCCAGGAGGGACCCAATGACCCTGCTGCTGCCCCGGCGTTGGCTGACTCTGGAAAGTGCTGAACTTTCTGTGACCGGACGGCGGGTGCGAGAGGTGAAGGATACGGTCATCCAGGGCGCACCTAGGGGTCCTGTCAGCTCTCCCACCGAACGGGGTGGGGTGGGTCCAGCCGAGCGCTAGAGCAGTCCTGTCAAGTATCACGCATCCGGTGTGACACTCACGCATTTCAGTGCGGTGTTCCGTATCACCACACTGAAATGCGTTGTCACGCATTTGAGACTCGCCAGGTCGCGCCACCAGCAGTGCCTGTGCACTGCTCCTGCTGCGAGAGACGTGCTGCCAGTGCCAGGAGCAGCTCTTAGTTCATAAATACCTAATAATGGCTGAGTCAGTGAGAGCGCGGCAGCGCTAGGCGGCTACATTTACAATGTAACAAGTGGCTCCAGGCTGGCGCTGCAATTATTCCTGCCGCGCCACGCGGATTAAGTACTCAGACACAGTTGCTGCCAATTAAGAGGGGGTGGGCCGCCCTGTGAACACGATGATATAACTGCTCTGCAGCCAGGCACTCACCAGGGGCGCCCTGATGTGCTAATTATCCGAATGTGAGATACCGCACTTGCCTTCACCTCCGGAGTATGAGGTCAGATTAACCCTCGCACCGTGTCCATTCCGTGGAAACATATCTCTGACACCCCCGCCCGCCTACCCTCCTTACAGTAAAGATAGCCAACAATGCGTGTGCATGTTGTGGTCATTGTTGGCCGCAGTTTTATTAGTATTACACACATGCTGGTTATACATTTGTCATTTGCGAACTGCCGTATGTTGGTCATAAGTCATACATGTCAGAAAACATCTTGGGCCGACTCTGGGCCGGTACTTTTGTGTTACACATCAGTTCGTAAATGGCACCCCAAAAAAACAGCTATTTTTGTCAGTCCTCGGTGGTCCTCTTTGTTGGTTATTTCCGGGATCACCATTGGTTGGTCACCCACGCCTTCTGTGTGTAGTGGAGGGTAGCTTTTCTCTCTGGAGTTAGGCCCAAGCTCGCTACCTTTTGCGCCCTGCCGTCCGGCCGGGTCTGGGCCGCGAGTGCTGTCTCCTCTTGCTACTCCCCTCCTTGGTGCGGCCACCTCACCCTACCGTGCGGCATCCAAAAGTGAGTGGCCCTCCTCCTACACACCGCCCGCCGGTGTGTTTCCTTAGCCAACCATTGTACCAATTTCCGCAAATGCCCTTGCCACCATCCAGCCCTGCGACACTGCTGCTCCTTAGGTGTGGGTGGGTGGGTCTGCAGAAGTTCGTCAGGTGCGCCGCTCTCCCTGCTCCTCGACGAAGTTGAGAGCTACCTGGGCGAGCGGCGACTTATATTTGCCATCTTCTCACCTTGGCGCTCCAGTGGAGCCCCATGATTGGGGGGTGCAAACATAGCGCTTCCTGCCCATTGGCCGCCCTTTTGGCGCCACCGGGCACTCTCTGTCTTTTTGGCGGGTGGCGCGAACCGCGAATCTCCCCTTGGCTTCTGGGCGCTTTAAAGCGCCCAGAACCAGTTTCCCACTGGGGGCACAGCGCGGGTTATGGCGCCGGCCCCTGAGCCCCACCTCCCCTTTGGGGGGGGGTGTGGCGGCCTCTGCAATAACCCTCACACCGTGCCCATTCCGTGGAAACATATCTCTGACACCCCCGCCCGCCTACCCTCCTTACAGTAAAGATAGCCAACAATGCGTGTCCATATTGTGGTCGTTGTTGGCCGCAGTTTTATTAGTATTACACACATGCTGGTTATACATTTGTCATTTGCGAACTGCCGTATGTTGGTCATAAGTCATACATGTCATAAAACATAGAAAACATCTTGGGCCGACTTTGGGCCGGTACTTTTGTGTTACACATCAGTTCGTAAATGGCACCCCAAAAAACCAGCTCCTTTTGTCAGTCCTTGGTGATCCTCTTTGTTAGTTATTTCCGGGATCACCATTGGTTGGTCACCCACACCTTCTGCGTGTAGTGGAGGGTAGCTTTTCTCTCTGGAGTTAGGCCCCAAGCTCGCTACCTTTTGCGCCCTGCCGCCCGGCCGGGTCTGGGCCGCGAGTGCCGTCTCCTCTTGCTACTCCCCTCCTTGGTGTGGCCACCTCACCCTGCCGTGCGGCATCCAAAAGTGAGTGGCCCTCCTCCTACACACCGCCCGCCGGTGTGTTTCCTTAGCCAACTATTGTACCAATTTCCGCCACGCCGTAGGGAGGCTAACGTCTTTCTGCGGCTCCCCCACCCCCCCACCATAAAAGAAGTTTTTTTTTTTTATTTGCAACTTGTGAGAGTCATTGCGCCCCACAAGTTGTCCCAACAGACTCTCCTCCCTATGCCGGAGAGATGGACCCCGTCTGGACCATACAATTCTGGGCGTCCGCGGTGAATCAGCACGAAGGAATGGCCCACTATCCATCAGCTATGGGCGACTCCCTGCCAAAAGAAAAATTGGCAGAATAAGGTGGCCTGCTGCGCACCGGATCCATTGTCTGCCGTCTGGGGGTGTTGTGTAGGGGGACTTCGGACACCCTGCCGTGCGGCCTCCCAAGGTTGCCCTGCCTGCTGCTCACCCTGCCGTGTGGCATCCCAAAGTGACTGACCTCCCCCCCCCAGTAATGCCTGTTCTGTTCGTCAACCACTTGAGCGCTAGGAAACCCGCCTCTAGCTGTGTCTCAAGGGAGTCTGACGTCTGGCCAGGTCTGACGGCAATCTACCACAGGCACCCCATGGTGTGCTCTGCTCCGCCCTTGCCTTCATGCAGTGGTACGCTTGCGTCCTGTTCGGAGTCTTATGGCACTGTATTCTCTCGCCATGGGTTACACATGAAATCCAAACAAAAATTGGGTGATTGTCAGATACCACGTGTGGATATGTGATACACTTAACATTCATAAATACCATCCTCTCCTTCACTTGTTCTCCTGGTAAGCACCTTTGCAAAACCAGTACCCAAGTAGTCCCCCCCTGGAACGTGATATTAACGGAAAGTTGCATTTGTATGCTAAACAGGTATACCGCTAACCCTTCCTTCTTCCAAAATTTTGTATTGGACTTTTTTATCTTAAACTTCATATTCGCGCCCAATGAGATGCAATGTTTTCACAAACTTCGTATATTCTTAATAGAGTTGCAGTGACTCCGCCCCTTTTATGAGGATTTGCCTTTGCAAATTGTTAGCTTATGCTTCGTAAGCGCGTCCTACTCATATGCGATACTTTACAAATGTTTTCCTATATTCTTAATAGGGTCGGAGGTCTCACGCTGCGGGCCTGCTGAAATCCCTCCACCGGCTTCCGATAAGGAAACGCATCGAGTTCAAGACGCTGACCTTGGCATTTAAGGCACTCCATGGCTCTGGTGCAGGTTACCTAAGGAAGCGGTTGGGATTTCACACTCCATCCAGAGCACTTCGCTCTGCGTCCCTTTCACTGGCCACTATCCCGGCAGTCAGGCGCGCTCGCATCGGGCCGCTCTTTTGGATACCTTGCACCCCGAGCCAGGAATGCACTGCCACTGTCACTTAGGAAATGCGTGTCCCTTTGGTCTTTTAGGAAGGAGATAAAGACGTGGTTGTTCTGCAATTAACTCCCCTCAGCCGTGATGGTTATGTTGGGTCTGACAGGGCCGGGACACTCGGTCCGAGTAGCTGAGCGCTAAATAAAACTCTATATAACAATAACAGGGTCACCATAAGACTTTTAGCTCTTATCCAAATTTCGCTTCTGAAAATTGGGCAAATTTCGTAAGCACGCCCCAATCAAATGCACTGCTTTAGTAACATTTTCCTCGTAACTTGTTGCTTATTCTTGGGAGGGTGGAGTCCATAGCTGGCACTGCCGAGGACATAACCTACATGTTTGTAAAGTGCCCTTACGCCCAAGTGATCCTAGCACTGAATCGCAGCTGTTTATTGTTACCCAACTCCCTGGTACAGCTGTTTTTCCTTGCTGTATTCCCCTCCTACGTTTACCGCCAATCCTCCGTGAACACTGAGTACTGGTCGCCCTGGGCCTGCTCCAGACATCCGCCTTCTTGTCAGCTACCGGTCTTGGAAGCTGGTCTAGATCGTGTTGGTGCATTTTTTGTACTCTAATGTTATACATTTTTGTTTACCTAGCACCTCGCTAAACTGTACATGTTTTTCCTATGGGCGGATGAGATCACGATTTGCACAGTTGGGGTCGCCGGGACCATGACCCCTCTATTTGTAAAGCGCATGTACACCCCATCTAGGCCCTGGGTACCAGATGTTCATTGTCACCCAACTCGACTTGTTTACTTTCCTCCCTTCCTCGCGGAGATAACCAGACACAGCACGGATGCCCGGGGCCGGGCCCCCCGGCCCGTGGTGCCTTACTGATGGGTAATATCATTGTCCCCTTATTTACTTGCCTGCCGCACGGCTGTCTTTGAAAACTTGCTCCCTCGTTCTTCATTGTTGCACCAGGAATCAGCCCAGCGGTACATGTGCGTGCGCATTATACAATTATTCTTGAATTACAGGTAGCTGAGTTACCGGCTGACGTGGTTCCCCAGTCAGATATACCGGCCCTGATTACACAGTCCCTTTCTATCAGGTTTGTGCCACATGCCAGACTTGGATTCCTATCGTTCAGCATTCTGTCCTATGAATGACACATGCTGGCACGAGCGCTATACCTAAAACCTAACCTAAGCTTCTCCCGGTAACTCCGTACTACCTGGTATTATAACTAAGGGCTACTGCAGACATTCAATAGCACTTAATTATCAAATGGACTTTTATTCTGAGGGTTTTTAGCTCTTCTACAGCTTCACGGCAGGCTGGACCTGCATATGTCCCTGCAGCATGATAGCTTTAACCATACAGAGGGAGATGCGATTTGAAACATCTAACTCCTGTGCTCATCTAGGAGTTTGCGCGTTATGTTTTACCTTTCAGTTACAGTAACCTTTCATTTATACATCTGCGCATTTTGGTCACCGATTAGGCTGGGCAATGCTGACCTCTAGTGGAATGCCTCGGGATACCACTTATCCACTTTGGTGTTCTTGATTCAATTAGCGCGCGTTCCCCAAGGCAGTAGCATAACCACTGAATTGATTACCCGTTTTTTAACGCTACACCTCCGGCAAAATTCTGTGAATGCCTGCTGCTCGTTTTCTCAGTGTAAATGCTACTAAAGTTTCCGGGAACTACATGAGTGCAGCCATCTGAGAAAGTTTAAATGCTGGCATGTCGCTGCAAAGTGGGGTCATCCACGAAGGGTGACCTTAATCGCGTCCTACTTGCTACAAGTGGGCTTTCAACACTGATTGTGCCTCCCACGTCAGTAGCATTTCAAGCCTGTCTCCAGCCTACCATTGCAGTGCCTACGTGTGCAGTTTACTGCCATTGCATTGCATGCTTGTATTGCGCGATTCGACTCGAAGGTATTTGGCGCGCTTCGCCTGAGCACCGTATTACATTACACATGGCGGCACAGGAAGATTCAGTGATTTGCCCAGCCTCTTCGGCTGGCGATGGCGGTTAAACTATTCGCGTACTGCCACGTCTTTAGTTGTGGTTGCTTACCATTTACTTTAAAGTGCTTGGTTTACTTTTCCGTTTAACTGTTGTGTATGGCACTTCTCTACCCCCAACCAAGGTATGGCTTTATGAACCTTCGTGCTCGTGTGATGGGCCACGCTGTTTGACCAGCTCTTGCAGGTTGATTTTATGTGTCGAGCTGAGCTCTACCTTTTGCATCCATTTCGCGACGCAAGCGTCCATCCACAGCTACATTAGCTCCGCCGCATTCCGCGCGCTAACTCCCGCATTTATAGCAAACGGACACTCCTATCTTGGACTATAGAAGCGCTTGATCACATTCATCCTTATTCACAGGTAACACTCTTTGCCGGCTCTGTGGGTTGGGAGGAATGTCTGACATAATATCGACAGACAGAATATCGACATGCAAAAATATCGGAGCAAAAATATCGACAGCAAAAATATCGGAATCCTATCTTCATTAAGGTAAGTACAAAAATATCGAAAAAATAATATCGAAGTACAAAAATATCGGAATCAAAAATATCGTTTTTTTAAATGTATTAATAATAATGTAAAAATAATATTTAAATACATATAATTTTACAAGTATTAAATAAAAATATTAAAACAAAATTAAAACGAATACATATACATTTAAAATAAATAAAACACTGAAAAATTTAAAGTAATTTTAATTTTTTTCATCTAATTTATTTGATGTAATGTAATATTTTTTTGTTTTTACCCTGTACACCTGTACCCCAAAAACCCAAAACTGACCCTGAACCCTAAAAATATCCCTGAACCCCAAAAACCCAAAACTGACCCTAAACCCTAAAAATACCCCTTTACCCAAAAACTGAAAACTGACCCTAAACCCTAAAAATACCCCTTTACCCAAAAACTGAAAACTGACCCTAAACCCTAAAAATACCCCTTTACCCAAAAACTGAAAACTGACCCTGAACCCTAAAAATACCCCTTTACCCAAAAACTGAAAACTGACCCTAAACCCAAAAAATAACCCTTTACCCAAAAACTGAAAACTGACCCTGAACCCTAAAAATATCCTTTTACCCAAAAACTGAAAACTGACCCTAAACCCTAAAAATACCCCTTTACCCAAAAACTGAAAACTGACCCTGAACCCTAAAAATACCCCTTTACCCATGAACTGAAAACTGACCCTGAACCCTAAAAATACCCCTTTACCCAAAAACTGAAAACTGACCCTGAACCCTAAAAATACCCCTTTACCCATGAACTGAAAACTGACCCTGAACCCTAAAAATACCCCTGTACCCAAAATTAATTAATATTATTTAATTACCAATTAATTATTAATTAACAATAACAATAAAGTAAATATATTATCACATTTGCTGTAATTAATTTAATTTAATAATTAATATTATTTTGCCCAATTAATTAATTAAGAATAACAATAAATTATATATTAAAAAATTACTATAATTAATGTAATAAAATAATTAATAATAATTAATTACCAACTAATTAATAATCATAAATATGAAAAAAATTATAATAATTAATTAACTAATTAATAGAAATTAATTACCAATTAATTATTAATTAAAATATGTACAAACATATATCAATTAATTAATTATTATTAAATTACTTCCCACCCTATTCCCCTATAAACCCATAACCCGCTACAGAACATATTTATCAATTAATCAATTAATTAAAAATAATTAAAAATTAATTCTCAATTAATTAATTAATAATTCCTACTAATTAATTAATTTAACATAATTAAATTACTTCCCACCCTATTCCCCTATAAACCCACAACCCGCTACAGTAGTAAAAGACAATATTTAATTAAATTACATTAAAAATAAATAATAAAACATAATAAATACAATATAATATACACTAAATTTATTTAAAAATTGATATTAGTAACATCAAAGTTATTAATTTCGATATTGTTAACATCGATATTTACAACTTTGATATTACTGATATCATACCAATATCGATATTTAGACTGTCGATATTACTTACCTTCGATATTTTTGTATATCGATATTTAAACTTCGATATTTTGGTATATCGATATTTAAAACTCAATATTTTGTCTGTGTAC
Source organism: Lissotriton vulgaris (assembly GCF_964263255.1). Classification (NCBI taxonomy): domain Eukaryota; kingdom Metazoa; phylum Chordata; class Amphibia; order Caudata; family Salamandridae; genus Lissotriton; species Lissotriton vulgaris. Next base: position 86,188,551 of record NC_141685.1, on the reverse strand, counting down.
CGGTTGTGAGCAATGAATTTGTGGAGCGCTCTGGAAAAGCACTGTATTATATTAACGTTAAAGACTAGAACAGTGGAGGCCAGGCCACGCGCTCCTCAGCAGCAGCCGCGGTGTCATAACAATTGAAATTTGCTGTGAGAATGGAAACTTTGTTTATCTGCCTCGCTCGATGTACTTCTGGCCTGCCTGCTTGGTCAACCACATTCTACCAGAATGAGTATTTCTCAGTCTTTTGTGCATGGGTGCAGTTAGGTACATGTCGTGAACACGAATTGATGCGTTTTACCACTGTTAGTTTCCTCTCAAATAATGAGGCCTCTTTCTTTACTTGAAGGGCATTTTAATCTGGCCTCCAAATGCGTTGCTTTTTGTCAAGGTAAAGTAGTTGCCTTCCACCCCGAAGGTGTTTTGAATCGATGCAATATTTTACGTACATTCTTTTTACTGTGTCATGCTCTCTAGCATAGTTTTAGTCAACGTGGATTTTTGCTGCTCCCTCGGCCCTACTGCCCCGGGAAGGGAGAGGAGATTCACAAATAGTACTGTACGACATCGCGCTGCAGTCTGTGTACCCAGTCCGCTATATACACGGTCACTGCACCTGTGAACTTGGCTCTTGTAGCTGGGGCATAGCTGGGGGTCTGGTTCATTCCTTAGGGGTCGGCAGGTGCTCATGTGCCTTCTACCACTTTGTCTTTACGCACGCATTCTTGGATGGCAGAGCGCTAGCTCACATGGCGCTGCTTTAAGGCACACGCTCTCTGCCATGGAAAGGAGATGGCCCTAGCTTCATTGCACTGGGCTCCAACCTCTGCGTGTGTGGACGAGGCTACCAACCTCTTCAGTCGAGTCTCGCAACCCCTATCAAGGCCATACGCAGCTGCTTGCAACTCCCACCCTGACAGACAAGCAAGATTAATCTCACTCCAGACTTTACAGCTTATGTAACGGTGCCCCTGCAGGGCTGATCCTTACCGAGGACTCATGTTCCATCCTGTAGGATGCCGGCTCTGGTCCTTGTTCTCCCCATCGGCCCGTGGCCTCCGCCGCTGCTCCTTGGCACGCTCACGCTGCATCCTGTTGATGGCTCCCTGCCTCTGCTACCGGTCGGATGTCGCTTTTCTTCTCCGCCGCTCGCAGCCGAGCTGGTAACTCACCGAGCCGGTGAGGTGTAAAAGCTCTTTTAAAAAAAAAAACGAGGGTCCGCCGCCGCTCAGGACGTCCGAAGGAGCCGATCGCACCCTCACTGACCTCCTAATGCTGCGCCTTCCGCTCACACTGTTCTTGCCCACGGCCCCCAGCGGCACAATGCGCGCTGAAAACGGTGAAGCGAGAAGCCGCGGGCTCTACCGGGCTTGTGGTGGCCTAGCCACGTGCCGGTCCCGGATTCGTTTGAGCGTCTGGGTGAATACCTGCTCCGCCACAGAGAGCCTTGCCGGCGCACCGATGCTCCTTTAAGTCCAGCGATGGTCCGTCATCCGCCGGTCCCGCTAGCACACCGATGGTCCCTTCAGTCCAGGGATGGTCTGTCGTCCGCCGGTCCCGCTAGCACACCGAGGGTCCCTTCAGTCCACCGATGGTCTGTAGTCAGCTGGTCCCGCTAGCACACCGATGGTCCCTTCAGTCCAGCGATGGTCCGTCATCCGCCGGTCCCGCTAGCACACTGATGCTCCTTTAAGTCCAGCGATGGTCCGTCGTCCGCCGGTCCCGCTAGCACACCGATGCTCCTTTAAGTCCAGCGATGGTCCGTCGTCCGCCGGTCCCGCTAGCACACCGATGCTCCTTTAAGTCCAGCGATGGTCCGTCGTCCGCCGGTCCCGCTAGCACACCGATGGTCCCTTCAGTCCAGCGATGGTCCGTCGTCCGCCGGTCCCGCTAGCACACCGATGGTCCCTTCAGTCCAGCGATGGTCCGTCGTCCGCCGGTCCCGCTAGCACACCGATGGTCCCTTCAGTCCAGCGATGGTCCGTCGTCCGCCGGTCCCGCTAGCACACCGAGGGTCCCTTCAGTCCAGCGATGGTCTGTAGTCAGCTGGTCCCGCTAGCACACCGATGGTCCCTTCAGTCCAGCGATGGTCCGTCGTCCGCCGGTCCCGCTAGCACACCGATGCTCCTTTAAGTCCAGCGATGGTCCGTCGTCCGCCGGTCCCGCTAGCACACCGATGCTCCTTTAAGTCCAGCGATGGTCCGTCGTCCGCCGGTCCCGCTAGCACACCGATGCTCCTTTAAGTCCAGCGATGGTCCGTCGTCCGCCGGTCCCGCTAGCACACCGATGGTCCCTTCAGTCCAGCGATGGTCCGTTGTCCGCCGGTCCCACTAGCACACCGATGGTCCCTTCAGTCCAGCGATGGTCCGTCGTCCGCCGGTCCCGCTAGCACACCGATGCTCCTTTAAGTCCAGCGATGGTCCGTCGTTCGCCGATCCCGCTAGCACACCAATGGTCCCTTCAGTCCAGCGATGGTCCGTCGTCCGCCGGTCCCACTAGCACACCGATGGTCCCTTCAGTCCAGCGATGGTCCGTCGTCCACCGGTCCCGCTAGCACACCGATGCTCCTTTAAGTCCAGCGATGGTCCGTCGTCCGCCGGTCCCGCTAGCACACCGATGGTCCCTTCAGTCCAGCGATGGCCCGTCGTCCGCCGGTCCCACTAGCACACCGATGGTCCCTTCAGTCCAGCGATGGTCCGTCATCCGCCGGTCCCGCTAGCACACCGAGGGTCCCTTCAGTCCAGCGATGGTCTGTAGTCAGCTGGTCCCTCCGACAGAGCTTCACCTCGTCTGCAGAAGTTCGTCAGGTGCGCCGCTCTCCCTGCTCCTCGACGAAGTTGAGAGCTACCTGGAAGAGCGGCAACTTATATTCGCCATCCTCTCACCTTTGTTCTCCGGTGGAGCCCCCTGATTGGGGGGTTCAAACATAGCGCTCCTTGCCCATTGGCTGCCCTTTTGGTGCCACTGGGCACTCTCCGTCTTTTTGGAAGGTGGCGCAAAGCGCAAATCTCCTCTTGGCTTCTGGGCGCTTTAAAGCGCCCAGAACCAGTTTCCCACTGGGGGCACGGAGCGGGTTATGGTGCCGGCCCCTGAGCCTCCTCCCGCCTTCGGGGGGTGCCGCGGCCTCTGCAAGAACGGAAGTAGTGAGCCACGGCGGGGGACTCAAATCGAGACAGGAGTCCTCCTCACGCCGTGGAATGCTGTACTGCTGACAGATAAGTGCCTCTCGGAGCCCCAGTCCTGAGGCCTGAGGCAGGGTGGCTTTCCGCCTCTGAGAAAGTTCGAGACATAATTAGCACTTAGAAGGAGTGAAAGCGTACTGCCAATCGCCCATTTTCTCCTGGACGGACACTTGCGCGCAATGGACTGGGTTCCCTCCGTACCTCGATGATCTCCCCAGGCGAATCCTCATCTTATCTCACCAGAAACTTCTCACCTGCAGCAGGGCAGCACATGTGCAGTGCTGCCGGGGAATGCGGCTCTGGTAAAGTGAGTGCACTGCCCGGCAAGTATGGCGCGCCTAGGAACGACTGTGCAGGTCAGCAGTAGTTTTTCTGTGTAAGCGGCAGGCGCAACTAATGCTACCTTCAATATGTGTTTTTTGTGTAAGTCAAGTGGCAGCGCGTTATCAGCTGCTTGTAGTATTGGTGAAGCTCTGCCCCGGGCACAGCTGCAGGCTCGAGGCTGCCGGTGGACCGCGACCAAGTGTGCTGCCTCACAGAGCATGAGGCTGCCTTGCCCAACATGCCCCGGGGCGCATGCTGCTGTCAGCCGCCGTACGTTTTCACTTCACCCTCGGCCAGCCAACAGCTCTAAGTAACTGTCCGTTACTTTCAGCAGCAGTGCTAAAACATGCAAGGATTGCTGGAAATACTCATGTTCTGTTGTACCTGTTCAATGAAACCTATTAAACCAAACACGTTACTATAGGGTGCTTTTGTTTACTTGTAATTTTGACCAGGAAGCGGTATATTGCTTTCTAAGTATGTGCATTCATGCTTTGCCTTACCCCGAACGCTACTTCAAATAACACATTTAACTCATTGAAGTGCAGATTCTATGATGGAAAGCGCTTCGCCCAACATTTGATTTAGGTTGATGTTAACAGAACAGAACTGAAAACATTTCCGTTCCAACATGGTGTCTATGTTTGTGTGCATTTCCACTGAGCTCAACTGCCTTATCCGGAATTACGTTGACAGTTGGCTTACGTTTTTTTTTGCGATATTGTGAAGTGTCTGTGTTTTAAAACTCCCCACAGTCCACATCCATGGCTATTCTCCTTTCGTTCCAGACATAGGTGCTAGTTCCATTTTGCAAGTACTTTTTGCTTTTGGTATTTTAGGGCTGTAGCTTACTAATTACACGAATGAAACTGTATTGCATAATCTTCCTCGTGCACATTCCTTAGTCTTGCCCTAGCTGGCTGTAACCTATGTGTGTTTCAGCCTCACTCTCCTTTGATGCTTACCTGATGCAGAATGTCAGTGACTACTGTCCAATCAGGTTGCAAGGCCACTATTTTTTTATTTCTGGTGCTTTACAGCAATTTTAAGATCCCCTTAGAGTTTCTTGTTGCTCAAATGTGTGTAATTTCTGATAAGTATATGTTTCCCTGGTCTTCGTGGCTTGATTTTGCTTGCGATAAAGTGTCACTCATAGTCGTTGAAATGTCACTCATAATTACACTTAAATTATGAAAATGTCACACATAGCTATCAGAAACTTTGGCAGCTATGCTAGAGGGTCCCTCTCTCACTCACCAAGCGCTTCTTCAACCTTTGCGCAGCTCATACATACACGAAGCACCAAGAAGAGCAGCGCTGAAAGACAAGCGTGATCTCGTGGCCGCGAAAGTTAAAGTTGTGCCTGTACAGCGTTTCCTTTACGGGAGCCAGCATGCACAAGTTTCAAGTTAAGTGCTGACTGATTCCAAGAGGTCCCTCTAAGCAGTGCTTACGCACTGCATAGCGAGACCTAAAAAGGAGGTCACCGGTATACTCAGACTGAGCACCTAAGCGCTAACTATGGGGGGGGCGCGGTCGAAAGGCTAATGGCTCAGTGAAGTAACTGTTCCACGGGAGATGTGCCTCTGTGTTGCTAAATTTTGTGTTGTCAGTATGTATTTTTAATTGCTCCCAAGGAATGCATTCATTTGTGAAAGGAAAGCAGAGTGGTGGTACTGACCCGTGCTCTGAAGATATTGCCTCCAAATCAATAGGCAATGAAACATGTTGGCTCTCTATTATAAAAGAGGCAGCAGAGTGTCCTTTTAATGTGAGCAAACCCACAGCATAGAATAAAGGTGATAAGCTAGTGTTGGTTATAGCTCGTTTTGAAAACATAAAGTGGAGCCTAAATGCTAGGCTCTACTTTATAGGGTCAGTTTTTTAGTACTTAGAGCAACACTTTAGTACACATAACCAGTAAGTTCACGACTGGTTTCACTGCACACTTAACATATGTGCACTTCACCATCACCATGATTCATTTGTCTTTACTGTTTCCTTTAGGGTACGGGTCTGCTGATGATGAGAACCTGAGTCCATTGGTGAGAACCAACCAGTGGACTCCCATGGTGTTACTTCCGTGAGGCACCCTATACCCTTTCACATTTTTGTACGTTTGTCACTTTATTGGCACTCACTTGCGTTATAAGGATTGTATCTATTACACTAAGCTCTGGGTTACACGGTTTGGGAACCTTTTTATACATAGAACAGGGACCTATAGAGAAAGACAGCGTAGGATTCACTGCTCAAGCAGGACACGATATTGTGGCAGCTATTGACAGATATTAGGTCCACGTGCATCTGTTCTAGCATTTAGGCCAGGTCTCTATTGTGTTTTACTTCAGTGAGTGGGGGACTGACCTGGCTTATATAGTACCCCTCAGGCTCCTTGGGGAATTTAGAAATAAAACAATTTGCCAGAATCACCTCATGTGCTCACGTGGGTAAGCCGGGACTGATCTCAGGTGTTCTTGTTTCCCATTGTGCAAGTCGGCATCTATTTCTCTCTCTCATTTGACATACACATTAATTATTTGCCTTTAACTCTTGGTGCATGAGGGGTGAGTCTGGGTGGCAGGAAGAAGGCACACTCTGCTTGTTTTGGGCTCAAGGATAGAAGAGATCCTTGTGCTGAGCCAGAGCCAGGCATATGGCTCGAGCCGTCAGTGGTTTGTCCACCTCTATCGCTTAATGGCAATCAAAGGGACAAAGACATAGGAACCACTCGATGTGACCGTGGTCAAATAATGTGGTCAAGTAGGAGTATTAACACCACAGCACAAGTTCTCTTGCTACGCAGTCAATAAGATTTTCACTACTTCGTATTTCAGTGAGTGGGCTCTGAGAATAGGTGTCCTAGCCTTATGGGTAACATAAAATGGATAGTTGGCCTTCAGTCCTGTTTTATTATCACATACTTTTTACAAGTGTTTAGTTTGAATGCAGTTATTCCTGTTACTGATAAAACCGAATACAAAGATCTTGAGAACACAATTGGTCACGAGGGGAGGCTGGGAATTATGACAAACAAGACTCCTGGTTTTATAGACTTCATCTTGTTTGGTACATAATTTGGGTATCAGTGGCCCTGATGGTGAGACTCGGGGACTGTTCTTATCAATAACATAACATAACATAACATGAGTATTTGTAAAGCGCACGTTCACCACTACGGGCCTCTTGGCGCTGAAATAACAGATGTTTGTTGTTACCCAACTCAATGAAATGCAGATGATGGAGGCTGCCCAGACTTTTAATGGAGTTCACAACCAGAATATTTTGGGCAAGATGTCAAGCCAGGAGTAAATGACAGTGAGGTTTGTGGCTGCCCAACTCAGTGAACTACGCACCTTGTTGGGGAGTTTCACGAGGATTTCTAAAAGCACTTGCTACTTTAAATGACCCTGTTTCTAAGCTCTCCAAATGTTTACAGATAAGAGATTAAAAGCATAAGTAGATGGTGAGGCCTAAGATTGTATTTCATTCCAATTAAATAATCAAGTTACCTCCTGTGTAAACTTGATTGATCAAACGTGGCAATAGCAGGCAGAGAAGGCTTGCTTCAGGGTCCAGTACACGGAGAGCAACTGAAATAGAGCACAACACAGAACTGTCAAATCTATGTCTCAAGTAAACACTAGGGGATTAATTTAGAGGGCAGTTTGATATGCCCTCGATAACCCCATGAGTCACAGTCCACACAATGTACAGGCTTTGGTCCCCCTATTTACAACCTTACATCCCCCAAATCCCCTGCCTGACCCTCTCCCTGCTGATGACAATGTGGGCCTCTGTCACCCAGCAGACCATATGTTTGAGGCATGTGGGCTGTAGATCACATGCTTTGCATACACACTGTCATCTAGTTTTGGGTCTGGATGTTTGCAAGTTGTTCTTCGAAGAAGTTTTTCCAGTCACGAGGTAGGTGATTCATCCTTTAGGTGATAGTGCGCATGGGCATCAACTCCATTGTTAGATAGTTTTTTTTTCGCCATCGGGTTCGGACGTCTATTGCTGCACTCCGCTTTAAAACCGTTGCTTCGGGTTCCCCCCGGTGTACAATCCACTTTACCCGCATCGGTACTGTTTTCGAACACTTATTCCACTTCTCCGCGTATCGTGTCCGTCGATCAGAGATCTTGGAAAGGCCGTCCAGCCTACCCTCTTTGGTCCACTTTGCAGTCAATGGAACGGACCCCATTTAAATTCTGCCCTTGGATCTTTAACAAAAAAAAATTCTGCCCTTGGTGCCGCACTAAGTATATGCGCACTGACCTGCACGAAGTTTGCAACTTGTGCTTGTTTCCGGAGCACAACGAAGAGAACTGTGACGTGTGTAAATCGTTCTGATCAAAGAAAACGCTCCATGATAGTCGGGCTTGACGTCACGAGATGCAAACTCATAACATCGACTACATGCTGGACATCTTTGGCAAATATTTCGAACAGGAATTCAATGCACAAGGGGCAGAGGAAGAACTTTTCTCCATCCCTGAATTGGACTCAAACGCGGAAGAAGACTTGCCGCAAGGTCAACGTACCGTGAGTACCGAAAGCCCCTTAACCCAAAACCCAAGTCAACCAAAACAAAAGGATTCGGTCCCACCCCCGCCTTCAGGCCACGTTCAACACCGACAACATGTTTCCGATGCCCCACCCTCCGGCTCGGCACAAAACACATCACTAAGCCTTCTGGCTCAGGATCGAGTAGGCCAAAGACTGGCACCAAGCCGAAGCATTCAGGCTCGAAGCCGCAACCCGCTTTTGAGCTGAAATCCTTGACGCCAAAGAGAAAGCCTCCTTCGGCACTGAAACCTTTTGGCGTCGAAAGGAGATTGCACCCCAGCACCAAAATCTTCGGCACCAAAACCCAAAACTGTGCCTCCGAAGCGGCAGGGTCCAGATTTCGATGTTCCAACATCCAAATTGGACCTAAAACTAAATGAACTATACTAAATCCTGATACAAGATGTGTTCTTACTAAGTAACCTCAGAAACGTAAACCTGAGTCACAAGAAAGACACTTACTTTATTCCTTTCAAGAAGAAGAATGTGGATACTAACCCTACTCCCTTCCCACATTCTTCAACACCAACCTCTCCACCTTTACGTCATTTGCTAATCACACCCACTAACTCTCCAGGATGATGATAAGAATGGGGGGGGGAGACTCTTCTACAGATAGATCCCTGGAGAGACTATCACACAGATTCACCAACACAAACTCTCCAGGATGACAATGTAGGACACCTAGCGTTGCTCACTAGAGTTGCAGAATATCATTGGGTGCAGTTACACAAGGAATTTCTAGAGGAAGATTTCCTAACCCTCACTACCACACATAGGGCTAGCCACACTCTGCCTATTCTTAGAGGCATGATGAGGCATGCGGACAACATTTTCAAAGATCCAGTGCGGGCAGCATTCTAACCCCCAGAATTGAAAATTATAAGGCTGCTCCTTCAGATCCAGTCTTTATTAAAGGTCAGCTACCACTAGGCTCTGTAGTCTCTAATGCCCGTAAAAGGACCTATTCACAGACCACAGGGATGCACCCCCTCCAGATAAGTAGTCAAAACTATTAGACGCCTCTGGTAAGAGAGTAGCTGCTTAAGCAGCAAACCACTGGCGCGCTGCCAACACCCAGGTGCTGCCAGACAGATTTGACAGGGCACACTGGATTGAAATGGAGCAGTTGCTGCAACATCTCCCAGATGAATGTAAAGCAAAGGCCCAAGATTTAGTTCAGGAGGGAAAGCTCATATCCAATTCCTCAATAAGATGTGCTTTAGATGCTGCAGACACGGCAGCTGGGGGTTTAACACAAGTGTGTTACTTAGAAGACATGATTGGCTAAGGATTTCTGGGTTCAAACTTGAAGTCCAGCAGTCTACTTTAAATATCCTTTTGACAAGGAGCATCTCTTTGACCCTGAAGTAGATAAATCCTTGGAGAAGATGAAAAAGACACAGTGGTAGCCAAATCCATCGGAGCTCTACAGTCTCCTCCTAACCGTGGCTCCTTTCGTCGGTTTTTCTACCAGGGGGTTTAAGACCATTTCTTCGGACAACACTGCCACCTCTTATAAAGGTAACAACTAATCTTCCTCTACGAGAGGTTTCCTTAGAGGAGGATAACAAAGGTCGAGGCAAGCGTTCAGTACCGCGTAATTCCCACTCTCCCAACAGTGACTTGCTCCCACTTCCCCCAGCCATTTTACATCTATTGGGGGACTTCTTCTACAATTCCTCCACATTTGGCAATCTATCACTACGGACAAATGGGTGTTAGGAATTATCCAATATGGTCATTGCCTGGAACTTACCAACATTCCTCCAAACATACCACCAGGTTCTCACAAAATGTCGCCAGAACATTACACTTACATTTACACTTCAACAAGAAGTACAGTCTCTCCTCTCCAAAGGAGCCGTAGAACCTGAGCCGTTATAACATCAAGTAACAGGGGGCGTACTCCTTGTATTTTCTATTCCCAATAAAGACGGCTCATTGAAACCCTTTCTAGACCTCAGAGAATTAAACCCTTTACATACTTTCAGAGCATTTCCACATGGTGATACTGCAACAATTGCTCCCTCGTCTAAAGCAGGGCGCTTTATTGTCTACCCTAGATTTCAAAGACGCATGTTTCCACAATCCATTCAGGATTACAGCCTTCCAACATACAAACTTATCTGGGGGGGGCCACAATAGACGCTCACAACGCTCTAGCCTCTCCCAATACAGCCAGGATTCACAACACTCAGGTCCTTCTCGCTCAATTTCAGCCCAACCAAGCATTGCCAGCAAGAGTATTCATGCAACTACTAGGGATGATGGCGTCTTGCATTATAATTTTTTACCCCCATGCAAGGCTTCACATGCGTCACCTTCAAGAATGCTTAGCAAGTCCGCGGAACCAGTCGCAGGGTCAGTTGACTGATCTAGTGGCCGCACCCATCGCTCTCTGCAGTGGTGGAACCCACAAAATGTATCCAAAGGGCGGCCCTTCATCGACCCTGTTCCACAGACAGGGTTAACAGCAGACGCATCGCTCACTCATTTGGGTGCTTACATACAGACTCACACAGTCCAAGGGTTGTGGACTCTAAAATACAAGAGCCTCCATATCAATCACCTGGAGCTACTAGCAGTATTTCAAGTGCTCAAAGCCTTCCTACCTTACCCTACAGGCAAAACTGTCCTGGTATGCACAGAAAACATGCTAGCGATATATTACATACAAAAACAGGGGGGGAAACACACTGTCTGCAACTGTCACGCCTAGCAGAAGCCATTTCAAAATGGGCCATACATCAAAAAATGTATCTCCTAGCAGAATATCTTCCAGGAGTGAACAATCAGATTGCAGACAGAGGCAGCAAATCCACGAGTGGGAACTTCATCCCCAGGTTCTCCTTCCCTAATTTCAGAAATGGGGATTTCCACACATTGACCTGTTGGCCACAGCTCCAAACGCAAAATGCCAAAGCTTCGCCTCCAGGTTCCCACACCCACTCTCCAAAGGCAATGCCCTATTGATGAACTGGACAGGGATATTTGCTTACGCTTTTCCATCTCTCCCACTCATTCCGCTGGTAGTTCGGAAGCTCAGACAAACATCCCTCAAACTGATTCTCATAGCTCCCTCATGGGCACGTCAACCTTGGTTCACCACCGTGCTAGAGCTCTCAGTAGTTTCACATCAAAAGCTGCATCTCAACTCCAGTCTACTCACTCAGAGCCATGGAGAAATCAGGCATACAAATCCCAACAAACTCAACCTAGCGATTTGGCTACTGAGGTCATAGAGTTTTGTTATTTACAATTACCACCCAACTTTATGAATATCCTAAAGGAGGCTAGGAGACCTACTACTAGGGCATGTTATGCAGCAAAATGGAAACAATTTGTTATCTATTGTACAAATAATAATATCAATCCCCTTGATGCCTCAGGGCAAAACATCATCTGTTGCCTCTTACACTTATAGCAATCTGGACTAGCCTACACATCCATTTGCTTGCATTTAGCAGCAGTAGCTGCATACTTATAAAACATACAACATTTTTCTCTATTTAGAGTGCCAGTTAATAAGGCCTTTATGGAAGGATTAAAAAGCGTAATACCACCAAGAGTCCCACCTGCACCAAAGTGAAACTTGAACATAGTCCTTACAAGGCTGATGCGTCCACCTTTTGAACTAATGCACAGGTGTCCATTACAATTTCTCTCCGGGAAGGTTGCTTTTCACAATCATTTCCTGAAGGAGATTTGGTGAACTCCAGGCGCTAACTATACAAGAACCTTACTTTCAACTTCATAAAGACAAAGTGGTTCTATGAACCAATCCCAAATTTCTACCTAAAGTGGTTTCTGCTTTTCACATCAATCTATCAGTCGAGTTACGCGAGTTCTTTCCTCAACCTGTTTCTGTAGCAGAGCGAGTTCTACACACATTAGATGTTAGAAGAACTCCACTTCATTATGTGGAAAGAACAAAAGATTTTCGCAAGACAAAACAGCTCTTTGTTGTTTTTTTGCGACCACACACAGGCAATATTATATCTAAATCAGGCATTGCACAATGGATTGTCAAATGTATCAAAACATGTTATGTGAAAGCGAAAATAACCTTGACAATACCGCCTAGGGCGCATTCCACCTGCAAAATAGGGGCGACTATGGCCTTTTTAGGGAATATTCTCTTAGCTGACATTTGTAAGGCAGCAACATGGTCTACACCGCACTCATTCACCAAACCTTACTGTGTAGATGTGTTAGCGAGGCAATAGGCTAATGTAGGCAAGGCAGTAAATATAACACTTTTTCAAACAACGGCGACAGCTACAGGTTAGCCACCGCTTTGGGAGTTACTGCTGTATAGTCTATGCAAAGCATGTGAACTACAGTTCACATGCCTCGAACGGATAATGGTACTTACTCAGTAACCATCTGTTCTTGGCATGTAGAGCTGTAGATTCACATTCGCCCACCCGCCTCCCCAGGTACCTACACCTGTTGCAGTTCTTCTTACTTACATACAAACGCATGGACATCTCTATTCTACCTTTACTAACTCCATTCTCACCCTCTGCTCAAAAACAATCTAACAATGGAGTCGCTGCCCATGAGCACTATCACCGAAAGGAGGAGTCCCCTACCTCGTGACTGGAAATACTTCTTCAAAGAAAAACAACTTGCAAACATCCGGACCCAACTCTAGATGGCAGGAGTATGCAAAGCATGTGAATCTACAGCTCTACATGCCAAGAACAGAAGCTTACTGGGCAAGTAACATGATCCTTTTGGCCCCCCTGGGAACATGTTTGAGATTACCCGTACAATAAAATGGTGCAGTTGTAAACACATAGCATTTCTCATTTTTTATGTTTGAAACATTTTATTGAATAATAAAACCTAATAAACATAATCTAATTAATAATGCATAAATAAACATGAGCTGCCAAACATATAATAGACAAAAGTGGTACATAAAACTCAACATACTGTAACATAGCATTCTGTAACACAGCATAGTTATGTAGAGCAAAATTCTTCATATCAGGCAACCTAAGAAGTTAAACAATGGAAATGTTCATGAAGAAAGGAAAGAAAAGAAAGAAGGTGGGATACAGAGATTTCATTAATGTAATGCTTCCAACATATAGAAAAACAAATACAAATTATTTTTTTACACAAATAAGTGCAAAAATGAAAATACTAAGAGAAATATTGTGAACAATAATCATATTGTGAAAAATGAGCATTTCATATTGTAATTCAAATTCAATTTGAATGTTCAAGGAGGCTTTTTGACTTCATCAGTGTTATTTGACTTATGACTTATGATACGGACATGAATACTTTCTGGAAGGGAACCGCCTCATAGGGTTCAAAATCATTTCTTTTTCTACACTAGCAATTAAGGTATAAACTTGAATTCGATCCACTTTGTGGTTAAACACTTCTCTTTCCAACGGGTGGCAACAACAATAAATATTTGGTCAATTTTACATTCGAAAGGAAAAACATACCACGTCTAAATCATGCTGCACAACAGGGCATTTTTAGGTGTAGCATTCATTAAGGTTTGACCAGCCCTGAAACCATAACTCCTTATATTTTGGGATTTTAAATGTCATATGGAAATAGTTCAAGCAGACCCAGCAAAAGACCAGTATCAATTAGAAGAATTGTAATTAGAGAATATGTGCTGATAAATAATCTATTGATGTAAAATACAGTGGTCAGGCCATGCTTGTGGATCTAATTTATTCCATAAATTGACTGAGCATAATACTTGAAGGCCCATCTCTCAGATCAGGTCATTTACAGTTTTATTTCTGATAATAGTAATTAAGATCAATGATAAACAGCTTTTAGAAACCATGGGTGGAATTGATCCTTGGTCTAAATCTAGATTATTATCTGCAACATACGCCAGAACAAACAGATTAAATCTAAAAGGGTTGAATATGTTTATTATAGTGGTTTTGAGAAAACCAAGAAACACACATTGTTCCTGATACTCAGAAAATGTATCTAAAAATTATGATTACATCATATCTTATGTTGAAGGCCCAGAGACAGCTTTACCTACTTTTCTGTATGCGACAACATTTAGAAACATATTTAACAAAACATTAAAGCTTGATGTCAGAAATTCTGTCCTTAACCCTTTCGATGCTCATGACGAGCTCAGCTCGTCATGATGCACGGTTGAGCTGTGCTGATGACGAGCTGAGCTCGTCATGATTAATGGACCTGACGATAAGTCAGCATAGGAGGGGAAAACACCTAGCAGCCAAGGTGTTAAATAAGTATTGTGTCAGAGTTAAGCGAGATGGTTTCATTTGATCTCAAGCAATACTAACATTAAATAGGTAGGTGTACAGGTTACTAACTCAACAAATGGTATTAGCAAACTTAATTTGGAGACAATTTAGAAACATAGGGCTTTACCGTTCACAAACGCCCGATTCGGTAAATCCCATGGTTTGCAATGCTAAAACCCTTTTTGACATATACTAAGCCCATTTAAGGATTCAGAATTTGGAAGGGTGATACCCTTCTGAAACTTTAATACATCCTTGTGGTATGCATTAAGTTTTGCGACGAAACGTAGGTTGCAAAACATTATTAGGAGTCGGTAATCCAGTAGCAAACGGGAAGGAGTCCCCAAGGGGACCTTTGTGAATGTGAAAGGAAAATGGGCTGAATTAAAAAAAAATGAAAGATTCCTTTATCTAAAAGCTTTCACAGAAACGGTAGTCTGCTGACCCCAAAAGGAACCACTTTTACCAAATGTATTATTTTTGATGGAGGTTTAATATATTTTATATTTCTGAGATTCAGGGCCTGATTTAGGTCTCGGCGGATAGTTTACTCCCTCACACTGGTGACGGATATCCCTTCAGACAAAATATAATTCCCATCGGACAAACAGGAATTTATATTTTGGGTGACAAGATATATGTCGCCGTTGTGACACAGTAACCCGTCCGAGATCCAAATCAGGCCCTTAGTCTCCATGTGGTGTAAATATGTGTTCCTGTTATTTTCGTTCCCATTTCAATACTGTCATGAAATATAGCTATTCTTTTTGTTAAACATATTGAAATAACTTTATCACAAATTTAGGGAACTCTAAAAAAGTGTTTTCACTCTTTAACTTGAAGCTTCCTAATAAAAATACTGATCTGCTAGGTCATTTAGCTTTCTCCCTAAAACAAGCACAGTTTTGATTTAAGAGAGATGGTTCTTGTAGAGATACATATTGGGGTTAATTTACAAAAAACTATTATAGCGCTTCTTTCATCTTTAAAAAAGTTTTAACTATGTCCACGAAACGCAACAATTTAATTTCTCTCCTATAAGTGATACATGCAACATTTTATATCCAATAATTTAACGTAATTTACTGATAAACTTATCTGGTAAAGATACATTATTTTCTTATTTCTAATGGTGTCACACATCTGGTAGAATTAACAGACTTCTCTTCTGGAACAAAAACTGCAATGAGAAGGCATTAAATAGGATAATTAACATTCCGTTATTCTTAATGCATTTTCTTAGCACACAGAGGTATTTCCCTAAATTGATCACAATATTTCAAGGAATGAATGAATGAATGAACAGTGTTTTATAATGCGCTACTTAGCCCAATGGGCGTCAAGGCGCCTAATCCAAATACCTGTCTTATGCCCGGTGAAAGCTTACTAGTAGGCCTCTTTAAAATACCAAGTTTTTAAAGCCTTTTTAAAGAGGGACAGCAACGGTTGCGCCTTAATCTCCACAGGCAGGGAATTCCACAATCGAGGAGCCACAGTAGCAAAAGCCCTTCCTCCCCATCTGACCTTCCTAATACGAGGAACGCACAGAAGATTCATGTTGGAGGAGCGAAGGTTCCTGCTGGGAGTATAACACGTTAGCAAGGAGCCTAAGGCATCCGAGGGGCCCGCAAGTAAGACTCCGAAAACCAGACATAGGATTTTAAATGAAATTCTAAACTGGATCGGGAGCTAATGAAGGTCCTTCCTGGCTAGCGTGGCAGAGGAAAAGATGGGAATGTCCAGAACAAATCTGGCGGCCGCGTTCTGAACACTCTGCAGGCGTTGGATCAGGGCCTTATTGATATTTGCATACAAAGCGTTGCAAGAATCTAGCCGGGAAGAGACCAGCGCGACCACGTTCTGTTTTCGAGCCTGGTGGGACAGATAGTGAGCGATTCTTCTATGAATCCTAATGACTCCCCATCATGTGGCCACAGTTCTATCTACCTGAATGTTCATAGACAACGAGGTGTCTATAAGAACACCAAGGTTCCTGGCTGAGTGCGATGGAGTAGGACAGGCTCCCAATGAAGGGGGCCACCACTCACTAGACAACACATCCCGGTCCTTGCCGAAGATCAGCACCTCGGAATGTTCTGTGCTCAAATGTACAATTAAGGGGTAAGAATACATACCCTCGGCCACATGCCACTCACAGCTCAGCTGTACAGATGCATGTTTGATTACAAATGATTATGGTTTGAGCTTAGCTTAAACCTTGTACACAGTTAAATAAAGTAGCATAAGCTCAAGAGTGTGAATTTTGCAGCCATAAATAATGTCTTTTAAGGTTTTCCAACATGCAATATGGTGTCAGCGATTCATTGCAATGTGTAATTTGGCGGATGAGTGAAAGCAGCTTTGCCGGCTCAACTGCGAGTTGCAAAGACACATCAAAGGTATTTCACCACAAATGCAGTTGCAAATAATTTATCATATCCAGATACCTGAGTTAGGGTAGTATCTGTTTTGGGAGTTGCTACATTTTTATTACCTAAGGATAAAAGTGAATTGACTGTTTTAAATAATTCCTTAGTTGAGTTTTCAGCTGCTCGATTTTATCTGTAAAGAAGGCAGTTTTAGTCACCTGAACCATAGTTTTATAATCTTTTATTATAGTTTTATATTTTATGTATTCCTCTAGGCTGTAACTCTTCCTCCAAAGTTGGACTTGGTGCCTACATTTCCTTTTATATTCTCTGAGCTCATAGGAGCACCATGGTGCGGACCGATAGTTCGTCTTTGATTTAAAAGGCCCTACTTGAGAGACTGCTGCATCAACCCTGCCTCATACCTGGCAGCAGCTTGCTCCATATCATGATCAATTGAGGGCTTGGATTCACATAGAAGATTGTTGGGTTTGTTTTTATCAACTTTCTTCCTTGCACAATATTTTATTACTATTCGTGTCTTGGCGGAAACGGACTGCATAGCTGGACCACAAAGATTAAACAAAATGCTTCTGTAATCAGTTCACACCAAACGCAGAGCTTTTCCGACCGATGAATTGATGTTATTGGTAAATATACCATCGACGGTGTGATGAGCACTGCTCAGTCTGATTTATGACCCAGGTTGCGTCACAGAGGTGAACCACTGGCGCACTGAGATATTTTGTTCTTAGATAAAAGTCCCTGACAACTTAATATTGGAGCTGTGAACAAAATGATTTTTCTGAATGATTTTCAATGGGAGAAAATTAATGTTAACTTAATGATTAAGTTACTCTTCATTTAAATGTTCCCCCATTTTGAAGGGTCACATTTACAAACAGCAGGGCCCTGAC
Source organism: Lissotriton vulgaris (assembly GCF_964263255.1). Taxonomy (NCBI): domain Eukaryota; kingdom Metazoa; phylum Chordata; class Amphibia; order Caudata; family Salamandridae; genus Lissotriton; species Lissotriton vulgaris. Next base: position 86,170,930 of record NC_141685.1, on the reverse strand, counting down.
TCCCAGTGGCCAGTAGACATCGTGTCGTAAGTATAACTGAAAAATACAGCCATTTTTTTTTTTAAATGAAACAAATTTAAAGTGCAGATTTTTTTCCATATTATAAGCATTTTTGAAGAACATTTGTTAGCACTTTAAATTTCTCTCATTTAAAAAAAAACTGTATGAAAGTGTCGTACATATAACAGTGCAAAATATGGTGAAAGGTATGTCATGTGCAGCAAGTACGTACAACACAGGCTCTCAGTCACCCATATAAATATAACCATCCATATGTACACATTTGTTCATACATCCCCAATGACGGCGCTCTAACTGACGCACATGGCAGCCCTGCCATAGTACCCTTAGTCAAATATTTTGCTCAAACTATAGTGTCTCTACGGATATTAGGCCTAAAGCAATGAAGATGGGCGTGGAGGTGGTAACTGCGTGAGATGTTTAGCCTCCAGCAGCTAACAATTTTTACTTATCAGAAGCAGCTTTCACTAAAGAAAAGGTTGGAGACCCCTGCTGTAAACAGTTAAATACCTGCAAAATTCAATAATTTGAAAAAAACACAAAACAATACAGAACTCCACGCAGAACGATGGGTTTCCGTTGTGCTGCTCCTGTGAAAGGGGCCCGTTGTTACACTTGCAAGGACTGCTTAAGATAGATAGGATAGGAATGATGCAAACTGGGAGGGGGAGGGGCACCATGTTACCTCCACTCTTTGCAAGTGGGGCTTCAACTATATGGATCCAGCCCACAAGGTTCAGAGTTGGCCTGTGAAACAGAAGATTCCTTACTAAGGTGTACAGGATACAGCGTGATAAGTATACGGGAGAGGCAGCAATGTACTGTCCTGATTAGACCATGATAATTAACTAAAACAGTCTAAATTTTGACTATTCAGGGACTGTTTCACATGAACTATGTCTCCTGAGAATCAGTTTTGCTTAACTTTTATTGTACAAAAGTAATTCACAGTCCTGTTTATGAGTATAATATGTGGATCTGATTGTTTTATCATCATATCACTTTCAGCTTGAGCACTGTGCTGACATTACTCAGAAATGTATATGTACACTTGTTACTGAGAATACAATTTGAATTTTTTTAAATGAAAAGGACTCATCTGAATGTTATTCATTTAAAAAAAGGTGAATTAATCCCTACACATGGCCTGCATATGTGATACATTCCTGTGAGATAATGAACCCACGAACCCCTGGGTTTGTTCACAATGAGAATGGTTAGTGCTCATATGCGTCTTCGCTCGTCACTCTGGAGCAGAAAGAATTTGACACTGAGCTGCGCGATGTCTCCTACCGGCGTGCAGCAGGACTGCTTTAAAGTTTCAGGATCCAGTCTGGCGCCTGGGGAATATTCTCACGGTGAAGAATTAGCAGGTCAAGGAGTATCCACCAGAAACAGCGTGACCAAAGGTAAGTAACTTGTTTATTACGTTTAACTTCTGCTGTATTTTATCATCAAAATTCTGCATTCAATAATGTTCACAAAGTGTACAAAACACTGCACCCAAAATATATATTTCAGTCTTATGTAAACAAACAAGGGTGAGTAGGAGCCTTTTGGGTCTAATACATTTTAGACAGAAATAATGTGAATTTTGTGGCAATTAGTTGATTTTGCCAGCACTAACATTTCTCTGAGTCGAGGAGTGACCTTGAGAGTTTTGTAACTTTCAGGTACTGTAACTGCTGATTTTTGGCAATTTGTTGACTATTTTCAATCCCGCAAAATTCTTTTGAGGTTGCAAGTAAACCTATTGCAACTTTAATTTTTTCTCTTACATGTAAAGTCAGGTTGCATTAGAAGCTTTTCAGCAACTCAGGATGATGGTTCCTATTCACCTGGTGTGGATGCATTTCTCATGTTTAGTGAGACTGACTTTCTTTTCTGACTAAATCCTTTCTTGCATTCAGAGCACGTATAAGGCTTTAATCCAGTGTGGGTCTTTCATGTCGAATTAGATTATATTTGTCAACAAACCTTTTCTGACATTCAGAACACCCTAAGGCTTTTTCCCCCTGTGTGAGTACACTCATGTCGAATGAAAAGCAGTTCGTAACCAAAGATTTGCTTGCATTACAAGCACTCATAAGGTTTTTCCCCAGAGTGGGATCTCTCATGACATGTAACACTGTCTTTCAGATAAAAGCGTTTCTAGCATAAGGATTTTCTCCAGTGTGGAGTTTCTCATGGTGAGATTGTGTTTTTCTCTGAAGGTATTTCTGGCATTCAGAGCACTCATATGTTTTTTTCCCAGTGTGGAGTCTCTCATGGTTAGTGAGGCTGTGCCTATCAAAGAGGCATTTCTGGCATTCAGAGCACTGGTGACGCTTTTTTCCTGTGTGTGTTTGCTCATATAGTGTGAGACTGCATTAAAAATGTAATCTTTTCTGGCAATCAGAGCACGGAAATTTATTTTGGACTGTGTGTGTTTGCTTATGGTGCTTGTAACAGCTTCTAGCTCGTTTCTAGCAGTTAGAGCTCTGATAAGTTTTTCCCCCACTATGGATTCTTACATGTTCAGTGAGATTAGATTTATGTCTGAAACTTTTTGGGCATTCAGAGCACCGATAACGGTTTTGTCCAGTGTGGGTTCTTGTATGGCTAGTAAGTCCTCTTTTTTCACTGAAACATTTTTGGCATTCGGAGCACAGATAAGGTTTTTCCAAAGAATGGGTTACTGCATGTCGAGTAAGTCTCCATTTGTTACGAAACCTTTTTTGGCATTCAGAGCACTGAAAAGGTTTTTCCCCAGTGTGGGTTCTTGTATGTTCAGTGAGTCTTCTTTTTTCACGGAAACATTTCTGGCATTCGGAGCATGGATAAGGTTTTTCCAAAGAGTGGGTTAGTGCATGTCGAGTAAGACTCGGTTTGTTACGAAACCTTTGCTGGCATTTAGAGCACTGATAAGGTTTTTCCCCAGTGTGGGTTCTTGTATGATCAGTGAGACTGCTTTTTTCACTAAAACATTTCTGGCATTCAGAGCACTGATAAGGTTTTTCCCCCGTGTGTATTCTTATGTGCCGAGTGAGACTGCTTTTTACAGTAAAACATATCTGGCATTCAGAGCACTGATTAGGTTTTTCCAAAGAGTGGGTTATTGCATGCCGAGAAAGACTCGGTTTGTTAGAAAACCTTTGCTGGCATTTAGAACACTGATAAGGTTTTTCCCCAGTGTGGGTTCTTGTATGTTCAGTGAGTTTGCTGTTGTAACTGAAACATTTCTGGCATTCAGAGCACTGATAAGGTTTCTCTCCAGTGTGGGTTATTGTATGCCGAGTGAGAGTGTTTTTGTCAATGAAACATTTCTGGCATTCCGTGCACTGATAAGGTTTTTCCCCAGTGTGGGTTCTTGTATGCCGAGTGAGAGTGCTTTGGCCACTGAAACATTTCGGGCATTCAGAGCACTGATAAGGTTTTTCCCCAGAGTGGGTTCTTGCATGTCGAGAAAGACTCAATTTGCTACAAAATCTTTGCTGGCATTCAGAACACTGATAAGGTTTTTCCTCTGTGTGGATTCTCACATGCTCAGTTAGATATGATTTATCGCGGAAACATTTTTGGCATTCAGAACACTGATAAGGTTTTTCCCCAGAGTGGGTTCTTGCATGTCGAGAAAGATTCATTTTGCTACAGAATCTTTGCTGGCATTCAGAACACTGAAAAGGTTTTTCCCCAGTGTGGATTCTCACATGTTCAATTAGATGCGATTTATTGCGGAAACATTTTTGGCATTCAGAACACTGATAGCGTTTATCCCCAGTGAGCAATTTCACATGTTCAGTGACATGAGATTTATGGCTAAATCTTTCTTCCCCAGCTTGTGTTATTTTGTGTTGAGTGAGGCTGGGTTGAACACTGAATTTGTTCTCATAGTCTGTGTTTTTACAAGATTTATTTCTAGTGCTAATGTCACCAAGTTTGTTTTTCTTTTGCTCATATGCCATGCTTGGAGTGAACCAGATCCTTCCTGGAGTCCGGCTTGTTTAGAAAATGGTCAGCATTAATCTCTGAAACAAATCATGGGCAATCTCCGTAACGATTGAATTGAGCAAAATTTGTCTGGAAGTTGCCCTATAAGCACCTGTTGACAGGTTTCTTGCAGATAATGGTCTTCAGGTTATGACCTCTTCGGAAGCAACTTATTTTGTGACTGATGTTTTTCTCACATTCCTTTGTATAGGTTCTTAGCAAAGCAGTGATAAAGGTGTTAGTTGGATATTTAATGATTAAATGTTAAGTTCCATTTTGCACTGACGTAATGACAGTAACCGAGGACGTTAGAACATGCACAGTACTATTGTGGATCACCAGTCGCAGAACATCAGTTCCTTTTAACCTTCTTATACATTGAGCAAAGTTTGTAGTTCTGATGACAGGGATTCACATTAGATATAGCACCCCAGTGTTCACTTAATCAGTTTTTATATTTAACAGTTCTACATATACTCCTGCACAACAGATAATGCTAAGCCAATTTACATAGAATCCATCACAGAACAGTACACAATAAAAAGGAAACATTTATTTGAGATGGTCATGGACACAATGAAGTGGTGTATCTTTAAGGGAATTGCAAAAGAGAGGCGAGTGGTTTAAGGTGTTATATCCAGAGGCAGATAGTCTCGAGTTTTCACTGGTTAAAAACGGTTGTTGAGCAAGAGTGATTTTTAATCTCAGTGCTTTTCTCTGTCGGATGTGTCGGCTTCAAAGTCTTCTTTCGGCGTCTTTTCTATGATGGTATGTAGAAGAAACCTTTTGCAATAACTTTCTGTTATGCACCGTGTGCTTCCTCTCTGGAATTAGATGAGGCTTTAGATTAACATTTATTCTGTCATGCTGAGGCAATTCGTCTTTCTGATAATTTTTCAGATGAGCATGCTGAAGTGGTCTTTCAACATTATTTCTGATGCTGTGTGCACAAATATGGCTTTGCTCTGGGTTAATGAAATGCAAAATTAGAGACTTCACTTACAGGTATAGCACTTTTCTCAGCTCCCAGGTCAGCGCAACACCTAGATTTTAGAAATTCTTCAAACTTAAAATGCTGGATGTCCTTCCGTTTTTCAAAATAATCCTCCTTATGGCACTGACATTCGGTTGCCTAGCGCTAAACCTTGCGTTCTTTGCACATAATTTCAATCTGTAGATTTAAAATTAAACAGTTAATAGAAGTAAATTTCCAAAAATATAAGTTACAAGTCAAATGAATGCAGAATTGGAGAATTTTGATAAATTTTAGCTCTTTTTCTGACACAGCAGAGCGAAGAATTGTAAACTGAGAGCACTCGGTTGTAAGAGTGAGAATTTGTAAAATTTCCAAAATTTTAATAGACTCGCATAACTTACATGTACCCTGTGGAGTTGTAACGCAGTATCCCAGAGTCATATGGACTGGCACAAATCATCTATTTATAAAAAAAATACTATTCATTCATATGTAATGTAGATTTCTGGGTTGGGAATGTCCCCTCCATTGACAACGGGCGTTTTCCCCTGTCAAAGTTGCCAACTGCATGTATCTGTTATCCTGACTTTTGATTTTTGGCCTCGGCTTCACGATAATCTATTGTGTGATGCGAGCCCTATGCCTAGATCTATCCCTCAACTAACCGAAGCGCAAAGAATTTAAAGTGTACTTTCATGTGTTAATTTTATTCCAGCTGATTATCAGTTGTTAGGTTTTTCTGACACGATTTTTCCAGATGGAAACATTTGACGGAAAATCTGCAAAAGACTTTGTCTGCAGCAGTAGCAACCAAGATTTGTGCTATCTTTTTTTCTAACTGGGGGAACACACAATGCTTTGCCCTGTTAGAACCAGATTCCCCTTCCCTCCCCTACTCTTGACACCCCCAAAACCAACTACATGAATATATCTACCACCTGCTGGAAACAGGTGGTAAATATTAGTGAGAAAAACCCTATGAAATGGCAAATTGCGTGTGGTTTGAAGACCAGAAAAATTTGCTCCTCATGGCAGTTCCCCATTCAATGGCGTCCACCTTGCACCTGTACGTTACTGGGGAAATCTATCACAAACTAAAGGAAACCATTATGTGAGAATTTTCTGCCGCCCCAGTACTGTGCAACTTGTAACAAGGGACTATGAGAGGTCTTGGACCGGGCCTGTGACCTGGAGGGTCACACCAAGTGTGCCCTTATTTAAGGCAGAGGACTGTCATGGGTTTAACAGCTAGAGCAGTGGTAGCGATGCACCCTGTTGTAAAGATCAATAGCCTGATGAGATCTTTGCATCAGGATCACTGGAGTGGGGTCCTACTGACGCACCCATTTAATGCTCTGTTTCTATGTCCCTGCCCAGGCTTTTGAGCTAACATCTCAAGTGCGTGTTAACCATGTTGGTGGGTGTAGCCTGTGAGGGGCATACACAGAATGTGAGAGTGTGCCAGAGTAAACTACATCTCCTTTCTACCAGTTGTGTATACAAGTGGGACCATCTAGCCCTCTTGTATGCTCCAGTTCAAAGTCCTCTGTTACCAAGGAATAAAGTGCTCTGCCGAGCACTCAGGTGCTTGCTTGCCAACAGGATTGGTGTCTGCCTGACAGTCTATCCAAGTTGAAGGGGCATCACAAGTAGGCTGAATTGATTGCTGGTGTGTCTCCCTGCAAGGGTGGGTTGAATAGCCGCCGGACTCTGCAGTACCTTTCACGCAGCCTTATCTTCTGGGAACCGGACCGACACCTCGCGGCACCCGCTCCGCGGGCACCACTCGTCTCCTTGGGTCCCCCAGTGAGTGTGCACACAGGACTCGAGCCACAATCCACCAAGGCTCGTTGCGGGACTGCGAGGACCAGCGGGCAGCGCGCCAACCTGCCACAGCTGGTCCTCTTCCCGCCGCCTCCTCCCTGTGCATTTAAATTGGGGGCTGGACATCGGCTCTGCGTGTGTCTCCCTGCAAGGGCGGGTTGAATAGCCGCCGGACTCTGCAGTACCTTTCACGCAGCCTTATCTTCTGGGAACCGGACCGACGCCTCGCGGCACCCGCTCCGCGGGCACCACTCGTCTCCTTGGGTCCCCCAGTGAGTGTGCACACAGGACTCGAGCCACAATCCACCAAGGCTCGTTGCGGGACTGCGAGGACCAGCGGGCAGCGCGCCAACCTGCCACAGCTGGTCCTCTTCCCGCCGCCTCCTCCCTGTGCATTCAAATTGGGGGCTGGACATCGGCTCTGCGTGCGTCTCCCTGCAAGGGCGGGTTGAATAGCCGCCGGACTCTGCAGTACCTTTCACGCAGCCTTATCTTCTGGGAACCGGACCGACGCCTCGCGGCACCCGCTCAGCGGGCACCACTCGTCTCCTTGGGTCCCCCAGTGACTGTGCACACAGGACTCGAGCCACAATCCACCAAGGCTCGTTGCGGGACTGCGAGGACCAGCGAGCAGCGCGCCAACCTGCCACAGCTGGTCCTCTTTCCGCCGCCTCCTCCCTGTGCATTCAAATTGGGGGGCGTGTTCTCCCTTCTAAGAACTATATAGGTGGACCTACATTTCCGGCCCGCGGGACGCGCGCGGACGTGCGCGGGCGGAGACCGGGCCAAGAGCGGGCCCGTTTGTGCCCGTTCGTGACCGATCGTGTCCGGGCCGGGCCCGCCCCCTTGTTTTTTCTACTACTCCTTGACATACTTAGTGTGGGGAGATGTCCTGTCGAGAAACCAGGAGCAAGTCATCTTTAGCCGGAGCGGCTATTACTGGAGGTATGGAGAAATTTCTGATTAGAGCTAATACCCTCATTGACACTGAAATAAACGTTCTCGAGAAGCGTTTATCAAAGGAACTATCTGCCTACAAAAGATCATCCCTTGGTACTCTGGCTAATGCTAAAACCCCCGACCGGCTTACAGAGACTAATAATAACGCCACGGTGGGCCCATCCTTAACAACTACTGAGACCAACCCGGCGTCACTTGATCTGGACATATTGGTTAACGAAATTCTTCCAGAAATTGATATGGCCCTTGATATTAATGTGCCCATTCCCTCAGATTCCGCTGTTATTTGTGATACTATATCAAATGGGGTTAATGACGGGGCTGCAACCAAAAGTAAAAGGCCATATAACTCGAAATCGGGTGGCAAATCAAAATCTGCCAAACATCAACATGATTCCCTTAATCCCACACCAGGTTCATCCCAACCTTTACCTAGCTTGGATTTTTCTTGAGAAACCCTGGGAGCCCTCTTTAAATCTTTTTTATTCCCCCTAGAGTCCAAACTGGAACGCATTGAACTTCGTCTGACTAACATTGAGAAAACCTCTGCTGCTATTCTAGCTAGATTCCCCAAGTCTAATATTCTCTCTAATCCCTCTAACCCCCAAATCACCCCCACTAATCTAGGCCCCCCTCTAGTGAATACTGCTGTTCCCTCTTTGCAACCCCCTATGGGCAATCTAGCCCCGATTCAAAGCAGCAATTCTAACATTCCTTCTTTGCTACCAGTAGGCCCAGTTCAATCAATGACCACTACTAACGGGGCCACATCCAACGATCATATAGCTCCCCCACCCCCTGATAAGATTGTCCCTAGACCACGTAGGCCTGACCTGCCCCCTGAAGCCAATCGCTTCATGGTAGTTTTGGCCGGTGTCCCTCCCCTAGAGGTTGGAGAAGCCGAGACTTTCCAATCCCTCAAAAGTAAAGTCATTAGATGGCTGAACTGGAATAGACCCCTCCCGGCCCACCTTCATAATGAAATTATCATGGTTAGAAGGGTACCTTGGCTGGGTAAAACCAGAAAGTCTATAATTGGGGACTGTATCACGGTGAGTTTGAGACCCCAGGGCAGTTTTGCACATATGTGCCGGGTTTAATAGATCCCTCGATTCCACCATCCAGACGCTGTCAGTGTCCTTCTTCTTTCCCCCTATCCATATGCATCATGATCAAGGCCGAGGTAATTGGACGAGGGTTGAGCGGAGGGGCAGATTTCGTGGATATGAAGCAAGAACGGTCTTGTTGCCTCCGGAGACCCCCTTCTGCGATGTTAACCGATTTAACTGTCTTAACGGGTTAGATGGAGTCGACTGACTACCTCCAACTTATGTCTCAGTCCCCACCCTCCCTGCTACTGGTAACAGTTTAGTAGCAGCTATGGGTAAAAGTTTATCCATCACTCCTGCACCCGTAATGTCCCCCAATGCTACCTCGGTACATTCAGTATCCCAGGGAACTGACCCCCCTGGTAACAGTTTAGTAGCAGCTATGGGTAAAAGTTTATCTATCACTCCAGCCCCCGTAATGCCCCTCACCCCTACCTCGGTACATTCACTATCCCAGGGAGCCGACCCCCCTGTCCCTTCCCACCCTCCTGTTCCTACGGTCTCCTCCGTTGCCATTATGCCATCAATGACATTTTCTAGTGTACCAGAGGCTATTGAACCAGACTCCGGTACCCCCGGCTTCAAATTTGCCAGCTGGAATATTGCTGGCTGGAGCCGGCAAATGTCGTCCTTGGGCTGGAGCGAAATCCTTTCCGAGTTTGATGTCTTATGTTTTCAGGAGACGTGGGTAACAACTGATATCATCTTTGATGGATTTGTGTCATATAACAACCCGGCACAAAGGTCTAATATGGGCAGGGCCAAAGGGGGGGCTAGTAATCTTACTTTCTGTGAACCTCCCTGTCCGTGTGAAATTGCACCAGACTGTGGGTTTTCACTCGCAAATTTTAAGCCTGGAACACAAAAGGGGTCATGTAACCCTGTTGATTAACCATTACAACAATTTGTTTGATGCTTCAAATACCTCAGTTGTGGATGAGTTAGGTTTAGCAGTGAGTAATATTTGTAAAGGCATCCATAAACCTCTTGATATCATCTGGGGAGGGGATTTCAATATTCGTACCTGCCCCCACTCATTCACTAAAATTTGCGGGTATGACGGGGATAATGGGGAAAATCGGGCACATTTTATACACTCCCCTTATGTTGACTCCCTTAACTCTTTTATGGTTAACCAGGATCTACTGATACATTCCCCGGCCACAGACCATGAGGGTAATCCAGTACCGACTTTTGTAGGAATGAATATGGCCTCTGTTATTGACCATTTATTAGTTTCTGTACATATTGTTCCATTTTGTACGGTTCCTACTGTTGTAGATTTTGGAAGTCGCGATCATAATGCCATCACCATGTTGATCTCTATCTGGGGGTCTCCGGTTAACATCCAGCGTACGATAGTAGAAGACTTAACCCCCTGTAGGCAGAACGGCATCCGCATTAAATGGTGTGCGGATAACTCCGAGAAGCTGCAGCACAAAATTGTAGGAGCGGGGTCTGTAGCAATACTTAAATGTTTGGATCCAGAGGCATCCTCTCAGTGTATTATAGCCGATTTTGAGGAATTAGGTACTATCATAAAAAGATCCCTTACCATCACCAAAGGCTTATCAAAGAAGGCAAATGCCGGTTGGTTTGATAGTGCATGCACCAAATCCCTCCAAGAACTTAAGCGGGCACTCTCTAAACAACCCAGAGACAGGGAGGCCATTACATACCACAGGCAGACATACAAACAGCACCTAACACGTAGAAAACATGAGCTAAGGGAGCTTGCCTGGGATGATCTGACTAAAGCTGCAATACTGCAAGATAGTAAGCTCTTTTGGAATACGGTCAACAGCCCTTTTCTTGTAAAGGAAGATTTCGCTATACTATCAGCTCAGGTTAGCGAAGATAATTGGGTTTTATATTTTACAGAAATCTTTGACCCGGCTGGGGAGGACTGTGCTAGCTCTTCTGCCGCCCTGTATGAACCTAAGCTATCCCTGGGTATTACTCTTCAAGAAGTGGATATTGCCATCAGTAAGAGCAAAGGGGGGGAAGGCACCGGGACCGGATGGGGTCCCGGTCGACCTGTATAAATCCAACTTGGCACTTTGGAGCCCGCTCCTGACCCAGGTGTTTAATGCCTCAGTTAGGGATAGTACACCATCTACCTGGAGTGAATCCATAATTCTACTGATCTACAAGAAGGGAGATAGAGGAGAGGCTAAGAACTACCGCCCTATCTCCCTTCTGGATTCCTCACTCAAGATTATGAGCAGGGTCCTACTAATGCGATTGGAGGAATGGGCAGAGGACAATAAAATTCTAGCTGAATCTAAATATGGCTTCCGTAAGGGTCTTGGGACAACAGAGCAGTGTATTAATCTCGATCTTATCATCGGGAAATACACCAAAGCGAAACAGGGTTCTTTATTTCTCAGTTTCGCTGATCTCTCAAGTGCCTTTGATCTAGTGGATCATACTTTGTTATGGTCCACTTTATTGGAAATGGGAGCCCCTTCAGCAATATTATACTTCCTGGCCAGACTCTATAATAAATTATCAGCCCAGATCCGCTTTGGCCAGGCTGGGGAATGTACCAGGAAAATCAGGGTTAAATCAGGCATAAGGCAAGGCTGTGTGTTGGCCCCGTTGCTTTTCTCCCTTTTTATAAACTCTATGGAGTCCGAATTGAAGAGGGTACAGGCAGATTCCCCACAGGTTGGTGGTTCCCCTGTGCCGGTCCTGCTATATGCTGATGGTACGGTTCTACTCTTGCGTACCCCGAATGGACTCCAAAACCTTATGAACTATTTTTACGATTTTATTAAGGGGAGAAAACTAAAAATTAATAACTATAAGACCTTCATTATGGCCTGCGGGAAACAGATGAAACTTTCTAAACCATTTCATTTTAACAATCACAGAATAGAGGTAGTGGACAAATTCTGTTATCTCGGCATAACTTTTAATAACAGAGGGACTTGGGCACCAGAGATTTTAAACGTGAATGCCAAGATGGGCAAAAGCTCCTCCGGAGTATTCCGCTTTGCATCCAAACTAGGTAGTCGTCGCATCCCTGACATGTTAAATATCTATAGACATAGATGTGTATCTATTGCCCTATATGGATCAGGTATATGGGGCTACTGTAATTACAGGGATCTGCAAGTTACAGAGAACCAGTTCCTTAAAAGACTCCTTTGCCTTCCCTCCTCGGCATCCACTGAACTGAGCCATAGGGAGGTGGGCGTGGATTATCTTACAGACCTAACGGGATTGAGACCTCTTATGGCTTGGAGGTCAATCTGGGCTAAGGATAATACCGATTTTACCAGGCAGATCATTTTAGATTGTCTTCGGTTGGACAATGCCCGTAAGATCCCCTGGTTAAATTATGTCTCATCTTCTTACAGTGAAATTTTTAATCTTGATATTTTTGATGACCCCGAGTACCGTCACTGTACCAAAAAAGGAGCTTAAAAATGTTTTTCTAGGGACCAAATCTAACCTGCGTAGTGTCCAATGTAGCCTCATGTCTACTCACGTATTTTACCACTCTAACATGTTGGACGATTGGGGCATGCCTATGTACTTAAAAGCCATTACCAAACAATCTCACCAGTTTGTTCTCACTAGGTTGAGATTAGGCATTGCCCATAACTTGGTGGCTTTTCCACAGATGAAAATGTATAGCCCAACCCCTTGCCCCTGTGATGGCAAAGCAAAGCAAAGCACATTGCACTTTATGCTTATCTGCCCTTTTTACTTGCACCTTCGTCTCTACTACCTCAAACCTGTTTTTAAGAAATATTCTGTGTTTACTACTGCCCAAGCGATGAAATTGTTATTTGCACTTGATACGTTGGACATTTGTTTCTTTACCGCTACCTTTTTACTAAAAGCTGTCTCCCATAGGAAAAGCCTGGTGTTTTAACCTTGGTCTTTATAAATATCTGATTGTCTGGCCGACATACCTGATACCATTTGAGCTGTTTATCTTATTGAAATATGTGTTGCACGTTTTGTATTTTAATCTGTATTTTTAATACTGTATGCTTTTATGATTGTTTTGAATAATCGAATAAAGCTTTGAAATTTGAATTTGATTGCTGGTACCGGTTCTGAAGAGCCTAGAAGCCTGCCTGCCTGTCTGTCAGGTTAGAGAAGGGATTTTGACTATCCAACAGGAGGACGAGGCTGTCCTGGTAGAAGCAAGGTCCAGCGCATCCCTAGCAGCTGTATGGGGACGGAGGAAGCCAACTACTGGAAATCCATCCAGCAGGACAGGGAGTCAGACGGTCCCCCGAGACTCTCCCAACAGTTCAATGCAGAAAATAATACTCTATGACAACGTCCTTGACAACGCCCAGTCTGGTGAAGAATGTGTGCTGCCAACCAGCCCATTCAGGGCTGCACATGCCAAATTCTTAACTAACCCAAGAGGGGCTGAATCTATGGACTTCCTGGAGAGACTGTGTGGGGCTGTATCTGCCAAATTCCTGAGCGGTCCATGCCAGAAGCCCATGAGGGACTACAACTACCCAAGTGTCGAACACCCTGCCTGAAGATACGCCTGGGGTTCAGCCGGCCATAGGTTGTGGGCTCAATTGCAGATGGTGGGGCCCCCAGAGGGCCTTCACTCACCAACAGGCCAGGTGTGACAGCAAAACTTTAGGACTGCTGATCTTCACAGTAAACTGTAAAGAAAAGGCAAAGAGGGTGCCCTACTAAGCGCTGCCTTGCACCCAGGACGTAAGAGCTCCACAAAAGCCTGCTAGTGGGCCAGAGCTCTCTCAAGCGCGCAGGCGTGCCCTGCGAATGCTGGACAGCTGGAAAGGGACCCTGACAGGACTGACTCATGTTGTGAAGGGGTAAGACACTTAAGACTGAGAGCACTTGTGTATGAGGGTGAATGAACTGCACTTTTCTCCCGCTCTGACCCTGGTCAGAAGCAAGAGTCTCCTTTTTAATTTGTGATTGTTTTTAAAAATTGTGTGAAAATACTTCCTACCTGCATTTAATTCTGTGGTGTGAAATACTTCCTTCTTACACTTTACTCTGTTGGGGGCACTCTGAGCTGGTTGATAGGCTCTGCGGAACTTCCGCTCTGTGTTTTGGGAATTGGAGTTAGCGCTCTAGTTTTGCGTGCTAACGCGCACTCACGCACGCATTATCGGCTTTAAATCTTGCCGATTACGCCTTCGCACAGCGGACGTGCGCAGTGGGTGCGCCAGTGGCAAGCCCATCTGCACCCGTCCGCGCCAGGACGTGGCCAGGGGCCAGAACCTCTGCTCGACCCTCTTCAGACAAGTATGGCTATGATAGGGATCAGCTGTTTAGAGTTAAAGGTGAGAGCAGGAGTGAGTGCGTGCATAGTCTGTCTTTAGAGGAGAAGAATATATGTTGCCCTCTATGTAACTATAATTTTAAGCCCCTCCAGGCTGCTACCCCATTGACTAATGGTAAGGGTAAAGTTAAACCTATTTCCATTATTTTACTTAGCTTTCGCTCCCTCCAAAAACATTCTATTCAAATTCACCTTCTTCTTGAGGAGAGGAGTTCTGATGTACTCTTTCTCACGGAAACATGGACGAATAAGGATTCTTATGCGGATATAGTGTAAGCTCTCCCCCCAAACTACGCAATTTTTAGGCAAGATCGTGCCATTGGTGGGGGGGGGGGACTGCTATTATTTGTAAAGACATCTATAGATGTAGAGCCACCAACTGCCACATATCTGATTGTAAAAGCCTTTCGTTTGGCATAAGTTGACCTCCAACCTGTACTATTTCCGGGATTCTTATATATTGCCCACCAGGAGCACTGGGTAATTTCTGTGAATACCTCCCAGAGGTAGCTGCCAGTGAGGCGAGTCTGTCGTCCAATTTTTCTATCTTGGGTGATTTGAATTCACACTTTGAGGATCTCGATTACTCCCTCATGAATGACCTTATTGAATGCCTAGAAACATTTCAATTCAAGCAAATAGTGACTGGCCCTACTCATAATCTGGGACATTTGCTTGATCCCTTATTGACAAATCTCACAGACATCGCTTGGGTTGAGTCATTGAGATTCCTTGGTCTGATCACTTCCTTTTAGCTTTTATCTGGACCCCCCAAGAGTCCTTACAACCGTCGGTTAGAACTAAAAAATTCGGCCGTATATGGTCTAAACTTCCAGTGGAAAGATGGGCAAACAGTCTTATAGAGTCCACTCCCATTCCTCATTCTGACCCAACTTAGACGAATGAGAATTTTAACAATTGGCTGGAGTCTTCGCGTGACATAATTCTCCCACAGAAAGAGCTTTGTCACTGTGTAGGCCCAAATAAGAAAGCTTGGTATACTCATACTCTGGGACAGCTTAAGAAATCTTGTAAACAACTCAAAAGGACATGGAGGAAGGACTTTACAGCAATACGTAAGGGCAAATATAGAGAGGCAATTAAGGTCTATAAAAAGGAAATAAAAGCTGCCCAAGCCAGCTATTATCACGGAAAAATCTTCTCAGCATCTAATTTCCCTCGGGAAATGTTTAAAATTATAAAATCTCTTCTCCCCCACCCCTAGTTTCCCTGTTGATGGTGATAATGCTTTAAAGCGTTGTGAGGAGTTAGCTAACTTTTTTTCCATCAAAGTTCACAACATCTATTCTAGTTTTCACCAAAGGATCCTAGATACAAATATTTAACTGCTGCCACAACAGGCTATGCTGTATGAGTCCCCTCTACTTTCCCTGCCTGTACTGCAGGATCTTTTGAAGTGTCTGAAATCAGGATCGCCTGCAGGCCCTGCCCCACCGGCCACTCTGAATTTGGTCTCAGAGATAGTGTGCCCAGTTTTGCAGGATGTAATAAATGCCTCGCTTTGAACGGGCTAGGTGCCCTGTCTTTGGAAACAGGCTAGAGTCAGGGCCCTCTTAAAAAAAAGAAATTTGGATCCGAAGGACTGGGCCAACTATCGCCCCATTTCTTTACTGCCAGGAATTAGCAAACTAACAGAAAAATATGTGAATTCCGTATTGGCAGCTCATCTTGAGGAAAATGACTACCTCCACCCGACTCAGACCGGATTCAGGCATCATCAGGGCATGGAGACGGCCCTCCTTGCTGTGGTGGAAGAATCCAGAAAGGTCATGGATGATGGAGGGTGCGCTGCTATTATTTTATTAGATCTCAGCGCAGCCTTCGACACCGTGAACCATCATATCTTGATCCAAAGGTGGGAGTCACAGGCACTGCCTTAAATGGCTACATTCCTTCTTGACAGATAGATCTTTTGCCGTCTTTAAAGAAGGAGCCCTCTTGCAGCAAAGACCTTTGCCGTATGGAGTTACCCAGGGGTCGTCACTGAGCCCTACCATGTTGAACATGTATATGAGGCCTTTGGCGGCGGTGGTACTCCCTTGGGGAATACACATTGTGACCTATGCTGATGACACCCAATTGGTGGTGTCTCTTAGTCAGCAAGATAAATCTGAGCCGGGCTTAGCTGCCTGCCTTGCTAAGGTATCTGAATGGATGGACCTGTCCTTTCTCAAGTTAAATGGGGCCAAGACAGAAATCATGATCCTGGGCTATGCATCCCCCAACAATTTAGATCTTATGTGGCCCAGTTGTCTTGGTTCTCCGCCGGCTCCGAAGAAACAAATGAAGAGTTTGGGTGTCTGGTTGTATTGCAACTTGAACCTCTCTTCGCCCGCATTTAAAGTGGCGGGGACCTGTTATGGTCTTCTTACGTGGATACGTAAGATCCTTTCCTTGCGCCCATTTGATGCCAGACGGTTGTTGGTTCAGACCCTCATCATGTCTCAGCTGGACTCCGCGGATGCAGTCTATTTTGGTGGGCCACAGGGAATTATTAAGAGATTACAGATTGCCCAGAATTGCGCGGCCCGTCTTTTGTTGAACATCCCTAAACGTAATTCTGTTAAGTGGGCGCTTGGTTGGCTGCACTGGCTCCCTGTTCAAGAAAGAATCAGGTTTAAGTTCATGTGCATTGTCCACAAGTCCATCTCTGGTAATGGTCCCTCCTTGATTCAGTCCATGGTACAACCTTATTGCACCAAGAGGACCTTAAGGTCTAGTAATAAGCAACTGCTTGCAGTCCCTAGGATCAAACGGGTCGGTCTGGAGGCCGGCTGTTTTCTTATAATGCAGCCAATTCTTGGAACCAGCTCCCAGATTTCATCCGCCTTGAATCTGACCATCTTAGATTCAGGAAGCAGCTAAAGACCTTCCTCGTTCCGTGATCAGTGGTGATTGAATGGTGTCACAGGAAGTGTTGGGATGCCCTGGGGTAGCCATGCGCTATACAAGTGTGTATTCATTCATTCATTCATTCATTCACATGTACTATATCCATGCCAATCCTAAATGCCGCTGGATGGGATGAGGGATCAGAACCAGAAGAAAAATAAATCATACCAGGGAGGGCAGGGATAGACATGAGTGAGCGCAGCACCCGACAACTTAGAAGGCAGAGGTATTGACCTGCTTTGGATTAATGTAGTATTGGGTGCAACTGAGTGAGTGAAGTACATTTTCTTGACAGGATAATCAGTGTGCTGGTCATTCATTCTTTTGAGTCTGTAGGTTTACTGCTGAGCTCTGAGTTCAAGCAGCCAACATTACCAAGCTGAGAATTCTGGGACTACTCGCCCTCGCTACCTTGAGAGTCAAGTAAAAAAAGGGTTTACTCTGACCAGTTTGCACAGCTGTTCTAGGACAGGTCTCGGACATTAAAGGAAAATGATGTCAACCCAGTGGGCTCTGTCTACACCGTGGACCCTTACCTGGATTGCACACAAAGGTGAATCAACACAGCCCGCTGCAGCATGTACAGCAGCTACTATTAAGGAGCCAAGTTTGAGTAGTATTACGCTTTCACGTAAAACACTATTCAGATTGAGCACATATTAACAGTGCTGTGCGCAGAATTAGCTGACCCTGCTGTCACTTGCACGACTTGAGACATTTACAGTGTCTGATTACAGTTTCAGAGTGCTGGTGTGAACATTGAGAAAACCGCTTCCCACTGTGATATATATTTAAATCAATATGCATACCTGCAGTTTCCATTGTACCATCCTGGCAGGTGGTGCGCACAGCACTTAACAGGGCGGTGGGAGCAGCTCTGGCGTTTGAAAGCGGCAGTGGGGAGGCGCCCTCGGTCCTTAAATGCACAGCAAATGTAACGAGATAAGAATATGATTTGCATCCCTTTTTACTGAAACGGAACTCCGAGCGACTGAAAACATCAAGCACCCGTAAGAGTGCTCATAGACAAAGGAAAAAGCAGTCCCTATTGCAGTTGCCAAAATGGGACAAGTGGAAGACTACAAGTAATGGGGCGGTGCCCCATGGGATGATACAACACATGAAAAAGGACAAATAGAACAGATTAACCACTTGTAAGCAAGGATGTGCAGAGAACAATGAAAGAAACAAATGAAAAGCAATGGGTGGGCTGGAAGCCCACAAAGTATACACAACATGTCTCAAAAGACAGCACAAGCGCTGCCTAGCCTCGATCTTAAAATAGAGTGGAGCTAATAAAGAAACAGCCCAAGCAGGAAGCAGGACTGGGTAGGATGTTACTGACCAAATTAACAGGGGAAAAGAGAGGATAAAAAGATGTGACCTACCATATGGGATTGACCAATCAAAAAGTGATTTAGATCTGCAGCTGACATTTTCAGTAAACAAAAACAGCTGGGCTGATAACCTGCACATGCTAGGGTGAAAACAGAAACATCTGTAGGTTCCTGCACTTGCAGCAAATTAAGATGGCCTACCCCAGACCACGATAATAGTCTATATTTATTCTATTGACCTCCCTACAAATGAAACAAAAAAATCTTGCTACCAACATAAATGCACTAAGCACACACTTTCCAGCTGTTGCCAATGCCAAGCACCCATACTTTCAAAATATCATCTGATCACTACAGTCTCATCCACATCCTTCATCCAACTTAATCTACCCACTCATCAAGCACACCACCCAATCTGCCACTGCCATTCCGTCATACTTTCCTCTAAGATCACCACTATTGGGAACACCCTGATACCTCACTTACTGCCTCTCTTCTCCTTTTTATCTATGTACTGCTCTCTCTCCCTTCCCTGCTTTTTTCACCTGGTGAACTCCGGATTTCTCAAATCAGCTAATCCATCAAGCACACCATCTGACCCCTTCATGGTCACGAATATTATACACCTTTGGATATATTTCTCTGCTGAAACTCTATTAAATCTCTCTTGCCTTCTGTATCTGCTTGCAGCACTCAACACTTTAGTTCACCAACACTTAGACTGGACAGTGAACCAACTAGCCTACCATAGGCTCCAACCTCAGAACGTATACCAGATGTTTTAAACAGAAGTAAAATAATATTGTGTGCAAACTTCAAAAATGCCCTCTGTCCAAAGGCACCACCCTTATCCCTCAGGGTCAATCATATATGTAAACTTATGTTAAAGTTGCACCACATTCCAATGTATGTTCAATCAACTCAATTTGTATCCAGTCCGTTTTAACAAGGTGATTGAAATGTCTTCTTTATTGCTTTATTTTCCTTCTTTTTAAATAGGCCGCAGCCAACGCGTTTCGTTCTGCAAACAAGAACTTCTTCAGGGTATTTGTAAATTCCAAAATGTCATTAGATAGATGATGATTTAAGTGCCACTCCTTGGTTTATCTTGTAGCAATATGCTCCTTGCATGTTGACCTTATCGTCTTCATGCACAGGTCAAGGTTGATTGCCGGGTATGATGATGTGATATAATAGTCACTCAAAATTCTCCAAGGCATATATGAGTCAAACCCAGCACATGTCGTACCTTGCGAGGGGGTCTATACGCCCAACTCGACTTCTCAGCGTTTTGCAATTCCCGCCCGTGATTCGGCAGGTTTACAAGTGGAAGAGATGCAAGGTGACAAATGTCCTCCCCCGTTGGGGTGAAGGCAAGAATTAATCGGTTCTGATGACTGAAAAAATGAAAACAGAACAATTGATATTTGGAACCAATGCACGTTTCCCAACCGCAACTTTTCCATAGCAGCTAAAACATAAAAGAGGAGGCGTGGCGTTATAAGTGGAGAATTCAAACAATGCGCTGCGACAATCATGGATTTCCCCTCTTTAAGCTGAAAAATGAACTCAAATATTAGGGCTCATCATAAAAGTGTGCGTTTTTTATGTTGGCACAGGGGGCTAAGTAGAGCAGGGTATTCTGCTAGCAGGCAGATAATCCCGTATAATGTGGGTCTTAGAAACCAAATGAGGCAGGGATTTCATAGAATTCCATGTAGGGCGTCACAGTTCAATGTAGAGCGTCACGGTTGGAAATGGGTTCACTGCCTAGGGCTCGTCAGTAAAGTGCACGTCCTGCATATTGGCACAGCAGGCTAAATTAAGCTGACCAGTCTGCTAGCAAGCAGCTAAAACAAGAAAGTCATGAAGTTCTATGACACGTAATCAATAGGAATGAGGCAGTAATACAGCCAGGCCAAAAATGATCAATAAAAAATAAAAATAAAAATAATAAACACAGTGAACTGGCAAGGAATTTATTTGGAAAATCTAAAGGGGCACGAAGCGGAAAAATGGGATGCAGGATTACAGGAACATGGCCCCTACATAAAAAACAGAATCGTAACAGCACATATCTATGCCTGTGTGGGTGGAGCCCCACTCCACAGGCACTAAGTCATTCAGGTAATGGCATTCTCCAAGGGGAGATTTTTATTGAGTTCATTCCAAAACTTTGTAGGTTTGCTTAATGATCTGCACATCCATTTATAATAATTTGTCTAAATTATTCGATTCAACAAAGTTTCTTTGGGGTGCTCCTATGGTGTTACACTACCCACCCACCAGGGTATGTCTTCACTAGGACTCGAGGGCCTAGAACAATATTGAACCAAAATACACCAGATCATTATATCCATCATCCAACAGAGGAGTCAAAAAAATATAAAATGGAGATTCTTCCACAAAGTATATTTCAATTGGCCATTGATCAAGTGTTCTTTCAGTTGAAAATTAGACAAAGTCTTGAATCAGGTCCTTCTGTTAACTTTATTTTCACTTCTCAAAACATGGAGAGCAACAACAGCCGATGCACGTTTCGCCCCCATGGGCTTTTTCAAGGATCTAATTTGATAAAATCGTGTCCAAATGTTCATAACACTGCTTTTGAAAAGTTAGCCTCCTTAATAGTTATTTCCGAACAGTTATCGGATGAAGTGCCACCCCAACAGGCAGTGATGTCAACTACTTTCGAAATTATGGGTCCTTTCTATACGCTGCCTCATACGGACGCTTCGTTCTCTTTTTGTTTTATTATTTACTCGGACCTTGCTAAGTCCATTCTGCGTCTTGCCACATATACCGCTACTTGCAACAAGTAGCGGTATATGCGGCAAGACGCAAAATGGCCTTAGCAAGGTCTGAATAAATATGGTCCAGCGAAGGTCAGACTCAGTGTGCTGGGCCTCAATCCAGTGGTTCACCAGGGGTGCAGCTCGTTTGCCTAACCTTTTTTTGGATTTGTGTTCACCCATACAGAGTCTGCATTCCCTGCCCGTTTCTCCAATATAACCTATGTCGCTGGGACTAGAAGATGACGACTTAGATGCAGCATGCTGCTAGCGAGAGAGGTGGCTATACGGGCCGGTTTCAAACTCATTCAGCTAAAATTACCTCACAGGGCATACATTACAAGGACCCGGCTGTGCTGTATCGGGCGAATTGACAATGACCCTTGCCATAGAGGGTTCCGGCAGAAGAGTACCCTACTCTACATGCTCTGTAACTGCCCCAGGCTTCAGGGTTTCTGGAGGGTGGAGGGTCCCCGGATTTCAGAGGTCCTAAAATTCACCCTGGAATTCACACCACAGATGGTGACTTTGGGAATTTGGGAGGGAAGATACAATAGATTGCTACAGGCTTTTGGTCTGCAATGAGGCACTGATGGTAGCCTGCCGAGATGTGATCTGATACTGTAGGCAGGACAGTATTCAGTCTTTGAGTGAACAGGAAGTGACACTAAATTGGTACATGATGCCTGAAATCTGGAGTGTCGGTCCTGGCGATGCCTGAGCAAGTTTAAAAGGTGTAGGGCCACTGGCGAACAACAGAAACCACAGATCTCTGAGCCCAGAGGAGACAACAGTGCGACTCCCAGTGGGAGGCCTGGGAGAGCAAGCTGAGGTCTACCAAGGTATATTTGGGTCTGAAGAGCCGCAGATTGTCAGTTTGTGGGATTTACTTTATATCATTATTAATCCATTATTGTCATTTCTGTCAGGTATGCAGTGGATGCTTGTTTGTTGGGACCTGTTTGTGCGGAGAACTCAAAAAAGAAAGGTTTATATTTATTCATTTATTTTTAATGATGAGCGTCTTTTGCTTAGAAAGACCTCACGGCGCTGCAGCACGCCAGACAAGCATATCTCTAGAGTCTTAACAAAGTGACTGAAATAGAGCAACCAGAACAACACAAAGAGAAGGAGGGCAAAGGGGAGCTGCTTCTGGGACATTGCTTGTCGACCAGTGAATGAGTGAATTTACTGACATTAGTTCCTCTTCAACACTACAAAGGCCAACATTAGTATTGGGAGAATGTGATTAATGCCCCGCTGATGACTGCTTTTTTTTGCTAATTGCACATGTTTAGAATGAGAATACAATGCAAAGCGCAGAGTTTCAGAAAGTACAAAGGAAGGAATTACAGTCTATATAATAATAATAATAATAATAAAGGAATTTCTAAAGCGCTTGGTGACGCCATCACGGCGTGTCCCCGCGCTGTGGAGTAAGAGTCAGAAAGGAGGAGGGGCAACTATCCCTACAGGGCAAACAGATGTGTTTTCAAGAGTTTCCGGAACATGGTTTCATTGTTGGCTAGTCTGATCCCAAGTGGAAGGCTGTTCCACTGGGTGGTAGCCAGCACCCGAAAGGAGCGGCCTCCCATCCTGGCCTTTCTAACACGAGGAACTGTCAGGAGACCCATACCCGCCGAGCGAAGTGCTCTTTGGGGTAGATAGGGGATGGCCAGATCCTTCAAATACCCTGGCGCTTCTGCAGAGGCTATCCTGTAGCAAAAGAGGAGGGCTTTAAAAAGGATTCTTTTCTTTACAGGCAGCCAATGAAGGGCAGCCAGAGTAGGCTTGGATGCTGTTCTTTTAGGGAGTCTGAGGGCTAACCGGGCCGCCGTATTTTGCAGCACTTGCAGTCTCCTCAGGTTCTTCTCCGTAGTACCTAATAGCAGCACATTCGCATAGTCCATGCGAGAAGTGACCAGAGCTTGGATCATAATACGTCTGGCCTCCAGTGGCAGTAGGTCCAGAGTGCGATTTAGGGTCTTCATAACCCCAAAGCATTTCCCCACCACTTTGTCCACATGACTCTCAAACGAGAGTTTAGGATCTACCCAGACCCCCAGGTTCTTGGCCTCACTGCATGGGATGGGCAGAGAGCCAAGGCAGGGCGGCCACCATTCCTGAGTCCAGCTCGCCCCATCTCCCCCTATCACTAGCACCTCCGTTTTAGCCCCATTGAGCTGAGAGGGCACTGTAAGTTACAACCGTTACAACCGGTCACTGACAAAGCAAACCGATCTTACATGGGCTATACCTATAGTCCAGTTCGGGGCTCGGATTATTCCTCTGCCAACCCACGCCTCCATCAGAATAATAATAAAAAAGATAAACAAAGGCATTGATCGAGACCATCCTGCGTCCCGCTCCCGAGTCAACAAACAAGCTGAGATACTAGACAACTGACTCATGAACCTCAGCATTTCAGCAACACAGATCACATGGTCATCCCCGGTGAGTAATCTCAATCAATATATCCTGTCACTGACCAATATGGGCTACCCCACCTGAACTGGTCACCTCAGGTAACCATTGGACTGTTTCAGCTTCTTTTTTTGTAAAAGTTGTTTTTATTGTTATTTCGTAAAAGTAAAACCACAGAAAGCGACAATCCCGCTCAACTTCCCTCGCAGGGGGCACGGTATCGGGTATACAGACATCAGTGAATTTGGCTCGCTAGTAAATCCGGCCAAGGCCCGCAAGCTACATATCAGGCATAAAGGCACAGTCCAAGTCCGATGCGGGGGCCCAAGGCCTTCAGAGGACCTCGGATCTGGGTGGAGTACCGCCAGTGCGCCGAATAGCTGGTATGGCAGACATAGTCTGCATCCCCCATTTACCTGCTTATCCTACTTTGCGGTAGTCGCCAGAACCCTTCCCAACAACCTTGCCCACCCCGCCCCCCCAGTGGTGGTAACACACATTCACACATAAAATCAGTCAATCAGAGCGACTCAGGTCTGAAATTGATGAAGGCCTCTCAAGGAGGGTGGACAAACCGCAGAAGGCAAGCCGCTGGATAGGAAGCGGACCAGCGGAAGGAAAAGTTTTTGAAATTACCCCGAAAGATGTCTGCCATTCGTTCCGTACTAAGGAGCCTCCATAGCCTCGCGTGCCAGAGAGCGAGCGCCGGGGCCTCCCTTTTCTTCCAGGCTGCCGCTAATGTCAGCTTGGCCACCCCCGTACATAGCCAGAGAATCTTTTTATCAGCTCGTGTCTGGTGTTCAAGGTCAGGGTCTCGAAGGCCTAGAAGAACATGGTCCAGTGTGTCCTTGATAGGGTAGCCCAAGATTTCTTTGATGTGAGACAGGATTTCCGCCCAGTAAGGACGGATGATCGGGCAATCCGACCATATGTGACGAAAATCGCCCAGTAGCCCACAGCCCCTCCAGCACCTGTGGGAAGGGAAGGTATGGCTCACTGGTTAGAGGCGGCAGACCCGGAAGCAGAGGACAACCTGGGACCAGGGTTCAATTCCCGACATGGCAGGGTCGTGAACCAGGGTAAGCAGACTCGATAAATCTCGCCTCGGTGCCTACTCTAACCAGGGATCACACTCGGCAACTCTGGGCATTGGCTTGCCTCATCTCCACAACGGCCCCCCACAAACGCTGGGGATGCCTGGTTTCACCTTGGAGATACCCAGGAGGGAACATCTCACAGGGAAAGCCAGGACGGGTTCCCCAGCGGTCTATAGCGCCAGGACACCTCCGGGTAGGTGTGCGCTTTACAAGACACACACATTTACATTTACATTTACACACCTGTCCGAAGAGTTCGGAAAAATCTTCTTTAATTTAGATGGGTACATATACCAGTCCATTGTGGTTTTAAGATGGGCCTCCCTAAGATCTAGCGAGTGGTTGTGTTTCGCAATGTCGTGCCATAGATGAGACCACTCTTCGTCTGAAATGCAGCGGCCGAGGAGGTCCTCCCAGAGGCCCATATATCGTGGCCTAGGAGAAACAGTGGTAGAGAGTAGGAGGTCGTACAAGAAGGAGATGGTTCCACGCATGGTGGAAGTTTTTGCAAGAAATGCCTCAAAGGCAGTGGGCGGTCTGGTGGCAGCATCTCTAACCGAGGGCGATAGCGCCCAGTGAAGCAGCTGGGTGTGGTGGAATTGCTCCAGTGGGGAGACGGGGTAGTCCCGCATACAGTTGGCAAACGTGAGTGGTGCATCCCCATGGAATAGGTGCGTAAGGGCCTAACAGCCCCCGGCCCTCCAGGCGTCAAAAGGTCCTCCTGTTCCGCAGGAGGGAAAGCGGGATTAAAATGAATCGGTGTATACGGGGACGGAAAGGATGTCCACCGGTCATCATGGGAGATCGAGTCCCACACCTTCAGAGTGGTGCTCGTGGGAGTACTAATGTACGTATTTTTGGGTCTATCCCCTTTGGGCTTCCACGCCAAGTTCCAAATCGTCCTCCCCGCTACCGAGCGGTCCATATGCAGCCAGTGCTTCTCGGACATGGGCTGTGACAACTCCACAAGGACCTGAAGCTGTGCCGGTTTGTAGTACAAGTGCATATCCGGGAGGCCCACTCCCCCCTTCCTCTGTGGGCGTCGCAGGGTGATGAAGGAGAAGCAAGCTCGACCACCCTGCCAGATGAACCGAAGCATCATGGATTTGAGGCGGCCAAAGAAGTCGTTCTCAGGGAGTATGGGCAAGGCCTGGAAAAGGTACAGTAGTTTGGGTAAGAGGGACATTTTGATCGCGTGGATCCGTCCTAGCCACGAGATAAACATGGGTTTCCAGCGGGCTAGGTCACCCTGAATCTTCGTCAAGAGTGAGGGGTTCCCAATGGTGGGTGTCAGATGGACCCCCAAAGTACACTAAGGAGGTGAGGGACCACGGGAGCGGCGACAGCGGTCGCAGGCGTTCGACCTCAGCTGAGGGGAGCGTAAGGTTGAGAATATACGATTTATTTAAGTTGACCTTAAATCCTGCAACCTTCTCGAAACACCCTAGGGCCTCCTGGACATAGGGAAGGGAGTGGGCGGGATCCGCCAGGGATAGCAGGACATCGTCCGCGAAAAGGGAGATTTTATGCTGTTCCCCCGTGAATGGCAATCCCCGGATATCTGGGTTCTCCCTTACCGCTACCGCCAAGGGTTCGATACTTAAGGCAAAGAGCAGGGGTGAAAGGGGACAGCCCTGCCGCGTGCCACGGGAGTGTGGGAAGTAGGCAGAACAATGACCGTTGACCACGACTCTCGAGCGAGGGCTGCTGTAGTTTGCCCTAAGCATCAAGAGAAACTTAGCCGAGAAACCAAAGGCCTCCAAGGTCCGGAACATGAAGTTCCAATCCACACGGTTGAAGGCCTTCTCGGCATCAAGGCCCACTAGGACCGCCGGGATCCTGAAGCGGGTGGCCTTCTCAATGAGGTGGACCACTCTCCTGGTGTTGTCATGCGTCTGACGGCCCTTGATAAAGCCGGATTGGTCCGGGTGAATTAGGGCCGGCATTAAATCCTGCAATCTACGCGCCAGAATGGATGAGTAAGGCTTGGCATCTACATTGAGTAGTGCTATAGGCCTATAAGAGGAGCACTCTGCAGAGTCCTTCCCCGGCTTCGGGATGAGGGAAATGGCCGCCTCCACCATGGAACGTGAAGTCAATCCCGTCTCACCCATGGTGTTAAATAACCTCGCCAAAAAGCCACTAATGTCAGAAGTGAAGGTCTGATAGAACAGCGCGGTGAATCCGGCCGGGCCTGGCGCTTTATGCGGTTTCAGCATCTTTATTGCCTCTCTAACCTCTTCCTCCGCAATGGGGGCCGCCAGAAGGTTGTTCCACTCCGCGGAAACCTGGGGGAGCGGGTACTCCCGCAGGTAATCCTCGTGAGCGTCCGCGGGTAGAGCCTCCCCCGAGTAGAGGGCGGCTAAGTAGTCCCCAAAAAGGTTCGCCTTATCCCCGTCTCGGTGTATTAGGGCGCCCGTCGAGTCCCGGATACCTCCTATGTATTCCCTCTCCCTCTTATCCCTGAGTTGTTGGGCCAGATGTTTCCCGACTTTATTACCCTGGGAGTAGGAGAGGCGCCATAGCTTCAGCATGGTAAATTCCACCCGGTTATTATAGTGAGCTCTAAGTTTATTCTGAACAGCCGTCAGGGGTCGGAGTGTTACTCTAAAGCCGAGGTCTTCAAACTTTTGGATGCCGAGACCCCCCTGTAAACATTTTTAAACGTAAGGACCCCCTCCTGACAAACATTTCTAGAACTTGGTACTCCTCATTATCGTTAACCATACACGCCCCCAGTTCCCACAGAAAATCATTTTTACAGTGGGGAAATATTATTTAACAGTGATTAGCATGTCAAAGGTTTGTGGGTGACAAATCAACAGTAAAAAGTATTCCACCAGACCATAAAACAGGCCAGCAAGCAACCAAAAAAAGCCCACACACTGACCTGCCTGGCCACCCCTTTGGGCACTGCCAGACTGTCCTGTTGGCAGGGCTACTGGAATTATAAGGCAAGGGAGGACCAAATTATGTAGCAGTTTTAAACTTGTACAGGGCGAGCTGTATAAGTGTTTTGCAAGGAATGGGAAACTGCATGCATTTGTGCTTGCTGCAGACAATATTTGTGGTTATAGCACAGAAATTAACAGTAAAAACAGTTCACCAGACCATACAACAGGCGACTAAGCAGCAAAAAAATAAAAACGTCCACACACCGACCTGATTGGCCATCCCTTTGGGCACTGCCAGCCTGCCCTAAAGGCAGGGCTACTGGAATTATGAGACAGGGGAGGGCCAAATTATGCAGGAGGGTTGATTGAGTTGTGTGGTAAGAAAATTTTAATAATGCTATGTGATGCAGCATATTTTGGGATAGTATTGCTTCATTATTTTGACATTTTTTAAAAAGGGTAACACTAAGCAAAGATTTCACCTCATCAGTACCAGTTTATAACCAAAGTACAGCAATAAACAACATAAAGATGTCTAGTCATCCTTTGTGAAGGGCTTTCCACTCTACAGTGTTGCCACATTAGAAGCTCACCTGGCCCTGGCCGGGAGCAGCACGGGTCCCTTAACACCCTGGCGGTCTTGTGCAGAGTTAAGCAGTTCACACACACATCTTTCCTCTCACCTCGTCCCCTTTATCCCTCTCTCCCTTTGCAGGACATTTTCTTTCACCCCTTTTTATAACTTCTGAACTCTCCCCATTCAACCTCTCACTGCGCCTTTAATCATCTCTCGCTGTTCTTTTTTTTCAATTCCCTCTTCGCTAACAGTCTCTCCAATTTATCTCATGGCCTCCCTGGCCCGTCTCCTCTCTCAACCCTCATCACTTCTCATTCACCTCAAGTCTCTCCCTTCAAATGTGTGTCCTATCTATTTGTATCTTACACTTCTCCAGTCCTGCCATTCATCGTTTCCATCTCTCCTTTGTTCTTCCATACCTTCTTGAACTGACGTTCCTCTCTCCTGTTACCTCAGCACCTACCCCAGTACTCCCTCTATTCCCCTTTCGCTGCTCTCCCTCACCCACTTCGCAACAAATTCTCTTTATACCTCATGGATCACCTCTCAGCTATCTTCTCTCACCTGTTAATGGTAGCTCTCCCCTCTGCCTTCACTTTGCTCTCACACACACACCTCTCCTGTTGTGTTTCCGCAAATCCTTTGCCTCTTCACATTTCTCTTCATCCCTGACCTCTGAAATTGAATTCTCTGACTCCCTTGCTTTCCTCCTCACTTCTCTCCTCTGTCTTCTCTCATCTGTCTTCTCCCATCCCGTCTCCTCTCACCCTCATCTCTCCTCACCTCTCACATCTTTCCCTCTCACCCCACCCACGTCTCATCTTGCCTCTCCTCTTTTCTCTCACATCATCCACCCCTTCTCTCCAGTCCCCTCTCATACCTGTATCACACCTCTCACCTCTAACGCCACACCTCTCTCCTTGGCTCCCAATCGGCCTCACATACCCCCATCTCCCGTCAGTTAAAGTATGTCTGGCCCTGTCTTTCAAAACCTAATAATCACACACAGACAGGGCCTTGTCAGTCCAGGCTCCTCTCCTTCATCCCTACAGTGTTATCCCCCCTTCGAACCCTCCTCTGGCCCAACCAAGCACACTGCCCTTCTGTCAGCTGCATGATGGCAGTGCTGTTTCTAAAGGGGAAAGAGCACCTGCAGCCTTTACCACAGCCGCACTGGCCCAACCCTGCCTTGGGAAGAAAGTAAAAGGCACACCAATAGCACACATGTGTCGCCTCTGGTTGGATTCCCCGCTTTTTCATATGTTGAATACTCAATGATAACACATGACTGAGTTTTGTTAAGAATGGCTAGTGTTGTGTTAAAAAAACCTTTTTTGTTTGAAAATATTGTTCTTTCCGGTGGCACAGGTGGGAGTGTGATTGCCTACCCTGGGAACTATAAAGCTCAGATGGAAGTGTCAGATTGAAAAGCATGTGGGATAACATTGCAATATAAGTTGAATAACAGACATCAGTAAATGAAACTCGTGCTGTTTACCAAATGTAACTGGCTTGGTAGATGCCACGACAGTGCACAGTGGGGTTTTAAGGTGTGTAGGCAGTTGTCGGGGAGAACTGAGTTGATTATGGTAATTGATAACAGTAAATTCCCTGCACAGGTGCGCAACGCCCATTTGGCTCAAAGGGCTTCAGCTCGCCCTCACCCTCGTGTGTGTCTGGGGCAGCTTCCCGGACACACACACAGACAGTTTTTGCCGTCTCACTGCAGCCTCACCCGAGTACTTCACAGGTCTTTAAAAGACCATTTACATGTTAACGAGGCTTTGTTGTTCACTTCTTTCACTTCTTCTAGAGCCCCTACATCTTCAATCTACCAATTGCTAAAAGAATTACCCCCCTCGAAGGTTTTATTAGCCCCCCTCCTGAAACTTGACTCTAGTTGCGTCCCTGGCCCTGCATACACACTAACAGGGAAACAAGTACACAGAGAACTGTTTCCGTTCGCACATAGTGCATTTACCTCTGGGGTCTGGTCCTTAGCTTTTGTTAAGATAACCCTTTTTATTTAAAAAAGATTGGTCTTTCCGATGACGCAGGTGCGAGTCTGACTGCCTCCCCCCTTTCTCCCCCTGCAACTCCGCCTCACGCCCTCACCCCAGAGCCAGGGACAGCCTATGTGAGCTTTCCTCAAGCCAAAACGGAGGTCAGAGTTCAGCAACAGATTACAGCGAGGGCACAGCTGAGGACTTTCAAAGACAGCATTGGTGAAAGGCGTGCGTGAAAATAAAGAAGTGTTTTGTATTACAGTTCCATACAGAAATGCAACTGGGAATGCGCGACCCCCTATCTATGACACCACGACCCCCCTGGGGGTCGCGCCCCACAGATTGAAGACCCCTGCTCTAGAGGGATTCTGTTGCCGCGCAGAGATTGACTCACAAAGATATGGTCCAATCGAGAGTAAGAGTGGTGGGCATGGGAAAAAAAAGTGTAGTCTCTAGCCTGAGGGTGTAGGGCACGCCACCCGTCCAAAAGGCCCAGTACCCCCACCAAGTCCTGGGTATCAGCGGCAAATAGGCCTGCATCGGACCGTAGGCGATGGGAACAGTCCAGTTCTCTGTCCCAGACCAAATTAAAGTCCCCCAGAACCACGAGCTCCCCCTCCACAAAGCCCCCCACCTCTCACAGAAGATCTCGTATTAACCTGTTTTGACCCACATTTGGGGGCGTAGAGGACAAGGAACGAGCACGCCTTGCCTAGGAGCACTCCCTTGACCATCAGCCATCGTCCCTCCTTGTCATTTCGGACCCCATAGGTTGAAAATGGAGGGTGGAGCGGAATATCAGGGCCACCCCTCTATGTTTCGAAGCGGCAGAGGATCGATAAATTAGGGGAAATTGCTTGTGCTTCAGCCTAGTTTCATCTTTTCGGGTAAGGTGTGTCTCCTGGAGGCCCACCACATCTAAGTGATGGTCTACTATGTACCTCCAGACCTTCTGACGCTTCTGTGGGGAATTCAGGCCCTTCACGTTCCACTTACCTATGATCAGGGGCATTACAGATCACTGTTTCAGCTTTTACCCCGGTTGGGGTGGGAACTGTTTACACTCCGCGATAGATACTTCATTGTTCTTTGAGGTATTGGGGTAGGACTTGGACTTGGAGATTCGAAAGTGTCCGCAATGTATTATCTTCTCTTGGTGTACGTGTCACACACCTCGTAATCTTACTTGCTGCACACCATAACAATACATCTAAAAAATTCAAATCCAATGGGGGAAATTAAGGTGGTCACTTGGAATGTTAAAGACCTTCTTGACAAGATTAAACAACGGAGTTGTCCTTAGACATGCTCAAAGCTTAGGGGTGGACGTCTTGCTATTACAGGAAACACACTTGATGGGGACCAAGGCCACATGCCTGGCCCGCTTTGTCTTCATACACCTCTTTCACTCTGGCTTCTTGAAGGGCTTCAGAGGTTTGGCTATCTTGATCCACCGCAGACTATCATTTGCACATACTCGTGCATGGGCTTGATCAGCGGAGAGTCTATAGTACTGGGTAGGGTGTAAGCTCACCTCTCTCAGTCACATATTTACTAAACGCATTATTGATACCTGGGGATCATTACCCGACGTCCTTGCATTGATAGGAGGAGACTGGAATTATGTCATTCACCCTGATCAGGATAGATGCCGTCCCACAGCTACACAACATACACAGAGAGGCTTGTTTGGGGCCAATGGCAGAGGCTCTGGCATGGTCCAAAACGTGGAGGACTCTTCATTCAGCAGTTAGGAGTTATATGTATTTCTCTACCATCCATGGGTCGTTTTCTAGCCTGCATCACATTTTTATCACTAGGGAACACACTCATCGCTTGGTCATGTTGGATATCCCACCCAGAGGCCTATCAGATCACACCCCCATACAGCTGCAGTTAGGGATAGGTCCCAGACGGGTACTGTTGCATTGGCGATTGTTGCCCTGGCACCTACACGACCCTTTGCTGTAGGACGAAGAGCTAATGTGGCACTGATGCTAGCTAGTTGGGGTTCTCTAGGTACTGTGGTGAGTTTCTGGTACACCACAATTCACTAATGCCCTGGGTCTCTGTGCACAGTTCTGTATAGGAACAGAATCCTTGCCCCTTGTTATTCTTTTCTGATCTGTCCCTCGCACCTAGACATAACAGGCTTCACACAGCTGCACCTTTGGAAATCATGTACTTTAATATTGCAAACATAAGATGTTTTCACACACACGGAGCGACACCTTTCCAGAGAGAAGACCCGTTTTTGTCCTGCGATGTGAACATTGAATCTAGGCCTTGAGGTATGGGATCTGCTGAAAAAGGCCAGAGGTCTTCTGTTTTATAATAAACTATCTCTTGTCACGGGGAAGGTGGTTAAGTTGTTCACTCCTTTTCCATTGTTTTTTATAACATGACATCCCGTTTGTATTCTATGCACCAGTCACACTCTGCACGGTGCAGTGCACCAGCCACACTCTGCACGGTGCAATGCACCAGTCACCCTCTGCACGGTGCAGTGCACCAGTCAAACTCTGCACGGTGCCCCAGCCACACTGGAAGGCGCAGTGCACCAGTCACACTCTGCACGGTGCAGTGCACCTGTCACCCTCTGTACGGTGCAGTGCACCAGTCACACTCTGCACGGTGCAGTGCACCAGTCACACTCTGCACGGTGCAGTGCACCTATCACCCTTTGTACGGTGCAGTGCACCAGTCACACTCTGCACGGTGTACCAGCCACACTGCACAGTGCAGCGCACCTGTCACCCTCTGCAACGTGCACCCCCCCACCTCAGCACCTTGAGACTCACACTCTGCACAGTGCACCTGTCACACTGCATGGTGCAGTGCACCAGTCACACTCTGCACGGTGCACCAGCCACACTGCACGATGCAGTGCACCAGTCACACTCTGCACGGTGCAGTACACCTATCACCCTTTGTACGGTGCAGTGCACCAGTCACACTCTGCACGGTGCAGTGCACCAGTCACACTCTGCACGGTGTACCAGCCACACTGCACAGTGCAGCGCACCTGTCACCCTCTGCAAGGTGCAGTGCACCAGTCACATTCTGCACACTGCAGTGCACCAGTCACACTCTGCACGGTGCACCAGTCACACTGCACAGTGCAGTGCACCAGTCACACTCTGCAAGGTGCATTGCACTGGTCACCATCCATGCCTGTCAAGTATCACGCATCAGGTGTGACACTCATGCATTTCAGTGAGGTGTTCCGCATCACCGCACTGAAATGCATTGTCACGCATTTAATGCCACTTGCCAGCTCCCGCCACCTGCGGAGCCTGTGAACCTGTGCGCCGGCTCTGCTGCTCCTAGATATGGTTCAGCAGCTGCTTGCTGGACTCAGTAGTTCCTAAATAGTTAAAAATGGTCTATGGGGCAATACTGGCTTCTGCCTTCGAATGAACAGATGGCAGGGTGGGGTGCTCCAGACACCTCCGGGACTTGTTGAACGTGCGGAGAGGTGCAGAGGACGACGATGCCAAGGCCGTGCAGCAGTATGAGCCGAGGGTGATAGCCGAGTACCCTCGGGGCCTCGGAGACGGACAGGGCTGAGAGCACAGGGGAAACAACCATGACTGACCAGAAGTGCCCGCAAGTCCAGAACCCACTATACCCCATGACGGAGAACTTGTATAGCGCCTACGCCTTGATGCTGCTCTCATTGATCGTCTTCGCCGTGGGCATCATCGGCAACTTGTCCATCATGTGCATCGTGTAGCATAACTAGTCCGGTGCACTGCTGAGCGGACGGTCACGGACCGGGAAGAGACAGCAGTCTGAACTCGTCTAGTCCAAGTAAGTGTTACTTAAGTTACATCATTCCAACAGGCAAAGTGCTGCGCGCCAGGCAGAGCCGTGACTGACTTAGTACTGTACAGTCAGTTTATTATTGTACTTTTGTGTCAGTACAGCCGCGGAGAGGCACGAGTCTGATCATCAACAGAAAAAATAATTTCACAAACAATAGCATCCGGAGGCAGTTACGTGATTGCTGTTTAAACGCTGCCGCCCGGCCCTCTGCACCGAGCACGCTCCCTCCTCACTTACTCTACATAGACACTTACACACAGTCACACAGCAGAAGTGCTTCCAACTCCCCCCCCCCCCCCCCGGCCTCCCACTCGTAAATAACAATCGCATAAACTAACTTTGCCCGTCTGTGATTTAAAGCGTCAGGAAACCCCTCAGCCCACCTGGCCAATGTGCAAAAATCCCTTACTTAGCATATGCTCCATGGCAATGTCATTTTTGGTAAAGCCTCATGTTAGCCACAATTTTGTACCTTGACAATTAACCGGCAATTATTTATTACGTCGTTTTCAGAGGAAATAAGAGTCTGTGTTTTAGAATAGCGCGGTTGAAATGAAGCATCATTCTTGTCTGCACCAATAATAACACTCTCTGTGCAGCTGAGATTGAGATTTGTATAACTGTACAGAGCGCACATTTGCAAAAGTGATTCAGACTGACTGGCCCGTCTATATTTCTTGACGCACTGGCCTCTGCTGCACAGTGTTGAGTGAGGTCTTGTCAAGCTAAGCAAGTGTCTCTCAGCCCCATCACACTTCCTTCTCAAGTGTCTCACAGTCCCATCAGACTTCCTTCTCAAGTGTCTCACAGTCCCATCAGACTTCCTTCTCAAGTGTCTCACAGTCCCATCAGACTTCCTTCTCAAGTGTCTCACAGTCCCATCAGACTTCCTTCTCAAGTGTCTCTCAGCCCCATCAGACTTCCTTCTCAAGTGTCTCTCAGCCCCATCAGACTTCCTTCTCAAGTGTCTCTCAGCCCCATCAGACTTCCTTCTCAAGTGTCTCTCAGCCCCATCAGACTTCCTTCTCAAGTGTCTCACAGTCCCATCAGACTTCCTTCTCAAGTGTCTCACAGTCCCATCAGACTTCCTTCTCAAGTGTCTCACAGTCCCATCAGACTTCCTTCTCAAGTGTCTCTCAGCCCCATCAGACTTCCTTCTCAAGTGTCTCTCAGCCCCATCAGACTTCCTTCTCAAGTGTCTCTCAGCCCCATCAGACTTCCTTCTCAAGTGTCTCTCAGCCCCATCAGACTTCCTTCTCAAGTGTCTCTCAGCCCCATCAGACTTCCTTCTCAAGTGTCTCTCAGCCCCATCAGACTTCCTTCTCAAGTGTCTCACAGTCCCATCAGACTTCCTTCTCAAGTGTCTCACAGTCCCATCAGACTTCCTTCTCAAGTGTCTCACAGTCCCATCAGACTTCCTTCTCAAGTGTCTCTCAGCCCCATCAGACTTCCTTCTCAAGTGTCTCTCAGCCCCATCAGACTTCCTTCTCAAGTGTCTCTCAGCCCCATCAGACTTCCTTCTCAAGTGTCTCTCAGCCCCATCAGACTTCCTTCTCAAGTGTCTCTCAGCCCCATCAGACTTCCTTCTCAAGTGTCTCACAGTCCCATCAGACTTCCTTCTCAAGTGTCTCTCAGCCCCATCAAACTTCCTTCTCAAGTGCCTCTCAGTCCCATCAGACTTCCTTCTCAAGTGTCTCTCAGCCCCATCAAACTTCCTTCTCAAGTGCCTCTCAGTCCCATCACACTTCCTTCTCATGTGTCTTCATCGCCGTGAAAGGCTTTGCCGCAATTAGTTTAAATATGTAGTTATATTAGAAAGGGGTTGCAGGTTATTGACCTTTCATTTCAGTAGTTTCCCATTATTTTCATAATATGTTTAGAGCTTCTCATTGTTCAAAATTGGATGATTTTTTAAATGCAGAAAGTGCCACCCTAAGTGTCACACATTTGGCAGCTGAATGGGACTCATATTCATAAGTACATTGAAATGTCATGCACCGGCGCTTTGCAGCAGTTTCCAGTTCCTTGCTGCTCAAATGGGTGTAATTTCTGATATTTATAGGTTTTCCTCGTCTTCATTTCTGGATTGTGCTCGGGAGAGAGTGTCACTCATAGCCGTTAAATGTCACTCATAGATGTTAAATGTCATTCATAGCTATTGAATGTCACTCATAGCTGTTAAATGTCACTCTTAGCCGTTAAATGTCACTCAGCCGTTAAATGTCACTCAGCCGTTAAATGTCACTCAGCCGTTAAATGTCACTCATAGCTGTTAAATGTCATTCATAGTCGTTAAACGTCACTCATAGTGTCACTGAAATTATAGAAATGTCACACATGGCGATCTGAAACCTTGGCAGCTGTGGCTCTCTGCAGAGTGCAGTGCACCAGCCCCTCCTCAGGGTCCCTTGGGAGGTTGTGGCCCTCCAGGCCTCGTCTCACCTGGTGCACCGGTCAGTGGAGGCACCGCTCGGATGTCCTCGAGACTGACGCGCGCGCTCACGCCGATGCACGAGCCACATTCCGTCTCATAACTGTGCATGCGCAGGACCGCGCGTCACAGCTGCGCATGTGCGGAGCGAAAATACTATTTCCTATCGCAGAGCAATCAAAAAGTGTTGGGACCTTGCACGGAGTACAGACCATGAACAGCCTTAGACAGAGGGTGCGGAGTCTCACTGCGCCTGCGCAGAGGAAAGACACTCCCCCCTTCCATAGAGGAGCCAAACCGAGGAGCTTTGCACTTGCATACATCTCAGCGTGTGCTGTGGCGCGAGGCGGTTCTTGTACCTTAATAATTGTGTCCCCGCGCGGAGCGAACACAAAACTTCATATCACAGATTAATGAAAGTGTGATGTGATCTTCCACGGAGTGCAGACAGTGAACAGCCTTGGACAGAGGCCGCAACCTGGAAAGAGTCAGATCCAGTGAGGATACAACCTGGGCCGGAAACACCGGGGAGAGGATGGAAACGAGGGTTTGAGCCTCGGGGTCGCGTCCACATCCTATGATTCTGGGCAAATCACTCAATCGACAGATTATTTGTTTCTCCCCTGAGGCGGAAGCCGGGGGTTTCTTCAACTATCCCCTTTGGTAGCGATCCAAATAGAAATTACCAGCGATATTTACATGCACTTTTTAAAAACTGTACTATAT
This sequence comes from Lissotriton vulgaris, assembly GCF_964263255.1. NCBI lineage: Eukaryota > Metazoa > Chordata > Amphibia > Caudata > Salamandridae > Lissotriton > Lissotriton vulgaris. The sequence goes on along the minus strand of NC_141685.1, from coordinate 86,133,747 downwards.
TTTAATTGGGGCACTTTTAATTGTGTAGATCAACGCCTTACGCCATTTGACCGTTTTGGACGAGATTACTTCGTCCTGGGCTCAGTCACCTGGCTCACACCCCCGGCGCAGCCGATTGCAGCGCTGACGCCGGCTGGTGAAACGCGAAGCCGCCATCTTGGGGGAAGGCAGGGTAGCGCTCCTTCTTTCGGACGCCTCCCGCCCTCCCGCGCTATTTAAGGTGCCTTCCGCTGTTCAACTGTTGACAGATTATTTGTTTCTCCCCTGAGGCGGAAGCCGGGGGTTTCTTCAACTATCCCCTTTGGTAGCGATCCAAATAGAAATTACCGGCGATATTTACATGCACTTTTTAAAAACTGTACTATATTTTAATTGGGGCACGTTTAATTGTGTAGATCAACGCCTTACGCCATTTGACCGTTTTGGACGAGATTACTTCGTCCTGGGCTCAGTCACCTGGCTCACACCCCCGGCGCAGCCGATTGCAGCGCTGACGCCGGCTGGTGAAACTCGAAGCCGCCATCTTGGGGGAAGGCAGGGTAGCGCTCCAGCTTTCGGACGCCTCCCGCCCTCCCGCGCTATTTAAGGTGCCTTCCGCTGTTCAACTGTTGACAGATTATTTGTTTCTCCCCTGAGGCGGAAGCCGGGGGTTTCTTCAACTATCCCCTTTGGTAGCGATCCAAATAGAAATTACCGGCGATATTTACATGCACTTTTTAAAAACTGTACTATATTTTAATTGGGGCACTTTTAATTGTGTAGATCAACGCCTTACGCCATTTGACCGTTTTGGACGAGATTACTTCGTCCTGGGCTCAGTCACCTGGCTCACACCCCCGGCGCAGCCGATTGCAGCGCTGACGCCGGCTGGTGAAACACGAAGCCGCCATCTTGGGGGAAGGCAGGGTAGCGCTCCAGCTTTCGGACGCCTCCCACCCTCCTCCAGGAATGTATATAAAAAAGGGGCACTCCCGTCCGCGCAGCGGGCGCGCCGATGGCGCGCCGAAGGCGCGCCTAAGGCAAGCCCGTCTGCGCCCGTCCGCGCCGGACCCGCGCCCAGCGCCGGTCCCCCTGCTTCCATCACTCCGATAATCTCTTGGACCAATACTCAGCTCCTTTATTTTAGACAAGGTACTTGTTTGCCAGATGCCTGCTGTTGCCCATCTACTTTAGAGACCCTTCCCTATAAATGTTCCTTGTGTAGCCTCGCTATTGCCCCTTACTGTAAACGGCGCTCTCCTTCAGTGAAAGTCACGAAGCCCCTTCCTTATCCCATTTTAAAGGCTGCTCTAGTTAATTGTCGCTCCCTGTCGTGTCACGCCAATGAGATATGGCTATCTATTGACACCCAGGGATGGGATATCTTATTCCTCACCGAAACTTGGCTTAAAGATACTTCTAGCCCTGATATTCATCTAGCTATTCCATCTGGTTACCGGTTGGTAGGCATCAATCGTGAAAATAATAAAACTGGAGGGGGCCTGGCAGTAATTCTGAAATCACACCTTAAACTTACTACCAAGAAGCTCACTAATTTAGGACTTATTGAAGCCATGTATTTCACCATCCTGGACTCAGCTGCTATTTTATTAGCCGGTATCTTGGTCTATAATCCCCCCACTGCCTCCTCCTCCTCACTCACTAGTTTGCTTCAAACTATAGCGGATCTATCTCTAAAACATGCCTACTTCACGGTCTTAGGAGACTTTAACCTTCATGTTGACAACCCTTCCTGTTTGCAGGCGTCGCTCCTAATTGATACTATGCAAGGTTTAACCCTGCATCAGTTGGTTGAAGGCCCAACACATACGGCAGGTCATACCCTTGATCTCATTTTTACAAATCACCCTGGTATTATCCCTTCCCCTGCACTGCCTCTTACTTGGTCTGATCACTTTCTCCTCCCTCTTGAAATCACCATTCCCTCCCTGTCTCCCCCCCCCTCCTTGAACAGAGAGAATGGACGTAAATGGCCGAAAGTAAACTGTGCCACCTTAGACCCCCACTTCTCTTACCAGCTCAACCCTTCCTTGGATCTTAATGAGGAAGTTATCAGATATAATTCAGTACTGACTACGGCACTGGATATTATTTCTCCTTTGGCCCCTATTTCTTCTACCAGATCCCGTCCCTCCGCCCCTTGGTTTTCCCCCGAGTTACGGGAGGAAAAAAGTCGATGTAAACGATTTGAACGTTTATGGCGACAGTCCTACGATCCAGTAGCCAAATCACTATATAAGTCAGCCCTTAACAAATTTCAAAAGCTAAAGCGGTCCACAATGAGAGGTTACTTCTCACAGCTAATTAAAAAAGCTGAGAATTCCACCAAAACTCTCTTCAAGATTGTAAAGGACTTTGTCAATCCTCCTGCTCTGAAGGCCCACAACTCTTCTAGTCAGACCCTCTGCAATGGACTCTCTGATTTTTTTCAAGATAAAATCATCAAACTATCCTCTTCATTTCAATCCACCTTTACCTCCCGGTTGAACTCTGAGCCTGACACTCTGAAATGTTCACTGAATTCTTTTGATGAAATCATGCCCGATATAGCTGTCAAATTACTCCACCAGGTAACCTCGGGATCACCATTAGATCCAGTCCCCGCTAAAGTGATGGGTAATCTTGCTCCGATCCTATCCAATCCCCTCCTTTCTATTTGGAACGCCTCTTTAATTAGAGGGCAGTTCCCTACATTGTGGAAACAGGCCATGCTGGTGCCCATTTTAAAAAAGACTGATGCAGATCCCTCACTATTTTCTAACTACCGACCTATATCTCTCCTTCCCAAACCGGCTAAAATTTTGGAAAAGGTAGTTCAGAGGCAATTGTCTCACTACCTAGAAACAAATCAGCTGCTGCATGACTCCCAGTCCGGCTTTAGAACCGGCTTTAGCACAGAAACTGCTTTGCTAGAGGTATCGGAGACAATTCGAGAGTGTGTGGACAGGGGAGAGGAGGCTATGCTGGTCCTCCTCGACCTGTCCGCCGCTTTCGATACGGTGTCTCATGATATACTACTGGATCGCCTGCAGCAGCTAGGTATTGGGGGCACTGTATTGACCTGGATTAGGTCATTCCTTACTGGGAGGACACAGAGAGTTCTTCTACGGCCCTTTGTATCAGAAGATAAACCTCTCTTGTGTGGTGTGCCTCAGGGCTCGGCCTTGAGCCCTCTGTTGTTTAATGTTTATTTAGGCCCTCTTGCCAGAGTGGTTGAGTCGTGGGGGGTCAGGGTGGTCTCTTATGCTGATGATACGCAGCTTATTTTTTCTTTTAGAGACCACTCTGACCTCCACTTCTCTAACTTCCGCAACTGCCTGGACAATATTTGCTCCTGGATGGCTGCAAACCATCTGGTACTAAATGCTGACAAAACGGAGGTCTTATTTTTCAACCAAAAATCTCCCCCCCCCTCAACCCTATGGTGGCCTGCTGTTCTTAATCCGCCTCCTACACCAGTTCAGTCTGCCCGTAATCTGGGCTTCTTTTTTGACAATACTTTGTCCTGTAAAGCCCAGATCAACAAGGTGACATCCGCCTGCTTTGGCAAATTGCGTATGATCAGGAAGATTTTTCCTTTCCTCCCTCTAGACTCTCGCAAGACTGTTGTACATGCCCTGATCACGTCGCATTTAGACTATTCCAATAGTCTCTATGCAGGCGCCCCTCTCTACCTTGTTGAAAGGTTACAAGTTATCCAAAATGCAGCCGCCAGATTAATTGGTAATATCCCCTACCGCCACTCTGTTGCGGCCTATCGGAAAGAGCTGCACTGGCTTCCCATCTCCAGACGCATCCAATTTAAAATCCTGATTCTAGCCTTTCGTGCCATTAATGGCTCTGGCCCTGCCTACCTGAGCACAAGGCTCAAACTTTCTCGCTCTGTCCGAACTTTAAGATCTAACAGCCTACGTCTCCTGGTGGTGCCCAGATTTCGACGCGCCAGGTGTGGCGGCAGATCGTTTGGAGTGGCTGCTGCCAAATATTGGAACTGCCTCCCATTGGACCTCAGGTTTATCGACTCAGAGCAAGTGTTCCGTCGCAGACTTAAGACCTGGTTGTTCACTCTCCCTTAAACTCTCTCCCCGTTCCTACCTGCTTTGGCCCTTCCCCTCTGATTGACAAGTACTCAGTAGCGCCGGGACACCCCCTATGGGGGTAGCTGCGCGCTTTACAAGCTTCTTAATAAAATAAATAATAAAATAAAATCTCCCCGCGCCTGAATGTGTAATGTAAATACGGTTGTTGTATATTCTTGTGGTTATCTTGTAGTCATAAGCATATCACTTGTGATTGGTTGAATGACTCTTACGTCATTTGGAACCTTGACATACGACTTGACCCGCGTCACCGCGAGTGTCACCATTCTTCTTCACCAGCTGATTTTCACAGTCACGCTGCTCCCAGCTGGCCGTGGGCTTTCTTGATGAGAATAAATACTTACTTAAACGATTTCCGGCTTCCTGATGTTCTTCTTCATTAACTGTGTTACTTCAACGGTGCTCATGGAAAGCGCTCCAATACCTTCGGGTCGAGTTCTTGCTGTATAAAATATGCCAAAAAAAAACAAAACTGTTTTTTCCAGACACACGGAATCCTCCTGTTGAGTTGCAGTAATCGTACTCTCCTACTATGTCCCCTGTAGGCTCCCATTGTCCCCTCGCGCTCACCCTGCGTCATAAGCCTGCATTCTAGAATGCCAGCTGACATCCAATTGACAGTTGACAGTTATTGACTAGAAACCTGACCGGCAGCCTTGCCTTCCGCTCTGTCCGGTATGTTATACTTTATTACTAAATGAATAAAGGACAGTAAACTTACTCAGCTCCGGGTCATCTTTACAATAGCGACGAGGTGAAGCAACACACCGGAACATCCACGCGTGTGATATGAAAAAAAGGAAGGAATGCTTAATCTACGAAGCGAAAAAAAAAATGGAAGTGAAGTACAAGTTGGAGGAATAACTGGTTGCCGGAAAGATAGCGAATTGATGACAGCGCAAAATATCAAAAGCGTGTGCACTAATTAAAGCATTGAAGAGAAATCAAGCATCTGACTATCGGCGCCGGTATCGATGTTACAGTGAGGTGAGCACAAGAACCTGTGTAAACTTAGCGCGATCGGCTCTGAGACTGGCAGCAAATGCGCATTGTAAAAAGAAACAGGACTAAATAAATGACAGATTGGCACGGTGTAAAAGAGAGCGCGAAGTGAAGAACGAGCTTCGGTGCACTCTAGAATATTGAATGCAAGTGAGAGCAAAAAGGCATTGTGAAGGGATATCTGCTTATAAAAACAGAACAATGGAGAAGTAAAAGCTGAAGAGAACGTAGATGTTTAGTGAGGAAAGATGGACAGCTCGATGTGCTGACGTAAGCACATTGCGTGGGAGACATCTTGCGTGAGGTACAGCTTTCGGACAGTTTATATCTTACGAAGAACTATCACATGACTAAAAAAAAAAATGTGTTGTAAGGAGAACAGAGATAAAGTACACGGAAGCGAATAAAAACGAAGAGGTATAACGAGCTATACCAGGCTAAACAAGTAAGTCTTTGGGGACAACTGAATATGTATTATACAAAGCTTAACAAAGTATGAAAAGACTTAAAAATATGAACATATTAATAAAAGAATACTTTGAAGTGTAAAAGACAGAGGGCTCAGCATATTAGAACATAGGAGATTTTGGTTGTAAAATATTAAGCAATTTGGAATAATAAAGTTGCCCTAGAGGAAAATAACACAGTATGGCTAGCGTAAATAAATATAACCGATCACCACCACAAGCATTTCTGGCAGCAAAAGGCGAACCACCATTGAAATGGGAAGAATGGAAGGAATTTTTCATTAATTACACATCCACCTGTGAAGATGAGGAGGAGCCACTGAAACCAGAGGAAAAGAAAAAAATATTATTGTATTGTTTATGGGCAGGAGGTCTAAAATAATACAATAAGATTAACAAAAAGGTTTGGGTTGGAGAAGATGGTGAAGTATACACACATGCACTGGAAGACCTAGACAATTACTATAAACCCATGGTACGTGTAGCAGTGAACAGATATAAATTTTATCACCGGAAACAAGGGAAAGACGAAAGTGTAGAGGATTATGTGGCTATTCAAAAAAAAATTGCCGTTAACATGTAAATGTGGGAGCTGCATGATGATTTAATCAGAGACCAAATTGTAATGTGTGCGGTCAACCCCAATATTCAGGATGCTCTATGGGCTTAGGGAGAAAAACCTCTAAACAACGTTATCGAGATTGTAAAACGTGCAGAATTAACAGGAAGATGTGCAAAAGCAGTGATAAATTAAAGTAAAACCAAGGAGGAAGAAACGAGTGTGGTGGCGAAAATAAGTAGCAGTAAAAATAAATTGGGAGGAAAATATAGAAGAAAAAGTCAAGAAAGGGATAGATATGAAGTCAAAAAAAGTGAGAGAGAAGGGGAAAGGCGCAGGTGTTACAGATGTGGAAGCATTAGACATTTGGCTAATGATTGGAAGTGTCCGGCAAAGAATGTAAAGTGTGGTAATTGTAGCTTAATAGGACCTTTCCAAAAAGTGAGTAACAGAAAAGTGAGCGGAAGGGTCAAAGTAGTTGAAAGGAACACAGAATATGAAGATGATTCCTCTGATGAATCTGAATATAATCTATGCATACTCAATATTAAAGATGACAGTGAGGAGCAAGGTATGGAGAAGGAAAAGAAAAAAAAGCTCATATGCAAAGTGGCTATAGGAGGGGTAAAAATAGAAATTGTTGCAGATTCAGGATCTCCATGTACCATTGTAAATAGAAAAGTTTGGAAAGAGAAGTTTCAAAATGCACTTGGGCACAGGATGGAATCTCCAGACATAATGTTGAAAACATTCACAGGAGAACCTATCGAACTAGTGGGGTACCGAGAACTAAAATTTGAGTTCAAAGACAGAAAAACTACCAGTAAACTATATGGGGCCGCAAAAGGACCTTCGGTATTAGGTTGGAAGGACTGAGGAAGATTAGGCATTACGCTAAACCCTAACAGTGATGAGCCTGTGTCATCAACTCAACAAGAAAAAAACTGGATAAGGATATGGTAAGCAGGTTTGCCAAAGTGTTCAATGGTACCATCGGAAAACTTAAGGGATTTCAGCATAAAATAAAACGGAAAGAGGATGCAATACCATGTGTCAATAAGGTAAGAAACATACCTTCCAATTTAAGGGAGGAGGTCAAGACACAGTTGCAGATGTTACTCAAGGCAAACATCATTGAGCCAACGGAGTCATCAGAATGGGTCGTGCCATTGGTGATCACGTGCAAGCCTAATGGCAAGATTAGATTATGCATTGACTTGCGTGACCTAAACAAAAACATCTTGGTAGACCAGTACCCACTACCAAAAATAAATGAAATGCTGTCTTTGACAAAACAGGGGAGGGGAATTCCTATCGCCCGACGCTCGAGACAGCTAGATTTCTTGCAAGGTTTTAATGTCTGTTTTGTCCGAAGGACAAGAAGACTGTTCACTGTAGTAATCAAGACACCTGACGGAAACAAAGTGCTTTATATGAGATGCAGTTACTTTACACAGGGATTCATATTTTATTTTTAGGCACGGGGAGATTAAAAGATTTGCCCAGACTCACAGGATGTTGAACAGACACGGAGAACCAAACCTGGTTCTCCAGCTCCAAAGTCGGACACTCCGGCTGTTAGGCAGCATCGTCTGCATTGAATTTGAATATGAGTATGAATATGTTCAAATTGGCAGGTTCAAACACAAATTGCACAGCGCTGTCAGCTGAGAGGTTTTTGTCGTTCTCCGCGCAGCTTTCATGCAGCTTCCAGGCTCCTCTTCTGGCTCTTTCAATCCTTAGACCAAGAGGGAAAAATGATGCAGCGTCTGCAGTCCGAGAACAGCCACCGCATTGGCGGGTAAGATCCTGGCAGACCCTGCTCTCACCTGGGCTCTCTGTTCACCCTTTTGATGCGCTGCCCTTGGGCCTCTCAGATACAGCCCCCAGCCCTCAGGTCAGAACCCACTCACTCGCATTTGAGTCCAGGAGTGAAGTAATTCTTTGCACATTGCTTTACCTCTGCACTTATCTGGTGCCTGTACTCCCCACCGGGCTCACCTGAAGCCCCTGCTCCTGCCCCTGGACATCTCATGTTACAACCAGGGTGTACATTAAAGCTCTGGCCAGTACTTCCATTTCCATGAGCCTCTCACATTTCACACGGTGCCTGCACTATGCCTTTATCTCTCCTCGTGGCTTATCTGGCCCTTTGACCCTTAATTTCAATTAAGTAATGTTACCAAAACCTTGCATTTAAAATGGTCAGGGACTTCACATGCTTTTCTGTGCAGCAGTAAGCGTGACTTTAGGGATGCACTGGGGCGCTAAACTAAGGGCGATCTCTTTAATTTAACACATGCCCAGGATCACACAAAGTGGTTAAGTGGTTGTGATTGGAGGCTCAGCGCCCTCATGTGGCAGCTGATAATAAAGCCACATTTCCATCAGAGCCTGGCGCATTGTGTGCCTACATAAGGCAGAAATGTTCTTCAAATGTACTGGGAGGGGTAAATAAAGCAGCATGTACGGCAGGACAGTGTGTTTATGCAGTGTACAGAAATGTGTTTCTTAAAAATAGATAGGAACGTAAACTGCGTTGAGACGGTAATGTAAGTGTTTCCAAAGAAAATTTGCCTATAGAACCCCGGATTCTCTTTCACAGCTACATCTTGCAATGAAGCTGAACATGAAATTACACCACAGATCCAATACTTTTACTCCCAGGCAGTCAGGAAGGACGTGTTTTCTGCTGGAAAGTAATCCTATGCAAAACAAATAAATACAACACATGGAAAAGTTCCAGTTAGAAGCTGCTTAAAGCAGAAACAGCTAACTTTGCAAACCTGTCAGGAGAGGCAGCAGAAGCAATCGAATGTGTACTTATGCTGTGTGCCATCCGGCATACATTACAAACTCACCAACTATAGAACATCCTCTACTTGCTACGTAACACCCTAACCACCTCAGCTATGTCTACCACCCTTACCTTCTCCTGTTTGCAGTCTCAGAACGTGTCTTTTGTCTAATTCCCTGCTCACCCCATCTCCTTTCTCTTGCTGTGTCTAAAGTCTCTGCCATTGGTACAGTTTACCAGTTCAGTTCAAAAGCTTTTATTCGATTTGTAAAACAAACCATACAAGCAGAACAAACAAATACATATATTAGATTAATTCCTAAAATTTCATCAGAATGCTAAATCTAAAAAAAAACAAAATAAACGTAATGATTATAAAAACTCAAAATGACCATTAAAATTTAGGATTTGGATGATACCCAGTCTGTATCCTGATATAGACAAAGTTCATTTAAGGTGCATACAGATATACGAACCAATCCACAGACAGGAAGCCATGATTAGTAACAAAACACAATCAAATCTATCAGAGAACTATGGCTTTCCTGGCAGCTGTACATTTTAGTATATATGATGCTACAAAAAAACAGAGATCCAGATCCTTTAGAGAGCATAAAAGTTGTAAAGCGTTCTTCGTAGAACGAACATTGTTTTTTAAAAAGATGAGTTTTAAATATAATACCCTGTAGGAATGATAAAATTTACAAAATAGTAAAAAATGACAACAACTCTGGCGTGAAATGTTATCACAAGGACATGCGGTATCAGATCTGGTACAGTTTACCATTGTGGCCTAGTCTAATCCCCATTCTGTATTTCTTACCCAATAAAAGCCCCCTTTTTTTGGTTTTTATATATATCCTTATACATCTCTAACCAACGTTGGCTCCCTTCCTTTGCTCTCAAACTACCAGGGAAAACCACTATTCCTCCACTTCCCTGCTGCCTTCCCTTCTTTCTGCCCTCTACCAACCTTCTAGTTCCCTGTGTTTCTCATCTCCTTTTCTGTTAAATGCCAAACCATCTCTCTTCTAAAAATCAGCATAACCCCAGCTTTGTTGTATTCCCTACCCTGAAGCCAGAAGTGGTTCCTTCTTTGGGACCTCTCCCATATTTAGATGTTAACTAATGGGCCATCCGTGGTTCCCACTTTAACCCCCACCTAAGGGCATCGCTGCCTTCCTCTGCCACTCCTCCTTCCTCCTGCCCACCCTGTTACATCGCTGCCACCCTGTGTACCTCCTCCCTCAGGACATCACTGCATCCCTCCGTAACCCACCCTGCACCCCTCCCCCCCGATACGTCACTGGCTCTCCATGTAACCTCTTGATCGTCACTGACTCCCGCTGTAATGCTGATGTGAATGTTTGTAAATGTTGTTACCTCTGTCATACATGTGATGGAGGGTTTTCCATGTTCTGGTGTCAGGGAGTGCTTAGAACATGTTACACCTGGAGGACTCTGACAGGTGCTTCATTTTAAAAATCTTGTGTACAGCGCACAGGTGCAACACTTGCCTCAGTGGTCTCTATTGACTTGTTCTCTGGCTGCTGTCCAGAGGGAGACACCTACGGCTTTGCGAAGTATTAATCACATACTGGGGATGGTATCAATTTTTGGAGGCTGAATACTGGGGCAGCCACCTCCATTTTAACCGCATGACCAAGGTGACTGTCACATTAACTGTGAGTTCATTCTTGTTATCCTATTTTTCCATTCCTCCTTCTTCTTTTGCAAATGTCTGACTTTTTATGTTGTCTTTCTAACACCCAACTATGTCACCCTTTCTTTAAGTTGCCATTGATTTTCGACCCTATTCCATAACCTATCGTTCCTTTCTGTCTATCTGCAGACTTGTGAGTTGGCTTTCCGGGACAAAATGAGGGTTGAGCACATCCGGAGAGCACAAAGTAAAAACTATTCATAAGTTGTTGTTTCTGGTCAAAATCCTCTGTGTCTGCACCTATGTCCTTTCAAAATGCCCCTACAATTTGCTAGAGTACTCTCAAGCCTCCATCTGAAAAAATGGAGAAAGTTTTGAAAACAAACAAGTTAATTCTTCTGGCTTTCGTCATCAGGCCCCGCAGATCTTTTTTTGCTAGATTTGTCCTGCCAGTCATATTATTCATGGTTCTCCCTGGATGTCTGCTTATACCACTGTGTACTTTATTAAAACATGCCAGTCTTGGTTCTAGCTGATTTGTGACAATCTTTTATATTCATTGTAAATATCTTGTACAAAAATATATGTCATGTAAGTATGCAATATTGATTTACCAGTATAGCATACACCGGGTAAAGTGTAATTTCTGATTCCTGTATGCTCCCTCTTTGTGGACATTGTTCTCCCAATGCTTCAGCACTAGGATGCCTAAAATGCACTCTCTAAGATCAAACATACAATTTTGGCGGTCGGTTTAACTGATTTAGGAAATAGGTAAGACAAGTAGATTTCTTTGCAGGACAAGTAGTTTTCTGCACAATTTTGTTCACTGGACAAGTACATTTTTAAAAATATTCCACACCCCTGGACAAAAGGTATGAAGGTATTTTCAACAATAGACTTAACTGCTGCATACCACCAGGTTTCTCTACACCCAGATAGTAGGTGCCTAACCAGCTTCATTTCACCGTTCGGATGTTATAGGTTCAAAAGAGTACCTTTTGGATTAGCATCGGCAGCGGCACTATTTCAGAGACTCATGCATGAGGTATTTAAGGATGTCAAAAACATGCTCATCTTTCAAGATGACATCCTGGTAATGGGAAAAACCTAAACAGATAATGATCAAAAATTAATAAAAGTTCTCAAGACACTGGAAGAACGTGGATTGACAGCAGAATACACCAAATGCAAATTTGCAGAGAGACCGGTGACGTACTTAGGTCATGAAATAACACAAGAATGAATAAAACCAAAGAAAGAGTTGGTTAGGGCTATTGAGGATGCTCCTGAACCACAAACAAAAGAAGAATTAAGAGCCTTCTTAGGGCTAGTGGAATTTTATTCAAAATTTGTAAGGAATTTCTCAACAAACACATATGAATTTAGAAAATTACTAAAAAGTAAAAACAAATTTGTATGGTCTAGAGATTGCAACGAGGCATTTATAAACCTTAAAAAGGAAAGTTGTGATGCTCCACCCCTACAAGGGTTCGACCCAGAGCTAGAGAGTGTAGTCACAACAGACACGAGTGGAAAAGGTATAGGCGCTATACTTTCGCAAGTTGGACCAGAAGAAAAGGAAGTGACAGTTGCCTTCGCATCACGGTCACTCACCCCCACCGAGGAGAAGTACTCGGTGATTGAACGGGAGGCACTTGCATGTGTGTGGGGTTTGGAGCATTTCCGCCAATATGTGTGGGGAAAAAGAGTGACCCTAAGGTGTGATCACAAACCTTTGACAAAGGTGTTGACTGCTAAGGGACTATATAACGCATCTCCCAGATTGGCAAGATTTTCTGTAAGATTATTGGACTACAACTACTAAGTAAAGTATCTTCCAGGTGCAAGAAACATAGTGGCAGGCTTTCTCACCCGCTTACCCCTACCAGGAAGGGAAGAGGAAGAGGATAAAGAAGATGAGTTCTGCGTGGCCAACATTAGCGAAGAATTTCCGAGCATTCAAAAAAAAGAATGGGAAAAGGAATATGAACAGGATGAAGTGATACAGGAAGTAAACAAATATATCATCAATGGATGGCCAGACAAAAACCACATCAAAAACAAGATGAAACCGTACTGGGAACTCAGAAACAAATTATCTGTGGAAGGGGGATTAATATTAAGACAGGGGAGGGTAATACCTCCCGAGAATCTAAGAAAGAAAATTCTGGAAATATGCCACGAAGGACATATGGGTATCAATAACACTAAACAGAGAATAACATTTTGGTACTGGTGGCCAGGGTGTGATTTGGAAATTGAGAGAAGAGTCAGGACCTGTGCTAAATGTGAAAACTCGGACAAGCCCAAAATCACACTCAAACCACCTTTGCATCCATTGCCTTGCCCTGAGATGCCTTGGGGGAGTGTGGGAATAGATGTCAAGGGCCCAATACGATATCAGGAAGATCTGTTTTATATCGTAGTTTTGGTCGACCATTTTTCAAAATGCTCGGAGATCAAAATACTCCATAAAGTAGAAGCAAATTACATTGTCGAGTTCCTTGATGGAGTATTTACAAGAGAAGGTATCCCAAAAATGGAAAGGGGCGACCACTCGGTCCCCCCGAACGTATGGCTGGGTGCCCCGATCCCCCCGGGAAGCCATTTTGGGCGGGGGCGTGGCTCAGCTGGTATGCCCAAAGCGGCGTAGCTGGGGCGCGCCTTTTCCCGCCCAAGAGGGGTTGTCATAGACACCTACACCGAAGACCACGCCCAGTAGGCGTACCGGAGGAGGGTACACACCCTCCCGCAGAAGAATAAATGGAGCGGGAATCCGAAGAAGCGTCCTCTTGTTCCTGTGCTCTGAAGGCTGCACCCACTCGTTGCTCGTGAGCCCTCGACGGAACAAGCAGCAATTTTGAGAACTTGTAATCTTGTTGTTTCTCTTTCAGTTATTCGGAGTTCGAAGAGTCCAGGACCTCGTTGATCGACTAAGAGCGGAATACTCGAAATGGCTGGTAAGAAAGCGGGAAAGGGTTCCGAGACGGATAAGGTGTTACGCCTATTGTCGAACCGGATAGCGTGCATGGACCGGAAACTCGGACAAGTCCAATCGATCGGTAGAGGTTTGACGGAGGTCAAAAAACAGCTGGCTGCACTGAGCAACCCGGGTCATCCTAAGAAGGTAATAGGCCTGGCCTTGCCGGGAGTCATCCCCGGGGGTAGAGGGAAACGGGTCAAGAAGAGGGCGGTTTCGGGGGAGGTCCCGGTTCCAGAGGTACCCCCAGTCGCCCCCCTCATGCCGGCAGACAACCCGGTACCAAACCCAGATATAGGTCAGCCGATCCCGGTTGTGGTTACTACCCCTAATGATGAGGAAATGCCTCCCGAATTGGCCATCCAGTTGGCAGCATGGCTCAAGAAAAAGGCAGGGGGCACAGTGGCCCCTGGAGACCCGGCCGAAGAGGCCAGAATACTAATCGAGCAATTGCGGCAGTCGAGAGATGTCGCAAAGGCGAATGTTCCTCTTGTTCCCCCACAGGTGGCACCGGTAGGACCTGCAGTTGGTCACGAGAAGACGGCGGGAACAACGGCCGAACCGGGTAAGCTCGCATTGCCAATTCCCTCAAGGCGGGAGAAGGTGGCACAGCACATCCCTATGGCCACGAAAGAGTTAATATGGGGAGACAAATATGTTAACATGTTTTCATTATTAACTGACCATCGCGAGATGGAATATGCTAAAACCCAGAAGGATTTGTGGCACCCGAGCGTCTGGCGCGCCAAGATGGCGGAATTTAGGGTGGATGAGACAGTAACGAACTGGGTTAAGGCCTTTTCTATATTTACTGCAGTTATGGGGGAACGTAAACCCGAGGTGATGACTGAGTTGACTTGTTATCAAAATCGTATTATGGATTTTTATTCAATGTATGAGGGGGAGGAATGGAAAGGTTATGACATGAAATTCCGGAAAGCGAAAGAATATGATGCTACTTTGACTTGGGATTGCCTGGACTCGGTGTCATGGCACAAGCAGCTCCTGCCAGAGGCGGCAGGTACGTCCTCGCCAGGCGGGAGTGGGTCAGGAGTCGTCCGCCAAAAGCCCGCGGTGCCATTTCGAGCGGGCGGCGGCAAGCGTGGGGTCTGTTGGGGCTTCAATCGAGGCAACTGTAACAGACCGCAGGGAACATGTAGGTTCAAACATGTGTGTGCGGGCTGTGGGAATTCCTCACACCCGGAAAGTTCATGTAGATCTAAAAATAGCGGGACGGGAGGAAAAGGAGGGTCTAAGCAGGAGTGAGGTAGAACGTTGTGACCGATTACCTACACCCGTTGATCTCATGGCAATGACTCCTTGGTTGAACAAATACCCTGATCATGTATCCGCTGGGGTGTTGAGGAAGGGATTCTTACATGGCTTCCACATCCCGGCGGGGGATTTTCAGGGGGACTCCTTTTGTAGAAACCAGTTATCGGTACAGCACAACCCAAGCGTGGCAGAGAAGAAAATAGCAAAAGAAGTCAGCTTAGGGCGAGTGGCTGGGCCGTTTCATCGCCCGCCGGTGGCGGAGTTCATCTGTTCCCCGTTGGGGGTTGTCCCAAAGAAAGACCCAGGGGAGTTTAGACTTATTCATAACCTATCTGCTCCAAGGGGTTCCTCGGTGAACGAGGCCATTGACCCAGAAGTTTGTTCAGTGCGGTACGCATCGTTCGACGATGCCATGGCCATGTTAAATCGCCTGGGCCCCGGGGCGCTGATGGCGAAATTAGATATCGAATCGGCGTTCCGGTTGCTCCCGGTACACCCACAGGATCAGCGCTTGCTAGGTTTTGCATTTCAAGGGAGTTATTACATGGATAAATGCATGCCTATGGGTTGCTCCATTTCTTGTGCTTATTTTGAAATGTTCAGCTGTTTTTTAGAGTGGGCATCACCGAGGCCACAGGGCATAAGCATGTTATGCACTATCTTGATGACTTCCTGTTCTTAGGAGTAGCCGGCGATACGAAATGTGCGCAGGCACTGCACGACTTCTGCATCCTCATGAGGGAGTTTGGAGTCCCATTGGCACCAGGTAAGATGGTTGGACCATCTACTTCACTGGAGTTTCTGGGAATTGAGCTCGATTCTGTGGAGGGATGTTTCCGTTTACCGATGGAAAAAGTGGCCAAGTTTAGGGCTGCCTTGACGCAATGCCTGGGCAAGGAGAAAGTGACCCTGCACCAGTTACAACAAACAGTGGGTCAGCTTAACTTTGCTTTGAGGGTGATACCAATGGCCTGCCCCTTCTCACGCTCTATTGCACAAGCTATGGTTGGTCTCAAAGAGGGGCACCACTGTACAAGACTGTCGGCAGAGGTTCGCCAGGATATGCGCATTTGGTTGGCATTTCTAGCGGACTTCAACGGTCGAGTCGTGTGGAACAAGCCGCCAGCGTCTTCAGAGGAACTAGGTCTGTGGACTGACTCAGCCGGGAGCGTGGGATTCGGCGCCATCTTAGGTAATCGATGGTCGGCGCAAACATGGCCGACGTGGTGGCATTCCAGCGGCCTCACAGGTAACATTAGGTTCTTGGAGTTAGTCCCCATTTGGGTTGCTCTGATGGCATGGCCTGACGATTTCAGGGACCGCTCAGTGGTGTTTTGGTCTGATAATATGACTGTTGTCGAATGCATTAACCAACAGGCAGCACGCTGCAAATGGATCTTGAGATTGTTAAAAGAAGTTGTGCTGCTTTGCATGAGATTGAATGTACAGTTCAGGGCGAAACATGTGCCAGGCGTACTGAATCATGCAGCTGATGCCCTCTCTCGTTCACATATGCAGGCGTTCAGGGGTTATCTACCTACAGCGGACCTGGTGGCGGCACCATTCCCCGAAGCACTATGGCTAATCGGTGCCCCGAATTACAAGACCTCGTGGCAGCGAGCTTAGCCCCCAGGACAAGGAAGGCATACGAAGGAGCGTTTCGTTCCTATTGCACATTTTTGGGCCCCACAGGGAGTCAGAGCTGGGGTCAGGAGGAATCCTTCCTGGGGTTCCTGGTAGCGCTGCACAGAGAAGGCCGATCAGCGGCAACGGCCAGTAGGCATAGGGCGGCCATTTCATTCATGGCGCAAGTGCATGGCATAAAAGACCCAACGGGTTCCTTTTTAGTGAAAAAGGCCCTTCGCGGCTGGCAGCGCCTCGAGGGTCGCAAGCAGGATGCGAGGCGCCCGATTGGCTTACACAGGTTGTCTCTACTCGTAGCGAAACTAGACGAGACGTGCTCCTCCCATTTCGAAGCAGTTCTGTTCCGGGCAGGGTTCGCATTAGCATTCCATGGGGCTATGCGGGTAAGCGAACTGGTCGCAAGAAATAAGACAGACGTTGAGGGAGGCTTGTGCAGGGATAACGTCCAAATTAGGGGTGATTCGATGGTGGTCTCGATAGCCAGGTCCAAGACCGACCAGGGGGCTACGGGAAATAGTGTTGTCGTGCAGCACGCGCGAGGGTCCCCAACGTGCCCGATAAAGTGTATAGAGGAATACTTGGCATTAAGGGCGGCTACATGGGGGGGGGAGTTTGCTAAGGCACAAGGATGGCACCCCACTGACGAGGTTTCAGTTCCAGAGGGTGCTAGCACTGACAATCGCTGCTGCGGGCATGGACCCGTGCGATTTCGGGACCCACTCCTTTAGGATAGGGGCTGCTACTGAGGCTACAGCCAGGGGTCAGAGTGCGGAGGGAGTGAAAAAGTTGGGACGATGGTCCTCGAATTGCTTCAAAAGGTATGTGCGATTGCACATGTTGTAAAGATCAATTGACATGCACTCACGCTTCTTGTCTTTTGTTTGAATTACAGTTTTGCGAGCCTGTCACGCGGGGCGGAATTTGCAGTCGACCCAGCACCAGGAGACCAGCGGTCAAGGATCACCGTCTGGAGGGAGAGTGGTATGGGTCGTGGGCCACTCATATGTGAGGCGCGCCGGGGACGTATTCAAAGCAGGTGACGCGACTCCCGCAGCTGGGGAATACGGGTACAGAGTGGCCTTCCATGGGAAGGGCGGGCTCTGTTTTGACCAATTCTAATCATTTTTTGAGGGTCTCTTAGGGCGGCAAAGGTCACCGCCATCTGTAGTCATAGTACACCTGGGGGGCAATGACTTGGTGACACTGGGTAGACGAGTGTTGTTTGAACAAATTTTGTCTGCTGTTAGCTGGTTGGCTAAAAGAATCCCAGGGTGCACGATTGCCTGGTCCCACATGATCCCCAGGAAGGTATGGCGGGGGGGCCTTTCGGTGTCAGCACTGAACCATTCGGTGAAAAGGGTTAACAATAAAATTGGTAAGTTGCTTCGCTCTTCGCAGTTGCATAGCATTCCTCACGGGTGTATTCGGGGTGATCTCATGTATCTGAATGATGGGGTTCACCTGTCCAGGGAGGGGAATGATTTACTCATAGGAGACTTCATAGCATGGCTAAGGGGTTTGAGGAAGCATGACCTTTAGGAGGAGTAGGGGGGGCCGGATAGTCGGTCAACTATCCGGCCTGTGGCGGTAAGGTCATGATCGGTGAGCAGTAATTTCAAGGTCCCTAGAGGGGGGCGCCACCCAGAATGGATGGGAGCACCCGGGGGGAGGCGGCCATTGGCCCTTCCCACGGGGAGGCGGCACCCACTAAGGATGGGTCGCCTAGGGGGAGACGCCCTAGGCCCCTCCCAGGGGGGGAGGCGGCTAGATGCCCCTCCTACTAATTTCCTGGGGGCCGGATATCCGCGACGGCGGATAGAGAGTGTGGGGATGGGGGGGAGTCCACGCTGTCCTTCCTACAGATACCTCACACGGGAACTCAGACGACCTTTAAGATGGCGTCGAGTGGAAAGGGGGCCCCCACCACGACAAGGGAAGTTACAGTTGGCAACGAGGGTAGAGTCCTCTGCGCATGCGCCACTCACACCGTGAGGGCGAGAGTTTTGGTAGTAGGGATCTGACAGCGGTTAAGACCTTGCCGTTGGCCCGTAATGCTAGGATGTACAATTTTAATTTAGAATGTATGCATTTGCAGGATGTTAGACTCGGCTAGGAAACCTTTGTATTAGAGATCTGTTAAGGTTAGCCAAAGAACATGTCTTCATCGAAATGTATGAATGTAAAATTGTACATAATTATGAAAATGAAACTTTTATTTATGTTTAAAATGTTGTTTCATATTTTAATAAATACGGCCGGGAGGGTGACTCCCTCACGCCTTCCAAAAGTTCAAACCTGTGTCCGACTTCTCCCATCCTTGGGGATTGTGTTGGGAGGGGGTGACGGGCATCCCGGCCATATGGAAAGGGGCGACCACTCGGTCCCCCCGAACATATGGCTGGGTGCCCCGATCCCCCCGGGAAGCCATTTTGGGCGGGGGGCGTGGCTCAGCTGGTATGCCCGAAGCGGCGTAGCTGGGGCGCGCCTTTTCCCGCCCAAGAGGGGTTGTCCTAGACACCTACACCGAAGACCACGCCCAGTAGGCGTACCGGAGGAGGGTACACGCCCTCCCGCAGAAGAATAAATGGAGCGGGAATCCGAAGAAGCGTCCTCTTGTTCCTGTGCTCTGAAGGCTGCACCCACTCGTTGCTCGTGAGCCCTCGACGGAACAAGCAGCAATTTTGACCCACCCACCAGCCCCTTATGGCAATGTTTGTTTTAAAATAAAGTTTTGCTGAGATAGGCCTTTTTTCCTTTTGTAGACAAGTAAAGGAATGTTTAAGATAAGGATGAGACTTGTGCCTGTAGGATAATGTTTTTTCTTGGTAGGAGCGAGCAATCGATGACACATCGAGACGATGTCAGAACTTTTCTTCCTTAGTAGGTGAACAACTGTTGTATTTATTTTGGTCGGGCGGTAAGGTCATGATCGGTGAGCAGTAATTTCAAGGTCCCTAGAGGGGGGCGCCACCCAGAATGGATGGGAGCGCCCGGGGGGAGGCGGCCATTGGCCCCTCCCACGGGGAGGCGGCACCCACTAAGGATGGGTCGCCTAGGGGGAGACGGCCATAGGCCCCTCCGAGGGGGGGAGGCGGCTAGATGCCCCTCCTACTAATTTCCCGGGGGCCGGATATCCGCGACTGCGGATAGAGAGTGTGGGGATGGGGGGGAGTCCACGCTGTCCTTCCTACAGATACCTCACACGGGAACTCGGACGACCTTTGGAAAGGGGGCCCCCACCACGACAAGGGAAGTTACAGTTGGCAACAAGGGTAGAGTCCTCTGCGCATGCGCCACTCACACCGTGAGGGCGAGAGTTTTGGTAGTAGGGATCTGACACCGGTTAAGACCTTGCCGTTGGCCCGTAATGCTAGGATGTACAATTTTAATTTAGAATGTATGCATTTGCAGGATGTTAGACTCGGCTAGGAAACCTTTGTATTAGAGATCTGTTAAGGTTAGCCAAAGAACATGTCTTCATCGAAATGTATAAATGTAAAATTGTACATAATTATGAAAATGAAACTTTTATTTATGTTTTAAATTTTGTTTCATATTTTAATAAATACGGCCGGGAGGGTGACTCCCTCCCGTCTTCCAAAAGTTCAAACCTGTGTCCGACTTCTCCCATCCTTGGGGATTGTGTTGGGAGGGTGTGACGGGCATCCCGGCCATATTATGGTGAGTGACAATGGCAAGCAATTCACGTCTGTCGCCTTCAAGACGTTTATCGAAAGAAACGGAGTAACACATAAAACTACTTCAGTATACCACCCATCTGGTAATGGAGCTGTAGAGAGGTTTAACAGAGTGGTAAAAGAAACCATACAACTAGCAAATAACAACGGGTTGTGTTGGAAAATGGAAACAAAAAAAATGATTTGGGCACACAGAATAACTCCTAGGGAGAGCACAGGAATCAGCCCGTTTGAAATGATGAGTGGTTTGCATTTGTGTTTATTGTCAACTTGCCTTTTGTATGCCACCTGTGC
Source organism: Lissotriton vulgaris (assembly GCF_964263255.1). NCBI lineage: Eukaryota > Metazoa > Chordata > Amphibia > Caudata > Salamandridae > Lissotriton > Lissotriton vulgaris. The sequence goes on along the minus strand of NC_141685.1, from coordinate 86,113,265 downwards.
CTTCTGTACATTCTTCCTGGCCTCCTCTGTAGACCAATTGGCTTTACTACTTGTCTTGAGCCATCCTACATTGGAAGAACAGCACTATCCAAGGACAATGTAGGATGGCTCAAGACATGTAGGAAAGCCAATTGGTCTACAGAGGAGGTCAGGAAGAATGTACAGAAGGCACGGATGGCATACAAAAGGCAATTTGACAATAAACTCAAATGCAAACCACTAGCCATCCAGGTAGGTGTTTGGGTGAGAGTAAAGAGAAGTGGACACATTGAGAAAGGACAGAACAGATTCACCCAACCCTTGGTGGTGGAAAAGGTGTTTTGCAATTCGGCTCTCCTGAGCGATGGAAATGTGTGGCATGCATCTGCATTATCCAAATGCGAGATGGAGAACAATATTGGAAAGGCAAAAGATGTGGAATTGGACACCAACAAACCTGCTGATGAGGGAGATCAGAAGGACTTTAACTGACGGTATGTTGTTGCTCCTTCACATCAAGAACAAATAGAGTCCATTGGGGAAAAGAGAGATGTCAGTAGCAGCGAAACCACTGATGCATCAGGACAAGAAAGTAGTGAGTCTTATGAGGAAGAACTGGAATCTGGAAGCGGTATTAACAATGCGGAAATTATCACCAGCAGATGCGGGAGCACTGTGGCTATGCCAAGCAAGTTCAAAGACTTTGTGTGTGACTAAGTATGGGTGGATGTTTCCTTCCACCTTCGTTCCACTGTTTACATCCTTTGGGAAGGAGATGTGTTGAGTTGCAGTAATCGTACTCCAGACATTCCAACCCTCCCGATTCAGGCGTGAGACTACCGATTTCAGGGCTAGTCTCCTGCTTCCCGTTTCCTGCAAGCAAAAACCCGATTCCTCAGGGGTTTCAGCTGACAGGGTTTGGTACTGTTTAACGTGCTAATTCTTCCAGCAAAAGTCAGAGTGGTGATGCAGAGGCTAGATGGGATGAAAAATCTACTGGTGTGGCAGTTCGAGCTGGACTGTTCCCATGAGGCACAGGGTCAGACTGATTTGCATATAGCCATGCCTGAACTGGGGTGGCAGAGTGGGCTAAAGAACGGTGATGGATTAAACCCAGATCTTTTGACTGGGTGTGAGTGTTTGTTTGGTTCAGATGCTCCGTCCATTACCACCCCCTTTTGTACCGCTTTTGGCCACCATAAGTGTGGCAGGGTATGCTCAGGCGTGAGTCCCTTGCTCACTTTGCCACTGGATTCAAGCAAGCCGGGCTGAAGACGGCTGGAATGCCAGAAACCGGTCCTCGGAAGCTTGTTTCCGGTCCAGGGAAGGCATGGCGTGGCAGTTCGGCCTGGACTGTTCCCATGAGGCACAGGGTCAGACTGATTTGCATATAGCCATGTCTGAACTGGGGTGGCAGAGTGGGCTAAAGAACGGTGATGGATTAAACCCAGATCTTTTGACTGGGTGTGAGTGTTTGATTGGTTCAGATGCTCCGTCCATTAACACCCCCTCAATTGCCGTATATTGGCTAGACGAAACACGTGTTGGCTGTGCTTGGCAATGCTTGTTTATTGAACTGAGCTGGATCACTGTTTCTTTGGAGGAATAAACTTGGACAACGCAACTGATAAATAACGTTTGGAGGACTTATTACTATTATAAACGTTTGAGTGCTTGGAAGATCTCTTTATTTTGGTTAACTCACCTCTGTGGGTTAAGTTCGGGGTTGTGGTAACTGACCCCTACCTTCTTGGAGCACCTCTTTTTACTTTCGCAAAATTGCCTACCTGTGTGCTGTGTGCTCTTTGTTTATCAACTGTTACCATTTTGTTAAAGTCTGTGCAGAGGTTGTGTCTCACTTGCCAGTGTCAACTGCTAAATAAAAAAAGCTGTTTCGGAGACCGCAGAGGGGAAGATGCAGACAACCACTGCTGACTCTACCGTTGTTGCACTTCTGCGATAACACCAGCACCTCAGACCCAAGAAGGAGATCCTTCCACCGCGACTACTCAACCTTCCGCCATGACTTCTGGGGCAGACATCTCAACGTGTCTTCAAGGAGACACTGTCACACCAGCGAGCTGCCCATGGAGAGGAAGTCAAAGGGACAGCAATGGTCTGTCCCTTTGCCCCAGAGCTGGCCGTTTTATTCATGGCCAAGTTTTAAGAGAAAATTTCCTATGATAGCAATCCATTTGTGCATCATATCCACAAATGGCTTCGGTTTATTGATGACATTTTTTGCATTTGGGATGGACAAGATGATATCTTAAATGTGTTTATTGAATGGTTGAATGCCATATCAGTAGATATACAATTCTGTGTGTCCAGTAGCCAGTCACCTATCACATTTTTGGATGTAGCAGTCTTTGACCACAATGGCAGATTATGAACTACCATCAACGAGCCTTCTCTGGCGCTGCACCAGAAAGTTGGAGCTCTCTTCCACCGGAAATTCATAGAATCTCCTCCAAGCATGCTTTCAAATTGGAAGCAAAAAGATTCCTCATGAATAAGTTCTTACCTTAACACGATGGACCCTAATCGCTCTGTAAATACTACAGCATTGGTTAATAATTCTGTTTGTTATAATTGTATTTTCCCCGCTTACATCATTATGTATCATCACTCCCTTGATGTCATTTTATCATTGACTAGCCCACTCTACGTTAACCCTGAATTAGACGGGATCTGTTATGTTTGCACTATAGGATTTTATGCATATTAGTTTCACCATTTTAGTCTTGTTGTGATCTTTTTCCTTCCTCTCCCTCTAACTGTAAAGCGCTCTGATATCCTTCGGGATCAAGTTCGCGCTATATAAAACTTTATGAATAAATACATTGTTTACCAAATCAAGGGTTAGGAACAATGTAAATGTAAAGCCCATTTATACTGCGCTAACAATTGCTCCAAAGAGCATCTCGGCGCCAATGAAAGGTCAACCTGGTGTTAAAGTTGCCTTACTGCTTAAGGAGACCAGGACCGGAGTCACACTAGTGCTCTGGCGGTTATATCTGGAAGATTGTAAATCCAGGTTTTTAATTGTTTGCGGAATTCAGATTCCTTGTCCAGTGCTCTTAAGGGTGGGGGCAGGGCATTCCATTCTTTTGCACCTAGTACCGCTAGGGATTTACCCCCACGAGTTTTAAGTCTGAACCCTGGTACGGTCAGTAGATTGGCATTTGAGGACCGTAGTGCTCGAGTAGGGTAGTATCTTACAAAGTTTCTCCTTAGGTATAGAGGGCCTGAGTTGTGTACAGCATGAAAGGTGATTGTCAGTACTTTGTACAGGACCCTTTTTGTTATGGGCAGCCAGTGTAGTACATTGAGGGCTTTGGTTGCTGAGGATTTCCTTGGCCATTTTAAAACTAGCCTTGCTGCCGCATGCTGTACCATCTGGAGTTTATGGGTAACCGCCTTATTAAAACCGGCATACAAGCTGTTGCAATAGTCAATGCAAGATGTAACTAATGCAATAGTGACTGTTTTCCTTGCTTCGAGGGGCAGCAAGTCAAAGAACTTCCTGAGCAGTTTTATCACCCCAAAGCAAGTGCCTGCCACTTTTGATGCCTGATGTTTAAAAGATAAATCGGCATCGAATTGTACCCCAAGGTTACGGGCCGAGGAGGTAGTGTGGGGTGGTATTTCTGCCTTCTCAGGCCACCACAGTCTGGGGATAAATTTGTTTTTTGGGCCTATAGGCATGATCTCGGTTTTGCCTGTGTTGCATTTTAGGTGGTTTTTCCGCATCCACTCAAAGGTGGCCGTTAAGCAACATTTGAGTTTTTCCTCCCATACCTGGTTATCTTTGTCCATTACCAGGATCAGTTGAGTATCGTCGGCATATGCTATTACATCTATGCCGTAGGACGATATCAGCTGTATCAGGGGTGCGGTATAGACAATGAATAATGTCGGACTCAGGCTGGAACCTTGAGGTACTCCCGTCGACAGTGACTTCTCACTGGAACGGAATTCCCCCAAGGTCACCACTTGTCGCCTGTCACTAAGAAAATTCTTTATCCACTCCAGGGCAATGCCTTTAATGCCAGATGTTATTAGCCGGTCTATTAAGATAGCATGTGAGACCGTGTCGAAGGCCGCCGACAGGTCTAATAATATCAGGACGGCCTTCTTGCCTTGATCTAGAGCTGAGCGGATAGTTTCAGTAGTGAACAGGAGAGCCGATTCGGTGGAGTGTTGAGTCCTAAAGCCAGCTTGGTTGGGGTGCCATGCTTCATTATCCTCCAGAAAGCGTGTCAGCTGTTTATTAACTGTCGACTCAGTGATTTTGCACAGTGCCGGGAGCAGTGAGATTGGACGTAGATTTGAAAGTGTGGTGGGGTTGTAAAGGTTTTACTGGTGCCAGTTTCCACTCTGGGGGGACGTTGGCGGTAGACAGTGAGTTGTTAACGATGTCATTTATGTCTGGGCTAACAATATCAGCAATGAGATGCAGGAGTCCTATAGGACATGGATCAAATGGTGATCCTGACTTGGTTGCCAGAATGGCACGTTTTGTCTCCTCCAGACTAATTGTACGAAAGGCTGTGAGCTGGGTGGCTTCCTGCCTTGTGTTTTCGTCCTCATGCCTTGGACCGAAAAAAGGAGCCTCAAAATCTTTCGTCAGACCCAGAACTTTTTCTTCAAAAAAGTCTGCGATAGAATCGCAAAGCATTTGTGAGGGTGGAATGTCCTGCATTAAACATTTGGGTTTACTAAAATCCTTCACGATTTTAAAAATCGCTTTCTGTTTACTGTTGGCTGTTACTATGGCTGACGTGAAATACTTTGTTTTAGCCTGTTTAATTTGTGCGTGATACGCTCTCTTGATCGTTTTATATTTGCTACGTTCTGTGCTAAGGTAATTTTTCCGCCAGCTACGTTCAGCCCGTCTTAGCTCCCCCTGTTTGTTTTTGAGCTCTCGGTCAAACCAAGGGGCCGATCTCTTCTTTTTCCCGGGTCTGGGCTTGCGTCTTCCCTGCATTATACAAGTCATCATCCACACAGTTTACATGACAATTTGCCTTCGGGCCAATTTCTCCGAATAAGACGGAATTGCTCAGGTAAAAGTGATTATTTCATGAATGCAGAAATTCTTGTGAACAAATTAAAGGAACGCGGATACCCAAACAAGTTGCTGAAAATACAATGAAACGTGCTTGGTGGACTCCAAGAGAGACCCTTCTGGAAAATAGACCAGCAAATGACAAGTTAGAACGCATGGTATGCATCTCCACATTTTGTTCAAAGACTACCTGTAAGAAAGTGGGTTTCTGTTATAGTAACCCCAAACTTTTTGCCAGACCACTGATGCACTTTGACTTGATGTGCCCTGGCACCCTGCCAATCAGGTTCCCGGAGCCTGTGTTCTTTCCCCAAAACGAACCCAATTTTCCTATTTATTTATTCAAGAGTTTTATATAGCGCTGGCTAGACCCGGAGGTATCAGAGCGCTTTACATGAGGTTCCACAAAAATTACATTACAAGATTACGTCAGTTCAATTTACATCAGTTGCTAGACAAATAAATGCAAGAGCATAGAAGACGGGATGATTGAAGTGTAGAGGGGAAGGGGGTAAGGGTAAAGGGATAGTAGGGAGATAACGGCAGAGAGACGAAAGGAAAGTCTGTCCAAAGTCCGACTGGGTAGGTGACGGTCGAGGGGAAGTCCCAAAACCCATCTCCTCTACAGCTATCAGGTGGCTCCACCAGGCGTTGGTCAAATAGCTTGGTCTCGATGTGAGAAAAAAACCAAAAAAAAAGCATGGATGGCAAGATAAATGGAGCGCAGAGGGTAGGGGGCATGGAAGGAGAGAAAGGGGGGGATAGGGGAAGAGACAACAGGGAGAGACGAAATGAAGTCTGTCTAACGGCCGACTGGGTAGGTGACGACCAAGGAGGGAGTCTACGGCCCATCTCCCCTATAGCTAAACCAGGTAGCTCCATTGGGCATTCAACAAAATAGTTCAGTCTCAATACATTGAGAGAGTAGAGAGGGAGAGACAAAGATAGAGGGAGTACGTGGGAAGAGACGACAGGAGAGACGAAAGGAAGTCTGGCTGACGACTGATTGGGTAGGTGATTTTCAAGGAGGGAATCACTGACCTGTCTCCCCTATAGCTAAACCAGGTAGCTCCATCGGGCATCAGACAAAATAGCTAGATCTCACATGACCACAGGTCAGCCCCTGGTAAATGGTACCACAGGTATCCAGGGCACTGTGACCAGAGAAGGCCCCTAAGGGCTGCAGCACTTATTGTGCCACCCTTAGAGGCCCTGTACCTCTACACACACATACTGCCTTTGCAGGCTGCGTGTTTTGATGCAGAACAAAGTGAAGAGTCAACATGGCACACATCCTTGTGTGCCATGCCTACAACCCACTGCCCTGGCCTAGATCAGCCACCCCTCCAGCTAGGTGTACTATACCAGTGGTGAGGGTACAGGTGAATGAGCCCTGTACCCCTACAGTGCCCAAGTCCATTCTTGGGCATTGTAAGTACAGTCCTGCCATTAAGAGTATATGGTGCTGGGAGTTTGTCATTACGAACTCCACAACACCATAATGGCTACACTGAAACCTGGGAAGTTTGGTATCAAACTTCTCAGCACATTAAACCCACACTGATGCCAGTACCTCATGTATTTTTATCTGAAGGGTTTTAGTGCGCCAAATTATATTTTGTACTGGGGGAATAAAATTAGAACTGTTTATAGAAAGTCACATACATAATCTCCTTTTTACGTACAAAGGAAATAACATGAGTTGTATTTTTCTATATTAAAGCTACTATGTGGAATTTCTTTCTTGGTGGTATATATGTATAATTAACGGATCTTGTGTAGATGTGATTGAGTAGAGTGGATTGAATGGTGGCTATACCTATTTGGTGATACTTTTGATTCCAAGAGGATATTTTATTTTCTGCTCTTCAATAAAGACCAGATCCCCACAGGACAGCGGACCTGTCCAGAAAACCTCTAACTTCAAGGATTTCAAACAATTGAACTCTGAAGTTCCGTTGTCTGCCCTTCTCAACTCTCAATGCACCTCCCGGCCTGGCCACTGTGACTATAAACCTGTCAATTTACAAAGATGTGTTTTCTTCTTGGTTTCGGTGTCTAAAAGGTGTCAGCCCAGTATGGTTGTGGTATGCCACTCCTGGAGTTCACAGGCCTAAGGGTTCGTTCCTGGTATATAGAATGGATGACAGAGGGCGTCCCCGCCCAGTGCCCCGGGTGATCTGAATAGCGTCTGAGTTGAGCCCATTTACGTAAACTCAGGCCATAGGCTGTGTGTCCAGCAGCTTCCTACGTGATCTCAAACTCCCTGACATACCAAAGCGCCTAAACGTCGCGATCATAAAAGACTGTTCCAGGGAGTCAAACGCCTTATCGGCATTATCATCCTTCATGTGTGTGTTTTCCCGATGCAGCACTGCGAATACCGTCCGTAGATGAACCGCTGTGGGTTTATGTGGGACAAATCCCAACTGTAACGGGGAGACAATTCTCTTTCGTAGGAGGGATAGCCGAGTCGCATCACCTCAGGCAGGAATTTATTTCTAAGCTTTGTAAAACTCTACACCTGACCTTCAGATCCCGGAGACTTTCCTCCTCCTAGGGCGTGTTTGACTTGGCCTTTCTGGCAGGTTCACCCCTAAACTTTTTGCTTTTACTTGTGACATGGTGTTAGTGATTTTTGGCTTCTGCGCACTTTACCACGGTGTCCCAGGGTAAAGTGCATGCGTGTAGTAAGGTTTGCCTGCCCTCCCGTAGAAATGCATGGGGAATGTTGTGTCCCTGGTAGTTCCTGATGCGTGAGGAGTGCAGGTGCGAGTTTGGTATGGTGGGGACTCGTGTGATTAAATGCTGCGCAATGATGTGTGCGGCGTTATTGTGTCTAGTGTGGAAGTGCCACTTCTAGAAGTTGGCCTGTCTGTGTAATTTATGTGAATTGGCTGTCTGGCTTGTGATTGGCTGGAGCTGGCTGGTGAACCTGGCTCCATGAGTCATGATGGGTCTGCCCCGGTGGTGAGTGGAGAGATCTGCATGAGTGATGTGAGGGAGGAGTGCACCTGGGACCTGAATAGGGCTAAGCTTTCCCCACACAATGCTGGCTCCGCCCCCTGTGGTGCGTCTAATGTCCCTAGCCTGGCCAATGAATGAGAAGAGGGGCTGAGCACATCAGCGTGCTCCAAAACCAGCTGCGACTGGTTTTTCCCCCACCCTTCAGCCTAGACAAAGGATTTCTGGGTATAAGAAGGGGCTGTGACCCCATACCAATGTTCTCTGTTCCTGATCCTAATCTGAGGGGGGCCTGCTGCTGCTGGGCGCCAGGAGGACCGCCACTGGGACTGCCTTCCTGCCTGGAGGGCCCTGTGAGCTGGCCTCTGAACCCAGCCTTTGCCCCCCCTACCTTTCTCTTCTTCCTGGGAACTTTGCTGGACTTTGGCTAGGACTCTGCCTGTGGAGGCGCCAGGGGAGCGCTGTTTCCTGAGTGCTGGGAGCACTCCTACTTTTGTCTGCAGGCCGAAGCGGCTTTCACCTCTAACGAGGGATTCCCCAGCGTGGGGATCTCCCTGCCTTTGTTTGTCGGCACAGGTGCCCACCCTGCATTTCGCCTGCATTTTGCCCTAATCTGCGGCGCGGGTGCCTACCCCACTCATTGCCATATTTCTGCTGATTTTTGGGAGCCTACCCCGTTGTTGCCACGGCCCGCAAAGAATTACCTCCGGGCCGCTGCCTAGCGCGACCCAGAAGTACTGTTCCGAAACCAGAAGCCGCCGGGAGCCCACCCCCGCTCCGGCATCCTAGGGCGAGGTGTGCAGTTTGGGACACCAGCAGAGCTGTGCTGGTGTCCCGGGAAGTGTGGCCCTAAGCGACCCCAGGCGGGAGCCTACCCCGCGCTGGGAGTGTGCAAGACCCGGGGTGCGGGTCGAGGAGCAGCCGGAAGACAACGGAGACTCCGCTCCGGGGATTAGAGGAGCATCCGCCGCCGTAAAGAAGTCCCGCGGAGATGCCTCCTCCAAGCAGCTGGTGAGTGCGGGCGTCTCGGTGGGAGTTCCCAATTTAATGAGGAACGGCCCCAGTTGGCAGCGGGTCGCTCCCCTGCTAAAATACTGCATTTTTCAGGTGTTTCCCGAGTCCCCAGAAGGGGGACTCCAAAGTAGGGGCCATTATTGTTCGAGGGGGCGGCGGGGCAAATTGCCGGTGCCCGCCCCCGTACTGCTAAAGTGCTCGCTTCATTTTATTTTAGAGCCTGCGAGGCTCCACGGACTTCAGGGGCCATTATTTCCCGAGTCCCTAGAGGAGGGACTCCAACGAAGGGGCCATCGTTGTTTAGAGCCCGAGAGGATCCCACACCCGCATTGTTAGGGGCGTTTTGGAGGGGAGAGCGGCCCCGGTTGGCAACGGGCCGCTCCCCCCTGTGAGGTGGCATTTGTTTCTTGAGCCCACAAGGCTCCAACGTGTCCTTGGGCCCCATTGTTGTTCAGAGCCCCACAGGAGAGCCAGGAGGCACGCTGGTGCCAGGCTCCCTGCTACAGCTGAGAGAAAGAAGAACAGGACAACCTGACCAAGGTTAAGCACAACCAAAACAATAGTAAAAAAGTGGATGTTGGTGCCTCACACTCCAAGTGCCTGTTGTCCTAGGGCACAGGTCCCAAATGAGTGAAGTTATAAACGAAAGTAGGAGGTGCACTCAAATGGATTAAGGCGACGATGTTAATGTTCCAAATAACTCTTCTTTATTTCGGTCAATTAAACCAGGTAAAAACAGCCAACGCGTTTCGTTACAATATGTAACTTCGTCAGGGCAAATGTTTAGGCGCGACGTATAGTAAGCCAATGTGTGGATTTCAGTATGCAGTTAGGCGTGTGATATGACGATGGGTCAAGAACAAAGTACTTATCTCTTCAAATTCAAAATTCAGGAGGCATCAATTTCACAGAATATCTCTGAGGTAATTGGCACAGCGAGAGCCGCCTTAATAAGAACAGGGATCCGATGAAAGATAGAGTGTACTCATGAAAATATATATCAAATCCAGAGTGGGACGCGTATTTCAAGACGCTCTTTTCTATAAACTATTATGAGCCTGGTGCCCCAAGGTATTATAGAGCACCTCCTAGGTGTGACTGGTAGCGAAATCGGTCGACAGCATCTGCGTCCCAGCCTGATAACGGGGATGAACCTGCTACAGCTGCCCAGCACTTAGTGGGCAGCGGCTACGTTTAGACCCTGGTGCATCTCCTTTGGCTGCCCACGCAGCTTGCCCTGACATTTTGGACACAGGGCGTTTCAGCCCCTGAGAGGCCAGTTGGCCTCGGGACAGTTTATGTGTTGTGCCCTTGTGTGGGGTACATGTTTTTGGCCCTATGTGATCTTTGCGCAATGTGTAATGACCTGCCTAGTGTGATTTCTGCATCATGTATAATGTCTTTGTGCCTATTCCTCTGAATGTGTTTTATCATGCTTAGGTGGTTGTTTTTCCTAGTATTGTTATACTAGTGAGTTCATGATTCCCTGCGTGATACATGCCTAAGGTGGTTAGGGTTGCGTAGGTGGTACTTACCTGTTACTAGTGGCTACTGGTTGTGTGCTACATTTGCTATTTGGTGCTACAGTTATTATCAGGCACATGCATCAAGCGATTTTGGAATCGCAAACGGTGCAATTCGCAAAAATCGGCCGTTTGCGATTCCAAAATCACTTATTGGGATGCATCATTTATTTTTCATGTATCGCAATTTAAGAATTTGCAATTTTTTGCGATTTCTCAAATTGCGATAGCATTTAAGAAATCGCAAAAATTGCGATTTCTTAAATGCTATGCAAGATTAATTTTATTTTGCGAATTCGCAATTTTGTAAGGAAAAATTACCATGAAGTACACCTTCATGGTAATTTTGCAAAAAGTGTAAAAAATTCAAATAAATGCATATTTGACACTTACACGTTACACACACACATGCCCTTGGGACATGTGTGTGAGTAAAATGTACTTACGTGACATTCCAGGGGTGCAGGGGGGGGGGTCCTTTGGACCTCCCCCTGCACCCGTGAAATTGCAATCTCATTTTGTGATTCCTTAATTGCAAATTCGCAAAATGAAAATGCCTTCCCATTGATTCCTATGGGCCTCATAGGCCTCTAGGCCCATAGGAATCAATGTTAAGCGATTCCTTATTTGCGATTCGCAATTAAGGAATCGCAAATAAGGAATATTAAGAAATCGCTAAAACTTTTGCGATTTCTTGATGCATTGCCGTTTGCGATTCCTTAATTACGATTCCTTAATTTTCGCAATTAAGGAATCGCAAACGGCACCAATGATGCATGTACCTGTATATGTTCTAAGTGCTATTCCTAAAAGTATTCTATGTTCTACAAAGTGCTAATTCTACCAAGTGCTAGTTGTAAAAGTGCTCAGTCCTGACAGTGGCCCACGTGGCCCTGTCCCCTGTACATAATCCCCTGTAAATTCTGCCCGTGCCTATGGCACATTGTAAAGTGTGTGTTTATCATCTAATGTGTTTGGTATACTACAAAGGCTATTTTTATATATAACCTTGTGTGGTGTTTCCTTTGTGGTGGGCTTTGGGTGTTGTTGCTGGGTACGTGCGCAAATACTTAACCTACATTGCCTCCGGGATAAGCCTTACTGCTCGCGTCACGTTACCTAGAGGGTGAGATGGGGTTATCTTTGGCGTGTAGCTCCCTTGCCCTGACTAGAGTGGTGGTTTGTGCCTGACTTTGGCGCAAGCCTTAGCCAACCGGAAATCTCATTTCTAACAGGCGTCTATAGCTGCAACGATCTGTTGCCCCGAGATCGATGGCTTATGACTGGATGTGAAAGCAAATTAATATAGCACTGAAAACTAGTTCGGGAAAGAAGTGTCCTGGCACTAGTATAAGCACATACGTATCAAAATCCCACAGCAGCTGAACATGAACAGAAAGGTTTTGATTTGTTTCCTGAAAGAACTCATGTTTTCTTGGGCGCACAGGGCAGGTGGGAGGGCATTCCATTCCAGGTACCTGCAGTCACCGCAGGCAGAGAGAAGCCATCTATTCAGATTTTTATAAACTTAGAGACTTTACGCCGCAAAGCATGATGGGTTCTTCTTACCACTTGGCCAGCTGATACCAGGCAAAATGCGAGGACATATAAGAATGAACCCCCTGATTGTAGAGCATTTATGACATGAAGTGCTTTATATTGACATCTTTTCAGGACAGGAAGCGGTTGCAATTTGACCAGTTTGTTGGAGATCGACCTTGATTTTATTAACCTCAGAACAAGCCCAACTGCTGTCTTTTTAGCAGCAACAATCTATGTAGGCGATATTCAGATATGCCTACGTATAAGGTGATGCAGGAAACCATTCTCGATAGAATCAGAACCTGTATCAGGTCCCTCCTAGATAAAGCAGGGATTAATGGAAGTATTTTTCTGATAACTTTCAGCAGTCAGAAGCCTATAGAGCAGGTGATTTTAATGTATCCTTTTAGGAACAGATGCAAGTCCACCCGAATTTCCAGTTTGCTGACCTGAGGGAATGGGGTGAGCAGAGCTCCCAAAGACACCGGCCGCCACCCTTGTGCCATGAGGCTCCGGTCCCAAATACCACTATTTCCGTTTTCCACTGTTTAGCGCCAGGGAGTTTGAGCTCATCCAATCAGCTACTTCCTGGCAGCAGCTCCTGAAATTAGTGAGCATTTTATCTGTATTTAATTCTAAACCAATGATTTGTGTATATTCGAGAAGAGGTGATATTGAATGGCTCCATCAGGCGTATTTTCTTCGAATCTAATGATTTTTGTATCATCGAGTAGATGTGATATCGATTATCAAATGACTCGATCAGGTGTATTTTCTTCTATCTAATGATCTGTGTATCATCGAGTAGAGGTGATATCGAATGACTCGATCAGGCTAGACAAATGGGCCATGTAAATATTGAAAAGATTGTGGCTCAAAATCAGCCGGGTGAGGGAGAATTGTCTTAGGGGTTGATCTGAAGTAAGCTGAGGCCACCGCTTGGGTCGGATCTTTCAAAAAGGATAAAAACCAAGCAGGCACTTTCCCCAAAGACCCAACATCTGCAATCTCTGTAGTAATGTGGAGTGGGAGATGGTGTCAAGGGCTGCAGAAAGATCTAATCAGATCAGAGCCCCACCTTTCCACCCCCATACATAATTTCTCTAATATCCCACGTGGCTTTAGCTCTGTTGGAGCCCTGGATGGACTTTGTGCAGAAGCTGGTGGGACTCAGGGTATTTGGTGAGCTGCTTGTTCACCGTGGCCTCAGTTAGTTTGGTGAACATCAGGAACAGAGAGACAGGCCGATCCTTAGAGTTAGAACTGCTGTGACTACTGGAGCAGACCTCTGGAAGTAATGTTGTCTAAAACTCTCTGATTGGCTGCAGGCTGGGGTGCAACAGAGGGCAAGAACAAGAAGGTTGGGCTTGGATGTGTCCCAGAGTAATTACCAGAGTCTGGGATGAACTCAAACATCCCACCCATCATTTTGCTTATTCATAAATACGCCAGGTGTGCTCAGATGTGGGACCCGTGCTCGCTGCACCACTGGAATCAAGTCGCACCCTAGAGTCAGAGCTCAGATGTGGGTTCCGTGCTCGCTGCACCACTGGAATGAAGCCGCACCCTACAGTCAAGGCCCAGATAGGGTGAAACCGGTCTTGGGTTGATTGTGTTCTGGTTTAGAAAGGATCTGGATTGGCTCTTCAGGCTGGACTGCCCTATTGGAAGAAGTCTAAAGCTGATTTGCCTATGTCTGCTTCCTGTTTGAGGTGGCATTGTGGGCCAACAACCAATTGATCTCCCTCTCCGGCTTGGCCCGGTGAGGACCTGGACGTGAGCCGGAGTCTAGTGAGGAATAGGATGTGATCAGGGCCTGTTGAGGACCAGGACGTGAGCCAAGGCCTTGTGAGGACCTGGACGCGAGCCGGGGCCTGGTATGGACCAGGACGTGAGCCGGAGCCTGGAGAGGACCAGAACATGAGCCGGAGCCTGGTGAGGACCAGGACACAAGCCAGGGCCTTGTGAGGACCAGGACGTGAGCCCGAGCCTGGTAGGGACCTGGATGTGAGCCAGAGTCTAGTGAGGATGAGGATATGATCAGGGCCTGGTGAAGACTGAGATGTGAGCCGGGCCTTGTGAGGAACAGGACGTGGGCTGGGGCCTAGTAAGGACCAGAAAATGAGCCTGGGCCTTGTGAGGATAAGGATATGTGCCAGGGCCTGGTGGATCAGGACGTGAGCCTTGGCCTGGTATGGACCAGCACATGAGCAGGGGCTTGGTGGACCAGGACGTGAGGCGGGGCCTTGTGAGGACCAGGACGTGAGCCAAGGCCTTGTGAGGACCAGGATGTGAGCCGTGCCATGGGAGGACCAGGACATGAGCCGGGGCCTTGTGAGGATGAGGATGTGTGCCAGGGCCTGCTATGGACCAGCATGTGTGCAGGGGTCATGTGGACCAGGACGTGAGCCAGGGCCTTGTGAGGAACATGATGTGAGCCAGGGCATTGTGAGGACAAGGACGTGAGCCAGGGCCTTGTGAGGACCAGGACGTGAGCCATTGCCTTGTGAAGACCAGGACTAGAGCCAGGGCCTTGTGAGGACCAGGATGTGAGCTGGGGCCTGGAAGACCAGGATGTGAGCCGGGCCTTGTGAGGACCAGGACGTGAGCTGGTGCATTGTGAGGACCAGGATATGAGCTGGGACCTTGTGAGGACCAGGACGTGAGCTGGTGCATTGTGAGGACCAGGACGTGAGCCAGGGCCTTGTGAGGACCAGGATGTGAGACGGGGCCTTGTGAGGACCAGGTCATGAGCCAGGGCCTTGTGTGGACCAGGATGTAAGCATGGGCCTGGTAGACCGGAACGTGAGCCAGGGTCTGGTGGACCACGACATGACCCAGGGCCTTGTAGGGACCAGGGTGCGAGCCAGGGCCTTGTGAGGACCAGCACGTGAGCCGAGGCCTGGTGGACCAGGACATGAGCCGGGGCCTTGTGAGGACCAGGACGTGAGCGTGGGCCTTGTGGTCCTTGTGAGGACCAGGACGTGAGCGTGGGCCTGGTAGACCAGGACCTGAGCTGGGGTCTGGTGGACCAGGACGTGACCCGGGACCTTGTGAGGACCAGGACGTGAGCCAGGGCCTTGTGAGGACCAGGACATGAGCTGGGGCCTTGTGAGGACCAGGACGTGAGCCAGGGCTTTGTGAGGACCAGAACGTGAGCCGGGCCTTGTGAGGATCAGGACATGAGCCAGGGCCTTGTGAGGACCAGGACGTGAGCCATGGTATTTGTCAGGACCAGGACGTGAGCCATTGCCTTGTGAAGACCAGGACTAGAGAGCCAGGGCCTTGTGATGACCAGGATGTGTGCCGAGGCCTGGCAGACCAGGATGTGAGCCAGCGCCTTGTGAAGATCAGGACGTGAGCTGGGGCCTTGTGAGGACCAGGAAGTGAGCTGGGGCCTTGTGAGGACTAGGATGCGAGCAAGGACCTTGTGAGGACCAGGACGTGAGCTGGTGCATTGTGAGGATCAGGACATGAGCCAGGGCCTTGTGAGGACCAGGACATGAGCCATGGCCTTGTGAGGACCAGGACGTGAGCCATTGCCTTGTGAAGACCAGGACTAGAGCCAGGGCCTTGTGAGGACCAGGATGTGAGCCGGGGCCTGGAGGACCAGGATGTGAGCCGGCACCTTGTGAAGACCAGGACGTGAGCTGCGCCCTTGTGAGGATCTAGGACATGAGCTGGGGCCTTGTGAGGACCAGGACGTGAGCTGGTGCGTTGTGAGGACCAGGACGGGAGCCAGTGCCTTGTGAGGACCAGGATGTGAGACAGGGCCTTGTGAGGACCAGGTCATGAGCCAGGGCCTTGTGTGGACCAGGATGTGAGCTGGAGCCTGGTGGACCAGGACATGAGCCGGGGCCTTGTGAGGACCAGGACGTGAGCGTGGGCCTTGTGGACCTTGTGAGGACCAGGACGTGAGCGTGGGCCTGGTAGACCAGGACCTGAGCTGGGGTCTGGTGGACCAGGACGTGACCCGGGACCTTGTGAGGACCAGGACGTGAGCCAGGGCCTTGTGAGGACCAGGACATGAGCTGGGGCCTTGTGAGGACCAGAACGTGAGCCGGGGCCTTGTGGGGATCAGGACATGAGCCAGGGCCTTGTGAGGACCAGGACATGAGCCATGGCCTTGTGAGGACCAGGACGTGAGCCATTGCCTTGTGAAGACCAGGACTAGAGCCAGGGCCTTGTGAGGACCAGGATGTGAGCCGGGGCCTGGAGGACCAGGATGTGAGCCGGCACCTTGTGAAGACCAGGACGTGAGCTGCGCCCTTGTGAGGATCTAGGACATGAGCTGGGGCCTTGTGAGGACCAGGAAGTGAGCTGGGGCCTTGTGAGGACCAGGATGCGAGCAGGGACCTTGTGAGGACCAGGACGTGAGCTGGTGCGTTGTGAGGACCAGGACGTGAGCCAGTGCCTTGTGAGGACCAGGATGTGAGACAGGGCCTTGTGAGGACCAGGTCATGAGCCAGGGCCTTGTGTGGACCAGGACATGAGCCGGGGCCTGTTGGAACAGGATGTGAGCTGGAGCCTGGTGGACCAGGACGCGTGCCGGGCCTTGTGAGGACCAGGACGCAAGCATGGGCCTGGTAGACCGGGATGTGAGCCAGGGTCTGGTGGACCACGACATGACCTGGGCCTTGTGGGGACCAGGACGCGAGCCAGGGCCTTGTGATGACCAGGACGTGAGCTGGAGATTGGTAAACCAGGACGTGAGCTGGGGCCTGGTGGACCGGGATGTGAGCCAGGGCCTTGTGAGGACCAGGATGTGAGCCAAGGCCTGGTGGACCAGGACATGAGCCGGGGCCTTGTGAGGACCAGGACGTGAGCGTGGGCCTTGTGGTCCTTGTGAGGACCAGGACGTGAGCATGGGCCTGGTAGACCATGAACTGAGCTTGGGTCTGGTGGACCAGGACGTGACCCAGGACCTTGTGAGGACCAGGATGTGAGCCAGGGCCTTGTGAGGACCAGGACATGAGCTGGGGCCTTGTGAGGACCAGGACGTGAGCCGGGGCCTTGTGAGGACCAGGACGTGAGCCGGGGCCTTATGAGGATCAGGACATGAGCCAGGGCCTTATGAGGACCATGACGTGAGCCAGGGCCTTGTGAGGACCAGGATGTGAGCCAGGGCCTTGTGAGGACCAGGACATGAGCTGGGGCCTTGTGAGGACCAGGACGTGAGCTGGGGCCTTGTGAGGACCAGGACGTGAGCCAGGGCCTTATGAGGATCAGGACATGAGCCAGGGCCTTGTGAGGACCAGGACGTGAGCCAGGTCCTTGTGAGGACCAGGACGTGAGCTGGGGCCTTGTTAGGACCAGGATGGGAGACGGGACCTGGTAGACCAGGATCCTGAGCCAGCTCTCACTCCCTTGGAGAGGCCAGACTAAACACATGGTTTGTTCTCTCTTGCAGGACCAGGGAAGGGTCAGTCCAGAGATCCAAGGATACCAGAGACTGGGGCGCCCCCTGTTTTTCCTTGTATTTCTCCCTGAAATAGATAAAACTGTGTGAAATCTCCTTGAGAGAGATTCATATTATCACAGATCTCACTGGACTCACAATCAGCAGAAAGAGGCTGAGAATGAACGTCCTTGCATGTGAACTGTTCTACTCTTATCTGCCACGATGCCCTGGGAAGTACCAATTATTTCCGAAGAGTGATCCCCCGAATATTCATGCCTGTACTTTCATGTGATACGTAAGTGCATTCTGGGGGTTGTAGTCTTGGTTACTTCACTAAAGACAGTGGTTTAAAAAATAAATTCCATGCTTGGAGGAGATGTGTGCCTTTGTCAGGAGCCATCTAAGGCTCTGTGATAACTCCGGATACTTTTCAAAAACGCTGATTATGAGCTCTTAAAATAAAATGATATGTCTGGAAAGGAGCATCTCTGGGCGGTGAGAGCAGCGGCTGAGGCGGTCCACATTCTTCATACCAAGAGAACAGGACAGGCCTCACCTCCTACCCCTACAGGGCAGGTTTCATCCCAGCAGACAACACGCCTCCACTCCTCTGCATCTCCCTGGACAGGCCTCAACCACTCTGCACCCCTCCCAGATACGCCTCAACTCCTCTGCACCCCCAGCCCAGGACAGGTACCACCTCTTCTGCACCCCTGGACAGGCATCACCTGCGCTTCACCCCCTGAACAGGACATGCTTCACCTCCTCTGCACCGCGGACAGGACTCGCCTCCTCTGCTCCCCCTGGACAGGCATCTCCCCTGCAACCCTCAGGACAGGCCTCACCTCCTCTTCACCCCGGAACAGGCCTCACCTCCTCTGCAGGCACCGGGACAGGCCTCACCTCCTCTGCACCCCTGGACAGGCATCTCCTCTGCACCCCAGAGGACAGGCATCACCTCCTCTGCACCCCTGGACAGGCCACACCTCCTCTGCATCCCATGGAACAGGCCTCAACTCTTCTGCATCAGCTTATCAGGCCTCATCACCTCTGCACCCCTGGACAGGCCTCACCTCCTCTACACCCCCTGGACAGGCCACTTCCTCTCCTTCCCTGGGGAGGCTTCACCTCCTCTGCCCCTCTTGGACAGGCATCACCTTCTTTGCAACCCCCTGAAAAGGACATACCTCCCCTCCTTTGCACCCTTTGGACAAGCCTCTCCTCCGCTGTACCCCCCAGACAGGCCTCACCTCCTCTGCACCCCGAACAGGTCTCACCTCCTCTGCACCCATGGACAGGCCTCACATCCTCTGCACCCCTGGACAGGCCTCACCTCCTCTACACCCCCGGACTGGCCTTGCCTCCTCTGCTCCCCCTGGACAGGCATCTCCCCTGCACCACTCAGGACTGGCCTCACCTCCTCTTCACGCCGGAACAGGCCTCACCTCCTCTGCACACCCCGGGACAGGCCACACCTCCTCTGCACACCCAGGACAGGCCTCACCTCTTCTGCTCCCCCTGGACAGGCATCTCCTCTGCAACCCTCAGGACAGGCATCACCTCCTCTGCACCCCTGGACAGGCCACACTTCCTCTGCAACCCCGTGGAACAGGCCTCAACTCTTCTGCATCAGCTTCGCAGGCCTCAACTCCTCTACATCCCCTGGACAGGCCACTTCCTCTCCTCCCCCTGGGGAGGCTTCACCTCCTCTGCTCCCCCTGGACAGGCCTCACCTCCTCTACACCCCTGGACAGGCCTCGCCTCCTCTGCACTCCTCTGGACAGGCCTCTCCTCCTCTGCACCCCCTGGACAGGCCTCACCTCTGCACCCCTGGACAGGCCTTTCCTCCTCTGCCCCCTGGACAGGCCTCACCTCCTCTGCACCCCTGGACAGGCCTCTCGGTGCTTCTCCCAGGAGCTCTCGGTGAAGGATTCTCATTAAGGACAGAGGAGCCCAGACTTCATTCCACCCCATACAGCACCTATCACTCCGCCCTGAGCCTCGCGGCGCTATGCACAGTCCCCCGAAGAGAGACACTGCTCCCCTGGATAGGCCTCACTTCCTCTGCACCACTGGACAGGCCTCACCTCCTCTGCACCCCGAACAGGCATCTCCTCCTCTACCCCTTGGACAGGCCTTTCCTCCTCTGCACCCCTGGACAGGCTTCTCCTCCTATGTATCCCTGGACAGGCCTCGCCTCCTCTGCACCCCTGGACAGGTCTCACATCCTCTGCAACCCTGGACAGGCCTCACATCCTCTGCAACCCTGGACAGGCCTCACCTCCTCTGCACTCCTCTGGACAGGCCTCTCCCGCTCTGCACCCCCTGGACAGGCCTCACCTCCTCTGCACCCCTGGACAGGCCTCACCTTCTCTGTACCCCGCGTCAGGCCTCACTTCCTCTGCACCCCTGGACTGGCATTGCCTCCTCTGCACTCCCCTGGACAGGCCTCTCCTGCTCTGCACCCCCTGAACAGGCCTCACCTCCTCTGCACCCCTGGACAGGCCTCACCTTCTCTGTACCCCGGGACAGGCCTCACCTCCTCTGCACGCACCGGGACAAACCTCAACTCTTCTGCACGTCCGGGACAAGCATCTCCTCTGCACCCCTCAGGACAGGCATCACCTCCTCTGCACCCCTGGACAGGCCACACCTCCTCTGCACCCCCGTGGAACAGGCCTCAACTCTTCTGCATCAGCTTCGCAGGCCTCATCACCGCTGCACCCCTGGACAGGCCACTTCCTCTCCTCCACCTGGGGAGGCTTCACCTCCTCGGCACCTCTTGGACAGGTGTCACCTTCTTTGCAACCCTGAAAAGGACATACCTCACCTTCTTTGCACCCTTTGGCCAAGCCTCACCTCCGCTGTACCCCCCAGGACAGGCCTCACCTCCTCTGCACCCCGGACAGGCCTCTACTCCTCTGCACCCTTGGACAGGCCTCACATCCTCTGCACCCCTGGACAGGCCTCACCTCCTCTGCACCCCCGGACTGGCCTCGCCTCCTCTGCACTCCTCTGGACAGGCCTCTATTCCTCTGCATCCCCTGGACAGGCCTCACCTCCTCTGTACCCCCAGGACAGGCCTCATCTCTTCTGCACCCCTGGACAGGCCTCAACTCCTCTGCACCCATGGACAGGCCTCGCCTCCTCTGCACTCCTCTGGACAGGCCGTTCCTGCTCTGCACCCCTGGACAGGCCTTTCCTCCTCTGCCCCCTGGACAGGCCTCACCTCCTCTCCACCCCTGGACAGGCCTCTTGGTGCTTCTCCCAGGAGCTCTCGGTGAAGGATTCTCATTAAGGACAGAGGAGCCCAGACTACATTCCACCCCATACAGCGCTTCTCACTCCGCCCTGAGCCTCGCGGCGCTATGCACAGTCCCCCGAAGAGAGATACTGCTCCCCTGGATAGGCCTCACCTCTTCTGCACCACTGGACAGGCCTCACCTCCTCTGTACTCCGGACAGGCCTCTCCTCCTCTGCCCCTTGGACAGGCCTTTCCTTCTCTGCACCCCTGGACAGGCCTCTCCTCCTCTGCACCCCTGGACAGGCCTCACCTCCTCTGTACCCCTGGACAGGCCTCATGTCCTCTGCACCCCTGGACAGGCCTTACCTCCTCTGCACCCCTGGACTGGCCTCCCCTTCTCTGCACTCCTCTGGACAGGCCTCTCCTTCTCTGCACCCCCTGGACAGGCCTCACCTCCTCTACACCCCCTGTAGAGGTCTCACCTCCTCTGCACCCCTGGACAGCCCTCCCCTCCTCTGTACCCCTGGACAGGCCTTTCCTCCTCTTCACTCCTGGACAGGCCTCTCCTCCTCTGTACCCCTGGATAGGCCTCGCCTTCTCTGCACCCCTGGACAGGCCTCTCCTCCTCTGCACCCCCTGGACAGGCCCCACCTCCTCTGCACCCCTGGAGAGGCCTAAGCTCCTCTGCACCCCTGGACAGGCCTCAACTCCTCTGCACCCCTGAACAGGCCTCACCTCCTCCGCTCCCCTGGACAGGCCTCACCTCCTCTGCACCCCTGGACAGGCCTCACCTCTTCTATACCTCTGAACAGGCCTCTCCTCCTCCACACTCCTGGACAGGCCTCTCCTCCTCTGCAACCCTGGACAGGCCTCATCGCCTCTGCTCCTCTGGACAGGCCTCTCCTCCTCTGCTCCCCTGGACAGGCCTCACCTCCTCCGCTCTCCTGAACAGGCCTCTCCTCCTCTGCACCCCATGGACAGGCCTCTCCTCCTCTGCTCCCCTGGACAGGCCTCAACTCCTCTGCACCCCTGGACAGGCCTCTCCTCCTCTGCCCCTGGGCAGGTATCTCCTCCTCTGCACACCTGGACAGGCCTCATCTCTTCTATACCTGTGAACAGGCCTCTCCTCCTCCGCTCTCCTGAACAGGCCTCTCCTCCTCTGCACCCCATGGACAGGCCTCTCCTCCTCTGCTCCCCTGGACAGGCCTCTCCTCCTCTGCACCCCTGGACAGGCCTCTCCTCCTCTGCCCCTGGACAGGTATCTCCTCCTCTGCACACCTGGACAGGCCTCATCTCTTCTATACCTGTGAACAGGCCTCTCCTCCTCCACACTCCTGGACAGGCCTCACCTCCTCTGCACCCCTGACCAGCCCTCACCTCTTCTATACCTCTGAACAGGCCTCTCCTCCTCCGCACTCCTGGACAGGCCTCATCGCCTCTGCTCCTCTAGACAGGCCTCACCTCCTCTGTACCCCTGGTCAGGCCTCACCTCCTCTGCACCCCTGAACAGGCCTTACCTCCTCTGCACCCCTGGACAGGCCTCTCCTCCCCTGCCCCTGGACAGACATCTCCTTCACTGCACCCCTGGACAGGCCTCACCTCTTCTATACCTCTGAACAGGCCTCTCCTCCTCTGCACCCCTGGACAGGCCTCTCCTCCTCTGCACCCCTGGACAGGCCTCGCCTCCTCTGCACCCCTGGACAGGTCTCACATCCTCTGCAACCCTGGACAGGCCTCACATCCTCTGCAACCCTGGACAGGCCTCACCTCCTCTGCACTCCTCTGGACAGGCCTCTCCCGCTCTGCACCCCCTGGACAGGCCTCACCTCCTCTGCACCCCTGGACAGGCCTCACCTTCTCTGTACCCCGGGTCAGGCCTCACTTCCTCTGCACCCCTGGACTGGCATTGCCTCCTCTGCACCCCCTGGACAGGCCTCACCTCCTCTGCACCCCTGGACAGGCCTCACCTTCTCTGTACCCCGGGACAGGCCTCACCTCCTCTGCACGCACCGGGACAAACCTCAACTCTTCTGCACGTCCGGGACAAGCATCTCCTCTGCACCCCTCAGGACAGGCATCACCTCCTCTGCACCCCTGGACAGGCCACACCTCCTCTGCACCCCCGTGGAACAGGCCTCAACTCTTCTGCATCAGCTTCGCAGGCCTCATCACCGCTGCACCCCTGGACAGGCCACTTCCTCTCCTCCCCCTGGGGAGGCTTCACCTCCTCGGCACCTCTTGGACAGGTGTCACCTTCTTTGCAACCCTGAAAAGGACATACCTCACCTTCTTTGCACCCTTTGGCCAAGCCTCACCTCCGCTGTACCCCCCAGGACAGGCCTCACCTCCTCTGCACCCCGGACAGGCCTCTACTCCTCTGCACCCTTGGACAGGCCTCACATCCTCTGCACCCCCGGACTGGCCTCTCCTCCTCTGCACTCCTCTGCACTCCTCTGGACAGGCCTCTATTCCTCTGCATCCCCTGGACAGGCCTCACCTCCTCTGTACCCCCAGGACAGGCCTCATCTCTTCTGCACCCCTGGACAGGCCTCACCTCCTCTGCACCCATGGACAGGCCTCGCCTCCTCTGCACTCCTCTGGACAGGCCGTTCCTGCTCTGCACCCCTGGACAGGCCTTTCCTCCTCTGCCCCCTGGACAGGCCTCACCTCCTCTCCACCCCTGGACAGGCCTCTTGGTGCTTCTCCCAGGAGCTCTCGGTGAAGGATTCTCATTAAGGACAGAGGAGCCCAGACTACATTCCACCCCATACAGCGCTTCTCACTCCGCCCTGAGCCTCGCGGCGCTATGCACAGTCCCCCGAAGAGAGATACTGCTCCCCTGGATAGGCCTCACCTCTTCTGCACCACTGGACAGGCCTCACCTCCTCTGTACCCCGGACAGGCCTCTCCTCCTCTGCCCCTTGGACAGGCCTTTCCTTCTCTGCACCCCTGGACAGGCCTCTCCTCCTCTGCACCCCTGGACAGGCCTCACCTCCTCTGTACCCCTGGACAGGCCTCATGTCCTCTGCACCCCTGGACAGGCCTTACCTCCTCTGCACCCCTGGACTGGCCTCCCCTTCTCTGCACTCCTCTGGACAGGCCTCTCCTTCTCTGCACCCCCTGGACAGGCCTCACCTCCTCTACACCCCCTGTAGAGGTCTCACCTCCTCTGCACCCCTGGACAGCCCTCCCCTCCTCTGTACCCCTGGACAGGCCTTTCCTCCTCTTCACTCCTGGACAGGCCTCTCCTCCTCTGTACCCCTGGATAGGCCTCGCCTTCTCTGCACCCCTGGACAGGCCTCTCCTCCTCTGCACCCCCTGGACAGGCCCCACCTCCTCTGCACCCCTGGAGAGGCCTAAGCTCCTCTGCACCCCTGGACAGGCCTCAACTCCTCTGCACCCCTGAACAGGCCTCACCTCCTCCGCTCCCCTGGACAGGCCTCACCTCCTCTGCACCCCTGGACAGGCCTCACCTCTTCTATATCTCTGAACAGGCCTCTCCTCCTCCACACTCCTGGACAGGCCTCTCCTCCTCTGCAACCCTGGACAGGCCTCATCGCCTCTGCTCCTCTGGACAGGCCTCTCCTCCTCTGCTCCCCTGGACAGGCCTCACCTCCTCCGCTCTCCTGAACAGGCCTCTCCTCCTCTGCACCCCATGGACAGGCCTCTCCTACTCTGCTCCCCTGGACAGGCCTCAACTCCTCTGTACCCCTAGTCAGGCCTCTCCTCCTCTGCACCCCTGGACAGGCCTCTCCTCCTCTGCACCCCTGGACAGGCCTCTCCTCCTCTGCCCCTGGACAGGTATCTCCTCCTCTGCACACCTGGACAGGCCTCATCTCTTCTATACCTGTGAACAGGCCTCTCCTCCTCCACACTCCTGGACAGGCCTCACCTCCTCTGCACCCCTGACCAGGCCTCACCTCTTCTATACCTCTGAACAGGCCTCTCCTCCTCCGCACTCCTGGACAGGCCTCATCGCCTCTGCTCCTCTAGACAGGCCTCACCTCCTCTGTATCCCTGGTCAGGCCTCACCTCCTCTGCACCCCTGAACAGGCCTTACCTCCTCTGCACCCCTGGACAGGCCTCTCCTCCCCTGCCCCTGGACAGACATCTCCTCCTCTGCACCCCTGGACAGGCCTCACCTCTTCTATACCTCTGAACAGGCCTCTCCTCCTCTGCACCCCTGGACAGGCCTCTCCTCCTCTGCACCCCTGGACAGGCCTCACCTCCTCGGCACCCCTGGACATGCTTCTCCTCCTCTGCACCCCTGGAGAGGCCACGCTTCCTCTGCACCCCTGGACAGGCCTCTCCTCCTCTGCACCCCTGGACAGCCCTCATCTCCTCTGCACCCCTGGCCTGGCCTCACCTCCTCTGACCCCTGGCCAGGCCTCACCTCCTCAGCACCCCTGGACAGGCCTCTCCTCCTCTGCCCCTCCTCTGGACAGACCTCACCTCCTCTGCACCCCTGGCCAGGCCTCACCTCCTCTGACCCCTGGACAGGCATCACCTCCTCTGCACCCCTGGACAGACCTCACCTCCTCTGCACCCCTGGTCAGGCCTCACCTCCTCTGCGCCTCTGGACAGGCCTCTCCTCCTCTGCACCCCCTGGACAGGCCTCTCCTCCTCCGCTCCCCTGGACAGGCCTCACCTCCTCCGCTCTCTTGGACAGGCCTCTCCTCCTCTGCACCCCCTGGACAGGCTTCTCCTCCTCTGCTCCCCTGGACAGGCCTCAACTCCTCTGCACCCCTGGACAGGCCTCTCCTCCTCCGCTCCCCTGGACAGGCCTCAACTCCTCTGCAACCCTGGACAGGCCTCGCCTCCTCTGCACCCCTGGAGAGGCCTCAACTCCTCTGCACCCCTGGACAGGCCTCTCCTCCTCTGCACCCCTGGACAGGCCTCACCTCCTCTGCACCCCTGGACAGGCCTCAGCTCCTCTGCACTCCTGGACAGGCCTCACCTCCTCTGACCCTCCTCTGGACAGGCCTCACCTCCTTTGCTCCCCTGGACAGGTCTCCCCTCCTCTGCACCCTTGGAAAGGCCTAACATCCTCTGCACCCCTGGACAGGCCTCACCTCCTCCGATCCCCTGGACAGGCCTCACCTCCTCTGCGCCTCTGGACAGGTCTCCCCTCCTCTGCACCCCTGGACAGGCCTCACCTCCTCCGTTCTCCTGGACAGGCCTCACCTCCTCTGCACCCCTGGACAGGCCTCTCGTCGTCTGCACCCCCTGGACAGGCCTCTCCTCCTCCGCTCCCCTGGACAGGCCTGAACTCCTCTGCACCCCTGGACAGGCCTCTCCTCCTCTGCACCCCTGGACAGGCCTCGCCTCCTCTGCATCCCTGAACAGGCCTCTCTTCTTCTGCACCCCTGGACAGGCCTCGCCTCCTCTGCATCCCTGCACAGGCCTCTCCTCCTCTGCACCCCTGGACAGGCCTCCCCTCCTCTGCACCCCTGGACAGGCCTCACCTCCTCTGCACCCCTGGACAGGCCTCAGCTCCTCTGCACTCCTGGACAGGCCTCACCTCCTCTGACCCTCCTCTGGACAGGCCTCACCTCCTTTGCTCCCCTGGACAGGTCTCCCCTCCTCTGCACCCTTGGACAGGCCTAACATCCTCTGCACCCCTGGACAGGCCTCACCTCCTCCGATCCCCTGGACAGGCCTCACCTCCTCTGCGCCTCTGGACAGGTCTCACCTCCTCTGCAGCCCTGGACAGGCCTCTCCTCGTCTGCACCCCCTGGACAGGCCTCACCTCCTCTGCACCCCTGGACAGGCCTCTCCTCCTCTGCACCGCTGGACAGGCCTCTCCTCCTCTGCACCCCTGGACAGGCCTCCCCTCCTCTGCACCCCTGGACAGGCCTCACCTCCTCTGCATCCCTGCACAGGCCTCTCTTCCTCTGCACCCCTGGACAGGCCTCGCCTCCTCTGCATCCCTGCACAGGCCTCTCCTCCTCTGCACCCCTGGACAGGCCTCCCCTCCTCTGCACCCCTGGACAGGCCTCACCTCCTCTGCACCCCTGGACAGGCCTCAGCTCCTCTGCACTCCTGGACAGGCCTCACCTCCTCTGACCCTCCTCTGGACAGGCCTCACCTCCTTTGCTCCCCTGGACAGGTCTCCCCTCCTTTGCACCCTTGGACAGGCCTAACATCCTCTGCACCCCTGGACAGGCCTCACCTCCTCCGATCCCCTGGACAGGCCTCACCTCCTCTGCGCCTCTGGACAGGCCTCACCTCCTCTGCACCCCTGGACAGGCCTCTCCTCGTCTGCACCCCCTGGACAGGCCTCTCCTCCTCCGCTCCCCTGGACAGGCCTCAACTCCTCTGCACCCCTGGACAGGCCTCTCCTCCTCTGCACCCCTGGACAGGCCTCTCCTCCCCTGCCCCACTGGACAGGCCTCTCCTCCTCTGCACCCCTGGACAGGCCTCATCTCTTCTGCACCCCTGGACAGGCCTCACCTCCTCTGCACCCCTGGACAGGCCTCCCCTCCTCTGCACCCCTGGACAGGCCTCACCTCCTCTGTACCCCTGTACAGGCCTCTCCTCCTCTGCACCCCTGGACAGGCCTCACCTCCTTTGCACCCCTGGACAGGCCTCACCTCCTCCTCTCCTCACTCAGGCTCATCAGCAGGAAGAGCTGAGCTCTCCTGACCTCACCATGAATGGGGGGGGGGGGGGGGGTGGTTTGGGGCAAGGGGGGTGGGGAATCTGATCCATGGATTCATAAATTGCAGGCAAGTGAGTTAGCAGCTCTCCTACCTGAGCAGAAACCTGTCCAGGCTCTCTCCTCCTCCTGGCGGCAGATCTGGAGTCTGAGGGGGGGTCTGTGGATCTGAAGATGGAGGTAACTGCAAACATAGACAGACAGGGCTCCTTCCTCCTCTGCTGCAGGCTGAACACACCAGGAGAGACAGGAAAAGATGTCATCACCGCTGCTGGTGCTGTCTCTGCCACCGCTGACCCGGAAGAGGAAACCCTTCTCACTTTCATCCAAAGTGCAGCTCAGTGGGTTTCATCAGTAGACGAGGAGCGCCCTCTGGTGGCCGCTGACGAAACCGCCGCCTCCAGGCTCCAGCAGTGAATACATTTCACACAAACAAGTGCAGGGCCTCACACTTGGCTGCTGTGAAAAAGTATTTATAGCTTCACTTCAGACAAGCATCTTCCAATCAATGATGTAGGGGACTAAAAAGTATTTACAGAAAGGTGACAACTGGAAGAGGCAGTCTGTATTTCAATGAATAAATCTGTATTTCAATGAATATATGAGTATTTCGGTCAGTTTTGCAATTAAACTGGACAACTTATTTTTTTTTTTTAAATAATTTATTTGCAGGTTTTTCAAATCCACAGCGTGGTACATAGGAAAGTAAACAGAGAAAAATGCCAGGGAGTTTTAAACACCAGATCAATTAAAATTTGACATAGGTCATGTGTCAAAGCGACAATTAAAGGAACAGTTTATTTCCAATTTTTCCGTGTCTGTCGCTTATTCCTTATATTTGATACAGTTTTATATCCTCGAACAAGATTGAAATGTAGGCCCTAATTAGATCTTGAGTTTCTAGTTTAAGAGCACAACTGTCTTCTAAATTATTAAGATAGCGGCCTCTTCCAGGCTTTGTTGTTTTCTTTACAGTAACCACCTCCCTCTCTCAACAAAGATTCACTGAAAAAAAAAGCAATTTATCTTTGAAACAATAAATTTCTAAGATATAGATATTAAGTATGAACCCGAAATTTCTCACACAGTTTGCATTGTATCATGAAAATGAGTGGGTATTACTGGTCTGACGAACAGGGGAGGGGCATTTCCTTACTCGAAAATATTGTTCTCCTTCACAGAGGCCCCTATATCATAGCACGCTCGTCATCAGAGCATCGTTGATTAGTGAGTGTGTCAACTATTTGTAGCATTGTCATGCAAGCAGCCTTGAATGCCTCGACAGCGAAATTAGTTTGGATGTGCATACATCAGAGCCCTCAAGCGTCACCCATCACGAGTGACACTAACACATTTAGAGGTCGTGCTGAGGTCTCACTCAAACCTGGCCCATTCTTCCAAACTATGGGGATAAACTAGAACTTCACACGTGACTACTCCGCACAGAGCAGACCCTCTGTCCCACATTTTGTTGGCAAACCTTTTCTCATATTTCACCATGAGTACTAAAACAGTTCAGTAGAATGTTAAATTGAATGTCTATTTTAGTGAGACTTGGTTGTTAATTTTTTCACTTTACATTTGTTCTGTTCATGTCTATAAATTCAGGAATGTCTCTTCCTTTGGAATTGTCAAAGTCAATGTCAAACACCGCTCCCTGTGTCTTTTTAATACCTCAATTCTTTATTGATTTTTCATATACAATGAGCATATAACAGGGATGGAAGTTTATCGACTCAGCAGAGTCTAAGATACTGCGTTAACTAGAACTGGTGAGATGACATTGATAACAGGAAAAACAATAAATAAGATAACCCGTCCAGATAGAGGTGATGTGGCCCAGAAGATCCAGCAGATTATCAGGGAAGGAGGACGAAGGGGAACACGAGGGGAAGGGACGTGGGAACAGGAGAGAATAGTCAGTGTGCCAGGCCCATCGTCACCACCATATGTGCTTTATAGACCCACTCCGTCATCCAGTGCCAGTGGTGTAGGAACTTGAAATAACTGAATTTCAACCTGACCACCTTGAGGAAACTGCCTTGGTCTTTCCAAAGGTCGTGCCAGTCCTGCTCCGAGAGTGAGAGGCCCAGTCTCTACTCCACAAACAGCATAAAGTGTGGGCAGTGGTGCTCGAAAAAAGGCTGTTCATAGCTGTAACATACAATCCCACCATAGTGTCCTTGTATCCTTTCCGCATCAGGATATAATGCAACATTGGGTCAGTGTTAGACCTGGCACCTTTGACGTGGGTCGTCCTTCCATTTTTCTCTTTTGTCTCCTCTGTGTTTGCTGGTGTTAGATGCTCTAGGCGCTGTGCCACTGCCATAAAGTGCCACAGCGCGAATGCTCCCTATTGTAAATTGACTGTATGAATTAGTATAATCCTAATTGACCCAAGGAACATGACAGGAAATTAGAATTTAGTATGCCTGAGCTCCGAATATTAAAGTGCATGTTTTATTGATGATTATTTTTATATTCTGTCAATCAATCAATCATTTCCATTTATAGAGCGCGCTACTCACCCGTGAGGGTCTCAAGGCGCTGGGGGGTGGGTGGGGGGGTGCTGCTACTGCTCGAAAAGCCAGGTCTTAATGTGCTTCCCTTCCTGAAGCTGAGATGGTCTTGAGTCAGTCGTAGGTAAATGGGGAGGAAGTTCCAGGTCTTCGCTGCCAGGTAGGAGAATGATCTTCCCCCGGTGGTGGTTCTGCGAATCCGTGGGACGAGGGCGAGGCTGGTGGAGCGAAGCTGGCGGGTGGGGGTGTAGAACGAGAGGCGGCCGTTGAGGTTTTTGGGGCCCATGTTGTGGAGCTCTTTGTGTGCATGGGTGAGCAGTCTGAACGTTAATCTTTTGTTGACGGGGAGCCAGTGGAGGTTCCTCAGGTGGGTGGATATTTGGCTGTGGCGAGGGATGTTGAGGATGAGTTGTGCGGAGGCGTTCTGTATGCGCTGGAGGCGATTCTGAAGTTTGGCAGTGGTTCCTGCGTATAGGGCGTTCCCGTAGTCCAGCTGGCTGGTGACGAGGGCCTCGGTGACTGTTCTTCTGGTTTCTGTGGGGATCCATCGGAAGATCTTTCGAAGCATGCGCAGGGTGTTGAAGCATGAGGATGAGACGGCGTTGACTTGTTTGGTCATTGTGAGGGAAGAGTCCAGGATGAATCCCAGGTTGCGTGCGTGGTCCGTGGGTGTCGGTGCGGGGCCCAGCGCCGAGGGCCACCAGGAGTCGTCCCAGGCAGATGGGGATTGTCCGAGGATGAGGACCTCTGTCTTGTCCGAGTTGAGCTTAAGACGGCTGAGCTTCATCCATTCTGCTACCTCTTTCATACCTTCCTGAAGGTTGGTTTTGGCGATCGCAGGGTCCTTGGTGAGGGAGAGTATCAGCTGGGTGTCGTCGGCGTAGGAAATGATGTTGATGTTGTGTTTTCGTTCGATGGTGGCGAGGGGGGCCCTGTAGATGTTGAAGAGTGTTGGACTGAGTGAGGATCCTTGAGGCATGCCGCAGATGATCTCGGTGGCCGCGGAACAGAAGGGGGGAGGCGGACTCTCTGGGTTCTGAGGAACAAAGTGACCCATTCCAGGGCCTTTCCTTGGATTCCAGTGTCGTCGAGGCGGTGTATTAGGGTGCGGTGGCAGACGGTGTCAAAGGCCGCTGAGAGGTCTAGGAGGATGAGGGCAGCTGTTTCTCCGTTGTCCATCAGGGTTCTGATGTCGTCAGTGACTGCGATTAGGGCGGTCTCGGTGCTGTGGTTGGGTCGAAATCAAGACTGGGAGGGGTCGAGCGAGTTGTTTGCCTTGAGGAAAGCAGTCAGCTGTTTAATGACGGTCTTCTCAAGGACTTTAGCCAGGAAGGGGAGAAGAGAGATGGGGCAGAAGTTCTTGAGGTCCTTGGGGTCCGCTGTGGGTTTCTTCAGGAGGGCGTTGATCTCTGCATGTTTCCAGCTCTCAGGGAAGGTTGCTGACTTGAAGGAGCTGTTTATGACGTTCCGCAGGTGGGGTGCGATGGTGGTGTCGGCTTTGTTGAAGATTTGATGGGGGCATGGTTCAGAGGGGGAGCCTGAGTGGATGGTATTCATGACGTGGATGGTGTCTTCACTGCTGATGGGGGTTCCGAGAGCTGATGGTGGTGGTGGGGGTCGCTGGTTTGGTTTCCGGAGGTGGAGTTTGGGGTCCAAAGCTGTTGTGTATATCTGCGATCTTGCGGTAGAAGAACGTGGCGAGGGAGTTGCAGAGGTCTTGCGAAGGGGTGATGTCGTTGTTGCTAGTGTTGGGGTTGGAGAGCTCTTTGACGATGCTGAAGAGTTCCGTGCTGTTATGGGTGTTGTTGTCCAGTCGCTCTTTGAACGATGTCCTCTTGGTGGCCCGGATCTGCTGATGGTATTCGCGGGTCGGGTTTTTGAGAGCTGTCATGTTTTCTGTTGTTCGTTTGCTGCGCCAGGTCTTTTCGAGTGTACGGCAGGAACTCTTTGCGGTTTTGAGGGTGTCTGTGAACCATGAGGGTTTTCTGGTGGCGGTCTTGCTGTGGGGGTTCTTCAGTGGGGCGAGGTCGTTGGTGCAGCTGGTGATCCACTGTGAGAGGTTGTGGGCTGTGTCGTTGCTGTCGGGTATGTTGGTGTCGGCTGGTGGATTCTGGCTCAGTGATGTGGTAAGCTGGTCTGTGGTAATTTTGCTCCAGCATCTGCGGGGAATCTGATGTGTGAGGTGGTGAGATGTAGTCTTCTTGAATGTGAAGTGTATGCAGCTGTGGTCGGTCCAGTGTAGTCCAGTTGAGTGGCTGAAGGTGACGTGGTTACTGGCGGAGAAGATGGCGTCGAGAGTGTGGCCAGCGAGGTGGGTGGGGGTGTCCACCAGTTGCTTGAGTCCGAGGTTGGCGAGGTTGTCGCGCAGGGTGGTGGTGGTGCTGTTGTTGTTTTTCTCCAGGTGAATGTTCAGGTCTCCTAGGAGGATGTATTCTGGTGTGGCTAGGGCATGCGGGCTGATGAGGTTGACGATGGTTTCGCTGACTTGTGTACGCGGGCCGGGGGGTCTGTAGATGAGCGTTCCTCTGAGGGTGGTCTGGGGGTCGGTGTGGATCTGGAAGTGTAGGTGTTCGGCGGTGGAGAGGGTGTCTTCGGTGTTGGTCGTGACGCTGATGGGGTTTCTGTAGATGATGGCGATCCCTCCTCCTGTTTTGTTGACGCGGTCCTTCCGGGTGATTTTGTAGATGTCCGGGATGGCTATAGCAATGTCGGGGGCTGAGGAGGCATTCATCCAGGTTTCCGTGAGGAAGGCGACGTCAGGTGCTGTTGTGTCGAGGAGGTCCCAGAGTTCGATGGCGTGCTTGTGAACGGAGCGGATGTTGAGGAGAATGCACTTGAGGTGGTTGTTGTTGTGGTTTGGTTTGGAGGGTGGGGTGCAAGGTCGGGGTCGGAGGCAGGTGAATTTGCAGGCTTGACAGGTGAAGGGTCCGTGGGGGGTGGTCGTCGGGTGTTGAGTGTGTTGAGGGCGGCGGTGTCGTACTTCAGTCGGATGTCCAGGTTCCTGCGGGGGCCAGGGGTTCTGGCGCTGGGCGCAGTCCAGGCACGGACGGGATCAGACGGGCTTGCCTTTGGCACGCCAGCGGCGTGTCCACGCGGTCTCCTCCATAAATGGCGAAGTGGGAGGGAGGAGCAGCAGGGAGGCGGGAGCGGGGTGGCGAATGGGCGTCGTGGAGCGGGTTCAGGAGAGAAAAAGGGGCGGGCCGCCGGGGAGCAGCGGCGTGAGCGGGGGGGCACAGAGCAGGAGAAATACAGAAATACAGTCACGGGGAGTGCAGAAACCAGAAAAGAGCTAAACACAGGGCACAAAGCAAATACAATAATGGGCACAGTAAAAACACAAAATACAGACGGAGCACAGGAGCAGCTGCGAACTCGCGGCAGCAGCGGTGAAGGTCCTGGTCACACATTGGGAGCCGTGCGGTGCGTGGAGTGACCGGCCCTGCGAGCAGGGTCAAGGGTCACAGCTCACCACCGTGCGGTCTCCTCCATAAATGGCCAAGTGGGAGGGAGGAGCAGCTGGGAGGTGGGAGCGGGGTGGTGGATGGACGTCGGGGAGCAGGTACAGAAGAGAAAAAGGGGAGCCGGGGCGCAGTGGCGGGAGCGGGGAGTGGTGGGGCACAGAGCGGGAGAAATACAGTCATGGGGAGTGCAGAAAACAGAAAAGAGCTAAACACAGGGACAGAAAAGACCTAAACACAGGGATGTGATTGAAAATACCACTTTTAGGAAGAAGGTAATTTCTTGCCTAAACCTTCCAGTGTACTCTGCTGTTATGTGTATTGGCTGTCTGGTTTTGGAGGGTCAGTGCAGGCTGATCCAGACCTGGATTGAATAGAGATACATGCAGTTGGAGTATGGGGAGGGGTGACCCTTTGATCTGAGCAGGGCTGTGCCTGGCAAGGTGAATGATGGCTCCACCTCCCACTGTGTGTCTGATAGCAGACCCCCTCTTCCTAAAAGGCATGATGTTATGTTATTTTATATGTAATAGAAAGCTTGTATCGCGTACTAATACTAATAATGTCCTGGCACGGAAGAGAACTGGGGCGGAACAGATGGAAACCAATTAAGGGAGCTGACTAAACAGATGTGTCTTTAGGGTTTTTTAAAAAGTTGGAAGTCTTGAGTAAGCTGAAGATCGGCAGGGAGCAAATTCCAAGCCACTGCTGTTTTAACAGAAAGAGGCTGGCCTCCCAAGCGAGCTCTGCGGAAACGCGGCATTACCATCCGGCGTAAAGAGGCAGACCGCAGAGATCGATTGGGTACATACAGGGCAAAGCGCCTCCTTAGATACAAAGGACCAAGACCATGAAGGGCCCTGTGCGCGAGAGTGAGAGCTTTGAATTGTACTCGCTGGGCCACAGGCAGCAAGTGCAGATCCCACAAATGCTGTCGAACACTAGATTTCCTGGAGATGTTAAAAAGGAGTCTAGCTATGGCATTCTGTATAGTCTGCAGTTTTTTCAGCCAATGAACAAGGCAGTTGGCATAATCAAGACGAGAAAGAATCAAAGCACGGGCTACTGTCTCTTTGGCCTCTCTAGGGAGCAGGGGAAATAACTTTCTAAGTGCCTTGAGGGTGCCAAAGAAGACAACAGTCAGTTTTTTTAGCTTGAGGACCGAAGGCTGCGCTTGTGCAGTCTCCGGGAGGAGATTTAATGATTTTGAGTCATTTTCAGTATGGGGGCTTGAACCCGCCTCTCTCCTCCATTGGCTGGCTTCCTAAACGGAGCCCAGCCATTGGAGGAGACAGGCTTCACTCCAATAAAGCCCCGTCTCTTTCGGATTTGGGGGCGTGTTTTTATGCGTTCTTTCGACTGTGACGTCACCCGTCACTCAGAACGTCAAAACACGCCCCTGAATCCAAAATTTGCGGACGTTTGCGGCCGCCATTTCTATCTGCTCTCTTGCAGCGTGCTCCTCTTTCTGCAGGAATAGCTGGTGGCAGGAGCACTTTATCAAGCGTGGAACGACCTGCACTGCTTCCCAGAGCCACTCTTATCACCCGGGAGAGGATGGGCGACTAAACTGGTTCTTCCTCGGGTCCATCCTGACGTCATTAGGCACCAAGGGTGCGCGTGGAGGCAGCTGAGGTGCCGCTCACACAAAGCCACTTCAGTGCTGCTCGCCACACCTCAATCCGCTCTCATATTGTGCTCTCTAAGCATTTTACCCTCGTCTCCAGTGAGAGCTCCTCTTTCAGCATCTGTGACGTGTGCGCCTGGAGATATCTCACGTCCCTTATCGCGGCCATCTCCAGCCCCGCACATTTCTCAGGGGGTTTATCAGCCTGGACAAGGCCCGGGGTGCTGATGTGTTGCGCAGATTGCCATCGCGGGCCCTGCAAGAGGCGCACGGATCCACTGTCTGGCAGTATCCCCTCACAGGATAGCTGGGGGCGATGCTATCGCGGCCTCCATTTGCGGCAGTCGATTTCAGAGTCTGGGATATCCTTTCTGATGGCAGGCGCAGGCCTCGCAGGCCTTCTGCTGTCCGCCCAATCGCAGCCAAAGGTAGCCGTGCAGCGCCCCCTAGGCGTGGATGTGCTCGTGTTCGGACCCCTTGGTGTGTGTTTAAGCCCATAAACCGGGTCCCTAGCATTGGCAGCATGTATGACTGAAGCGCATGAAACAGGGAATGTCTATGTCGCGATACTCTTGCAGGTGGGTGCCCTGTCGTGGCCGCTGTATGATGAATGCATGTCGTGACTTGCCGGGAAGTAATACTTGAGTGCTTTAACCTTTGACTGGAATTCCATTTCCACGTCTTGGTTGTTGTTCGCCTCTTGGATTGTGGCATCGTCTGTGCACTGGGTGCAACAAGTACCTTACCGTTGGAGTGGGTTCGATGTTCTCTTCGGAAGTGTTCTGTGGAAAAGTGTAATTGCCTAATTCTAATAACTGAAATGGCGACGTTCGTATTACCCCGGAGTTAGCATGCCCCTGGTTGTCTGTGTTCGCGTCCCACCCCCCTTCCTATGTCGTCTTGTTGTGTTTTATTTCACACTGTGCTCGGGAGTCTGTCATTGGTGCTATGGGGGGAGACTGAGTCTGGAGCACAAGTAGGCGCGTAGCTGCCATTGGTGCAGCTGGTGCAGTAGCACCGGGCCCCAAAGGCTCCCCTGAAACGTGATAATATATGTAAATTATCATTGAAACAGCAGCCAGGGAGTCCATTTCCCTCCTTGCACCAGGGCCGACACTGGCTACGCCACTGGGCCTGTGTGGGAATTATCTCAAAAGACCCACTTTCAATGCAATTCACTCTCCTGCAACAATCTGGTGCGAAGAGGACTCCTCAGTGGAGGCAGGAAGAGGGCAGCCTTGCTGAGGAGGGTGGACGTTCACTTGTGTTTGCCAATCTCCGTCCTTTCCACGTCCTCACGCATTTTTCAGGTTTTCACCTTTGTATCTATGATAAATTAAACACGTACTGTGAGTGCCGATTGCCACGAGGTTAGCCACCATGCCCTTGCCAATTAGTTCGTATTTATTCTAGTCTGTGTCTGTACCGTACGCGATGACGTCATCTAACTCTTTAAGGGCAGCGTTCCTGGAGCAGTCCTGTTCCATTGGCATCGGCTAGATTTGTTTTCACCTGGATGTAGCTGCCAAACGTGTATCCTTGTGACGGTGTCGTGTTTGTTATAACTCTCCTCATCCTTTTGCCAATCAGTGCTGTTGTTTACTCTAATTTCATGGGTATGTTTCAGTTTTGTATCTTATGTGACATCAAGGCACAGATGCCAGCTCGCAGGTCTTTCATGCAGCAGCCGAACTAGTCCTTCAGCAATCATGATTAATATCCGTGCAGTTCGCTAGTCCCCATAATACTCAGGGGAATCAAGATGCTAGTTAGTTGCTAGCTAGGGGTGGGAGAAATTCGCGTTACTTGATTTTGCATACTTGCACGAAATTACACGTAATTACATAAAATGCAAAAGTGGAATTTGGCGATGTATTTTAGTACGAAATGCATTTGGACGTGAGGATACATTTCACTCTACCAAACCGTGCAAAAAACAGAACCCACCACAAACAACAGCAGCTTCTGTTCCGTTGTTCGCGTAGTTCCTGTGTGTTGACAGAATACAGAGCATAATTTTGCCGTGTGGCATAATGGTATAATTTCAGGAATTTTGTGAAACAAGAGTAACTCAAAATTATGCTAATGGAGGTTTTGTCTGGCTGATTGGGTCACTGTGCCACAGGTCAGCTGCAACTTGTATCTGAGTGTGGCCTTCCTTAGAAGAAATACTAGTAGATGGCAGGGCATTAGTACAGTGCCCTACAGTAGAAGAGTTATTATAGGAAGCCGGGTCCACCATGGTATCAGAAACAACACTGGTGCTTTAATGCACACAGCATCATATCAGTAGGAAAACAGCAACACTATGTGCATGGGAAAGTATTCTGACACAAGTGAACTAGGCTGGCACAGCTCTGTGCCTGCTTAGATATAAACCATTAGGG
Source organism: Lissotriton vulgaris (assembly GCF_964263255.1). NCBI lineage: Eukaryota > Metazoa > Chordata > Amphibia > Caudata > Salamandridae > Lissotriton > Lissotriton vulgaris. The sequence continues at coordinate 86,075,878 of NC_141685.1, read as the reverse complement.
CAGTATGCATTAAGGACTTCAATCATGAGCCCCTGCTTCAGAAAAAAGTGCATAAGTAAGTCTCATCTGTGGGTTGGGGAAGACGCCCCGCCTCCAGAAGAGTTTACCCTTCATTAAACTGAAACTGGAATCAATGTACATGGGCTAGTTTCAAACCTCCTTGGCAGAGTCTGCCTTTTGAATTATCTCGGGCGCAATAGTCCGGCTAACCTCAAGTAAGAAAACATAGCACTTAGGATAAGTGTTAGGAGTTTTAGAATCACTTGTTCTATAGTAGAATGGGAGAGAGGGATTTTTCTTGCCTCTGCTCCCCTGATTGTGCCATTTTTCTTGCCCCTGCTCCCCTGATTGTGCCATTTTTCCTGCCTCTGCTCCCCTGATTGTGCCATTTTTCTTGCCTCTGCTCCCCTGATTGTGCCATTTTTCTTGCCCCTGCTCCCCTGATTGTGCCATTTTTCTTGCCTCTGCTCCCCTAATTGTGCCATTTTTCTTGCCTCTGCCCCCTGACTGTGCTCGTTTTTCTTGCCTTCTGCCCCCTGATTGTGCCATTTTTCTTGCCTTCTGCCCCCTGATTGTGCCATTTTTCTTGCCTATGCCCTCCTGATTGTGCCATTTTTCTTGCCTCTGCCCTCCTGACTGCGCTCGTTTTCTTGCCTTCTGCCCCCTGATTGCACTCGTTTTTCTTGCCTTCTGCCCCCTGATTGCACTCGTTTTTCTTGCCTTTGCCCCCCTGATTGTGCCATTTTTCTTGCCTCTTCCCCCTGGATTGTGCCATTTTTATTGCCTCTGCCCCCCTGATTGTGCCATACCTGCCCCATGACATGCAAGTATTGAATAGTTTTTTTTTTTTTGTTTTTTTTTGTCGTAAGACATTTATTTGCACAAAAGAAATAAAAGTTACACTGCGTCACGCCAACAACCCGGAGGCAGGCCGCTATCAAAGCAAACAACACATAAAAAGTGTTGAACCACAAGGAGTGACATAAACAGTTGGGTGGCATGACTCACAGTATAAGCACGTGGTGCAGGAAGGATACTTATAACAGCAGTGTGACATTAGCACGGTAAATGGTCTTACATTTTTTCAGCGCCGTAGACATCCAGACGGAACTCAAAGTGATAGTGTTGCCTCGCAACCCTGTAGAGAACGACAGGCCATAGCCTGCCGAAACGGCAATTTGGAAAAATATCTCTACGGCCACTGTTTTCGTCCACCTCACCCCAACCAACAACGAAAAAAGAAAAAACAACGAACATTGGTGCAAGTCTGTAACATTATTTACACATCACGCATACATAGGGTCGAGTGCGCCCATGCTGGGCAATCATAAAGCGACATCAGTCAGTGGCAGGGGCAGTGGCAAGTCGGCCTCCAGGTTCCGACCGTAAGGAGAAGGGGGGGGAGGGGGATGGAGGAATAGGGCGAAATATCTGCGCGCGTGGCCCCAGGGGGGGTGGAAAGGACCAGACAGTGTAGTGTCAGAGTGTCCAGGGGGCAGGAGTCGGGAAGCGCATCGCAGCCCCAGAGCAGACTCGCACAGGTAGAAACCACCAGATCCTCAACAGCACTCACACATCTACAAATCCCTACCCCATATCATCTGAGATGCCCACGCCAGGCGACATTCCCGAAGCATCTGAGTCAGCGCGCTCCCTAGTCCATTGCAGGAAGGGCTCCCAGATGTCGTTAGGTCTGGAAGCGGTAGGCATCATCTCCCAGTAATGTGTGAGCTGTGCATGACTATACGTCACATCCCTAACCCACGCAGTAAATGACGGCAGAGCTTTCGGGCCCCAGTGCAGCGACACCTGTCGCTTAGCGTAAAGGAGCAGCAGTGCATGTAATTTTCTATCACAGGGTTCCGTGTCTTTGACATAGCCTATCAAGCCCAGCAGTGGAGAGGGTGTATCAGTCCTGTGCAGTATTTGGTTAATGGCAGTGAATATGTCCGACTAGTACTCCCCTAATCTGGGGCAGCTCCATGCTACATGAAGGAAGGACGCATCCTCCCCGCCACATTTCCAACAGGATGCGTCAGTTCGGATGCCCATGCGGTGCAGCAGGATCGGCGTGCGATAGTAGCGATGCAAGAATTTAAAATGGACTAGCCGCAAACGATAATTCGGAGACAACGCCGTCAGTTGCTTACAGCAATATTCCCATACCTCATCTGTCAAAGGGTCCACCAGCTCAGCAGACCAAGCCTGTCTGGCTGTAGGTACTGTTATCGGGGCCTGCTCCTGCATGCAGTTATAGAGTCTAGACACTAGCTTCTTGGGTGAGGGCCTCGAAAGCAGATTCTGGAGGGCATCAAGTGTTGGCGGCGCTTCTGGGAATTGGGGCCACAGTTTCTTGCAAGATTCCCTAAGAGAGTGGTATAGGAGCGCATCAGCAAAGGAGTCAGGCTGGTCAGCTTCACAAGCGCCCAACTCCCCGAATGTACCGTCAGGATATACATCAGCAAAGGTGTGTAAGCGCTTCCCACGAATTGTGAGGGAGTCACCTCTGGCACACAAGCAAGGTAACATCGGGTTGCCCCGCAGGGGGATAGCTGGCGCGTAAAGTAGGGTGAGTCCCGCTCTATTTTGAAGTTTGCGCCAGGATCATCGAATCATTTCTACGGTGTCCACGTCTTTTGAGGGCCGCGAGACTTTACATAGAGCGCCACGCGTAGCGGCGATGGGGCTACAGCGGCCAGCTCCACCGCCACATGTGGCAGGTAAGGAGTGGGGAAGACCCAGAAATGTAAAAATTGCGCCTGTGCGCATAGGGAATACAGCTTCAAATCCGGTGCACCAAGACCACCTTGCCGTAGTGGGAGTGTGAGCAGGTCCCAGGAAGCCCTCGCCTGTCCCCCAGACCACACCAGGTTCAGAAGCAGAGACCGGACGCGCGCGTGGAAGTGCGCTGTCATTGGCAGCGGGATGTTGACAAAAAGGTATAAAAATTTTGGGAGAACCACCATTTTGGCCAGCGCTATCCTCGCAACCAGGGAGAGGGGAAGCTTGTTCCAGACTTCTATTTCCCTTTCCAACCAGTCCACCGCCCTGCCAAAGTTAAGAGACCATAATTCCTGTACATCTCTACTGACCCAGATTCCCAGATATTTAACAGCGTCAGTTTCCCAACGCAGGGGGTAATCAGGTGGTGGTCGACCAGTCACGTCAGTCAGAGGGAACGCCACAGATTTCGACCAGTTTATGGAAACTCCCGCCAGGCCCTCAAATCTCACGAATTCGCGGAGCAGTGGGTTCATGTTTTCCATGGGGTTGATGACATACAGGGTGACATCGTCTGCATACAGCGAGATCAGCAGACTACGGGAACTAAATCCAATTCCCCTCGCTGTATGGTGCTGCCGAATCCTGGCCGCTAGTGGCTCCATTGCTATAGCAAAAAGAAGAGGAGACAGTGGACACCCCTGTCTGGTCCCTCTAGTGATGGCAAAGGGTTCCGACACGAGGCCATTCACACTCACTCTGGCTCTGGGTGTATCATACAGTAGTTTGATAAGGGTTATGAAGTTACGGCTGAACCCCATCCTACTCAGAATCCTGAACAAGTAAGGCCACTCCAAGGAGTCGAACGCCTTGGTGGCGTCAAGGAACACCACCGCAGCCTGAACCGAGAGGTGTAAATAATGTAGGATAGAGAAGATGGTCCTGAGGTTGTGCGACGTGGCGCGGCCAGGGATAAACCCAGACTGGTCAGGGAGTGCTATGATCGGCAACATTGGCTGCAGTTTGTCTGCGATAACTTTGGCATAAATTTTTGCGTCCACATTGATCAGGGAGAGGGGTCGATAGGAGTCCAGGAATAGTTCATCTTTGTCAGGTTTCAACAGTGTGATGATTAAGGCTTCGCGCATGGAGTCTGGGAGGGAGTTTAGCTCGAGGGCCTCCACAAACACAGAGTGCAGCTTCGGCGCTAGTTCCTCTGCGAATGTTTTGTAAAAGGTCGTTGTCAAGCCATCAGGGCCAGGGGCTTTGTTTGCCGGCATGCTCTTTATTACCTGAACAATGTCCTGTACGGTAACTGGGAGGTCCATGTACTGCCTGTGGTGATCATTAAACCAGACTAGGGCAATAGAGTCCAGGAAACTTTCCAAGGATGCAGGGACACTGGGTTGTCTGGAAGTGTATAGGGATGTGTAGAATTCAGTGAAAGCGTGTAGTACGGCTTCTTGGCCCATGACCAGGGAACCCTCGCTATTGTGAATAGAATGTATATAATGCGTCTGTGCACGTGGTGCTATCAATCTAGCCATGGTTCTGCTGGGTCTGTCCCCCTCCCCATATCTGCGGGCCTCAGCCTGTCTCCCCAGGAACTTAACCTCCCATTGTGCCTCCTCATTAAAGGCTAGTATTTTGGATTTTAAGCTGCCCGCAAGCTCCAAAGTCGTTTCCCGGCAGAAGGCCAGATCTAGATCTTTCAACTCCCTTTCCATCTGGGCTAGCGTCTGACGGAGAGTTCGCAGCACCCCCGCCTGCCTCGCTATGCACTGGCCCCTGATAACTGCTTTGAAGGCGTCCCACACAATGGCCTCCGAGGAAGCTTAGCCCTCATTCTCCGCAAAATATTTGACAATATCCGCTCGGATCTCCTCAGTGAACACCTGATCTGTGAGTGCGTGAGGGGGCAGGCGCCACGTAAACGCCCTGTGTATAGTGTCTGGTATGCGCAACTCCAGCATGCAGGGGGCGTGATCTGAGAGCGATCTAGCCCGGATGTCTGCTCCCGTCACCCACGTCGCCACCTCAGGCGACACCAGCCAGAAATCTAAGCGGGCCAGGCAGATTGATGGCGCGTGTAGCAAGTCCCCACTCTCTCCCCCGGATGTCTAACCCTCCACACATCCGACAGCAATCCTTCCTCCATTACATCCAGGACAGCCTGACGCGCTCTGGCATGCGTGGGCCTACTCGCACCTCTCCGGTCCATGTCATCATCCAACACAACATTAAAATCACCTCCCATAACAATCGAGTGACAGTCCAGCAATGCAATTTGTGCCCAGACGCTTCTAAAGAAGTCTGGATCATCCACGTTCGGACCATAAATGGCAGATAGTAGTATTGGTCTTCCCTGCAAAGAACCATGCAATATAACATACCTCCCCTCCTTGTCTAGCACACAAGTGCGTTCCCGCCAATCCAATCCCCTGCGTATAAGTATAGCCACCCCTCTTGCATAGTTAGAATAAATGGCAGAATATACATTTGACCACCTCGAATGTTTCAGTCTGGGCAAAGGGGTTGCATTAAGGTGAGTTTCTTGCAGAAAACAAATGTCCACATTATGTCTAGCCAGTGTACTATGCAACAATTGGGCTTTCTTATAGTCCCCAAGGCCTCGAATGTTCCAAGTCCACAGTTTAACCCCCCCCATGCCTGAATTGTCGTAAAAGCTGCAGGGTTCCCTCCAGGCTTTCCCCCCCCAGCCCCTTGAGTATCGCACACGACCCACACATCGATCCCCTGCGCAAAAAGGAAAATGTAGAGCAGTTCACAGTGCACCATGTCTTAACTGGAAACAACAACTCTTCGAACACCCCCCACCCTCCCCAACCTCACCAACCCCCCAATCAGGTTGTGACATATCCCATATAAAGACACGCAAAGCGTGATGAAAAACCAACGTCAAAAACAGTGGGAGACACCCCATGGGGGCGTGGTGCTCCTGGCTTACACCCCTGTGGTAACAGGGTGGCTGCACGTGGGTTTACAGCTCCTGAACCCGGAGGTTACCCTCTCCCCGGGGACGACCAACAGCCCCCCAGCAATGTCAATACAGGCAGCAAAGCCTCATCCGCAGCCGAAGTTCGGGGGGGGAAGCACGCCAAGTCCCCTCCCCCGCCACAGTCAATGTCCGCACTATAATAGAGGGTGCTGGGGATATCTGAGCACCGAAGTAAGGCGTGAGCAAAACGCATTTACAGCACAGTACTTACAGTCATAGCACTATCAATCATTATCACTGAGTCGTGCAGAGTCTTCCTCCAATCTAGGCGATTTCCGTCGTGCCCCCGGACCGTTGATGTGTTTAGCAAATTTGAGGGCGGATTGTGCATCCGTAAAGAAGTGCGTGGTGTTATCATGAATCACCTTCAGTTTCGCTGGGTATAGCAGGGAATATTGCACACCAGCTTGCACCAACAGTCTCTTAGCAGGAATGAACTCCTTACGGGCCGCTTGCACCAGGGGGGTAAAGTCTGGAAAAAAGGAGATGTTGTTCCCTTTGTGTGTGATCTTACCCTTTTCCCTAGCCAGACGCAGGATGAGGTCCCTATCCTGGAAGTTAAGCAGTTTAGCAAGGATGGGACGAGGCGGTGCACCCACCGGTGGTTTCTTGCCAAGTGATCTGTGTGCTCTCTCGACTGTAAAGACCGATGAGAGGGCCGGGTTGAACAGTTCGTGTAGGAGGTCCATCACAAACACCTCCATCTTGCCGGTGTTCGTCGTCTCCGAAATTCCAGTAATGCGGACGTTAGACCTACGGGAACGTGCTTCCAAATCATCCGATTTAGCGCGAAGGGATTCCAGTTCCCTCTCCAGATTTGTGATATGTTGCTTGGTCTGCTGCTGAAATTCGCAGCATTCGGTCTGTCTATTTTCCAAGCAATCCAGTCTGGTTTCATGGGCGTCCACCTTGGTCTTCACCGACTCTAGCTGGGAGGACATTGCATCCAATTTGGTGTCGATGCTTTTTAAGCTTGACCTCACCTCCATTATTAGCGCCCCAAAGTCAATGTCCGCTGGAGCAGACTGCGACGACGACTCGCCCCCATCTGTCTCAGGCGCAGGCTGCCTAGGCGGGCGCTTGTTCTCGAAGCTTATCTTGGGCAGCCTAGCTTCATTTTTCCCCATTACAGCAGCAGTAGTGCGGCGCCCGGCAGGCCGCCCAAACCGTACCTTCTCGAGGGTTCTGTGCGCAGTGTTCGGTGGGGAGCAGTATCCGTAGCAACAGATCTCTGAGGCGTATACGTTCAGGCCAAAACCTATCCGTTTATAGTTCCTCAGGGGCGTCCTTCGTCTGCAGTATGTAGTCCAGAGTGCCCCCAGATGACAAAATGGCGGGATCACCAATCACACAGCAGCCAGTGCGGCCCACTCAACTGGCCCGATCCAGACTGTAGGGCGTCACAGGCGAAAGGAGTGCTAATGCCAGCTTAGGTTCGGGTCATAAGGCCAGAACGGCCGTCCGGCTACAGATCAGTCGGGCCGCGGCCCGGTAGCAGATCACCGGTATCCTCGAGCAGCCCCCGCAAGATGGCCGATCTGAGTCAGGAGTTCCAGCAAAGGTTACCGCCCCAGGGGGGATCGTTAGGTCTCCCTCGCCCGCTGGCCCAGCCGCTCCCTAGACCGTGTCTTCAAGGTAGCGGGGACTCACCGATTTGTGTCGGGGCGGCGACCCTCCCGAAGTCAGGCTTCCGTGTCTTGTCTCGTCGGATCGTTAGCGGCCTCACAAGCCGCGTGCTGTAGTAGGCTGCGGCGCCCAGCGTCCGGCTCCGCAGCCGCGGGAACCAAAAGGCGCGCAACCCGGCCAATCTTCCCTCAGCGATATCTCCGCAACTCGGCAAGTTATGCGTTTCAAACCTCGGCGGCAGGATCCAACGGGTGTGCGTCGTCGACTCCCGGTCAGAGCAGGGTTCTCCAAGGACTTGGAGCAGGATTAATGCAGGATCAGGTGATGCAGCCGGCGGAGCTCACTCACAGAGTGGCCATTTCGCTGCCCGGCTAGCCACGCCCCCAAGTATTGAATAGTTAAGTGTGTTGGGGGCTCTCTTGACAGAAATAATGCAGGAGAGAAGGGACAGCCCTGTCTGGTTCCCTGTTCTAAGCGGAAGGGTTCTGACAAGGTGCCATTAATAGCTATTCGGGCAGTAGGGCAAGAGTACAGGGCCAGGACCATATTGATATATGCCTCACCTAGTTTAAAAGATGACATGCATTGTTTTAAAAGAGACCATGATACTCTATCGAATGCTTTTTCTTCGGGTAAGGTAATGGTGATGGAAGGGACGGGCGTTATCTTAGCTTTTTCAGGATGTGGCACAAGAATCTCTTATTATCATTAGACAAGCGATGCTTGAGAAACCCCACCTGCGAATTACTTATCAGCTTTGGCAGAATTGCCTTTAGTCTATTGGCTAGGATTTTTGCATAGAGCTTGCAATTAAGATTGATAAGCGAGATTGGCCTGTAATTTTTGTTTAAAAGGGAGTCCTTACCGTCTTTGGGAAGAACGGTGATGTTGGCTTTACCCATTGTTTTGGTTACACAGCAATCCTTAGAAATAGAGTTGAACAGTTTTAGTAAGGTGGGTTTTAGTGACTTATCAAATTCTTTGTAAAAGGAGGCCGTGAAGCAGTCTGGGCCTGGGGCTTTATTGCTTTTGAGGGATTTAATGGATATAGAGAGTTCCTTTTCAGAAATGGTGTTCCCTAGCGCTGAGCTCTCAGTTTCACTTAATTTTGGTAGGCTCAATGTCTCTAGATATTTAGTGCAGATCTCTAGATCTATTGTTTGTTTATTTTTGTAAAGGTCCTCATAGAAGTTTTGTAATGCCTTTAGTATCTTGTTTTCTTTAGTTTGGACAATGTTCTTGGAATCTCTAGTCGATTGGATGGTGAATTGTTTCTGTTTGTGCATGAGATACGAAGCTAACAATTTGCCTGCCTTATTTCCCTCACATAATTTTAGTGCTTTAAATGTATTAATCCTGGGTAACATTTTATTGGTTTGTCAGAGGCTGATGAAAGTTAAGGGAGAAACTACCAGTAAAAAGCTGGCGATAGAAAATTGTGTGAGCCTCACTAAATGTCCTTTTTAGGTCTCGCATACGCAGCACACATGTGCTGCATTGGGAAAAGACCTTTAGCCATCGATTTAGTTTGGCTGCCAAAAACGTACACGCATTGCAACAAAAATATTCTTAAGACTCCCCTCGCCATTTTTACATAAAAAAGGGTAGACCCAATGGTACTGGGGCCTGGGTGAGAATTGCTACGCTATAGAGTGGCCCCAGTAGCTAAGGACAAACGAAAGTTTATACATTTAGAAACATGTAAGTGAAAAGATAAATCTGCAACAATTATGTCATAAGGGAATGTTATTTAAACACATTACCACATCAAACTCATAGCGAGGGGAGCATTACGTTTTTTTCTTTACATAAATAACATCTAATTTTGGGATTTTCTTTTTGAAAATAAAAATTGATTACTATTTGTTACAGGGCTCCTTTGAAACAAACAGTAAAATGCATTGAAAAGAACTGCCTGCTGGGTGGTATTTATAAATTTAGCGGTGGAGTAGCCTTGTCTTGCCTGAAGTAAAGTCCTTTATTAGGCCAATGGTGATTGCTCTGTTGGCCAATAATTAAATTGGGCCCTAACTCATCATTCTTTGTACTACAGGCACAGTTTCATCTCTGAAAATCTGGTTAAAAGGAGTTACTTTTCTCTCTCTCTGGATTTGCCTGCCCTCAGTACTGAATAATTCATAATACACATGGCCAAATATTTGAAGCCCTTTCTGCAGTGCAATATTTAAATTTGGGCTGTTCCTGCTCATGAATATAATAATTGCAGGTTACTTTAGCTTTGACAAAAGTTAAAGCTCCAAATTTCTATAAATTTTGCAGCCTAAGAGCCTGAAATATGAGTCATCTAAGGGGTTGTATAAAACATCCAGAGAGGATTCTCCTTCTTGTTAACAGGACAGCATGTGCGTCATACCTCTCATGACTGATAAAGCCTGAGTATGTCTTGCCTGCATTATTGATCAATATGTGAATCAACAATAGTCCAGTATATCATGCACCAGCCCCAGACAGGTGACCTGCCTTCCGGCCTCAATTTGCTGAAAGCATTATCATCCATAGCCCTCGCAAGAAGCATCAGAGTGTAAGTTGTCTTTTGGTAGGAACCAGAAAATGAGAAAGCACTAACCCCACTCCCGCACCATCTTATAACATACATTTTAGGCAGTCACCTAGCCGTGTGAAATTGCACACTTACTTTGTCTAGACTAACTTTACCTTATGACCTGCCTGGGTAGGACCTGGCATCGGAAATGCACATGTTCCTCCTGCCAAAAGTTGCCTCTTGGACCCCAAATCATCAAGCTAATTGCCTTCTTTCAAACTCTCACCTTCCCAGTGGCGCTTACATGCTGTCCTTTGGTAACAGCTTGGCTCCATCCTCAAGTTCTCTGTCCCATGGCACAGCTGTTCAAGTCCCCAACTATGGTGCCAGCCTTTTCACCATTGTTCCTGTACAACACCGAAGTTCCTCACATCACCAACAAGCATTGGAATAGCCAACAGGTCTCGTCTTTGGGACCTTATAAGTGTTTAGCCATGCAATAGTTCATGTTGTTGCACCAAGGATATTGTGCTGGATAACAAACACTTATAAGGTCGCAAAGGCGAGACCTATTGGCTGTGCCAATGCTTGTTTCTTATGGTCTGCTGGGGAGCATAAGACATGAGGGATCCAGTTATGTTTTATGAAGCCCAAGTCTTCTTCTGAGAGTTTGGTTTCTTGTAGGAGGATGATGTCCCCTTTGGTTTTCGCTATGTATTTCCTGCGCTTCACTGGATGGTTGAGGCCTTTAACGTTCAGCGATGCAATATTAAGGTTCTCTGCTACGGCTCTATTCCGTGTCATGTAGGTGTTTGCTGTCGCTAGTTACTGGGCGCAAGTAATGGGGCAAGCCTCTCCTGATGGTGACCCAACTCCATTGCCAGCTAAGTCTGTCTGCCTTACAATACCTATCATTCAGGAAAGACAACATTTTATAAAGCCTTCACAGGCGGTATACTGTCAGAATCAAGGTTGCAGCTTCCTCTGACCCATTGGCTTGGATGTTAACTTTGCCAATCGGACATTAGCATTATCTGCATTACTGTGTCTGTGCTGACTACTTGTCCCAATTGTTCCTACTGCTGATATCATAGGCACACTCATCATCCTAGCTGCGCTCCTACCTGGGCTTTAACTGTATCTATGTGCTAATATGAACAAGCGCAGTCCCTGGGATCTTTGTCGACCTTGCAGCCTTAGAGATATAGCTCATTGAGAGTAAGCCTGCCCTTAATCATCGCGTCACCTAGCCATCTCAACCACCTCTTGACTAGAAATGGCGGACAAAGAGAGCAGATCCTCCTACAAGAAAGTGAAACTGGAACAACCATCTCAGAATCACTGATAAAAGCCAGACTGGACCTAAATAGCACAATGGACATGATATTAAAATAATTAGCAGAAGTCCATGACCTGGCAAAATCAACGAAACAAAACACTGATGCAATGCAACTATAACTAACCGCAATCTGTGCCGATATGAACACTATGAACACGAAAATTGATGAAGCGGAACAACGAATAAGCGATGTTGAAGACACGACCTCCCAGGCCACCAAAGAGATCAAACACCTCCTCAACATCACCAGGGAGCTTAAGAAACAGAACGCGGAATTGGAAGACCGAAATAGGAGAGGGAACAAACGTATTTTCGGTATTCCGGAAGGGTCAGAGTCTGATGCAGGATCATGCGTAGCCTTCCTCGAAGCTTGGATACCAATGATAACGGGGATAAACTTCCAACAGGGCCTGGAACTGGACAGAGCCCATAGAATCCCGTTGTTCAACCGTCTAAATAGAAAAGGCTCTCGCCCCATGATCTGCAAACCGCTCTGCTACCAACACACAGAAGCCATCTTAAACTACGCCAGGAAAAATCATCATGTCACCTGCGAAGGCCAATGGATTACCCTTACACAGGATTAAGCCAAAAACACAGTTGACACAAGGAAAGGATTCCTACAACTTCGGGACATTCTGAGGAAGAAGAACATTCAATTCTTTTTTGCAGGACCCTTGAAATTCAGAATATTAGAGAATGGAAAACCAAGCATCTTTACAAACCCCCAAGACCTCGCACGTGACCTGGAAGACAACCCTGCCCAGGAGATGGACCTTTCTGGCGGATCCTCAAACAAGCGAAAAACTTGATATCCTTTACTTTGTATTCTTTGTCACACAACACTTACACCATTACTTTGCTTTTGCACAAATGTCATCCAAAGAAGCCCTGCATGATGTACTTCTATACAGTTAGACATATTCAGAGGTGTAAGGGTGGTAAGTCCTGTTAATTTTCAAACCCCATGTTAAACCGCGACTCTTGCATCTAGAGTTTAGTTTTTGCTCCTGAATTAGCGGTGCCAACACACTGTTATCATTGTCACTTATCACTGGAATTCCAATTCCCAACGTTCAATGTTCGTAAGAAGTGCTACGGCACTTTCTGTTACTCAATTTATATGTACTTAAGGTTTATATGCTTGGGGTTTAAGGTTTAAGCATTGAGGACTAAGAATACTTAATGATGGTCCTGGTTAGACCTGACCAGGCCAGAATAGCCAAAACTAGTCCTCGTGGATCTCTAGGACCAAACACTCTGGTCCTGTGATCGGGGTCGATCAGCAGCCCTAGTTTTTGTTGTTTTTGCCTGAAGTGCTCACCCCCATGTCTGCTAAAGTTGGGTTTATGAGAGAGAGTTTACTGTTCACTCGCCAGCCGCCTACAGGTGCTGCTGGAGAGGGTCTATAATAGGTTTGGTTTGCAGTTATGATGAGGGACGGCTGACCTTTCCCATGGAGCGGCGCTGTTAGCAGATAAATGTACACACTCTCGCTAGCAGTACTAACAGTGGCACATAGGGCTTGGCATCACCACCATCGTTCCTTTGTAAATCGTACATGTTTCGATTACTTTCATCACAAACCTTGATTTCCAAACCTGTACTGAATATACTCAGCCAGCTGCCCATCTGGACATGGGAGGAGGAGGCCTGATCCAGTCACAGGACAGGTAGCCAAGTTGATAGTCTTTCTTTAGTTGAATATCATTGGTTCACAAAGCCTTCCATACCAAAAGTGCCATGGTGGATGGAACTCTGGCTCTGAAGATGTGCTATGCTCTTTCTAGCATTTTATAGTAACTAAAGGTTTTATTTCCAAGTTCTGAAAGTGACCTCGTCCTGGTCTACCGGACATTAACCTAGTGTGCTAGGCTGTATCTCAAACTAGGTTTATAGGCTTATCGGCAAGCACCTGTTTTAAAGAGAACCAGGGGCAGAAAAAGGTTTACGCAATCAAAAGAACAAAATACAATCAATTTCATATCACCATTTTTTGTGTCAAATTTTTTGGTTCTCTCAAATTTCCAAATGACTCTGCCTCACTAGTAATTATATTCAATTTATGAATATTTCAATATGGTGTCCTGGCTTTAGAAATACTGGAGTGAATATGTGCACAAAATGAGGACATTTTAACACAATTCCATACACAGATTTGGGCTGAATAAACTGGGTGATGGCATCGATCCTTGTGCCAATCATCCACACTCAAGCTCATTAGGTAAAAAAGACAATCATCAGTACAGACTACCTACTTATCCCTATCATGGCTCAGTCCAGGAGGGCTTTCAGTTCCATTATAGTCAATTATACATTTAAAGTTAAGCTTTCATAGGACTATGGAATGATTATTCCCCAGAGGAAACCACAGAATTCTCTTTTACAAGTTACAAACGACAACAGCTCAAGCAGGTGCTGCTCAGTAACACCAGCGGAGGGCTCCATAGATTGCTTTTGCTCAAACTATAGCACTGTATGTTCTTACAGGGGCTTTAAGGAACAGCCTTCCTTCCATACTAAGAAAAAGCTTAAAACACTCGGTTAGTCCTGGACACAGGAAGACCGACATCCTGGATATGATTGTGGCATAAACATGTCGACAAAAAGCCAACACTTAAATAAGCTTAGCTTTATAACTGTTCACCCTTCGAAGGTGCTCACAGCTTTCTGAGAAACTCTTTGTACTCAACTCCTTTATTCCACATCCATCACAGATACGGTGGTCTAGATATAACACAATCTAACACCCAGTATATAAAGTTGCACTAAATAAGACCCTTAAAAAAAAAGTCTCTTTTGAATATGACAAATCCTTGTCTACATCCCTCTTGTAGCTGAATACTTACAAGTACTGAACATTTTATGGAATTTTTATGAATTATTAACAAGGGGTGTGTCAAGCCACAGACATATTTTTTACTTTCCTAAGAAATGATAAATTGGTTGAAGCCCAGGTCTTTGTATCACAAGTAGCACTTCTCTTTCCATCAACACAGGAGAGCTAGTCCCATCCCAAAGAAACCTTGTCAGTCACGTGAACGCCGAAAGCAGAGCCATTCTGAGAGCAGTCACACTGCTGAGACAGGACCCCCTCTAATACCACCTGCGCCAGACTCCCTGCTGACAGCAGTCAAGCTGTCGAGACAGGACCCCCTTTCTAATGCCACCTGTGCCAGACACCTTCTGACAGCAATCACACTGTCGAGACAGGACCTCCTTCTAATGCCACCTCTGCCATACCACCTGCTGACAGCAGTCACACTGTTGAGACAGGACCCCCTTGTAATGCCACCTGTGCCAGACTCCCTGCTGACAGCAGTCACACTGTCAAGACAGGACCCCCTTCTAATGCCTCCTGTGCCTGACACCTGCTGAGGGCAGTCACACTGTCGATACAGGAACCCCTTCTAACGCCACCTCTGCCAGACTCCTTGCTGACAGCAGTCACACTGATGAGACAGGACCCCCTTCTAATGCCTCCTGTGCCAGACTCTCTGCTGAGGGCAGTCACACTGTCGAGGCAGGACCCCCTTCTAATCCCACCTGTGCCAGACTACCTGCTGACAGCAGTCACACTGTTGAGACAGGACCGCCCCTCTAATGCCACCCCTGCCAGACTCCCTGCTGACAGTAGTCACACTGTTGAGACAGGACCCCCTTCTAATGCCTCCTGTGCCATACTCCCTGCTGAGGGCAGTCACACTTTCGAGACAGGACCCCCTTCTAATGCTACCTGTGCCTGACACCTGCTGAGGGCAGTCACACTGTCGATACAGGAACCCCTTCTAACGCCACCTCTGCCAGACCACCTGCTGACAGCAGTCACACTGTCGAGACAGAACCCCCATCTGTTGCAACCTCTGCTAGACTCCCTGCTGGCAGCACAAATTATTTTGAATTTAGGGGCTCAATATAATTTGTGTACAATCAGCAGTAAAATACCAAAATCCAAAGAATTTTTTTATTCCATTACATATCTTAAAAACGTGCCTTTCTTTTTAATATATAAAACTTAGTCATTATTGTGTACATTTTATAACATCGTGATTGGTTCTACCTTTATGTTATTTTTGTGCAATCAATCTTTTAATTTCTTTTGTGGAACAATCATGTCAAAATTTGGCTTCATTAGCCACCAAAAAATCATCGTCCAAGAATGTAAAATGGTGATTTTGCCTAACTATCACACAACATGCGGCTCAGTGACTTTTATAAATGATTCCTCACTCTCCTGAAGAGAAGCCGCCTGCTCACCCTGTCCATCACACAGCATGCAGGTTGGAGACTTTCATTGATAATCTGTATTTGCTGAAGAGACAATGTGTGCTCGGCCTGGATATCACACAGCTGCAGATCTCAGACCTTCATTATTGATCCTGCACTCTTCTGAAGTGTTCTCAGCCTGGCTATCACCCAACTGCAGCTCTGTGAGCTTCATTATTGATCCTGCACTCTTCTGAAGTGTGCTCGGCCTGGCTATCACACAGCTGCAGCTCTGATACCTTCATTATTGATCCTGCACTCTTCTGAAGTGTGCTCGGCCTGGCTATCACACAGCTGCAGCTCTGTGACCTTTATTATTGATCCTGCACTTTTCTGAAGTGTGGTCGGCCTGCCTATCAAACAGCTGCAGCTCTGCGACCTTCATTATTGATCCTGCACTCTTCTGAAGTGAAGTACTCAGCCTAGCTATCAAACAGCTGCAGCTCTGTGACCTTCGTTACTGATCCTGCACTCTTCTGAAGTGTGCTCGGCCTGGCTGTCACACAGTTGTAGCTGTGACCCTCATTATTGATCCTGGACTCTTCTGAAGAGAGGCTGACATCTTTGTAGCTCTGCAAGTTAACAAAAGATCTTCACACATTTACTGCAATGACATGGCTTTTCCCGTGTGTGTTCGCTGATCAGTACTTAATATTGAATATTCATAAAACCTACTTCAACATTCACTGCACTTGAATGATTCCTGTGCGTGATTTCTGATGCCGTTTTAGACCTGATATATATATATATATATATATATATATATATATATGAAATCCGATATCGTTCAATGCACACAGCATCATTCCTCCATTCCACAGGAAAACGAACAAGTCGGACCCAAAGCTTCGTGCAAAAAGTTAAGTGTTCTTTATTTCAAAAATAAAACCCAAGCAGTCCTGCATGACGCGTTTCGCCTCTAGCCAGAGGCTTGATCACATGATACGCTAGTAGAGCTAAAAAGAGGCTTTTTAAGGCATTTACAAACCAATAACAGGCGGAGTTCTGTGTATAGAAAAAACCGTCCAAGTTAACCCATTGTGGTATCGCTTGCGTTGCATATGTATGTAGCGATATTACTCTTGAATAAAAGGCATAGTGCCACAATCAGCTCATGTAAATTATGTTCTTACTATTTACACACTTAATGAATTACATCTATCATAGATACAAATATATATACATTTTCATAAATAATTAAAATTCATGATATATACATATTATTTACAATAAAAGACATAGTGTCCACTGTGCAAATCCTATATGTAATTCTTATTGTTGAATATATCAAAGTGTGCAAATATTGGCAGATAAAGTGCAACGTGCTGTAAACATTTCTGCCTCTAATATCACATACATTGTGTATTTTCTAAGAGCATAAATATACTTTTTGTATATGGGTTCATGGGAATGAACCCTTATTTACTTGAGATCTCAATTTCACAAAACCACATCTATATAATGCTTTCAACAAAATTATTGGTTATTTTGTGCCTACTTATTCTGACCTCTTAAAGACTCCACGAAAAAGAATACCCCAGTGCAAATAATATATCACTGTGAAAAAAATAATAATAAAGTGATTATTTCTTTTCCTTTTTCGTTTTTTTCTCTCTGATTTATATTTGTGTGAGTATTAAAAAAATGTGACATTTATTCTGTTATCACAAACATGGAGTGGGAGGAGAAAGAATACATTTGAACCTTGTATTAGATGTAATTTCTTTCTTAGATATGGTAGACCAGGTCCACCACCTTTGATGTTTCACTTTCCCGCTAATTCCACACTTTATGACTCATTCATTTAAATTTATTTTATTTTAAGAACATCTTATAGTTTTATGTTTTTGTCCTGGGCTTGTTATTCTAATTTACAAGGGGCCAATGTTTACGTTCTTTGTTCATTATAGACAAGTGTACAGATCTTCCCCTGCATTCAGGCCCCTAGGGGCCTTACTGTCCAGTTCGATAATGTACCTTGTCTCCAAGAGGCGCAATTTGGCCTCTCTGTCTCCTCCTCTTTTTAGTGGCGGCACGCAATCTATGGCATAATAAAGAAGGCCCTTCGGGTCACTGTGGTGAACCTTCTCATATATATATATATGTAATGTAATGTAATGTAATGTATGTGTCTTGTAAAGCGCACTGCTGCCCTGAGGCGTCGTGGCGCTGTAGACCGCTGGGGAACCCGTCCTGGCCTATCCCTGTGAGATGGTCCCTACTGGGTATCTCCAAGGTGAAACCAGGCATCCCCAGCGAATGTAGGGGGCCGTTGTAGAGATGAGGCAAGCTAATGCCCAGAGTTGCGGAGTGTGATCCCTGGTTAGAGTAGGCACCGAGGCAAGAATTATCGAGTCCGCTGACCCTGGTCCACGATATATATATATATATATATATATATATATATATATATATATATATATATATATATATCAATTGTCACATTCCTTGCCCTTGATGGTTTTCCAGTGTGTATTCGCTGATATTTTATTAATATTGATGATTCACTAAAACTACTTCTACATTCTCTGCAATGGTATGGTTTTTCCCCTGTGTGTGTTCTCTGATGGTACTTTCGGTCTGATAATCGACTAAAGCTCTTCAGGCATTCATTGCACTTTAATGTTTTTTCCCCGGTGCGCGTTTGCTGATGAATCCTTAATGTTGAAGATTCACTAAAACTACTTCAAGATTCACTGAACTTGAATGATTTTCCCCTGTATGCGTTCTCTGATGCTGTTTTATGTCTGATAATCGAACAAACCTCTTCATACATTCAATGCACTGGTATGGTTTTTCCCCGGTGTGTGTTTTCAGATGCTGTTTTAGGTATGATGATTGACAAAAGCTCTTCACACATTCCCTGCACTTGAATGGTTTTTCCCCTCAGTGTGTTCGCTGATGAATCCTTAATGTTGAAGATTCACTAAAACTACTTTCACATTCACTGCACTGGAATGTTTTCCCCCCTGTGTGTATTCGCTGATGCCTTTTTAGGCTTGATAAATATATAAAGCTCTTCCCACATTCATTGCAATTGAATGGGTTTTCCCCTGTGTGTGTTCGCCGATGTTGCCTTAATGTTGATGAATCACTAAAACTTCTTCCACATTCACTGCACTGGAATGGTTTTTCTCCAGTGTGTGTTCTCTGATGACGTTTTAGGTTTGATAAATATATAAAGCTCTTCCCACATCCATTGCACTTGAATGGGTTTTCCCCAGTGTGTGTTCTCTGATGCTGTTTTAGGTGTGATAATCGAATAAACCTCTTCTCACATTCGCTGCACTGGTATGGTTTTTCCCCGGTGTGTGTTTTCTGATGCTGTTTTAGGTGTGATGATCGAGAAAAACTCTTCACACATTCACTGCACTTAAATGGTTTTTCCCCTGTGTGTGTTCGCTGATGATTCCTTAATGTTGCAGAATACCTAAAACTACTTCCACATTCACTGCACTGGAATGGTTTTTCCCCTGTGTGTGTTCGCTGATGAATCCTTAATGTTGTAGATCGACTAAAGCTACTTTCACATTCACTGCACTTGAATGGTTTTTCCCCTGTGTGTGTTCGCCGATGAATCCTTAATGTTGAAGATGCACTAAAACTACTTTCACATTCACTGCACTGGAATGGTTTTCCCCCTGTGTGTGTTCTCTGATGCTGTTTTAGGCTTGATAAATATATAAAGCTCTTCCCACATTCATTGCAATTGAATGGTTTTTCCCCTGTGTGTGTTCGCAGATGTTTCCTTACTGTTGATGAATCACTAAACCTTCTTCCACATTCACTGCACTGGAATGGTTTTTCTCCAGTGTGAGTTCTCTGGTGACATTTTAGGCTTGATAAATATATAAAACTCTTCCCACATCCATTGCACTTGAATGGGTTTTCCCCAGTGTGTGTTCTCTGTAGGCATGGGCGGAAAATCCGTTCCGCTCGCGGATTTTGCGGATTTTCGGGAAATCCGCAATCCGCGAGATTTGCGAATTTCCTGCAAAATCCGCAAATCCGCGAGCAGCGGATTTTGCTCGCACTGCTCGCACTGTTCGCGTGAGTTCGCGCCCCGCGAATAAGTGCGAAATTGCAGAAATACGATCTAAGCAAAACTGAAAGTAACTACTTACCAGGTTCAAAAGTTCAGGCACATCATTAGTAGCCATTTCCTGTAGTGCTTCCTGAGGGGCCCCTCCAGAGTTCAGTTGCCAGTTGAAACTATTATGTGACCCTGCTCTGAACCTCAGAATAGTTACACATATGCCACAAAGGTCCTGAATTACAGCTAAGGGAGACAAGCAGGAGCCAGGCTGGAAGTTAAAATCCATTAATCAGCCCCTAATTCATTATTGTCAGTTGGGGCAGGGCAGGTGTTGTAACTAATTTTGCAACAATGAAAGCACTTAGCAAGTGCAAAAGATCACTAATCAGGGCGCACTAAGGAAGCAGGTGCCAGCTAAAAAAATATTCTGTGACACATTAATCAGCCCCAAATTAATTCAGGTCACTTGAGGCAGGGAAGGTGTGCTTTGCTTTGCCGAAAATAATGTACACTGGACAACCAGAGGGTGTGGTGATGAAACAGAGGGTGGCATGGGTGGGCCAGAGGGTGGCATGAGTAGTCAGAGAGTGGCAGTGGTGACAGAGAGTGGCAGTGATGAAGAAGAGTGTCCCAAACAGGTTGGACACGTAGAAACAACAAGTTCGCAAAACTTGCGACCCGACAGGTAAGTTCGCAAATTGCGAAATTGTAAAAACCCTCGCGAACTGGCAGAAACACGGGCGAACACAAAAAAAAAAAAAAATCCGCAAATTCGCGGGAATTCGCGGATTTTGCGGATTGCGAGTTCGCAAATCCGCAAATTCGCGGATTGCCAATCCGCAAAATCCGCTCATGCCTAGTTCTCTGATGCTTTTTTAGGTCTGATAATCCAATAAACCTCTTCTCACATTCACTGCACTGGTATGGTTTTTCGCCGGTGTGTGTTTTCTGATGCTGTTTTAGGTGTGATGATTGACAAAAGCTCTTCACACATTCACTGCACTTAAATGGTTTTTCCCCTGTGTGTGTTCGCTGATGATTTCTTAATGTTGACACATCACTAAAACTACTTCCACATTCACTGCACTGGAATGGCTTTTCCCCTGTGTGTGTTCGCTGATGAATCCTTAATGTTGAAGATTGACTAAAACTACTTCCACATTCACTGCACTGGAATGGCTTTTCCCCTGTGTGTGTTCGCTGATGATTCCTTAATGTTGAACATTGACTAAAACTACTTTCACATTCACTGCACTGGAATGGTTTTCCCCCGGTGTGTGTTCTCTGATGCAGTTTTAGTCCTGATAAATATATAAAGCTCTTCCCACATTCATTGCAATTGAATGGTTTTTCCCCTGTGTGTGTTCGCAGATGTTTCCTTAATGTTGATGAATCACTAAAACTTTTTTCACATTCACTGCACTGGAATGGTTTTTCCCCAGTGTGTGTTCGCTGATGCTGTTTTAGGTGTGATAATCGATTAAACCTCTTCACACATTCAGTGCAATTATATGATTTTTCTCCTGTGTGTGTTCCCTGATGCCGTTTTAGGTGTGATAATTGACTAAAGCTCTTCAAACATTCACTGCACTTGAATGGTTTTTCCCCTGTGTGTGTTCGCTGATGATTCCTTAATGTTGACGAATCACTAAAACTACTTCCACATTCACTGCAATGATATGGTTTTTCGCCAGTGTGTGTTCCCTGATGACGTTTTAGGTTTGCTGATTGACTAAAGCTCTTCCCACATTCATTGCACTTGAATGGTTTTTCCCCTGTGTGTGTTCGCTGATGATTCCTTAATGTTGAAGAGTAATTAAAACAACTTCCACATTCACTGCAATGGTATGGTTTTTCCCCTGTGTGTGTTTGCTGATGTGTCTGGAGGCCTGATAGCTGGCTAAAGCTCTTCATACATTCAGTGCAATGATATGGTTTTTCCCCTGTGTGTGTTCGTTGATGTCTTTGTAGGCCTGATAACTGAATAAAGCTCTTTACACATTCAGTGCATTTGAATAGTTTTTTCCCTGTGTGTGTTTGCTGATGGGGTTTTAATATTGAAGACAAACTAAAGCCCTCACTGCATGTGTCTGAGACTTCTCTCCTGGTTAGCGTCTCTGGGTCTGGTATATATTTGTTTACATCCATAGACTGTACTTCCTGAAGGGCCAACATGACTGATAAAGCACTTGTGTTATTCTTGCAGTCTCTGTATGTATCGTATTTTGCACATTTGCTTTCTGATTAAAGAATAAAGTGCAATGGTCACCAATTACTTCCCAATCTCATAACGTGTGTAAGGCTTCTTTGTGGGCGATTGTGTCTTCAGACTGGATAATGGTTCTGCACGCATGCGGTAAAGATCCATCGTCCTTCTGGTCGGGGCACACTGGGACAGTGCTCTGTATTTTAGACAGCAAAACCCCTATTTCTTTTAACCCTCAGTTGTCTTACTCCACTCCGTTGCGCTTTTCAATGATTGCTGTGGATTGGTTTGAAACAGTTTGCAATACACCTCTAGGATTGAATGGTGGCCTGGTATTATTTAAGGAAGCGGATCACTGCTGTAACCACCTCATACCAACCTCATGATCAAAGCTGTTATTGGACATGCTTACAAAAGAGGAGGTTTATCAGTGTTGTCTTAATTGTCTAGAGGTTATTTCTTCGTTTTGAGGCATGGAGGTGCACAGCTGAGACTCGTGGAATCACTGAATTTCTCGTGTACCTTGTCCCTTCTTTCAGGATGTCTCAGTTTATGTTCGGCTCCGGCTGGCTCTGACGGCACTTATGTTTTCCTGAATACTGGAACTCAATATTTCGGACTTCGTCTTTGCAGATTTACAGTGTTATCTTCCTTATTTTGAAACATTTCATACAATCAAAGATTGTTTTCTGTCGGATGTAAAAAGATTTAAAAT
Organism: Lissotriton vulgaris; assembly: GCF_964263255.1. NCBI lineage: Eukaryota > Metazoa > Chordata > Amphibia > Caudata > Salamandridae > Lissotriton > Lissotriton vulgaris. Next base: position 86,053,447 of record NC_141685.1, on the reverse strand, counting down.
AACTTAAAGTGAAACATAACGGAATGTGCATACACAATTTTTAATTGATTGTATAAATATTTCTTGATTACCATTTTTGAAACTTATGAAGGCATATTTAACCATACACAGAAATTTACATAAAAGTTGCTTTGAATATGTCACAACTAACTTATTTCAGCAAAGGTGTTCATGAGTAAGTTAGTAAAAAAAAGGGCGCTCGCATAGCACTCATACACTAGTTACAGCTTTAGCTAGTGGCATATGGTCTAGGTTTTGTAAAACAAGAACAGCTCTTTGAATAAGAGATAGGAGATGGATCAGGAAGACTTGAGACAGAAGGGTGGACATCAGAGTGTTGTGCCATGAATCAAATATTGCTGCTCGCAGAGGTGCCTGGCTTCATCACCAACACCCACAATATGCAGTAGAGCAGTAGTTTAATGATTGTATTTACTTTGTGGTTTTACTTCTCTCACATATATTTTGAAGTTTGTCAGTATTATCCAACGGGGTGGGAGTTTCCCAGCTGGACGAGGAGATTGAGCTGGGCTGGTCTGTTGTTTAGTTGTCCCACCTCTAACTTTAGAGCTTGAGATAGCACACTAGCCTGGCGGCCCACTAGTTGACAGCTGTGGTGCATCAGCGTAGCAAGAGCACAAATGGTGTGCCACAGCCAAGCCTGTTAGCACCCCTTCACCCCTGGACCATGCCAAGCACCCTAAGCACTCTCTTAAAAACATCTCTTAAGTCAAACTGCTCTGTCCATATATCCTACACCTCTGCTGCCCTCCATACAAGGTAGGGCCTGTTCTCAAATGTATTCACCTGCACCTCTCATGCATAGACCTGCTTTCAACATTCCATTTCCAGCACAAAACCTGCGAACAACATTTTCCAATCACATAATTCCCATGACTTTTCATAGGTCTCTCCTCCTACTCATGCTTTTCAACATTACCTGTACAAACCACCGTGGCCACATTTAATGGAACAATACTGAGGTGCGCTCATTCTTTCCACAAGATGGAGAATGCACCAGAACAGCGCACACTGCACATAAGATAAAGATAAAGGGCCTTCTGTGACTCTCACACATGCCCGGCAAGTACACAGTCCCTACACAGCTTTTACAAAGGGCCAGATGCTTAGCACTGCTTTTCAAATACACACAAAATGCCATAGGCACAGCTCAACAATGTAAAATAAAAGTATTTCACAGTGTGAAATGCACCGCCAAATGATCCAAAGCGTGCTGCATGCCACCAAGGTTCTTTACTATCTCAACTGCATTCTACAGCAGCAAAGTTTGTTGTCACCAAAGTTTTCTTCATTTGAAAAAGGTGCTATGCATGTGGTATTTGTGCAGCACAAACCTCAACAAAAAGCAGCTGAGCTCCCTATCAGTCCAAGGCAGGCACAGAGTCAACGAGTGATAGGTGAGGCGGCTGGATAGTGGATTGCTACTGCATTTTGATCTAAGAGCCTGAAACTAGCAGCATGTGTGCTAATTCCTCAGCAGCTTTCCCTCTATGACATGTAGAGCGGGTGCAGGCCAAGATCAGACAGAAATAAAACATTTATAGCTCAGTAATATTCAGAGATATAGAAGCGGAAAGTAGGATGCTGGCTTCCAATAACACAGCACTGAGCACTCCACCTCAGCCAATCTTTAACGATTGTTTGAAGAACAGAGAAACAGGAAGGTGTTTTAAATGCCGACCATCGACCTTTCACCAGCTGCACACGGGGACTGCATTGTCTAGATGAACGCTATGCTCCCGCAACCGCTCAAGTCATGCAGACAGGCGCTACAACATGTTAGCCAAGTGCCCTGGAACCCTCAATTCCAATTCACTCAATTTAACTGCACACATTACAGTTAACTCTCCCCCAACGTATCAAGAGCTTGTTTCCTGATTCGACACCAGAGTGTCTGTGCTGTAAACTGGCGGACGCTGGTTTCTAACATATGGTGTGGGAGTGCCCACCACTACAGGTGTCATGGCTCGAGGTTACAGCCACCATAGCAGAACTTGCAGATTATACACTGTCAACTACCCCTGAATCCTGCCTGCTATGCCTTCACCCTAAAGCAAAGGGGGGCAAACACTTACACAGGTTCATAGACCTTGCATACATACTTTTCAAGTGATGAATAGGAATGTCTTGGAAAGCGGCCTCTGTGCCGGACACTAAGAGGTGGCTGCATACTCCCTTGCACTGTGCACGAGCAGAGGATAACACACTACACATGCTACTCTCTAGAGGAGAGGGGAGAAGGGGTAGGGGGGTGGGAATGTAGGATCTGCTTTCATGGTTACCCCCACTTTTTGCTGGTGTCATACAGTTTTTTCTGACTAGTCTGATTGTGATCCTGCTAATCAGGGCCCCAGTCACTGTGCTTCCTCCCTAAATTGGCTATGGTGAGTACCTTGGTACATTCCTAATTGGCTGCTGGTGTACCCTTGTACGTCCCTAGTATGTGGTGCTAGGTACCTAGGGCCTAGGTACTCCAGGGGACCCTTATGGGCTGCACCATGTGTTATGCCACCCATGAGGGACCCTCCAAACTCTGACTACAGGCCTGTCACTGCAGCCTGTGTGAGTTGGTGCATGTAGAATTGTACCCAAGTATGATGTATATCCTCCTGTTCACGGGGTCTCTGTTCCCCTGTGGACAGTGGGGCCGGAACAAACGCTGGCAGATTGCCTGGATTAGACATTATGTTGATCTACACTTAAGTGTTCCCGGCAGCCTCCTCCTTACATACTACTTCCTTATAATGTATTGTTTTATTGATGCACTGTCTGCCATTAGGATTGGCATGTGTCATAGTCCTCACCATCCTCCTTGTCCTGTGATCACCCATTACCTTAGCCCCCTCGCTGCCAGGCCTTTTGTCCCCCTGTGCCACTCCCTTTTTTGTTAAAATCACCATCTTCCCAGCTTTCAGGAACAGGGAGACATTTGTCAGAAAACCAACATTTTCTACAAGGTTTTGGCATTTTACTAGGAAATAGCCTATGTTCCTATTTTTTGTGCTTTCAATCGCCTTCCAGGTAGTGGTAGAAATGGATCCCGGAAAGCTATAGATTTATGAACAAAGACATCATTCTGAATTTAGCAAGGGGTCAATTGTGTAGATCCTTCAAGCTTTTCCTATAGAAAGTAACAGTTGAAATAAAAAAAATATTGAAAATGAGTTCAAAACAACAGTCATTTGTGCCTGCATTTAACTTCTTCCAACAATGCTAGATTTTTTAAAGCAATATACAGGTTGCGGGGATATATCGGGCTTGTAGGTCCACCAAGAACCCGAGATACCCAGAGCCAATAACTGAGCTGCACCTTGCAATGGTTATTCATTGTGTACCGGGGAGACAGCAATTCATTTGGTAAAATATAAAGAATGAAAAATAGGTATCAAGGAAACCTACATATTTCTCATATTGGGAACAAGATAAGGAGTTTTGAAGCAGCGGTTATTTGCACATCTCGGAATTTGTGGATAGCCATACCAGCATGTGTTTTCAAAATGTCTTCTTTTGTATACACTGTATTACATTTGGGAGACAGAAATGCTTAGAAAAACAACCAGCAATAACACTTGTTCTAGTATTCTGGGTTCTCCTAAGTCTACTGATAAAAAGGGTACCTCACTTGTGTGGGTAGGTTTAGTGCCCGTGACAAGTAATGGGTTAAAACGCAACATGGGCATTTTTTGAAAACTAGACACCCAAGGGAATCCAGGATGGGGGCACTTGTGTGGCTCTCACCAGGTTCTGTTACCCAGAAACCCTTGCAAACCTCAAACTTTGTAAAACAAAAAACATTTTCCTCACATTTCTGCGATCTGTGGGGAGTCACAACATTCCAACCACCCAGCATTCTGCCAAGTCTGTCGATAAAATTGGTACCCACTTCTGTGGGTAGGTTTAGTGCCCGCAACAGGAATCTGTCCCAAATAAAAGAAATGTGGTCACATAATTTTTTGCAAGGAAATGGACCCTTCTTTTGCAATGTGCCTACCTGTGGATTTTGGACCCTAGTTCAGCCGGCACATAGGGAAACATAGCAACAGGAAATTGTCCAAAACGTACAGTGGACACTTCAAAATTATTGATCACAAAAAGACATGGTTTTGCGAGGGAGTCATCTGTGCTTTTGGTCACAGGCTTGCCAGCCATCTAGGGAAACCTACCAAACCCAGACATTTCTAAAAAATAGACACCTGGGAGAGTCCAGGGAGGTGTGGCTTGTGTGGATTTCACAATGTTTTCTTACCAAGAATCCCCTACAAACCTCAAATTTTGCTAATCAAAATTATATTATCTTCACATTTCTGTTATGAGATCACCATGCCAGCACAAATTTCCTACCACCAGGAGGACGCCTCACTTGTTTGGGTGTCCAATGCAGAATTGCCTAAAAAAATGTAAAAAAAAAATAGGGTGTTTAGAGCTTGGTGTGCTATTTCCTCAGTCTCTACGTTTTTGGCCTTTCCCAGTCACAGACCCTTGGCCACCCAAACAAGTGAGGCATCATTTTTATTGGGAGACCGAGAGGAATGCCGGGTGATAGGAAATTTGTGCAGCATGGTGTACCCACACAGAATTGTGAGAAAATGTTATTGTTTAGCTAAATTTGAGATTTGCAGGGGATTCTGGGTAAGACAACATTGTGGAACCCATACAAACCACACATCCTTGGACTCCCCAGGTGTCTAGTTTTCATAAATGTCTGAATTTGGTAGGTTTCCCTAGATGGCCACCGAGCCAGGGACCAGAAATGCACTTGCCCACCTTGCAAAACAAGGTCATTTTGTGATAAATAATGTTGATGTCTTCACAATGTGTTTTGGGACCCTCCCTGTTGCAGGCCCTTCGCATTCCCACACAAGTGAGGTAGCATTTTTATCGGGAGAGCTGGGAGAACTTTCGGTGGTAGGAAATGTGTGAGGGCTAGGTAAAAAACTCCCTTCGCATAAATAGGTTGTTTTGAGATAGATTGAGAGCACCTGCATTTTTTGGCCCTGGCTTGCATGCCATCAATGGAAACCTACTAAACATAGACATTTCTGAAAACTAGACACCTGGTGGATCCAGGGATGTGTGGCTTGCATGGATCTCCCAAAGTTTTCTTATCCAGAATCCGCCGCACAGCTCAAATTTAGCTAAAAGGTCACATTTTTCCTCACATTTCTGTGTGCCAAGTTTGTGAGATCACTGTGCGGCACACATTTCCCACCACCCAGAATTCTCCTCAGTCTCCCGATAAAAATTATACCTCACTTGTGTGAGTGCCCAAAGCAGAGTCTGCCTAATAACTTATATAAAAAACTGCCCTTTTGGACCCTCTTTGGCCCCCCTCAGTGTTTCATTTTATAAGTTTTTAGGTTCTCTGTTTTGGGCGCCCACACAATTGAAGTATCATTTTTATCAGGAAACTGAGTAGAAGAAAGCTCTTGGGTTTGGATTCACCACTGACCTTGTTGTGGGCGCATCGTCTGCTTTCTTGTCTACCTTTCCGGCCACTTTGCCACGCCTCGCGGCCCCCGCTTCGTGGGAGCCGCTCGTAGGCAAGAGACTTTGTCAAGAGCCACCATCTGGGTCTCTACTCGTGCACCAGGGCACCAACGCGCTACGAGGGACTTTCCAGCTGACCCCAGGAACAGAGGCGGGACTGCGAGGACCAGCGTGCTCAGCGGCGCTGATCGGCCGCAGCTGGTCCTCTTCCCGCCCCCTCCTCCAGTAAATACCATCGCGGACAGAGACTTCCCTGGGATTCACCACTGACCTTGTTGTGGGCGCATCGTCTGCTTTCTTGTCCGCCTTTCCGGCCACTTTGCCACGCCTCGCGGCCCCCGCTTCGCGGGCGCCGCTCGTAGGCAAGAGACTTTGTCAAGAGCCACCATCTGGGTCTCTACTCGTGCACCAGGGCACCAACGCGCTACGAGGGACTTTCCAGCTGACCCCAGGAACAGAGGCGGGACTGCGAGGACCAGCGTGCTCAGCGGCGCTGATCGGCCGCAGCTGGTCCTCTTCCCGCCCCCTCCTCCAGTAAATACCATCGCGGAGAGAGACTTCCCTGGGATTCACCACTGACCTTGTTGTGGGCGCATCGTCTGCTTTCTTGTCCGCCTTTCCGGCCACTTTGCCACGCCTCGCGGCCCCCGCTTCGCGGGAGCCGCTCGTAGGCAAGAGACTTTGTCAAGAGCCACCATCTGGGTCTCTACTCGTGCACCAGGGCACCAACGCGCTACGAGGGACTTTCCAGCTGACCCCAGGAACAGAGGCGGGACTGCGAGGACCAGCGTGCTCAGCGGCGCTGATCGGCCGCAGCTGGTCCTCTTCCCGCCCCCTCCTCCAGTAAATACCATCGCGGAGAGAGACTTCCCTGGGATTCACCACTGACCTTGTTGTGGGCGCATCGTCTACTTTCTTGTCCGCCTTTCCGGCCACTTTGCCACGCCTCGCGGCCCCCGCTTCGCGGGCGCCGCTCGTAGGCAAGAGACTTTGTCAAGAGCCACCATCTGGGTCTCTACTCGTGCACCAGGGCACCAACGCGCTACGAGGGACTTTCCAGCTGACCCCAGGAACAGAGGCGGGACTGCGAGGACCAGCGTGCTCAGCGGCGCTGATCGGCCGCAGCTGGTCCTCTTCCCGCCCCCTCCTCCAGTAAATACCATCGCGGAGAGAGACTTCCCTGGGATTCACCACTGACCTTGTTGTGGGCGCATCGTCTGCTTTCTTGTCCGCCTTTCCGGCCACTTTGCCACGCCTCGCGGCCCCCGCTTCGCGGGAGCCGCTCGTAGGCAAGAGACTTTGTCAAGAGCCACCATCTGGGTCTCTACTCGTGCACCAGGGCACCAACGCGCTACGAGGGACTTTCCAGCTGACCCCAGGAACAGAGGCGGGACTGCGAGGACCAGCGTGCTCAGCGGCGCTGATCGGCCGCAGCTGGTCCTCTTCCCACCCCCTCCTCCAGTAAATACCATCGCGGAGAGAGACTTCCCTGGGATTCACCACTGACCTTGTTGTGGGCGCATCGTCTGCTTTCTTGTCCGCCTTTCCGGCCACTTTGCCATGCCTCGCGGCCCCCGCTTCGCGGGAGCCGCTCGTAGGCAAGAGACTTTGTCAAGAGCCACCATCTGGGTCTCTACTCGTGCACCAGGGCACCAACGCGCTACGAGGGACTTTCCAGCTGACCCCAGGAACAGAGGCGGGACTGCGAGGACCAGCGTGCTCAGCGGCGCTGATCGGCCGCAGCTGGTCCTCTTCCCGCCCCCTCCTCCAGTAAATACCATCGCGGAGAGAGACTTCCCTGGGATTCACCACTGACCTTGTTGTGGGCGCATCGTCTGCTTTCTTGTCCGCCTTTCGGCCACTTTGCCACGCCTCGCGGCCCCCGCTTCGCGGGAGCCGCTCGTAGGCAAGAGACTTTGTCAAGAGCCACCATCTGGGTCTCTACTCGTGCACCAGGGCACCAACGCGCTACGAGGGACTTTCCAGCTGACCCCAGGAACAGAGGCGGGACTGCGAGGACCAGCGTGCTCAGCGGCGCTGATCGGCCGCAGCTGGTCCTCTTCCCGCCCCCTCCTCCAGTAAATACCATCGCGGAGAGAGACTTCCCTGGGATTCACCACTGACCTTGTTGTGGGCGCATCGTCTGCTTTCTTGTCCACCTTTCCGGCCACTTTGCCACGCCTCGCAGCCCCCGCTTCGCGGGAGCCGCTCGTAGGCAAGAGACTTTGTCAAGAGCCACCATCTGGGTCTCTACTCGTGCACCAGGGCACCAACGCGCTACGAGGGACTTTCCAGCTGACCCCAGGAACAGAGGCGGGACTGCGAGGACCAGCGTGCTCAGCGGTGCTGATCGGCCGCAGCTGGTCCTCTTCCCGCCCCCTCCTCCTCTTCCACTCCTTGATAAGCAGCAACAGCAACGCGCACGCGGGACGCGCGCGGGGCAACGACCGGGGCGAAGACCGGGCAAAGAGCGGGCCGTTTGAGGCCGTTCGAGTACGGCAGAGTCCGGCCTAGGCCCACCCCCCCTGGACGTTTAGAAGACCACCCAAAATGCCATTAAGATCAGGGAAGGAACGTACTGTTCAAATCAATACATCTAATGGCGTCGTCTCTGGCCCCTTGGACGCTTTTATTGCACGGGCCACTGGCATCTTAGAAAAGGAAATTGCCATGGTTGAGAAAAGGCTCTCAATAGACCTGATTAGTGGAAAACGGTCCTCACTGGGGGCTTTAGCTACATCCATCTCCCCTGCACCCTCTGTACCCCATGCTGCCTTCAATTGTGTCCATACCACCTCTACTGACGCAATAGTCCACATGGAAAATATTGGGGGTAGCCCGACTACAAGGGATAAAACAATGGAAGATAGGATTAGTATTAACGACTCTAAAGATATGCAGGAGAATGGGATGGAGGATAATGACTCTGTGATTAGTGAGGAGCAGGATTTTAGCCAGCTATCCAGAACCCCTCTTCTTAACCAATCCAATACCTCTAATCCTGTTGAAAAGGCTAATCCACCTATATCCAACTCTGCCCCCAATACCAAAAAGAGAAAACGGGATCCCAGAATGTCAGGGGAAAGAAATATGAAACCCAATAAAGTAAATACAGTTCAAGGGGAATGGCGCCAGGGGTCCGAGACCCAACCAAACCTGCCTAATAATATGCTATGCCCCTCACTCTTGGCTTTGGGCTCCTCAACTACATGTCCCATGTGCCTCAATAGCGATGAGGTTTTGCTGGCTAAAATGGAGGCCATGTTTAAAACACTACTCTTACCAGTTCTGGAGCGGACTAGGCTCATGACCACAAAGATCGATAGTATGGAGGGTCTGATTCAATCAAACCATGCAATGTTACAAGCATTGTGTGGCTTAAATAATAAGGGTACTGTTAATATAGCGGCACCAAGTAAGGCACCCAGAAAGGATACTAGTAAGAATATGGATAATGGCAAAAATTCCCTTAATAAAACGATAGGAACAAATAACATCATAGTTAAAGGGGGCCAAAAAACTAATATTTCTCTTACCACCTCTTCTAAACTAGGAGCTAATTCTCAGACTCAGGTACTAAAGCCCCAAAAGAAAACAGAGGCTAAACAAAATATGGTTGGGCGTCAACACATGGGTCTTCCAACACAACCTAACTTAAATCGTCCTTCACCAAGTACTTCAAGATCTCAAAATACTGCTTCTACCAGTCGCAGGGAGGGGGGGCGTAAAAGGTCGAATATCCCCAGTGTTGATCTTCCACCCGAAGCGGCCTTACACACCATCGTTCTGACAGGCGTAGCACCATTAAAACCAGGATCAAGGGAATCTTATGGTGACCTTCGCAACAAAGTCACCTTTTGGCTGAACAAAAATCGCCCGCTACCCCCCTCCACTCCTACGGAGATATTGTATGTGAGGAGAGTAGATTGGGTGGGCCCTGAGGCAAAAGATTTAGAAGGAGACTGTATCCTTATATCGTTCAAAGACTCATGGGTAGTAGATGCTATTAAACGAGTGCCCAGATTTGCAAGGCAGGGGGATGTGCAAACATTAGATCTATCCTATTTTTACCCGCACAGGCATATACCCTTTCAATCCTACCCTCTGTTCCGTAAAGGTCCTGTTGCGAGACATCCCATGGTATTGACCCCGATTGACTGCCAGCGCCCTTTTCTCTTCAATCATTTTGGCCCCCTTTCTGGCTTGGAAGCCATAGATTGACTTAACGATCCCTTTAGTGAGTCTCCAACTGGTGGTGCGACCCAAGCCCCCAGTGTTTATAATATGGTATGCCCAATACAATTGACCAATCTAGTCGACGGGGAAGGGGGCCGAACATATCTGCCAAACAGCCCTAGCTCATACGTAGTTGCCCAGGGGTCCCTGATTGAGGAGAAAACCATTGACCCGGTAGATTGTGCTAAGCATCAAGTGGTTAATGATGATATAGGGACTGCTCATGGATCTGTACAGCCCTTACACTCTCTGTCGCCAGGCAATTTGAATAACCATCTGAAAATTTTGTCCTGGAACATAGCGGGTATTAAGGCACGCCTTGTGTCTGCGGATTGGTCAAATTTTATGGACAACTACGATATCATCCTGTTGCAGGAAACATGGGCAACGGAACCTGTCCATAAGCTGGGCTATATCAACTTCTTCAAACCCGCAATCAAAGGAGGAAAAGGGCGGGCCGCAGGTGGCTTGTTGATCTGGGTGAAACAATCCCTGGGCTTCCACCCAACGGAGTTCCCGGTGGACAATCAGGATCTGCTAACCATTATATTAAGCAAAGGGAACAAGCAAGTTATGAACATTATTAATATCTATGCTAGAGGCCTTCCTGGCGGTCGATGCCCACCCCTGTTGAATCTTGTTGATAACATGATAATGAAAATGGATGGAGGTATCATTACCATCATCGCCGGGGATCTAAATTGTACTATAGAACCCGTGCTAGATATGGGAGACACATGGACTATGGCAGATGATTCCGTATGGGGCATTCCAGACCTACAAGTGGAGAAGATGGCTAAAGCTACTGAGGCTGCAGTGTCCTGGACGGCCTTTTGTTTACAAAATGGGTTCCGGGCATGTAATGGCCGCTCTGCCTCTGATATGAAGGGAAAAAGTACTTTTGATAATGGTCAGAGGCAAAGCCGCATTGATTATATTTTACTAGACATGGAGCATTGGGCTCTTTTAATTGATATGGCAGTTTTAGAGCGCCCGGAAAGTGATCACAACCCACTGTTCCTATCGTTGAAGACACCGGATCTAAATATAAGGGAGGAACCATCTGTAACCTGTACAGGGGATGTCCTACTTACCAATGATAGGAGGAGACTGAAGTGGTCACAGGTTATGGAAGATGAGTGTTTATTAAATAATATCAATGTTGTAGTGGGAAATGCATTTAATGAAATGTTGCAAATAGATATGTCGGGGGTGGAGACTGGAGCTGTAAATAGTGTGATGGGTGTTCATATTAAGTGCTTTGACAGCTTAAAATCAATGCTATCCAAACCATGTGAAAAGGCTGTTACCAAAACTAATTCTTTGCCCCAAAAATGGTATAACAAGGACTGTAGAGAGGCACATACAGCTCTCATCTTTGCCATTAAATCCCGGGACATGGCTAAAGTGAGAGCTGCTAGACTCCATTACAAAAAAACCCTTAGTAAAGCCAAACGGGAGTGGGAGGATGAGTTCTGGACAGATCTTTTAGAGGCATCATCCTCTAATAACCAGAAAAGGTTTTGGGATTTGGTTAAATGGGGTAAAAATATTGATTCTTCTACACCCGGAAATAATGTGCCACTCGAGGATTGGGTATCATTTTACTCGGCCCAATTTAGAGCTGGGGACGATGATACTTTAAATCCCTTAGGCAATCCACTCATGCAGACCCCAGAAAGCGGAAAACTCACCTTTACGGTTGCTGAGGCCGAGCTGGCATTGGCACTTACTCTCCGAGGCAAAGCCCCCGGCATGGACCTAATCCCGGCGGACCTTTTTAAATCTAATCCCACTTTGTGGCTCCCGTATATCACTAGAATAGCTAATACTTTGGCACTTGGAGCTACTGTCCGGAAATCCTGGAAAGGGGCAGAAATAGTTCCAGTCTAAAAAAAGGGTGATAAATCCATTCCAGCAAACTACCGCCCTATCAGTTTAATCGATTCGATTCAAAAGATAGTGGCGCGTATGGTTTTGGGAAGGGTCCAGGGCTGGATAGAGATGGAGAACATCCTGTCCCCCATGCAGATGGGCTTCAGATCGGGAATGAGCACCATAGATCAGGTTTTTAGATTCTGCCTGATCTATTGGAAGGAGGTTTGGTTAGGTGGTGGTAACATCTATGCTGCATTCATCGATCTGAAGTCCACCTTCGATCTGGTGCCCAGGGACAGGTTGTGGGGTGTGCTGGTAACCTTGGGATGCCCACCCGAATTATTGGATCTTATTATAAGACTCCACGAGGACAACTTTGCGAGGGTGAGGTGGGGGGGTCAGGGACAAGTCACAGAAACTTTCCCCGTAACCCGAGGCGTCCGCCAGGGGTGTGTCCTGGCCCCTACCCTGTTCCTCCTTTTTATCAACCAAGTTGTTAAATTTTTCTTGGATACTCCCACTGATGCCCCAATGTTGGCAGGGATGAGGTTTCCGCTACTCATCTTTGCAGATGACACTCTAATCCTCTCTAAAACACGCAGCGGACTACATCGGGCCTTGGACCGCTGTGAGGAGTTTTGTGCCATCAACAACCTGGTAGTCAACGTGGGGAAAACAAAATTTATGGTCTTCACAAAAAATCACCCAGTCCGAAGCTCAGTGAAGATGAATGGAGTAAACCTTGAACAGGTTGATACCATGACCTATCTAGGGGTCACTTTTGATAGCCGTCTGAGATGGAAGGATCAGATCAATATGCAACAACTCAAACTTGCCAGGCTGACTGGTTGTCTCGTTAAAGAGCAGAAGGAATCAATCACTAAACGGGTCCTGCCGGCCCTTAAGATCTATGATGTTAAAATCTCTACAGCCATATTATATGGCGCAGATCTATGGGGTCATATGGACTTGTCTAATCTGTACAAAACCCAATGTAGATTCCTCCGAAACCTAGTGGGCCTTCCACAGTCTACACCCTCGCTCCCTCTCTGCTTGGATCTTGGTTCCCCCCCTATAAATGAAATGGCAAGATTTAGGTTAGTGGCATTGTGGAGACGAATATGGACATCCCCAGACTTATTCCTTTTTGCAAAGGAATTGTCGGAAGTTAGGTCTATCAGGGGTTCAGGGAAAATACCATGGCTCATTACTGTAAAAACAATTCTGATAGATATGGGCTTGGAACATCTCTGGTCATCCCCACAATCTAATCACTTCCCACCTAAAGATGAATTTAAATCTCTATATTGGGCCACCACCCGCCTAAAAAGAGTGATGCTGTCCAATAAAAATGACCTCACAGGCAGGTTTTTAACATTTAAAATTGACCTATTGAGAGAGCCATACTGGGATGTTATTTCCCGACCGCTAGATAAGAAATTGTACCATCAGTTTAGAGTGGGCGCTTTGCCACTAAACATCTTTCTGAACAAATGGTCCAAAGGGATATCACCTTATTGTACGTGCTGCTCAGGTCATATTGAGTCAGAAGGTCACTTCCTTTTTGCCTGTCCTAGGTACGGAGCACCTCGGAAAAAATGGCTAAAACCTCTGTTCCAAAATCTACCATATAAAACAGCAATGGAAGCCATACAGGTGCTCAGGACTAACACCTCAGAGGTCTTTGTGGTGGCCTTGGCAAAGTACTTGGGCTGGGCTTGGCTCCTTAGGTTAAAAAAGCGCTCGCCTTAGCTCCAAGTGCAAAAGTTGTTTTGCTATTTGCCATAATCTGTTTAGTTTAGTCTAGTTTAAGTATACAACTGTTAAACCACTCTATGACTATGTTCTATTAATCTGCACTCATCGTTCGCAATCTAGAACTGTAATCCCAACCTTTTAAGGCAATATTTTTGTCTTTCTCTATTTTCTTTAATTTTTAATTTTATATAAAATATTCAGATCTCTTTATTCACAAATTGAAATTTAATCCTGTTTTATTCACTTGTTAAGAAATGTTCTTCTGTTTGCGCACTTATGTATTTTTGTGAGTGTCTAAATAATACCTATGTGTATTGATTTTCTTTGGATATTTTAAATGAACCAGTTATATTCTTCTTTTGTATGTCTTTTATGATTGCTAATAATCGAAATAAAGACTTTAAAACCTGAAACCTGAGTAGAACGCTGGGTGGTGGGAAATTTGTGCCAGCACGATGATCCCACAACTTTTCCACACAGAAATGTGAGGAAAGTGTGACTTTTTAGCTAAATTGACGTTTTGCAGGAGCTTCTGGGTAGTAAAACGCTGGAGGTTTCACGCAACCCACACCACCAGCCAAGCGCCATCCATGCACACCACCAGCCAAGCACCATCCATGCACACCACCAGCCAAGCACCATCCATGTACATCGCCAGCGACACAACATCCACATACATGCCAGCCGAGCAACACCCACACATACCGCCAGCAAATCGAAAGTCCACACCCACACCGCAAGACAGGGTCCATCCTTGCAGACCCATAGCCAAGCGGCTGTCCACTCACACTGCCAGCCAAGTGCAAGTCCACACACATCACCAGCAAAATGCAGGTTCACACACGGTCCGCCAAACGCCAGTAAACACCGACCATCAGCCGCACTCCAGTTCCCACACACAAGCTAGTGTCTAGAGGCTTTCTGCAGATTAGCCTGAAAATATCGCTGACCTGGCCTAAGAGGGTGGGGGAGCAGAAGCAGCAAAAAGTTGTTCACAAAAAAAGGAGAGCAACCCTGCCTAACCCCATAAATATATCTCTGATTCCTAGTGGGCTTTCTGCCCCCCGGAGCAGATCAGGGTCTATTGCTCTCTTGGGGGAGGGGGCATTGGCATCGCACCCGTCTTTTATTTAAAGAAATCCTGGTGTCTATTAGGATTTCTGCCCCTGGGAGCAAATCGAGGGTAACTACCCCCATCTGCCCCCTCGAGGCGGGCAGAAAGACTGCCCCATTTTTTGTTTGGAGGTGGGGACATTGGCATACATATTGAAAACAAGAAATGAAATCCCCGGGGCCTAGTGGGCATTCTGCCCCCCCGGGGGATGACCAGGGCTAGTACCCTCAATTGCACGTGAAGGGGGGAGCAGAAAGACTTATTTTTATAATTCTGAATGGGGGCACGGCTTTGCCCACTGTGGGTCTGTGGGTAGCCCCACCCCTCTTTTATAATAACAATGAAATCCCTAGTGTCTAGTGGGCTCACCCCCCCCAGGGGGCAGATCGGGGGTAATAACCCCTATCTGCTCCTGGCAGGGACAGATAGATTGTCCCTTTCGTTTTGGGGAGTAGAGACATTAGCATGCCCATTCTGGGAAGCCCCCACTCCTCTTTCAGAGAGGAAAAAAATCCCTGGCGTCTAGTGGGCTTTCTGCCCCCGGGGAGACTGATCGGGTGTAATAAACCCCATCTACCTCCCAGAGGGGCAGACAGACTTTCCCTGCTGTGTTTAGGGTGTGTGTGTGAGAACAAGGGAGTTAGGTCCTGGCGGGACTGAGGGAAGGGCTGGACCATTTAAACTAACAGAAACAAAGAAGATGCCTGAACCCTCATATCTTAGTATGGAACTTATTAGATAAAGACCAAGTGCAACTTTATGAAACCTGGTAAGGTACTTTTATTTATACCTATTACTCTTGTTTTTTAAATTATTTTTTGAAGGAATTTTGTTTTTTGGCACTGCCATGGGGTGTCCTTATGCCCCAGAAATGGCAGTGCTCTACATGGCACAGTATGAAACGAGATTTGTGGACAACAATAATCCCTACATCAGGAACATCGCACAGTGGTGGCGCTATATAGATGACATCTGGCTCCTGTGGCAGGGGAGCCAGACCGATCTATTAGCGTTCCATGAGTGGATTAACACAAGACATAATGACATCAAGTTTTCCATTGAACGAAGTACTACCAAAATGACCTTTCTGGATGTAGAAGTAACTTGTAGTGATGGTGTCCTGAAAACTTCATTATACAAGAAACTGACTGACAAAAACACCCTTTTGCACCACAAGAGTCACCATCCCAGGAATCTAAAAGCCAATTTGCCCTATGGGCAATTACTGCGGATATGCAGAAATTGCACGGAGATTAGCGATTATGACCATCACGCACAGACATTCTGCCAAGAGATGATCCATAGAGGGTATCCAAAGAAACTCCTAAAACACTCTTACAAAAGAGCCCGATTCACACCACAGGAGTGTTTGTTACAAACAAAGGAAAAGAAAGAACTTGATCGCTTGGTGTGTGTGACCACTTTTGGCCCCGACACACACAAAATGAGACAAACGATTCTGAAAAATTGGCATGTGCTAGAAGGATTGGATTGTCCATTTCCTCGCCCGATCTTTGCATACAAAAAGAACAAAAGCATAGGTCAGCAAATCGTGAGAGCGAACCTGGCGCAGCCTAAATCCAAACATGACATTCTGTCCTGTTGGAACATGAAGCCGATCGAGGGTCATCACAGATGCGGCAATTGTGTTGCGTGCTCCAGCACAATTGAGGGAAAAGAATTTGAACATCAGGGGGTCAAGTGGAAACACTCTGGTTTTTCTAATTGTAAGACTAAGAATGTCGTATACGCAATAACATGCCCGTGCCAAAGAATCTATATTGGCAAAACAAATCAGCAAGTGAACCTACGCATCAGTCAACATAGGTCCCGGATTAAAAAGAAGGTCCAAACTGCCCCTATCGTAGAGCACTTCATGGACAAGTCCCATACTGAGCACGATTTCAAATGGACAGTGCTCTTCACAATAAGTACAGTACAGCGCCCAGCGGAGGTCGACAGGGTGTTGCTTCAAAAGGAAGCTTACCTCATTTTGAAATTTAATAGTACATTGACAGGCCTCAACAGCATGTCTGAATTATCAAGGCTTTGATGGTTTAGTCATTCACAATGGCAATATGAAACACATAAAATACATGAAATATACTCCCTGCCCCCCCCACTCCTTGTGTCTGTTCCTACATAAATAAAGGCGCTCGATTTTTCATTCATTATTGAAGTGAGATAAACACATGTCAGCCTTCAAGTTTGAGACCGCCCGTGTGACATGCAGTGAGACGAATTCTTCGCCTCCACTTCGAAGTAATTATAAATCACCTCTCTCCTCTGGCAACAACAATATGGGACTACATGTCCCACAATGCCTACAGACAAGGAACTCGTGACCTTTATAATAACTAAGATGGCCTCCGCATTTTTCTAATCGCGCGAGTGAGAGCCTGACGGTGAAGACAGCAAGTGAACTCCAGATGCGTGCACATTCAGGTTTGGACGCGTTGTCTTTTGCGTTAATCTGCTATTGACACAACAGTTACCGCACACATAATTTATCGCCCCTTACTGGCTTCTAATTTAACTTTTAGTGTGCTACGAGCAAAGAGGAACACACGGACACCCTGTGGGCTGCACAAAATTAATACCTGAATCCAGTTGGTGTTCCAGGTACGTTTGAGCCCAGTACAAGACTTGGGGGTGTACACCAATAGACGCGCGCTGGTCTTTCACTCTGTTTCCCGAGTATTGATTAGTTCTCATTCTTCTAAACAGGTCGGCCCACTAAAACAGAGAGCCAGTAAGAGATCGGAAATATATTTTTGAATTTGGATACAGACACAAGGTATGGGGCTTATGTAATGATGATATATAGTTCTGGTCCAACATCTAAATGGCCGCACAACAACTGTATTCTCTTCTTGATTAGGTTAATTGTCTTAGTGACCGCAACCTCCTCCCTTCACGAGGCGCCGGACGGTGCACAGTGAGGTAGGTAGAACTAAGGGATGTTCCCTAAAGTACTTTAAGTATTTTAATAAACTCTGCCAAAATCTTTGACACAACCCATGCTTCATCCACTTTAGAATTAAAGCCTGAAGCATCGTCCCCCAGGTTTACAAATGAAAATACGTTCTGCCTGAAAGACACAGGTATTTTCTCTATTATTTTCCCAAATAAGAGAGGTAATTGATTGAGGCAAACAGGTTCTCAACAAAACTTTATTGTTTTTGTGTCCCACACAGACAAATACCAAAACCCTGATGAGGGTTCGAAAACTTGCTATTCGAACCTGAAACGCGTCGGCACATCTACAAGAGTGAGTTATATCATTGAGGGATTGATGGAAATACATTATATTCTGTTTTTGCTCTTGGTTTCGCATTGCTTTGTTTGTCTACAAATATGAATTCATTTGCAAATATTGATGAAATGTTTTCTTTTAATGTGTATTGTTCTGTGTTACTGTGATATTGTTTTGATTTGTTTTTTCTTGTCAAAATTGTAAAATAGTGTGTAAATGTGGTAAATGTGCATCTATTTGTGCCAAAAAACAAAATTAATTCAAAAAATAATTTAAAAAACAAGAGTAATAGGTATAAATAAAAGTACCTTACCAGGTTTCATAAAGTTGTACTTGGTCTTTATCTAATAAGTTCCATACTAAGATATGAGGGTTCGGGCATCTTCTTTGTTTCTGTGTGTTTAGGGTGTGGGCATAGATATGCCCATTGTGGGCAGCTTCCACCTCTCTATTATGAAAACAAACGAATAAACCTGGTGCCTAGTGGCTATTCTGTGACATTATAGTGCCCATTTAGGGCAGCCCCCACCCCTAAGTAAAAAGAAAAAAAAAATCCTTGGTGTATAGTGTTCCTTCCGCCTCACCCCCCGGGGGGGCAGAAAGACTGAACTTGGCCAAATTATTATGAGGGAGCAAAGGCCCTTGCCCAAGGGGCCCGTCCCCCCTCCCTGGTGTCTAGTGGAGGATCCCTGCTTGGGGATCACCCTCTTGCGGTGATCCCCAAGCTGTGATCAACTAGATTCTCCCCTTTCCAATGATACCTCTTGTGTCTGCCTATGTGCATGGGGGTGAGATAGCCCCAGGAACATGTAGGCAGTGAAAGTGAAATGAGCTGATCGGCTAAATTCACTTTAACTATAGTGAAGTCAGCATGCAATGTGCGCCGATTGTCCGTACACTGGAAAAAAAGTGCCTCGATTTCAAAATAGTGGGCCTTAGACGTAATGGTTACTTTCTTGGCACCAGAGTACCACAACTAAGTATGGGCGAAATTTGTGAATTTGCGTTCGGCGTATTTGCGTGAAATGGCACCCTCTGGTTCATCACTGCCACCCTCTGGTTCATCACAGCACCCTCTGGTTCATCACTGTCACCCTCTGGTTCATCACAGCACCCTCAAGTCCACCACTGCTTCACCACTGCCACCCTCTGGTTCATCACTGTCACCCTCTGGTTCAAAACTGCCACCTTCTGGTACATCACAGCACCCTCTGGTTCACCACTGCTTCATCACTGCCACTCTCTGGTTCATCATTGTCACCCTCTGGTTTATCACTGCCACCATCTGGTTCATCACAGCACCCCCTGATTCACAACTGCCATCCTCTGGTTCATCACTGCCACCGTCTGGTTCACCACTGCCACCCTCTGGTTCATCACTGCCATCCTCTGGTTCATCACAGCACCCTCTGGTTCACCACGGCAACCCTCTGGTTCATCACTGCCACCCTCTGGTTCATCACAGCACCCTCTGGTTCACCACTGCCACCCACTGGTTCACCACTGTCAACCTCTGGTTCATCACAGCACCTTCTGGTTCACCACTGCCACCCTCTGGTTCATCACTGCCACCCTCTGGTTCACCACTGCCACCCTCTGGTTCACCACTGTCACCCTCTGGTTCACCACTGTCACCCTCTGGTTCACCACTGCCACCCTCTGGTTCACCACTGCCACCCTCTGGTTCACCACTGCCACCCTCTGGTTCACCACCGTCACCCTCTGGTTCACCACTGCCAGCCTCTGGTTCATCACTGCCACCCTCTGGTTCACCACTGCCACCCTCTGGTTCATCACAGCACCATCTGGTTCACCACTGCTTCATCACTGCCACTCTCTGGTTCATCACTGTCACCCTCTGGTTCATCACTGCCACCCTCTGGTTCATCACAGCACCCTCTGGTTCACAACTGCCACCCTCTGGTTCATCACTGCCACCCTCTGGTTCACCACTACCACCCTCTGGTTCATCATTCCCATCACCTGGCTCATCACAGCACCCTCTGGTTCACCACTGCCACCCTCTGGTTCATCACTGCCACCCTCTGGGTCATCACAGCACCTTCTGGTTCACCACTGCCACCCACTGGTTCACCACTGTTAACCTCTGGTTCATCACAGCACCCTCTGGTTCGCAACTGCCACCCTCTGGTTCATTACTGCCACCCTCTGGTTCACCACTGCCACCCTCTGGTTCACCACTGTCACCCTCTGGTTCCCCACTGCCACCTTCTGGTTCACTACTGCCACCCTCTGGTTCATCACTGCCACCCTCTGGTTCATCACTGCCACCCTCTGGTTCATCACAGCACCCTCTGGTTCACCACTGCCACCATCTGTTTCATCACTGTCACCCTCTGGTTTATCACTGCCACCCTCTGGTTCATCACAGCACCCTCTGGTTCACCACTGCCACCCTCTGGTTCATCACTGCCACCCTCTGGTTCATCACTGCCACCCTGTGGTTCACCACTGCCACCCTCTGGTTCACCACTGTCACCATCTGGTTCATCACTGTCACCCTCTGGTTCATCACTGCCACACTCTGGTTCACCACTGCCACCCTCTGGTTGATCACTGCCTTCCTCAGGTTCATCACAGCACCCTCTGGTTCATCACTGCCACCCTCTGGTTCATCACTGCCACCCTCTGGTTCATCACAGCACCCTCTGGTTCACCACTGCCACCCTCTGTTTCATCACTGTCACCCTCTGGTTTATCACTGCCACCCTCTGGTTCATCACAGCACCCTCTGGTTCACCACTGCCACCCTCTGGTTCATCACTGCCACCCTCTGGTTCATCACTGCCACCCTGTGGTTCACCACTGCCACCCTCTGGTTCACCACTGTCACCATCTGGTTCATCACAGTCACCCTCTGGTTCATCACTGCCACACTCTGGTTCACCACTGCCACCCTCTGGTTGATCACTGCCTTCCTCAGGTTCATCACAGCACCCTCTGGTTCACCACTGCCACCCTCTGGTTCACCACTGTCACCCTCCGGTTCATCACAACACCCTCTGGTTCACCACTGCCACCCTCTGGTTCATCACTGTCACCCTCTGGCTCAACACTGCCACCTTCTGGTATATCACAGCACCCTCTGGTTCACCACTGCTTCATCACTGCCACTCTCTGGTTCATCATTGTCACCCTCTGGTTTATCACTGCCACCATCTGGTTCATCACAGCACCCCCTGATTCACAACTGCCATCCTCTGGTTCATCACTGCCACCCTCTGGTTCACCACTGCCACCCTCTGGTTCATCACTGCCATCCTCTGGTTCATCACAGCACCCTCTGGTTCACCACTGCAACCCTCTGGTTCATCACTGCCACCCTCTGGTTCATCACAGCACCCTCTGGTTCACCACTGCCACCCACTGGTTCACCACTGTCAACCTCTGGTTCATCACAGCTCCCTCTGGTTCACCACTGCCACCCTCTGGTTCATCACTGCCACCCTCTGGTTCACCACTGCCACCCTCTGGTTCACCACTGTCACCCTCTGGTTCACCACTGCCACCCTCTGGTTCACCACTGCCACCCTCTGGTTCACCACTGTCACCCTCTGGTTCACCACTGCCAGCCTCTTGTTCATCACTGCCACCCTCTGGTTCACACCTGCCACCCTCTGGTTCATCACAGCACCATCTGGTTCACCACTGCTTCATCACTGCCACTCTCTGGTTCATCACTGTCACCCTCTGGTTCATCACTGCCACCCTCTGGTTCATCACAGAACCCTCTGGTTCACAACTGCCACCCTCTGGTTCATCACTGCCACCCTCTGGTTCACCACTACCACCCTCTGGTTCATCATTCCCATCATCTGGCTCATCACAGCACCCTCTGGTTCACCACTGCCACCCTCTGGTTCATCACTGCCACCCTCTGGTTCATCACAGCACCCTCTGGTTCACCACTGCCACCCTCTGTTTCATCACTGTCACCCACTGGTTTATCACTGCCACCCTCTGGTTCATCACAGCACCCTCTGGTTCACCACTGCCACCCTGTGGTTCATCACTGCCACCCTCTGGTTCATCACTGCCACCCTGTGGTTCACCACTGCCACCCTCTGGTTCACCACTGTCACCACCTGGTTCATCACTGTCACCCTCTGGTTCATCACTGCCACACTCTGGTTCACCACTGCCACCCTCTGGTTGATCACTGCCTTCCTCAGGTTCATCACAGCACCCTCTGGTTCACCACTGCCACCCTCTGGTTCACCACTGTCACCCTCCGGTTCATCACAACACCCTCTGGTTCACCACTGCCACCCTCTGGTTCATCACTGTCACCCTCTGGTTCAACACTGCCACCTTCTGGTATATCACAGCACCCTCTGGTTCACCACTGCTTCATCACTGCCACTCTGGTTCATCATTGTCACCCTCTGGTTTATCACTGCCACCATCTGGTTCATCACAGCACCCCCTGATTCACAACTGCCATCCTCTGGTTCATCACTGCCACCCTCTGGTTCATCACTGCCACCGTCTGGTTCACCACTGCCACCCTCTGGTTCATCACTGCCATCCTCTGGTTCATCACAGCACCCTCTGGTTCACCACTGCAACCCTCTGGTTCATCACTGCCACCCTCTGGTTCATCACAGCACCCTCTGGTTTACCACTGCCACCCACTGGTTCACCACTGTCAACCTCTGGTTCATCACAGCACCCTCTGGTTCACCACTGCCACCCTCTGGTTCATCACTGCCACCCTCTGGTTCACCACTGCCACCCTCTGGTTCACCACTGTCACCCTCTGGTTCACCAATGCCACCCTCTGGTTCACCACTGCCACCCTCTGGTTCACCACTGCCACCCTCTGGTTCACCACCGTCACCCTCTGGTTCACCACTGCCAGCCTCTGGTTCATCACTGCCACCCTCTGGTTCACCACTGCCACCCTCTGGTTCATCACAGCACCATCTGGTTCACCACTGCTTCATCACTGCCACTCTCTGGTTCATCACTGTCACCCTCTGGTTCATCACTGCCACCCTCTGGTTCACCACTACCACCCTCTGGTTCATCATTCCCATCATCTGGCTCATCACAGCACCCTCTGGTTCACCACTGCCACCCTCTGGTTCATCACTGCCACCCTCTGGGTCATCACAGCACCTTCTGGTTCACCACTGCCACCCACTGGTTCACCACTGTCAACCTCTGGTTCATCACAGCACCCTCTGGTTCGCCACTGCCACCCTCTGGTTCATAACTGCCACCCTCTGGTTCACCACTGCCACCCTCTGGTTCACCACTGTCACCCTCTGGTTCACCACTGCCACCTTCTGGTTCACTACTGCCACCCTCTGGTTCATCACTGTCACCCTCTGGTTCATCATTGCCACCCTCTGGTTCATCACTGCCACCCTCTGGTTCATCACAGCACCCTCTGGTTCACCACTGCCACCCTCTGTTTCATCACTGTCACCCTCTGGTTTATCACTGCCACCCTCTGGTTCATCACAGCACCCTCTGGTTCACCACTGCCACCCTCTGGTTCATCACTGCCACCCTCTGGTTCATCACTGCCACCCTGTGGTTCACCTCTGCCACCCTCTGGTTCACCACTGTCACAATCTGGTTCATCACTGTCACCCTCTGGTTCATCACTGCCACACTCTGGTTCACCACTGCCACCCTCTGGTTGATCACTGCCTTCCTCAGGTTCATCACAGCACCCTCTGGTTCACCACTGCCACCCTCTGGTTCACCACTGTCACCCTCCGGTTCATCACAACACCCTCTGGTTCACCACTGCCACCCTCTGGTTCATCACTGTCACCCTCTGGTTCAACACTGCCACCTTCTGGTATATCACAGCACCCTCTAGTTCATCACTGCTTCATCACTGCCACTCTCTGGTTCATCATTGTCACCCTCTGGTTTATCACTGTCACCATCTGGTTCATCACAGCACCCCCTGATTCACAACTGCCACCCTCTGGTTCATCACTGCCACCATCTGGTTCACAACTCCACCCTCTGGTTCATCACTGCCATCCTCTGGTTCATCACAGCACCCTCTGGTTCACCACTGCAACCCTCTGGTTCATCACTGCCACCCTCTGGTTCATCACTGCCACTCTCTGGTTCATCACAGCACCCTCTGGTTCACCATTGCCACCCACTGGTTCACCACTGTCAACCTCTGGTTAATCACAGCACCCTCTGGTTCACTACTGCCACCCCCTGGTTCATCACTGCCACCCTCTGGTTCACCACTGCCACCCTCTGGTTCACCACTGTCACCCTCTGGTTCACCACTGCCACACTCTGGTTCACCACCGTCACCCTCTGGTTCACCACTGCCAGCCTCTGGTTCATCACTGCCACCCTCTGGTTCACCACTGCCACCCTCTGGTTCATCACAGCACCATCTGGTTCACCACTGCTTCATCACTGCCACTCTCTGGTTCATCACTGTCACCCTCTGGTTCATCACTGCCACCCTCTGGTTCATCACAGCACCCTCTGGTTCACAACTGCCACCCTCTGGTTCATCACTGCCACCCTCTGGTTCACCACTACCACCCTCTGGTTCATCATTCCCATCATCTGGCTCATCACAGCACCCTATGGTTCACCACTGCCACCCTCTGGTTCATCACTGCCACCCTCTGGGTCATCACAGCACCTTCTGGTTCACCACTGCCACCCACTGGTTCACCACTGTCAACCTCTGGTTCATCACAGCACCCTCTGGTTCGCCACTGCCACCCTCTGGTTCATTACTGCCACCCTCTGGTTCACCACTGCCACCCTCTGGTTCACCACTGTCACCCTCTGGTTCACCACTGCCACCTTCTGGTTCACTACTGCCACCCTCTAGTTCATCACTGCCACCCTCTGGTTCATCACTGCCACCCTCTGGTTCATCACAGCACCCTCTGGTTCACCACTGCCACCCTCTGTTTCATCACTGTCACCCTCTGGTTTATCACTGCCACCCTCTGGTTCATCACAGCACCCTCTGGTTCACCACTGCCACCCTCTGGTTCATCACTGCCACCCTCTGGTTCATCACTGCCACCCTGTGGTTCACCACTGCCACCCTCTGGTTCACCACTGTCACCATCTGGTTCATCACTGTCACTCTCTGGTTCTTCACTGCCACACTTTGGTTCACCACTGCCACCCTCTGGTTGATCACTGCCTTCCTCAGGTTCATCACAGCACCCTCTGGTTCACCACTGCCACCCTCTGGTTCACCACTGTCACCCTCCGGTTCATCACAACACCCTCTGGTTCACCACTGCCACCCTCTGGTTCATCATTGCCACCCTCTTGTTCACCACTGTCACCCTCTGGTTCACCACTGCCACCCTCTGGTTCATCACAGCACCCTCTGCTTCACAACTGCCACCCTCTGGTTCATCACTGCCACCCTCTGGTTCATCACTGCCACCCTCTGGTTCACCACTGCCACCCTCTGGTTCATCACAGCACCCTCTGGTTCATCACTGCCGCCCTCTGGTTCATCACTGCCACCCTCCAGTTCACCACTGCCACCCTCTAGTTCATCACTGCCACGCTCTGGTTCCTCACTGCCACCCTCTGGTTCACTACTGCCACCCTCTGGTTCACCACTGCCACCCTCTGGTTCATCACTGTCACCCTTTGGTTCATCACTGCCACCCTCTGGTTCACCACTGTCACCCTCTGGATCATCACTGCCACATTCTAGTTCATCACTGCCACCCTCTGGTTCGCCACTGCCACCCTCTGGATCATCACTGTCACCCTCTGGTTTATCAATGCCACCCTCTGGTTCATCACTGCCGCCCTCTGGTTCATCACTGCCACCTTCGGGTTCACCACTGCCACCCTCTGGTTCACCACTGTCACCCTCTGGTTCACCACTGCCACCCTCTGGTTCATCACTGCCGCCCTCTGGTTCACCACTGCCACCCTCTGGTTCATCACAGCACCCTCTGGTTCACCACTGCTTCATCACTGCCACTCTCTGGTTCAACACTGTCACCCTCTGGTTCACCACTGCTTCATCACTGCCGCCCTCTGGTTCACCACTGCCACCCTCTGGTTCATCACAGCACCCTCTGGTTCACCACTGCTTCATCACTGCCACCCTCTGGTTCACCACTGCTGGACTTCTAAATGTGCTGGACTTGTAAAGCGCGCAGCTGCCCGTAAGCATCCCGGCGCTTGCTTAGGGAACCCGTCCTGGTATTCCCCTGTGAGAAACCACGGCAGGGTGTCCACAAGGTGAAAGCCAGGCATCCCGCCGCGAGGGGCCGTAGTGGAGATTAAGCAAGCTATTGCCCAGAGTCGCAGAGTGTGACCCTGTGAGTTACTGCCACCCTCTGGTTCATCACAGCACCCTCTGGTTCACCACTGCTTCATCACTGCCACTCTCTGGTTCATCACTGTCACCCTCTGGTTCATCACTGCCACCCTCCGGTTCATCGCAGTACCCTCCGGTTCACAACTGCCACCCTCTGGTTCATCACTGCCACGCTCTGGTTCATCACTGTCAACCTCTGGTTCACCACTACCACCCTCTGGCTCATCACTGCCACCCTCTGGTTCATCATAGCACCTTCTGGTTCACCACTGCCACCCACTGGTTCACCACTGTCAACCTCTGGTTCCAGCACCCTCTGGTTCACCACTGCCACCCTCTGGTTCATCACTGCCACCCTCTGGTTCACCACTGCCACCCTCTGGTTCACCACTGTCACCCTCTGGTTCACAACTGCCACCTTCTGGTTCACTACTGCCACCCTCTGGTTCATCACTGCCACCCTCTCTTTCATCACTGCCACCCTCTGGTTCATCACAGCACCCTCTGGTTCACTACTGCCACCCTCTGTTTCATCACTGTCACCCTCTGGTTTATCACTGCCACCCTCTGGTTCATCACAGCACCCTCTGGTTCACCACTGCCACCCTCTGGTTCATCACTGCCACCCTCTGGTTCATCACTGCCACCCTCTGGTTCACCATTGCCACCCTCTGGTTCACCACTGTCACCATCTGGTTCATCACTGTCACCCTCTGGTTCATCACTGCCACCCTCTGGTTCACCACTGCCACCCTCTAGTTGATCACTGCCTTCCTCAGGTTCATCACAGCACCCTCTGGTTCACCACTGCCACCCTCTGGTTCACCACTGTCACCCTCTGGTTCATCACAGCACCCTCTGGTTCACCACTGCCACCCTCTGGTTCATCATTGCCACCCTCTTGTTCACCACTGTCACCATCTGGTTCACCACTGTCACCCTCTGGTTCACCACAGCTACCCTCTGGTTCATCACAGCACCCTCTGCTTCACAACTGGCACCCTCTGGTTCATCACTGCCGCCCTCTGGTTCATCACTGCCACCCTCTGTTTCACCACTGCCACCCTCTGGTTCATCACAGCACCCTCTGGTTCATCACTGCCGCCCTCTGGTTCATCAGTGCCACCCTCCGGTTCACCACTGCCACCCTCTGGTTCATCACTGCCACGCTCTGGTTCATCACTGCCACCCTCTGGTTCACCACTGCCACCCTCTGGTTCACCACTGCCACCTTCTGGTTCATCACTGTCACCCTTTAGTTCATCACTGCCACCCTCTGGTTCACCACTGTCACCCTCTGGATCATCAGTGCCACCCTCTAGTTCATCACTGCTACTCTCTGGTTCGCCACTGCCACCCTCTGGATCATCACTGTCATCCTTTGGTTTATCAATGCCACCCTCTGGTTCATCACTGCCACCCTCTGGTTCATCACAGCACCCTCTGGTTCACCACTGCTGCATCACTGCCACTCTCTGGTTCATCACTGTCACCCTCTGGTTCATCACTGCAACCCTCAGGTTCATCACAGCACCCTCTGGTTCACAACTGCCACCTTCTGGTTCATCATTGCCACCCTCTTGTTCACCACTGTCACCCTCTGGTTCACCACTGTCACCCTCTGGTTCACCACTGCCACCCTCTGGTTCATCACGGCACCCTCTGGTTCCCAACTGCCACCCTCTGGTTCATCACTGCCACCCTCTGGTTCACCACTGCCACCCTCTGGTTCACCACTGTCACCCTCTGGTTCACCACTGCCACCCTCTGGTTCACCACTGCCACCCTCTGGTTCACCACTGCCACCCTCTGGTTCACCACCGTCACCCTCTGGTTCAACACTGCCAGCCTCTGGTTCATCACTGCCACCCTCTGGTTAACCACTGCCACCCTCTGGTTCATCACAGCACCATCTGGTTCACCACTGCTTCATCACTGCCACTCTCTGGTTCATCACTGTCACCCTCTGGTTCATCACTGCCATCCTCTGGTTCATCACAGCACCCTCTGGTTCACAACTGCCACCCTCTGGTTCATCATTGCCACCCTCTGGTTCATCACTGCCACCCTCTGGTTCACCCCTACCACCCTCTGGTTCATCATTGCCATCCTCTGGTTCGCCACTGCCACCCTCTGGTTCATTACTGCCACCCTCTAGTTCACCACTGCCACCCTCTGGTTCACCACTGTCACCCTATGGTTCACCACTGCCACCTTCTGGTTCACTACTGCCACCCTCTGGTTCACCACTGTCAACCTCTGGTTCATCACAACACCCTCTGGTTCGCCACTGCCACCCTCTGGTTCATTACTGCCACCCTCTAGTTCACCACTGCCACCCTCTGGTTCACCACTGTCACCCTATGGTTCACCACTGCCACCTTCTGGTTCACTACTGCCACCCTCTGGTTCATCACTGCCACCCTCTGGTTCATCACTGCCACCCTCTGGTTCACCACTGCCACCCTCTGTTTCATCGCTGTCACCCTCTGGTTTATCACTGCCACCCTCTGGTTCATCACAGCACCCTCTGGTTCACCACTGCCACCCTCTGGTTCATCATTGCCGCCCTCTGGTTCATCACTGCCACCCTGTGGTTCACCACTGCCACCCTCTGGTTCACCACTGTCACCCTCTGGATCATCAGTGCCACCCTCTAGTTCATCACTGCTACCCTCTGGTTCGCCACTGCCACCCTCTGGATCATCACTGTCACCCTTTGGTTTATCAATGCCACCCTCTGGTTCATCACTGCCACCCTCTGGTTCATCACAGCACCCTCTGGTTCACCACTGATGCATCACTGCCACTCTCTGGTTCATCACTGTCACCCTCTGGTTCATCACAGCACCCTCTGGTTCACAACTGCCACCCTCTGGTTCATCATTGCCACCCTCTTGTTCGCCACTGCCACCTTCTGGTTCACCACTGTCACCCTCTGGTTCACCACTGCCACCCTCCGGTTCATCACGGAAACCTCTGGTTCACAACTGCCACCCTCTGGTTCATCACAGCACCCTCTGGTTCACCACTGCCACCCTCTGGTTCATCACTGCCACCCTCTGGTTCACCACTACCACCCTCTGGTTCACCACTGTCACCCTCTGGTTCACCACTGCCACCCTCTGGTTCACCACTGCCACCCTCTGGTTCACCACTGCCACCCTCTGGTTCACCACCGTCACCCTCTGGTTCAACACTGCCAGCCTCTGGTTCATCACTGCCACCCTCTGGTTCATCACAGCACCATCTGGTTCACCACTGCTTCATCACTGCCACTCTCTGGTTCATCACTGTCACCCTCTGGTTCATCACTGCCACCCTCTGGTTCATCAAAGCACCCTCTGGTTCACAACTGCCACCCTCTGGGTTATCACTGCCACCCTCTGGTTCATCACTGCCACCCTCTGGTTCACCCCTACCACCCTCTGGTTCATCATTGCCATCCTCTGGTTCATCACAGCACCCTTTGGTTCACCACTGACACCCTCTGGTTCATCACTGACACCCTCTGGGTCATCACAGCACCTTCTGGTTCACCACTGCCACCCACTGGTTCACCACTGTCAACCTCTGGTTCATCACAGCACCCTCTGGTTCGCCACTGCCACCCTCTGGTTCATTACTGCCACCCTCTGATTCACCACTGCCACCCTCTGGTTCACCACTGTCACCCTATGGTTCACCACTGCCACCTTCTGGTTCACTACTGCCACCCTCTGTTTCATCACTGCCACCCTCTGGTTCATCACTGCCACCCTCTGGTTCATCACAGCACCCTCTGGTTCACCACTGCCACCCTCTGGTTCATCACAGCACCCGCTGGGTCATCACAGCACCTTCTGGTTCACCACTGCCACCCACTGGTTCACCACTGTCAACCTCTGGTTCATCACAGCACCCTCTGGTTCGCCACTGCCACCCTCTGGTTCATTACTGCCACCCTCTAGTTCACCACTGCCACCCTCTGGTTCACCACTGTCACCCTATGGTTCACCACTGCCACCTTCTGGTTCACTACTGCCACCCTCTGGTTCATCACTGCCACCCTCTGGTTCATCACTGCCACCCTCTGGTTCACCACTGCCACCCTCTGTTTCATCGCTGTCACCCTCTGGTTTATCACTGCCACCCTCTGGTTCATCACAGCACCCTCTGGTTCACCACTGCCACCCTCTGGTTCATCACTGCCGCCCTCTGGTTCATCACTGCCACCCTGTGGTTCACCACTGCCACCCTCTGGTTCACCACTGTCACCCTCTGGATCATCAGTGCCACCCTCTAGTTCATCACTGCTACCCTCTGGTTCGCCACTGCCACCCTCTGGATCATCACTGTCACCCTTTGGTTTATCAATGCCACCCTCTGGTTCATCACTGCCACCCTCTGGTTCATCACAGCACCCTCTGGTTCACCACTGATGCATCTCTGCCACTCTCTGGTTCATCACTGTCACCCTCGGGTTCATCACAGCACCCTCTGGTTCACAACTGCCACCCTCTGGTTCATCATTGCCACCCTCTTGTTCACCACTGTCACCCTCTGGTTCACCACTGTCACCCTCTGGTTCACCACTGCCACCCTCCGGTTCATCACGGCACCCTCTGGTTCACAACTGCCACCCTCTGGTTCATCACAGCACCCTCTGGTTCACCACTGCCACCCTCTGGTTCATCACTGCCACCCTCTGGTTCACCACTGCCACCCTCTGGTTCACCACTGTCACCCTCTGGTTCACCACTGCCACCCTCTGGTTCACCACTGCCACCCTCTGGTTCACCACTGCCACCCTCTGGTTCATCACAGCACCATCTGGTTCACCACTGCTTCATCACTGCCACTCTCTGGTTCATTACTGTCACCCTCTGGTTCATCACTGCCACCCTCTGGTTCATCACAGCACCATCTGGTTCACCACTGCTTCATCACTGCCACTCTCTGGTTCATTACTGTCACCCTCTGGTTCATCACTGCCACCCTCTGGTTCATCACAGCACCCTCTGGTTCACAACTGCCACCCTCTGGGTTATCACTGCCACCCTCTGGTTCATCACTGCCACCCTCTGGTTCACCCCTACCACCCTCTGGTTCATCATTGCCATCCTCTGGTTCATCACAGCACCCTCTGGTTCACCACTGACACCCTCTGGTTCATCACTGACACCCTCTGGGTCATCACAGCACCTTCTGGTTCACCACTGCCACCCACTGGTTCACCACTGTCAACCTCTGGTTCATCACAGCACCCTCTGGTTCGCCACTGCCACCCTCTGGTTCATTACTGCCACCCTCTGATTCACCACTGCCACCCTCTGGTTCACCACTGTCACCCTATGGTTCACCACTGCCACCTTCTTGGTTCTACTGCCACCCTCTGGTTCATCACTGCCCCCCCTGGTTAATCACTGCCACCCTCTGGTTCATCACAGCACCCTCTGGTTCACCACTGCCACCCTCTGTTTCATCGCTGTCACCCTCTGGTTTATCACTGCCACCCTCTGGTTCATCACAGCCCCCTCTGCTTCACCACTGCCACCCTCTCGTTCATCACTGCCACCCTCTGGTTCATCACAGCACCCTCAGCACCCTCTGGTTCACCACTGCCACCCTCTGGTTCATCACTGTCACCCTCTGGTTCATCACTGCCACCCTCTGGTTCATCACAGCACCCTCTGGTTCACAACTGCCACCCTCTGGGTTATCACTGCCACCCTCTGGTTCACCACTGCCACCCTCTGGTTCACCCCTACCACCCTCTGGTTCATCATTGCCTTCCTCTGGTTCATCACAGCACCCTCTGGTTCACCACTGCCACCCTCTGGTTCATCACTGACACCCTCTGGGTCATCACAGCACCTTCTGGTTCACCACTGCCACCCACTGGTTCACCACTGTCAACCTCTGGTTCATCACAGCACCCTCTGGTTCGCCACTGCCACCCTCGGGTTCATTACTGCCACCCTCTGATTCACCACTGCCACCCTCTGGTTCACCACTGTCACCCTATGGTTCACCACTGCCACCTTCTGGTTCACTACTGCCACCCTCTGGTTCATCACTGCCACCCTCTGGTTCATCACTGCCACCCTCTGGTTCATCACAGCACCCTCTGGTTCACCACTGCCACCCTCTGTTTCATCGCTGTCACCCTCTGGTTTATCACTGCCACCCTCTGGTTCATCACAGCACCCTCTGCTTCACCACTGCCACCCTCTGGTTCATCACTGCCGCCCTCTGGTTCATCACTGCCACCCTGTGGTCACCACTGCCACCCTCTGGTTTACCACTGTCACCATCTGGTTCATCACTGTCACCCTCTGGTTCATCACTGCCACCCTCGAGTTCACCACTGCCACCCTCTGGTTGATCACTGCCTTCCTCAGGTTCATCACAGCACCCTCTGGTTCACCACTGCCACCCTCTGGTTCACCACTGTCACCCTCTGATTAATCACAGCACCCTCTGGTTCACCAGTGCCACCCTCTGGTTCATCATTGCCACCCTCTGGTTCATCACAGCACCCTCTGCTTTACAACTGCCACCCTCTGGTTCATCACTGCCACCCTCTGGTTCATCACTGCCACCCTCTGGTTCACCACTGCCACCCTCTGGTTCATCACAGCACCCTCTGGTTCATCACTGCCGCCCTCTGGTTCATCACTGCCACCCTCCAGTTCACCACTGCCACCCTCTGGTTCATCACTGCCATGCTCTGGTTCATCACTGCCACCCTCTGGTTCACCACTGCCACCCTCTGGTTCACCACTGCCACCCTCTGGTTCATCACTGTCACCCTTTGGTTCATCACTGCCACCCTCTGGTTCACCACTGTCACCCTCTGGATCATCACTGCCACCCTCTAGTTCATCACTGCCAACCTCTGGTTCGCCACTGCGACCCTCTGGATCATCACTGTCACCCTCTGGTTTATCAATGCCACCCTCTGGTTCATCACTGCCGCCCTCTGGTTCATCACTGCCACCCTCGGGTTCACCACTGCCCCCCTCCGGTTCACCACTGTCACCCTCTGGTTCACCACTGCCACCCTCTGGTTCATCACTGCCGCCCTCTGGTTCACCACTGCCACCCTCTGGTTCATCACAGCACCCTCTGGTTCACCACTGCTTCATCACTGCCACTCTCTGGTTCATCACTGTCACCCTCTGGTTCACCACTGCTTCATCACTGCAGCCCTCTGGTTCACCACTGCCACCCTCTGGTTCATCACAGCACTCTCTGGTTCACTACTGCTTCATCACTGCCACCCTCAGGTTCACCACTGCCACCCTCTGGTTCATCACGGCACCCTCTGGTTCACCACTGCTTCATCACTGCCACTTTCTGGTTCATCACTGTCACCCTCTGGTTCATCACTGCCACCCTTCGGTTCATCGCAGCACCCTCTGGTTCACAACTGCCACCCTCTGGGTCATCACTGCCACGCTCTGGTTCATCACTGCCAACCTCTGGTTCACCACTACCACCCTCTGGTTCATCATTGCCATCCTCTGGTTCATCACTGCACCCTCTGGTTCACAACTGCCACCCTCTGGTTCATAACTGCCACCCTCTGGTTCATCACAGCACCTTCTAGTTCAACACTGCCACCCACTGGTTCACCACTGTCAACCTCTGGTTCCAGCACCCTCTGGTTCACCACTGCCACCCTCTGGTTCATCACTGCCACCCTCTGGTTCACCACTGCCACCCTCTGGTTCACCACTGTCACCCTCTGGTTCACCACTGCCACCTTCTGGTTCACTACTGCCACCCTCTGGTTCATCACTGCCACCCTCTTGTTCATCACTGCCACCCTCTGGTTCATCACAGCACCCTCTGGTTCACTACTGCCACCCTCTGTTTCATCACTGTCACCCTCTGGTTTATCACTGCCACCCTCTGGTTCATCACAGCACCCTCTGGTTCACCACTGCCACCCTCTGGTTCATCACTGCCACCCTCTGGTTCCTCACTGCCACCCTCTGGTTCACCACTGCCACCCTCTGGTTCACCACTGTCACCATCTGGTTCATCACTGTCACCCTCTGGTTTATCACTGCCACCCTCTGGTTCACCACCGCCACCCTCTGGTTGATCACTGCCTTCCTCAGGTTCATCACAGCACCCTCTGGTTCACCACTGCCACCCTCTGGTTCACCACTGTCACCCTCTGGTTCATCACAGCACCCTCTGGTTCACCACTGCCACCCTCTGGTTCATCATTGCCACCCTCTTGTTCACCACTGTCACCTTCTGGTTCACCACTGTCACCCTCTGCTTTCACAACTGCCACCTTCTGGTTCATCACTGCCACCCTCTGGTTCATCACTGCCACCCTCTGTTTCACCACTGCCACCCTCTGGTTCATCACAGCACCCTCTGGTTCATCACTGCCGCCCTCTGGTTCATCACTGCCGCCCTCCGGTTCACCACTGCCACCCTCTGGTTCATCACTGCCACGCTCTGGTTCATCACTGCCACCCTCTGGTTCACCACTGCCACCCTCTGGTTCACCACTGCCACCCTCTGGTTCATCACTGTCACCCTTTGGTTCATCACTGCCACCCTCTGGTTCACCACTGTCACCCTCTGGATCATCACTGCCACCCTCTAGTTCATCAATGCCACCCTCTGGTTCACCACTGCCACCCTCTGGATCATCACTGCTTCCCTCTGGTTCATCATTGTCACCCTCCGGTTCACCACTGCCACCCTCTGGTTCACCACTGTCACCCTCTGGTTCACCACTGCCACCCTCTGGTTCATCACTGCCGCCCTCTGGTTCACCACTGCCACCCTCTGGTTCATCACAGCACCCTCTGGTCCACCACTGCTGCATCACTGCCACTCTCTGGTTCATCACTGTCACCCTCTGGTTCATCACTGCCACCCTCTGGTTCATCACAGCACCCTCTGGTTCACAACTGCCACCCTCTGGTTCATCACTGCCACCCTCTGGTTCATCACTGCCACCCTCTGGTTCACCACTACCACCCTCTGGTTCATCATTGCCATCCTCTGATTCATCACAGCACCCTCTGGTTCACCACTGCCACCCTCCAGTTCATCAGTGCCACCCTCTGGTTCATCACAGCACCTTCTGGTTCACCACTGCCACCCACTGGTTCACCACTGTCAACCTCTAGTTCATCACAGCACCCTCTGGTTCACCACTGCCACCCTCTGGTTCATCACTGCCACTGCCAGGGAGACAGAGAGTCAGAGGGAGACAGAGAGTCAGAGGAAGACAGAGAGGCAGAGGGAGACAGAGAGTCAGAGGGACAGAGAGAGGGAGATGGAGAGGGAGAGGGAGGGAGAGAGAGAGAGACAGATGTGTCTATGCTAGGTCTGGTGAGTCGGGTGGCTCAGTGGACGAAGGCGTCCACTGCAAGGACCTATGATCAACCTCATGGTCACAGTTTTTTTTCTTGCACCAGCCCCGCCCCTTCCCCACTGACCCCGCCCCCACCGGTGTGGCCCTCAGACACAAACCACACTGTAAATTTGGCCCCCGAGAGAAAGTTTGTGAGTACCCATGACTTACAGGGTTACAGCAGGTGCCCAAGTTGAAGTTAATTTCTTTGTAACCATTTTGTAAATGTTACAAGGAAATTAGCTTCAACTTGGGCACCTGCTGTAGCCCTGTAAATCCTGCATGTACTTCAGTTTTTGAAAATCCGTCCCGCTCGTGAGTTCGCGGATTGTTCTGCAATTTTGCGAGATTCGCGGATCGCGGATTCGCGGATCGCAAAATTGCAGAAAATCCGCAAATTGCGCGAGCGGAACGAATTTTCCGTCCATACTTAACCACAACCTTGGACGTAACCGTTATGTCCAAGGCATGGAAGGGGTTAGTAGATCTTGCTCTGACACTGATGTAACTGGCAATATTTCCCAACCATGATGTGCTCTACATATGCCACATATATTTGTAGTGAGGGCGGGGTTCTACTTGCACACATTGCTATGTTAGCATAAGCGTTTTAGAAGTTAAACGCCATTTTGTCACTTTTTTGCTTTCTGCACACAACACTGTAGGTTGCTGTTGTTGCAAATTAGAATGCTTTATTTTTTTCACATGAGAACGGTCTGTTTTCCACATCCCTAGACTTACACTGCGACCTTAGTCTGCACACTGCTTGCAGAAATCTTCAAGGTCAGAACAATAATGTATGCTGTGATTCAGGTTGATGCACTTGGAAGAATATTGTTTCCAGATTCAGAGAGCTTTGCTGATCCTGATGTGATTCACCTCTGCTGATCTTGGAGGTATGGGGTTCCTCAGGTAGTAGAATAGAAGGTCTAAGAGACCTTCTATTATTATAAAACCTAGTTCTTAGCAGGGGTGGGTGGGTTTAATTTCAGATCATATGCCTGCTTATGTTAGCCAAAATACTGCATCTTAGAGCACGTAGTCCAAAATAAACATTTTAAACTTTTCTGTGTCTCTAATTACTCATGTTGTGGACTGGTATGAGAATAAAACGAAAATGTGTTCTTGATTCCCACCATTCCCAAGAGTACCCTAATTCGCATGGTCTGGGTTGTCTAATCATTGGTAGCTTCGCTCTAGGACAGAGAGCTAATGAGACACTGATGCTATTCGGATAGGGGTTCTGGGTTCTGAGGTGAGTTTCTGGTCCACCACAATTCACTAAGGTCCTGGTTTTCTGTGCATAAACAGAATCCCTGCAACATATTATGTTATTGATGTTCCCTGCAACTTGTATTGCTCAAAGAGTTTCCACTTGTTGATGTTTTACAAGAATAAAAAATGCAATCAAATATTTATGAGACAATGAGATGCAAACATACCTCCAGCCTGCACATCCTGGGACAAGACTGCTGGAAAGAGATCGATGGGAAATGAGAAAGGTTTGGAGGTGAGCAAAACACTGAAACATTACCTGAAAGAACAAATAAAAAAATAAAATTGAAAGGAGAAGATAGATGGATATTTGAAATTACACTAGGGACAAGCAAGAGAAGGAAATAAACTCACTAGCCCTGTGATTTTTTACAGAGCAAAAAAAAGTAAAAAATATTTAAAAAATTTGCAAAACACTGAAAAAAAACTACCATTTAGAACCCATAGAAACTGAAAACAGAAACGCCTATGAATCTTGTTTTCAATGCCTATGATCAGAGAAGAGGACTTGTTGCATGTATGGGAGTATTAACAACGAGACTTAGTGTGTCATGACGGTGCACCAGGTGTGGTTTTCTGTAGTCATGCATTGCAATGGGCTCTGGGAAGTGCAGTCTTTTTGTAACTGTGTTTAACTTGGAAGCTGATAAAGCTATGGATGAAATGCATAATTGTCGAGACTTTCTGAATCTGTACACTTAGGAAAATCTAGGTTTTGAGCATGTCCACTTTCACCCATACTCCTCCTGATAGCCCCAGAGCCCCTCACATTCACTCTATACTGCTCAGAAGACATTTGGGGAACTGAAACCAAAGCCGGCAACCTGGAAATTAAGCTGTATACGGACAACATACTCCTCACTTTACCCTCTCCAGAACGTTTGCTGCCAACACCGATGTTCACCATATCAGACTTTACAGCATTTTCCAGGTACAGAATGAACTAGACCAAAAGTGAAGTCTTACCCTTGATGGTCTATACTACGAGGGAAGCCATCCATGAACATCCATTTCGGTAAATGACCACCAAGATGAAATATTACGAGTATTGATTATTGAGTATTGATTACTACCGATTTTCCA
Organism: Lissotriton vulgaris; assembly: GCF_964263255.1. Classification (NCBI taxonomy): domain Eukaryota; kingdom Metazoa; phylum Chordata; class Amphibia; order Caudata; family Salamandridae; genus Lissotriton; species Lissotriton vulgaris. Next base: position 86,015,637 of record NC_141685.1, on the reverse strand, counting down.
ACGATGATCAAAGACATTATGACTGCACTGACTGATCAAATGCACAGGATTTTCAGTAAATGGATCAAACCGCAATTGTCGCTATGGCAGACAAATCCAAACTGGAAACATGGTGGTAGCCCGAGGTTTAATTAAATTTTCTGCATGCTGCCTATACTAGTCCTGGCATCAGAACTATGCCTAATAGATGCAGTCGTTAAAACATACTTGTGGCAAAGTGAGACACGCAGACCGGCCATGTTGAAACTCCAAGCCGCTACTGCAGGTGGACTGAGACTTCCAAAGATAGAAATGTACCATATGGCGCATCAGCTCTCACAGGAAGCATATCATTCTGCCACATATCTGGAACGCACCAATTGGGTACTCCTGAAACAACAACTGTGGGTGGGCACAGGGACCGCAGGTGATATAGCTGCATCATCCCTCACAAATACCTCAAATAGAACTGCTTTGGGGGCCTCGAGCTGCAGAAGCGATGAAGGGGGAAATCTTCACCACCATCTACTCTGCCATTGGTGAGGGGTGCTAGTTTTTATCCTTCCTTCCCTGTTTCTCTCACAGATCGACATCATAAACCCAGAAGGTCGCAATGTGATATTAGCAGGCAAACTAGATGGCAAAGATATAGCCTGTGTGAACACTCATGCCCCCAATGTGGGCCAAACTATCATCCTATTCTCCCTAATTTTCTCGTCACCCGAATACATCATTACCCTATGTTACTCGGAGGAGATTGCAATTGCATGGCTGATGTAACTTTAGATAGATCACACCCCCACTGCCCACATCCCCACTACATAAAACTGCCCACGCATTTCGATGATGGATTAACAATTGAGGATTTGTTGATATCTGGAGAACCTTAACTCCGGAGGGCGGCTTAGACTCTTATTACTCGGGTACGCACAAGCTATCGGTGCACTTAAATACTTTCTTATGCTCGGCCAGGGTACATGCGAGAGCTAGAATGGTCGAATATCGGGTGAAAAATACTGCGACAACCACCCGTTATTACAGATTCTGGCCTGGGCGCTGTCCAGACCCCGCACTGCGACATGGAAGCTCAATACTGCGAAGCTGATGACCCAGTCTTCAGACCTACCCTAGGGAACGTGATCAGTAATTACTTTATGGAAAATTCGGGTACGACTTCCTCCCCACTAGCCGAGTGGGAGGCATTCAAACTAGTGGTGCGTGGTCGCAGCATCTCAGCAGTAGTAAGGACTCGGTCCCAGCTTCATACTGGGATCAATCACTTGGAGCACCTCTTAATAAAACCGGATCTACCGATGGAGGGAGCACAGGTGCTGCATGACACACTGAGAGCAGAAAAGGAAAAACTCCTCAAACTAGTGGAGCGACTCTCGGCATACGATTATCGAGCATATATAAAACTAGGGCACACATAGAATGTTATAAATCCGGCAGATTACTAGTGTGGTTGGCCAATCCTGATAGACAGGGTTCCCAAATATTTCAGATGCAAAACAAGGGGAAGGTGACCTTGTTTACAGGTATGCCGTGATTAATACAGTCTTTGCTGTCTATTATTCTAACATCTATGGGTGCTCTGATGTGGCCCCACCCAGCCCATGCAGGATTATGTTCCATCGGCAAGTACGAAGCAAATGACACAGGTAGTGGCTGCATCCCTAGGAGGTGACATCACAATCCAGGAGGTGAGGGGGCGAGTAAAGCCCTGGGCAAGGTACCAGGCTCAGATGGCTTGACCCTGGAATTTTATGCATTTTGTGCAAACTCGCTTTCACCAATCTTGACTACATTGTATAATGCAGCAAGAGCAGCGGGGGTCTCCCACCAACCATGGACGAGTTCCTGTTTGTTCCACTCCACAAAAAGGGTAGAGTGACAAGGTAACATCCTAAAGACTGCTCTCCATATTAAATGTAGATTATAAACTGCTTAGATAAAATGTTGGTGACTGGGCCCCCATCTAGGTGATCTTATTCACACTGATCAAATGGGTTTTATACCTAAACCCAGTTTGATCCCTAATATTCGCCTAATGCTCCATACCCCATTAGTGGACTATCCTAGAGCACTAGTGATCAACACTGACACAGAGACAGCATGTGACTATTGACGCGGAGACTTTCTTGATGCTACTCTGGCCAGCATGGGACTGCGGAATAGCTTCCTCACCTGGACACGTCTGCTATATTTGCCCCTGATGTCTCCGGTCCGAAATGGGGTGTGATATCAGCACCCTGTAAGGTAGAGGCTGATGCCACACAGGGTTGTCCGCTGTCGCCAGTGCCATTTGCCTTGGCTGTTGAGCCCCTGGTCCTGATGCTCTGCACCACCCATCATTATCAAGGAATATTGATTGACGAACACCCTATCTATACATCCCTATACGGGGATGATCTATAAGTGTACCGGCGTGGGGAACACGCAAATGTGGATCACGCATTTAGCGCTTTGGATGATTTTAGCCAGATGTTGGAGTCCAGGTGAATTGGGATAAGTCAAATGCATTCCTGATACACGCTCCGAAAACAGCTGCTATTCTGCCAGAAATGGGGCAGGATATCTGCTCGGAACCAGTCACATTATGCTTCCTGGGCATTCATATTTACTACAACTTGGCCGATCTTGGTCAATCTTCAACTGGCACTGATTTTTACAGATATCCATATATTTCTGGCTAACACTTCCTCTATCAGTCGCAGGCAGGGTGATACTGCGAAGATGGTTTTCCTTCCCAGTCTCTTGCATTACTTTGCAGCTCGCCCAATTTGGCTCACAAAATCCATCTTTTGGGAGATTAACAGCCTATTGATATACCTCATATAAGGCACAGGATGTCGAAGACTGGCATTAACCAAAATCCGGCTCCCCACTGATGGAGGTGGGTTAGCGGTGTCTGACTCAGAGCTTTATTGCCTGGCGGCGCACCCGAAATGGGCAGCTTACTGAAGACATTGTCAATGGGGGAGGAGGGGGCATGGTAGTGACTGGCGTACACTTTCTCTCCACCAGTACCATGCCATAGACCAGATTGATTGGTCCTAATGCTGAAACAGGCGTTAAATATTCTGGTCTCTTGCTGGATACCCTGCAATTTAAATGGGCTTGGGTCTTGCAGAGAACACAAATGAGGGTTCCGTATGTGAAGTACCTCACACTGTCGGCATTAATACAACTCTTGCATGAGGGAGATTGGTCGGGGTTGCTGGAGAGAAAGGGTAGGAATATGCTATGGAACTAGTAACAGGTGGAGAACTAAGGAACTTTGTGGAACTTGCAAACAAATATACCCTACCCTCCCACCAGTATTAACTGTATGGGGCAGTGGCAGCAAACATGCGGAGGGCATGGCGGAGGACAGGTAAGAACCCCCGAAACAGAGGGGAGAAACCATGTGGAAGTAACGCCAATCCACAAGGTGGGGGTGGTGGGGATAGAGTTCTGAGAAGGTTCTGAAGAGCCAGTTACACAGCTGTAGAAGGCCCAGCGGATCCTTGCATCTATAACACTATTCAAACCATCACATAAGTAATTCCATAACAGAATACAACATGACCAATTTCTGTACACTGCTATATTACATCAAATAACAATAAACAGTAAAGGCATCCTATCTGCAGAGGCTACACATCTACTCCCTTTTTTAACACCATACACACACACGCGGTGTACACCCTAAATATCGATTCCAAAATATAGACTGCCCAAAATATCGAATCAATAATATAGACTGCCTAGAATATCAAATTACCACAATATAGTAAGTCAGAATATCAAATTTGGGGTATGAAATATCGAATTCCATAATATTGAATTTAAAATATTGATTTCCATAATATCAATTGTTTTTAGTGTTATGTTTGGTAGTATATGTATTAAAATTATGTATTAATTTTGTAATGTATGTTTCATTTTGTTATAGTTAATTTCTGTGTAATTTAATTCCGTCGCGGGTTGTGAGTTTATAGGGGAATAGGTTGGGAAGTGATTTAATTATAGTAAATTAAATATCATTTTGTATTTATATGTATTGATAATTCATTGATAATTCATTAATAATTGGTAATTCATTTTTATCAATTAGTAATTATTGTTTTTATACGTAATTATTTTTTATTAATTCGTAATTAATTTTTTTAATTAGTAAGTCATTTTTATTTACTGGTAAATATCTTTTATTAATTGATTAATTGATAGTTATGTTAATTTTATTAATTTTTGGGAGCGGGTTGTGGGTTTATAGGGGAATAGGTTGTGAAGTAATTTAATTGTAATAAAGTAAATATTTATTTGTAATTATATGTATTGATACTTAATTGATAATTAATTATTATTGGTAATTAATTTTTTATAATTTGTAAATAATGTTGTACTTGGTAATACATTTTTATTAATTGGTAATTATTTTTAATACATTTTTTATAGGTATTGATAATGAAATTAATTTTATTTTAATATGGAATCATTACTTTCCCTACTGTTGCACTCTCTGGAGTGGGAATAGTAATTTTTACTCCTACGCTATCCAACACTTTCCTTAATGTTGCACTCACTAGAGTGGGAATAATAATGTTTACCCTCCCGCTATTTAACGCTTTCCCTACTGTTGGACTCTCTGGAGTGGGAATAGTAATTTTTACCCCTACACTATTCAACGCTTACCCTACTGTTGCACTCACTGGAGTGGGAATAGTAATGTTTACCCTTCCACTATCCAATGCTTTCCCTACTGTTGCACTCTCTGGAGTGGGAATAGTAATTTGTAACACCCCCCGCTATTCAACGCTTTCCCTACTGTTGCACTCGTTGGAGTGGGAATAGTAATTTTTTTTCCCCCACTATCCGACGCTTCCCTACTGTTGCACTCTCTGGAGTGGAAATAGTAATTTTTACCCCTACGCAATCCAACGCTTTCCCTTCTGTTGCACTCTCTGGAGTGGGAATAGTAATTTTTACCCCTACACTATCCAACGCTTTTCCTACTGTTGCACTCACTGGAGTTGGATAGTAATGTTTACCCTTCCACTATCCAATGCTTTCCCTACTGTTGCACTCTCTGGAGTGGGAATAGTAATTTGTTTCCCCCCACTATCCGACGCTTTCCCTACTGTTGCACTCTCTGGAGTGGAAATAGTAATTTTTACCCCTACGCTATCCAACGCTTTCCCTTCTGTTGCACTCTCTGGAGTGGGAATAGTAATTTTTACCCCTACACTATCCGACGCTTACCCTACTGTTGCACTCACTGGAGTGGGAATAGTAATGTTTACCCTTCCACTATCCAATGCTTTCCCTACTGTTGCACTCTCTGGAGTGGGAATAGTAATTTGTAACACCCCCCGCTATTCAACGCTTTCCCTACTGTTGCACTCGTTGGAGTGGGAATAGTAATTTTTTTTCCCCCACTATCCAACGCTTTCCCTACTGTTGCACTCTCTGGAGTGGAAATAGTAATTTTTACCCCTACGCTATCCAACGCTTTCCCTTCTGTTGCACTCTCTGGAGTGGGAATAGTAGTTTTTACCCCTTGGCTATCCAACGCTTTCCCTACTGTTGCACTCTCTCGAGTGGAAATGGTAATTTTTACCCCTATGCTATCCAACGCTTTCCCTACTGTTGCACTCTTTGGAGTGGGAATAGTAATTGTTACCCCCCCCGCTATCCAACGCTTTCCCTACTGTTGCACTCTTTGGAGTGGGAATAGTAATTGTTAACCCTATGCTATCCAACGCTTTCCCTACTATTGCACTCACTGGAGTGGGAATAGTAATTTCTACCTCCCCCCCACTATCCAACGGTTTCCCTACTGTTGCACTCTTTGGAGTGGGAATAGTAATTTTTACCCCTACACTATCCAACGCTTTCCCTACTGTTGCACTCACTGGAGTGGGAATAGTAATTTTTACCCCTCGCTATCCAACGCTTTCCCTACTGTTGCACTCACTGGAGTGGGAATAGTAATTGTTACCCCTATGCTATCCAACGCTTTCCCTACTGTTGCACTCACTGGAGTGGGAATAGTAATTGTTACCCCTATGCTATCCAACGCTTTCCCTACTGTTGCACTCTCTGGAGTGGGAATAGTAATTGTTACCCCTATGCTATCCAACCGTTTCCCTACTGTTACACTCTTTGGAGTGGGAATAGTAATTTTTACACCTACGCTATCCAACGCTTTCCCTACTGTTGCACTCACTGGAGTGGGAATAGTAATTTTTCCCTCTCACTGTCCAACAAATTCTCTAATTTGTTTTCGCCCTCTCATGAGTTTAAAAGGTGCTTTATCAGAGATCGAATGAGGGACACAACAAGGACACCACTTTTCTACCTCTCATGAGTTTAAAAGATGCTTTACCAGAGATCGAAAGAGGGGCACAACAAGCACACCTCTGGATTATGGTAACCTACTATACGCCGGAATCCCAGCAAAATTACAGAAAAAACTCCAACGCATCCAAAACGCATCAGCGAGACTCATATTAGACATCCCTCGCCATGATCACATAACCGGACACCTAAAAGACCTCCACTGGCTTCCCGTCAACAAAAGAATTACTTTCCACCTTCTCACCCACGCACACAAGGCCCTCTACAAGCTAGGACCCGAATGCCTCAACAATCGTCTGTCCTTCTACAAACCCACTCGCCAACTAAGATCGTCCAATCAAGCCCTCGCCGCAGTCCCGCGCATCCGAAAATCCACCATGGGTGGTAGATCCTTCTCCTTCCTTGCTGCCAAGACCTGGAACTCACTCCCCACTCACCTCCGCCTTACTCAAAACCACATCTCCTTCAGAAAAGAACTTAAACCTGGCTATTCGACAAATAATGAACCCCTTCCCCAAGCGCCTTGAGACCCTCTGGGTGAGTAGTGCGCTTTATAATTGCCCGAACTTGTACTTGAACTTAGTAGTGGTTATGATTGGGGTTCCAGAGGTGGCAGGCCATATTGTCGAAATCAGTTGGTCCTTAAAAAACAAAGTATAATACTGGCTTAATGCCAACCGCCCCTTACCCCCACACTGCTCAAGTAGGATCCTAACAGTGCGCAGAGCCCCCTGGATAGGAAAAGAGCGTAAAACTACCCAGGGTGACTGTGTCATAATCAATTTTGAAGACCCTCGTACTGTAGATTATATATGCTCCTGGCTGTTACAAACACATAGAAACTAAACGACTCTCCTTCTTCTATCCCCCTAGGAGTCGTGGCTGGCCAGGCCATGACAGGAACTGGAGTAGATTGGGCTACCGAGACTGGGGTGAAGAATGGGGAAATTGGGGAGGGAACATGGGAAGAGATGCAGGTTTTTCATGGACAATTTTATAGGGATTCCAACCACAAACAGATACAGCTGTCTAGAGATGGTTGACTGACTGACATCAACCACTAATCCACATAAAGATCAGGAAGGCTTTAGAAAGCCTGATAGTAGAAACAATCAGTTGTCTAATAGCCACCAGCTGCCCAACCTGATTGCAAAGGAAGCAAACGGAATAGTATCCCTCATAGAGGGATTCTCCTCACCTACACGGACAAACAACAATAGAGAGGAGACAGTAGCATCAATTATAAGTAGTGGCAAGGGCGAAGACAGTCCGCTACATGAAATAAGATCTTTCACTGAGGGAACCGCAACTGTTGAGAGTATCGGAAACGCCTGCCCTAATATATCAACCAAATCTGACCTTGCAATCCTTAGTTGGAACGTTGCAGGACTGGAATCGAGACTATCAGATCCAGATTGGTTAAAGATTCTCTCAGATAAAGATATAATCATGTTCCGGGAAACATGGGCCACCACCAATCTGCATATAGAGGGTTTTCACTGCAATAGTATAACTGTAGTCAAACCTGATTTTGGCAGACCGATGGGTGGCCTATTAATTGGTATTAGGATTACTGCAGGTGGTAGCATTAAGGTAATACCCACTAAAAGCCAAAACATCCAAATCATCGAATATAAAAGAAAGACCCCTTTTTATGTGATTAATTTTTATAATAATGATTTCTCTTCAATCCCAAACAAAAATTTGACTGAACTTTCAAAAACTCTGTCCGACATCACTGAACCTCCAGAAAAAAGTATGGCCCAAAGGATTATCCTAGCTGGGGACTTCAATGTTAAAATTTCTAATTTGGAGCCACCCGGGATAAATACCCGAAGTGACCGAGCAACAAAAAGGGGTCAAGAACTGGACTTGCTCATCCGTGAACATATGTTAACTAACATTATGGATGTAAGCCCTACCCCCAACAATAATTATGTTCCAACATTTAGAGGCAGAGATCATTCCTCAACGGTAGATTATATTTTTATGTCACCTGAGATCATTGACAGCCTTATAGTGGCCAAGGTTATTGAGACCGCATTTGGGGATCATAATGCCTCGGTTGCAAACATCAGACTAGGGTCCTCGCCAGTGTTTAAAAGCACTGTGGGAGCAAGAGATATAACCCCCGCCACAAATAACTTAAGATTGAAATGGAGGGGGGTGGATAGTGGTAGCATACTTAATCAGGTCACAACCAAACATCAAAATCTAATAGACTCGTGCACACTATCTGATGGGAACCATCAAAGGGTAATCTCAGATTTTACTAATCTGTGTTCAGTTATAAAAACACTCTTAACTGTTCCCAACTGGAAAATAAATACGGACCCTAAGTGGTTCAAAAACAACTGTTCAGCTGCAAATAGGGCTTTGCGTAAGGCAGTGAATGCTAAGCCAAGATGCCAAATTGAGGTTAGGGAGGCAAGAAAGAGGTACAAATCTGCAATTGGGAAACGTAAGGCTATCATCTTGTCAGAACGCTGGGGGGAGCTATCAGACTCTGCATCAGGGAAAAAAGGCTCGATCTTTTGGGCTGCAGTAAAAAACATGCGTAACATGGGAACGCAAATGTCAGTAATAAGCTATACCATCTCCAGCTGTCAGTGGGAAGATCCTTTTTCTAAAGGGTACGCGACACCTCCAAATGTCAGTAATAACTTTGTACCGGGCGATTTACGCTGCTTAGAGATCACCCTAGGAGAGGCCATCGCAGGCATTAAACAAAGCCTTGGCAATAAAGCCCCTGGGCCAGATGGCCTCCCTATAGACATTATCAAATGGAAACCTGAACTTTGGGCACCCATCTTGAAAAATGTCTTTAATAGCCTACCTTTAGCGCCAATACCTGACACATGGTCCATAAGCATATTAGTGCCCATTTATAAAAAAGGAGAAAGAACAGACCCAACAAATTACAGACCCATCTCGCCCCTGGACAATACTCTTAAAATCCTGGGGCGAGTTCTATACAACAGAATAAATGAGTGGGTAGATGAAACAGGGATCTTAGACTCCTGTCAAATGGGGTTCAGAAGCGGGGTTGGAACAACCGAGCAGTGTCTAAATCAAAATTTATTAATTGGCAAATATACCATTGCTCGGTCAGTACCAATCTAACTAGCGTTCATGGATTTATCGTCCGCATATGACCTAGTAAATAGGTTTAAATTGTGGTCAATCCTCCTGGAATATGGTCTAGACAAACCGCTTGTACATTTCCCTGCATACCTGCACACTGACACAAGGGCTCAAGTAAGGATCGGGATGACGGGGGATGTGTCAGAGCAGGGGTGTGTTTTAGCACCCCTGTCATTTATTATTTACATTAACAGATTAAATAAATCTCTAAAATTGGCAACTACAGATGTCCTAAAATTAAAGGGGGGATTGCTACCGACTCTGCTTTACGCAGATGATGCGGTGCTCATGGGCCTTGCTCCAAATGCTTTACGCAGTTTGGTAAAAGATTTTGTTCAATACATGGAAAAACTTGACCTTAAAGTAAATTTAAAAAAATCTTTTATCATGTCCTGTGGCCAGGGGAAGAAACAACTAAGCGTTATTTCGGTAGGTTCTGATAAACTGCACTCCACTAACACTTTTCCCTACCTAGGAATGGTTTTTGCTGCGAGCAGCTCGTGGAGTGGACATTTGGTCCACTCCACGAGCAAGTTCTCAAAATCCATTAATTCTATTCTTACCCTTCCACGGCCTAAGAAAGTAGGTGCCACGAAAGCAATTTAAAAATGTTTTAAATTACAATGTGTGCCAGTAGCAATTTACGGGGCAGAGATCTGGGGTCTGGGCAAAACATCGAGTATCCAGACCGAGGAAAACCGTTTCTGCAGATAAATCCTCGGAGTACCCATATCAAATTTTATCGCATCAAGACCGGCAATGTTTTGGCTTGCTATCTGGAAGAATAACCTGGCCAGCTTAACCCATGACATTATAAGAGACTGCCTTAACTGCGAAAAAGGGATGCTTTCTGGAGTTTTTAAAAAATTGAGTAGTGTAGGTAAAGGACACTTCTTCCTTGACCCTAGCAAAATTGAGCTCAAAGACAAAAATAATCTAAAGTCTGCACTGTATGCACTTTATAGTAAAGAAAGATTGGCGAAGGAATCAACCAAACCAACAATCCAGGTTTATGTGAATAAAGATCTGCACATACAACCAATTCCATTGTACCATATGTTGCTAATGACAAACTGGGAAAGATCCTTACTTTTTCGCTTAAGGGCTGGCACTGTTAGATTTATATTATGTTTCCCATTCGGTTACTCTTTCTTAAGATCTGGAAATAAATTGTGTCCATGTGATGATATGTGCTTGCAAAATGACCTACACTTCTTCTTTTTTTGCAAATTTTATCAAAAATATTTTAAATGGTTCTTAGCACCGTATTTTAAGAAGCACAGACCACTTTCTCTGGAGGAATCAAATTTGATGTTGCTAGCTTTGAACAATGAAGAACTGATATTCCGCACTAGCACTTTTTAAAGAGTTATTACTCATGTACGGAAAACAATGGAGCACCCTCAGCAAATTTCTGAACTGTTGCTGCTAATCGGTTTGTACTTTATAATGTGTTGTTTTTAAATATATCTGTAATCATGGTCATTTTATTAATTGGGATTGTATTTTGTATTGCTTTTATGAATTTGCAAAAATTCGAATAAAGATTTTGAATCGAATCGAATAGTTTTTTTACATAGTCCGCCACTAAAACTTGCTAGTACCAATGGGTACTACATAAAATGGGACAAAGTGGTGCCTGCGGACTTTTTACAAACTCTAGTTAGAAATACTTATGAGGATATCCAGACTTATCTCTCAACCAAAGACGACCACCAGATAGTTATTAACTTGTTTACTAAAATCCTATTAGAGATAAAAAGACTTTTGACAAGGGCACCTAGACACGCCTCTCAAAACAGACAAGGCTGGTTTAATGAGAGTTGCACTAAGGCACTTAAAGCACTAAAAGAAGCCTTACACATCATCCCAAGATCACAGGTAAAAATCCAGACAGCCAGGCAATGCTTACCGTGCTGCCTTAACAAGCAGTGAAAAACAACTCAAGAAGGATGCATGGCTGGCACTTCAGGAGGCAACCGACAGGAGGGACAATACAGCCTTTTGGAAGGCAGTAAATGCCCCCTTCCTGCAAAGCAACCATGCTGCTAAAATAGATCTACTAATACCTGGTGACACCTGGGTCTCACACTTTAGTAGCGTATATGATAAAGCGGAACCTATGGATCCTGGGAACGTACAGAGAACTGACTATGGTGCATCTACAGGGCAAAAAATACCCAGTCCAGTTCCATTAGGTATTACATTTGAATGCGAGGAAGTCCTTATGGCATTGAAGGAAAGTCCTTCGGGGAAGGCCCCCAGCTCGGACTGTGTCCCCATAGATGAATACAAATCAATGATTGATCTATGGGCACCCCTGCTCACTAACGTGCTAAGCTCTTTGAATACCTCCGGCTTTATCTCAACCTGGCCAGAGGCTATTGTAGTGCCGATTTCCCAGAAAGGTGACAGGAATGACCCTTCCTGTTACCGGCCAATTTCACTACTCGATGCCCTGATGAAGGTTGCCAGGAGGATTATTTTAAACAGAAAACAGGAGTGGACTGAAGAGCACGATGTAATCTCGAATTTACAATATGGTTTTAGAGCAGGCAAAGGAACCATAGAACAAGACTTAAACCTAGCCCTAATAATAGCCAAATACACTCAGGCAAAAAAAGGAAACCTCTTTGTGACCTTCGTGGACTTAAGTTCCGCATTTGATTGCGTAGACCATGAGCTGCTCTGGGCGATACTTTCTGAGAGCGGCTTAGATAATCACATCCTCCTGTTCATTAAAGAACTCTACAAGGGGGCAGGAGCACGAGTCAGATACGGAAGGGGGATGAGTGTTCTGATAAGTTCCAGATCCGCAGAGGAGTAAGACAGGGGTGCATCTTAGCACCCCTGCTCTTTACCCTATACATAAATGCAGTTGGTCAACATCTTAACGGAGCATACCACGACCACCCTACCATTAACGGGATTCCAATCCCCATACTACTATATGCGGATGATACCGCTATAATGTCACAAACAAGGGTAGGACTACAAAGGGCAGTAGGGAAGTTCACTGAGTTTATAAAAAATGGAGGTCTACATGTAAATGTCTCCAAAACTTTTACCATGTCCTGTGGAACTGGGAGTAGAAAGAAACAATGCCCAATTTTCCTGGACGGTAGAAAAGTGGAGAACACAGATAGGTTTTCATACCTTGGCATCAATTTTGATAGAAAGGGCACTTGGCAGGCAGCTGTAATGGCAAGGGGCCTAGCGTTCTCCAGGGCTACGGGCGCACTGATTAATTTTGCAAAATAATTAGGTGGAAGGCCAGTTAAGGCCCTCTTACAGATCTATAAAGCCAAATGTATATCAACTGGTACTTATGGCGCTGGGATCTGGGGGATTGAGCATGCAGACAGTCTGCAACGTTCCGAGAACTTTTTCCTTCGTTACCTACTAGCTGCTCCTCGGGGCACAGCAACATATGTGGCCCACAGTGAATTAGGTCTTACATATATCACGGACACCATCAATTCCTCACCTATTTCACTGTGGCACAATGTCTGAGCAAAGCAGGAGACTAGCTTGAACAGGGAAGTTATAAAAGATTGTCTCAGCTTGGCCGGTGCAGATAATATCAAGTGGCTTAAATACGTGAGAAATACGCTCACTGACATTGGGTACCCGGAATTCTTTACTAATCCGGCAACCATGAACACCCTGCTCAGAGCTACCCTTAAAAAATTGGTCTTACAGTACCTGGATAACAAAAGATGGTCTGTAGAAAAGGGTAAGCGTATGGTCGCAGAGCATCAATTGACCATTAACACTGAAGGGGTACAAAGTATTTAACCTTAGAACCATCCCCCTTCACTCGTATGCTCTTGACCCGCTTTCGTACCGATACTTTTTTTAGATTAGTCACTTTCCCACAACGTAACAATTGGACTAAAAATATAGAAAACTGTCCGTGTGATAACATCTCACCCCAGTCTAACATCTACTGCATATTATACTGCAGGTTCCATTTGCTCCCGAGGGAAAGTTTCTTGAAACCCCTACTGAAGTTTTGGGGCATACGAACCTGCAGAGCGGCCTATTACAAACGGAAAACCCTAGAAAATGCATATGCCATTAAAGTTGTATCTACTTATCTAAAAGCGGTTGTCAGGGTCAGGACCTCGATGCAACCTTAGAACAACCGGTAAAGAACTAGATTAGCAAATGTTATTATCTGTTTTTAACATCAATTTATTCTGTTTTTGCGAGTAAGTGTCCCGAGTACTGTATTACTTTTTAGCTATTTTTAATGTATCTATTTTTATATGCCAATCGCATTTTATCATGCTGTTCTTAATCTGTATGCTTTTATGATTCTGTCTTTACAAATCGAATAAAGCTTTATGAATTTGAATTTGAACTTATCACCTCTTACCAACAATCCACCTTTCAAAGATATTTCATCCGCCACCTTGCAATAAGATTGCAGAGAAGTCTCCAAAGTTTTTTCCCTCGGCCCCCCCAAATTTCCCAAAATTCATGACCTTGGTCAATACAGTATCCTCCCTCAACCGATCACACAATTCCATTAAATTGGAACAAATGACCAAATCTTCAATTTATGCAATGATACATGCCTCAATTTCTTCATGTAAATCTACTGAACACATATATAGTGGTAACCAAGACCGAAAGCCCACTCTAATGTTCTTTCATCCTGCAATTTGAATCACACTAAAACTCCAATAATTTGATAGATAATCTGGTTGAGGATCTTAATCTGGATCCTAGACAAAATAGCAACGAGCGGTCTGTGATCGGTCCTCAAGCTAAATTTTCTTTTCAAGAGATATGGCTTACGGTTGCCGACACCCCAAACGCATTCCAACAGATCACTTTCGATTACAGAATATTGTGTTTCCAAATCTTTCATGCTTCTGGAAGCAAACCCTACAGAGACTTCCATCCCATCCATTACTTGTAGCAACAAAACTCAATGCCATATTGTAGGAAACTGGCTATATAAATACTACACAAAAATGAGGTATAGTGTGTATAGAGACCAAGTGAACCCAGAGGTAGGCAGAGGTTAAAGTTGGATAGAACCTTACTCTCTAAAGTGGTAGCTTGGTCGAGCAGTAAGGCAGTATCAGAGGACAGTTTTAAGCATTTGATGTAGACACTCAGTCAGCAAATTGAGGTAATTGGAATTTCTATGGTCAAGTGTGTCCCCTAACGTGTACCCCATCGACTCCATGTACGAGTTTAAAGTGCATGTAACTTCCCTCCACAACCGAATCTGATGACGCAAATACATTTGCGTCCAACGTTAACATGTCCTCTATCAGATCCACCATGAATGGATCGATAATTCTGTTCCTAAGTATGCCGTGCCACCGTCTTTATGTGGTGCACTCCCACGTTTTCCTGGCTCTGCCGAGCTAGGCCCTGATTTCTGTCTTCAAGCCACCTCTGCCTCTGCCTCTGAAAGCTGCAGCGTGGAGATGCATCCCTGACCTCTGCCTTACTTCCTGCCAAGCGAGCGGTGCCCGGCTCGGCCTGGTCTGCCTGCCAAAAACAGTATTTTGCCTTCAAGTTATCAGCATAGCCAGCTCAGCTCCTCGAAAACACATTCCTGTCTAGTGAAATACGAAAACATATCCCCAACTGCAGAGCAAGGGCCAAGCCTTCCTGTCCTCCCTCATGAAATTCCATGCTCCCGTTACCATGGTAGGCCCCTGACTCTGAGCATTTGCACCTAGACATGCATACATTCAGTATAGAATAGCCTCTGCCCGAAAGACCTTTTACTCCAGATTAAACATCCTCCAAACACCAGATATCAGATATGTTTTAGGAACAGGTCGATCTGACATGCCGGACTTCTGTCTCTTCTACTAGTGTTAAAAGTCAGACTCTTAGCTTCCTCCAGATGCACGTCAATCACACGTCATATTAGCTGCGCGTGCATCCAGGCCATAGGTTTCAGCTGACTCTGCAAGAATTCTCTAAGCATCCACCCACTTATGACACTTTTCTGTGACGTTTCTAGTTCACACCTCTGTGCACACCCATATTCACGCCTTTTTGTTACGCACATGTGTTCTTATCATATACATTTCACTTGTCACGCCTACTGTATTCAATGCTATTGTGTCATTTTACTATATATGTCATGTACTGTTAATAAATCGTTGACATCTTTTCCTGCCATCATTGCATACCCGAACCCTTGTATTGATGGAATAGATCTCCATTGACTCGAGTCATTTAGTCATTTATGATTAAAGCCCTTATGACTCAGACACCAGGGACTCTGCCTCTCTTTTGATTGAGCTATTCTTTTGTAACCTGTCTGAAATTATATGGCAAAAATAGTATACGGTAAAATATTTACCACATAATTTGGCGCCCGAATAGGGACACCTCCCCCACCCCACGCGCCGGTGATGCGTCGCAGGCCTTGCCCCCTGCTACGGCCGTGACGGACCCCATGCGCATCTGCAGGATTTCCTGTATCTCCCTCAGGCCTACGGAGGTGACGGAGACTGCGGCCGACATCCAGACGAGGCGGTGAGGAGTGCGGAGGATCCCGACCAGAGCCCAGCCGAGAGAGCAGTGTCCGAGGTATCGAGAGGCCCACCTGTAGTGTCGAGGCGCATGCGTAGTGCGCGGCAGAAGCAGTGACGTCAGTCCAGTCCAGTCGAGTTTCCGAGGCCTTCCGTTCCGTGCTTCCCGGTGAGTACCGTTGCTGGGGACGCATCTAGACGGGTGCATTAATTTGTGTCCGGTCAAGACGGGTCTGGGTACACAGATCCGGTCTACACTGTTTTAGCTGTGTATCTGTACTGTTTAGCAGTGCATCTAGTATATAATTATACAGTTATTGTTGTTCGTTTCGAAATGTTTCAATGTGTTTTTTAATGTCGTGGTATGAGTGATTGTTCGCATTTTTCTTACTGTGTTTATTGTGTATAGTGTCTAGATCGAGGTAGTAATGCCTTTATTCTCGAAATTACGACAGATAGGAACTAGGAAAGGGATACTTGAGGAAGCTGTTCCCATCCCACCCAGGGACACTCCTGGGCATTTTATGTACCACAAGCACGGCTTAGATGCCATATTATTTCTCGACTTGTGGGCGGACTACACGAAAGACTTGGCAGAGAATCAGAGATGGCCCGTTACAGGGACATGGGATGCCGAGTGCATCATGAGAGTAGAGGAAGCGTTGTGGAAAAAGAAAGCCAGACAGTCACAGAAAGATGCCATTGAATTATGGAGTAAAGAATCACATAGACGGACAGAAAAAGCACTCAGAAAAGCAGAGAAAAGTAGAGAGGATTCTGAAAAAGCCAAAGAAAAAGAACTACTAGAAGAAGGAGAACGAGTTAGAATGGAACAACACGACAGACAGAGTAATGCCATTATGACAGGACTGTATCCAGTCCTGGCCGAGGGCCTGCCCAAGGCGACCCCGGAAACACCGAAAGATCTGCCCCCTCCATTGGTTCCGACTAAATTACGTCATAAGACCGCAGCAGACATTTTCCTTTCTTCCTATTTAGACGATGTAGCTCCCGCATATACCAATGTACCTGCCCATGTACCCGTACCACCTGCTGATCATCTGCCCCCAGGTCCGCAACAGCAGACCCCTCCCGCACCGCTTCCCGCACCGTTTCCTGCACCCTTACCCGTTGTCCCCCCTGTTATTCATCCGCTTAATCCTTTTGGGTCTGGCGCTGCTCAGGTCCCAACCCCGTTACAGCAGATACCGACCCTACAGCCAGGTTATGCTCAAGCCTCCGCCTCAAGAGGTGCTACAGGAGGTTATCGCACCCCGCCACCGTTACAACGAATGACAATGAGAGAATTCGCAATGTCGCGAACACCTAAAGGAGCCCCGGCCGAAAAGCTTAAAGAACAGCTTACAGATTGCAGATATGACGCAGTGCCTGGAAAAACAGGACCCATGTTGTTAGCGTACCTACGTTTAAGACGTGTTACAGATTATTTGAAATTGCTACCAGAAATGCCAGACCATCTAGACAATATGTATCATTTTATTAGAACAGGAGAAAGACCGGAGTGTGTTGGTGAAGCCATGTCACGTCAGAAAGTTGAGAATCAAGGTTTAATCATGCGATTTTTGGTTAATTGTCTGATAAGGGAACAAGATCAGCCCAGCTTTCCACAAGGTGAGATGGATAGATTGAACAGATGGAGCCAGAATATTGCGGAGGGTAAACATGATAGAGAGAAATGTGTACATGCTATGGTTAGAAAGATCCGTAAAGAAATAATAGCAATACATGCCCGTCGAGAATCTGAAAAGCCACTCGAATCAGACGATCAGGACTCCTCGCAGGAGGATGAACCAGAGAATCCAGCAGAAACCTCGCAACAGGCGAGTAGAGACATGGTGGCATATGTAGGTAGAGAGAAACTCCCTACACCGTACCCTCTTGATAGGCCCTTCGATAGACCCATTCGGTTAGAAAACAAGAAACGTTACCTTTGTCCAATACCAGAGCGATGTACCCTTGAACATGTATTCCAAATTACTGATAAAGTACTAAAAGAAAGGGTAGGTTATCACGAACTCAATACCCTACGTGATCAGGAACTAGCCCGGTCCGCAGTACAGTGGGCCGGAGATGACAGCATATATAAAGACGATTCAGTAGTGCAAACGTTTTTAAGTCTTACTCCAGAAGAACAGCGACTAGCTGGTATATACATGACCCAACACCTCATTATACAGTATGAAATTCAAGCATCTGATCCAGGTCCGTTATATAATTTATTGCAAGACTTACTCCTGAGAAGATGGAGAGGTCTAGGTACCGATCTAATCGAAACGATTTTAGAACAACGTCACAAATATAGAACTTTCCTGACTCCACACTTTGTTTCCGTTCCACCCCCAGTCAGGCTACCATATCACCTAGACAAACAGAATCCTTTACGAGAAGTACATCCAATCCGGAATCCCGATGATACCTTTGCACGTGTGTATGTTTACACGCCCATAACTAAAATGGAATTATTGGAAATGAAGAAAATAGTGCCCAGTCATGATAAAGACCCTGCAGGTTTCCACCGTGAAATAAAAGATATGTTACTCATGGGAGATTACACCTATCCCGACATTATGAAAATATTGAAAGTGTTATTGCCTGCCGGTATTTACGAGAAACTCAAATAAAAAGAATGGGAGGTGGGAGACAAAAAGATTGATTGGGCTGCATTAGAAGCCGAAGAAACGACTCAAACCCCAGGTTTAGGTCTTGGGGATAAAACTAAAGCATTACCAGGATTGTTAGTACAGGTTTTGCCAAGATTGTTAGCAACTAAAAAGGAGGACTGGGACGCGATCTCAGCCTGCAAACAGAAACCCGATGAAGACACTAGTGATTTCTATTCCCGATTTGAGAAATGTTTTATTATTAATAGTGGCCTGAAAACAAGTAGCGAGTCATATCCACACCTTTTTGTATCCAAATTAGTCGAGAATTCATTGCCCCAGGTTAAGAACCGTGTACTGAAAGTTGAGAGCACATGGCAAGCTAATTCGCCTTCCCAAATGTTACAAATGTTACAGTATCACCAGAACAGAATCAGGGAGGAACATGACCACGAACAGAGACGTATGAAAGACACGAAAATGAAAGTACTAGTTGCTCAGTCAATTCCAGCTGACGGTCATAAAAGGGGTACGACACAGTCCAATAATTCAGCAGCTCCTGTTAAAGGGACATGCAAATATTGTAAACAGCCAGGTCACTATGTAAACGATTGTGCAGTTTTGAAACACAACATAGCTACAGGTAAAACTAAAGAGAGACCGCGTCCTCCTAGACAGGATCAGGTCCAACAACACGTTCCACAGAATATACAGCCTATGCAGATTCCACAACAGACCGTAGCGGTACCACAGCCACAGCCCATTGCCGCAACACAACATGTCACACAGCAGATATACCAGTATGCACAATCCGATTACCCTGATTACCAGCAATACACAGGAAACAGCCTAGAGAGGGAGGTTGGCTTGCCTTTTATTGAGGTTCCTGTAGATCAAGAGGGTCCTTATGTACATAGTCAGGTATTGGGGAAAGATAGAAAGTTTTTGATTGACACAGGGGCAAGCAGGTCAACCATCAGTCACGACGAGGTTCCAGGGGCACCCCTCTCAGGCTCACAGAATGTTTCCCTTGGATTTTCAGGAAAGCCTATTGTTAACGAAGTATCGAAACCAGTTCCCCTTGCAGTTGGTCCATTGTCCCGCACTACAGATTTATTACTCACGAAATCATGTCCAGAAAACTTGCTTGATATTAAGACCCTGAAAGCTCTAGGAGCTGTAATTTGTTGTTCTCCGGAAGGAGTAAGGTTGTTCTTCGTGATTTTAAGGGACATTATGTATTGAGAGATTTTGACCCCAGGTTACAGAATGTTCCTGCACATTTATGGGCAAAAGGCCCCACTGATGTAGGTTGTATGCACATTACTCCATATCGTGTCACACTCAAGCCAGGAGTAGTACTACCACGCATTCGACAATACAAGTTACCACCAGATGCTGTAGTGGCTTTACTGAAAATTATTGACGAGCTCATTGCACAAGGAGTGGTTGTAGAAACCGACTCCAATGTTTGTAATTCCCCTATCATTCCAATTCTTAAACGTACAGATCCAAATGCACCTCCAGTTTACCGATTGGTTATCGATTTACGAGAATTGAATAAATGCATTGTACCACAATATCCCGTGGTCCCAGACATTTCGTCCTTATTGACTGCTATTGATTCCGAGGCGACGTTCTTTACTGTAATCGATCTCAAGAACGCCTTCTTTAGTGTCCCTATTGACCCGGAAAGCCAATACCTTTTCGGATTCTGTTTAAATGGCCGAAGCTTCAAATTTGCACGCGCACCTCAAGGATTCACAGAAAGCCCCAGCATCTACAGCCAAGCATTAAAAAGACAACTTGACAGTATTCACATGCCGACTAACACTGCCCTACTTCAATACGTCGATGATCTATTGATCACCGCCCGTAGCGAACCAGAATGTGAACAAGCATCATTGACAGTCTTGCATTTTTTGGCGGACAAGGGACACAAGGTGTCTCCTTCGAAGCTACAATTCTGTGCCCAGCAAGTGGTGTACCTTGGGCACTTGCTGACCAAGTGGGGTAGGCAGCTGACACCTGAACGAATTCAGTTAATTGCACATCTTCCGCAACCCAAGACACAGAAGGAAGTACGAGCCTTCATTGGACTCACTTCTTATTGCAGACAATGGATTCCTCAATATGCATTTCTAGCTAAACCACTCATACAGTTGCCAACACAGGAGGCAGCGACTTCGACTGTTCTCCCATGGACACAGGAACATACACAAGCTTTTGACGAATTAAAGAAAGCCTTATGTCAAGCACCTGTTTTAGCAACTCCATGTTACAGCAAACCTTTTACACTTTTTGTCACAGAACGCGATGGCACAGCGTTGTCGGTTCTCACTCAGTTACAAGCAGACAAACACAGACCGTGTGCTTATTTTTCGAGTACATTGGATCCAGTAGCCCAGGCCTTGCCTGCATGCTTAAAGTCAGTTGCAGCTACAGCTCTAGCAATCGGACAAAGTGATTCCATTGTATTAGGACATCAATTGACAGTACAAGTTCCACATTCTGTAGAGGTTCTCTTAAACAGAACCCAGACTCAACACCTGACTGTAGCACGACTGACAGGTTATGAATTGACGTTATTCCAACCACACATAGAAATCAGACGCTGTAATACACTGAATCCTGCTACACTTTTACCATCGAGCACAACAGATTCTACTCCACATGACTGCGTAGAGGTAGTTGACACAGTTACGAAACCCAGACAAGACTTAAAAGATGTCGCATTACCCGATCCAGACCTGACACTTTATGTGGATGGTTCATGTTTAAGAACAAGTACAGGAGAGTTAGTGGCCGCGTATGCAGTGACCACTGAAACTGAAGTCATAGAAACACATCGCATTGACACCCTGTCAGCCCAAGCAGCAGAGCTCATTGCTCTGACCCAAGCCTGTATACGAGCCAAGAACCTTATAGTAAACATATACACAGATTCACGTTATGCATTCGGAGTCGTACACGACTTCGGTGTCCTTTGGCAAGAGAGAGGTTTCTTGACCTCTCACGGAGCCAAGATCCAGCATGGCCCCCTCATTCTAGCCTTATTGGAAGCAATACATTTGCCTACAGCCATAGCCATCATGAAGTGCAAGGCACACACCAAAGTCACAGTCAAGATTTCTCAGGGCAACGACTTTGCAGATCGAACAGCGAAACATACAGCACTGACTCATACTCAAACGACGGACATGACAAAAACTGATGCAACTTCATTGACACATTGCATGACAGTCAGGGACCCCACACAAGATGTCATCGACATACAGACACATGCCGCTCCAGAGGAAATAAAGAAATGGGTTGAACAAGGAGGGGTCCAGACAGACCAAGGATGGATGACGAGGGGATAGACCACATGGTTTCTCCCCGACTCTATGGTTCAAGTTATCATCAACACAGCACATAGTCCAGCACATTTAGGAGAAAAATCCATGTTAGACAGTGTACAGAATGTTTGGTTCAACAAACATTTACGAGCAGCAGCAAAACAGAAAGTGCGTACGTGTATGATCTGTTGTCAGTTCAATCCAGGAAAAGGGATTCCCGTCGAGCAAGGTGGATTCCATCCTCCTGACTATCCTTTTGAAGTCCTCCAGATGGATTATATCCAGATGGATAGATGCCGAGGATTTAAGTATGTCCTCGTAGTCGTATGTGCCCTATCCCGATGGACAGAAGCATATCCCGTCCCAGATTACACTGCCCCGACCACTGCCAGGCAGTTGGTTCGTGAGTTTTTCCCTCGATACGGTTTGCCCCGTGTCGTATATTCAGATAACGGTCAGCCATTATCATCTGAGCTTATGAAACAGGTCTCTCTTCTATTGGGGTACCAGTGGAAGTTTCACTGTGTCCGACATCCGGAGGCAGCAGGTCTCGTGGAGCGACACAATCAGACTCTGAAAACTCGCCTTGCAAAAGTGTGTAAAGAGAAGGGAGTGGATTGGATAGTAGCATTGCCAGTTGCACTTTTCTATATGCGAATGGTATCCCATTCTAGGACAGGGCTATCCCCGTATGAGGTGGTCTTCGGTAGACCTCCTAATATGTGGGGGACGCCTCTGCCGCGAAAAATTACTGATGTTGATAGTACTATGTTGACAGATTACCTTGCTTCCTTGATGTCTGCACTACAATCATGTCGTTCACAGGTCGCGGCAGCCTTCCCAGACAACACCGAGGTGAAGCCACATGAACTGGTCCCGGGTGATGTTGTAGTCGTTCGGAATTTTGACAGATCAAGCCCGTTGGAGCCCCGCTGGAAGGAGCCGAAGATTGTTTTGTTAACAACAAGGACTGCAGTAAAAATCGAGGGGCGGAAGGGGTGGGTGTACTCCAGTCACGTTAAACGCTTTCATGGACTTCCGCCAAAATCTGAATCCCAGAACTCCCACGTACCAGTGACTGATACCAAACTCCCCCTTCCAGAGAAAACTCCCCAAGAGGAGTATCGCCAAAAGTTGAGGTCTAGTAAGTCAGACAGTTTAATTGTTTAAGTCCCCCTTGGGTGAAGCGGTTAGGCAGTTTCTGACAATGTTTAAGTTAGACCCAAATAGAGAGAGAGATAGACAGGAGACCAAGAAGCAAAAATATCGTAAAAGTCTCCGGAGCAGATGTATCTGCACATTACTTATTATGCTTTTTCTGAGTCTTACAATTATTGTTTTGAGTTGGATGCTTTATATGTATTTTCCTCCTGCACCTTCTTTTTCTAATAATACTGCAGAGCACACGTTTAGTGCTCTACCCCCACACGAATTATCTTATCGACTTGCGCTGCGCAACAACACATTCATTCGTATGTTACACCATTCTCACCAGACCAACAATGCTACTAATTGTTGGATATGTGGCCGACTCCCTCCCTATCAGAACTACAAGGGAGCTCTGCCTCTCTTTCCTTACCCGTTTACACATAATGGTTCCTGTGGTGCCTGGTTTAGTTTAATATATTCTATAGACACTGACTCTAAGGTTTCCCAAGGCAATTGGATATGGGGAAATCTGAACACCGTCATGAACAAAGCATGTTTCCCGAACGAAGAAGGTCTTCCACAAATGACAGGGACAGATCTAGAAAATGAAGTGTATGGATTAGGCAATTTTACACTTAACCTCATGATTCTAAATGTTCAGTCAGAGACCAGTCCAGACTTGCCATCCATATCAGTTCTACCAGCGAAAGGTGTATTGTGTGTCAGAAAACATGGTTCAGTACATCTAGGTCACAGTGACTGTACTACTGTGGACGAATTCAGTGATCAAGGCAAGTCTACATTCAAAGCTTCCCGACATTCCTATTTTATATGTGGTCAGACAGCTTATGTCCGTTTACCTCCAGACTGGGATGGTACCTGTTTCATTGCCTTCTTATTGCCACCAGTATTCCTAGCCCCATCTGACTATCACAGGAATTCCCGCCTTAATATTGATAGACACAAAAGAGACCTCCCAATAGTTGATCAGACTGAAACTACATGGGAACAATATACAGATTTCAAAAAAGGATTCTTTCCCTATCTAGGAACTGTCTCCAATAGTAAACTGATACGCAAATTAACCAGAATACTCGAAGCAGTAGTGAATGAGACTACCTCAGCTTTGGGCAACTTAACAGAGGAGCAGTCTGCTATGAGACTTGTTGTTCTTCAGAACCGCCTTGTCCTTGACGTCATCCTGGCCGATAGGGGCGGGGCTTGTAGAGTCATCGGATCCAGTTGCTGCGTATTTATTCCAAATAATGCGCCATCAGTCTATAAAGCTATTACCAGACTTCACGAGATTGCTCATCTGATACACCAGAATCCAGGCTCCTGGACTTGGTCCGGTTGGCTCTGGAGTGTAGTATCGGCCTGGGGATGGAAGCTACTGTCATTCCTAGGAATCATATTGACCATAGTATTCAGTTGTTGTCTATGTTTACAATGTGGGCCAGCGATTTGCGGCTTGTGCGCCACAGCATGTATTCCCCATTCAAGTGCACGTTCCCATTCCCGAAAAAGGAAAGAGGAACAGATGATGTTATATGAACAAATAGATGGTCTCATGAAAATTGATATATCTTAATGGGTCCGTAGGGGAAAAGGAGGGAATGAGGTAATTGGAATTTCTATGGTCAAGTGTGTCCCCTAACGTGTACCCCATCGACTCCATGTACGAGTTTAAAGTGCATGTAACTTCCCTCCACAACCGAATCTGATGACGCAAATACATTTGCGTCCAACGTTAACATGTCCTCTATCAGATCCACCATGAATGGATCGATAATTCTGTTCCTAAGTATGCCGTGCCACCGTCTTTATGTGGTGCACTCCCACGTTTTCCTGGCTCTGCCGAGCTAGGCCCTGATTTCTGTCTTCAAGCCACCTCTGCCTCTGCCTCTGAAAGATGCAGCGTGGAGATGCATCCCTGACCTCTGCCTTACTTCCTGCCAAGCGAGCGGTGCCCGGCTCGGCCTGGTCTGCCTGCCAAAAACAGTATTTTGCCTTCAAGTTATCAGCATAGCCAGCTCAGCTCCTCGAAAACACATTCCTGTCTAGTGAAATACGAAAACATATCCCCGACTGCAGAGCAAGGGCCAAGCCTTCCTGTCCTCCCTCATGAAATTCATTGCTCCCGTTACCATGGTAGGCCCCTGACTCCGAGCATTTGCACCTAGACATGCATACATTCAGTATAGAATAGCCTCTGCCCGAAAGACCTTTTACTCCAGATAAAACATCCTCCAAACACCAGATATCAGATATGTTTTAGGAACAGGTCGATCTGACATGCCGGACTTCTGTCTCTTCTACTAGTGTTAAAAGTCAGACTCTTAGCTTCCTCCAGATGCACGTCAATCACACGTCATATTAGCTGCGCCCGCATCCAGGCCATAGGTTTCAGCTGACTCTGCAAGAATTCTCTAAGCATCCACCCACTTATGACACTTTTCTGTGACGTTTCTAGTTCACACCTCTGTGCACACCCATATTCACGCCTTTTTGTTACGCACATGTGTTCTTATCATATACATTTCACTTGTCACGCCTACTGTATTCAATGCTATTGTGTCATTTTACTATATATGTCATGTACTGTTAATAAATTGTTGACATCTTTTCCTGCCATCATTGCATACCCGAACCCTTGTATTGATGGAATAGATCTCCATTGTCTCGAGTCATTTAGTCATTTATGATTAAAGCCCTTATGACTCAGACACCACGGACTCTGCCTCTCTTTTGATTGAGCTATTCTTTTGTAACCTGTCTGAAATTCTATGGCAAAAATACTATACAGTAAAATATTTACCACAAAATGACAAATAAACATGGCACAGGTATGCATTAAATACTTTTCAGTAATAAGTTACTGGATATAGAACAGTTTTGAAAATGCAATAGATATTGTACTTTGTTTGATTTACAGGGTATGCAGAAGGATGCAACAGTTAGCAAATACAGTACATTGAAATGAATATGCTTTTTCAGTAAATTACAGGTAAGTTACTTTCTACGTTACTTTTCTTACTCAAAGCTGGATACCTAGATTCAGCACTTGGACATTTCCAGGAAACAGGTACGTAAATACGTTTCGGTTATTCACATGGTTTTAAAAAAATATTTTTAGGTTTCAAAACTCCACACTTAGAAACTTTTTGGACAAAAAGTGTCAATGTTATCCTATGGAGAGAAAACAGGTTAACAGTCCATAGGTAAGTAATCGACTGTGGGAGTTAATGTTCTGGGGTTAGACGCAGGGGTCCCCCATGGTCAGTGTTGCACTGTTGTTACACCCTCGGCACTGGGGCGGCGGGGTGCAGAGTGTTGAGGCCCACTGTTATCCAAAGGGGAACAGGGGGTCTCCGGATGGTGGCTGCTGACAAGCAGGTCACTGGGTTGTGAGAGCAAAGCGCCTAGGGTAAAGGTCAGGACAAATTGGGAAACAAAGTAGCACAAAAGGTGCACCCTCAGCGGCACTGGGGCGGCCGGGTGCAGAGTGCTGATTCGATGTTGGGCGCCCTGTTTTTTTCTATGGAGAACCTCAGGCAGGGAGAGGAAGGACTTCTGGGTGCGACCACCACTGGGAGAGGTAAGTTGGGAAGTTAAGGATTGGTTAGTCACCGTTGGTTTGGGCACACAAGGCCGCGGGGCGTCGGGTGCAGGGGTGACTTCTGGGGTCGGATCTTCTTACCAGCTCCTGGTCGCGTTTAAGGGGGCCTTCTGGATTTAGGCTGCATTCCTCGGCTGGAGGCTTGAGGCAGGTCAGGGGTCACCGAATCTCGGGTCAGGATCGCCAGGGTGACCTCCTTGTGGTATTTTTCCACTCGAGTTCGGGCCTGGTTCGGCGGGTGCAGAGTGGGCTGTATTTACGGTCCCTGACTGCTGCAGGGGTTGCTGTTTGAACAAGTCCAGTGTTCACGGGAGATTCAGTCTCTGAAGTGTAGGCAGGCAGGTCCTCCGTAGTTTTGAGGTTGCTGGCTGCAGGACACACCGGGATTTTGCAGGAGCAGGTTCGAGGGGAGACAGGCCTGTAGGATTGGGGCAAGTTAGTGGGCGCTGTCCTCTTGTTAGCTCTGCACGGCTCTTCGGTCCTTATTCTTATCTTATTTTCTTGTCGTTTCTGGATCTGAGGAAGCGAGGTTCAGGGTGCCCCCTTAATACTAGATTTAGGGATATTACAGGTAGGTAAAGGGCATGGACCATTGGGTCCATTCCCTGGGGTGGGTACACCCACTATTCTGCCACTCTCCAGTGGGAGGGCGGCTGAAGCCTGTCCCTGGTTGTCTGGGTCCCCCATCCTCAAGATGTTGGGGACTCAAGGCTGTGCTTCAACCCGCTTCCCCCCCCTGAGGGGTGGAGTTGGCAACACCTCTCTTCCTCACTTGTTTTTCCCACCCTAAGTGGGGGGTAGAACCACTAGGGATCAGTTGCTGAAAGCAGCAAATTGTCTGGAGAGGCTCACAAAGGCGGTATGCCTTTGAATCTTCTCCTTCGTGAACCCTGCCCATCCTGGAGGAGGAGGCTTGGTACCTCGTCCCAGCATGTGCATTGTTTCAGGACCCCGAGAGCAGCAAGCTCTCGACCCAGGGGTCCCGAAACATGTCATTTGGTGGCAGCTTAAGCAGCCACTCAGTCAGGTCACTAGGAGTTGGTCGAGTTTCAGGGGCATCTCTAGGATTCCTTCTTTAATGCATTTTACATTAAATCCCACACTGGCATCAGTGTGGGTTTTATGTGCTGAGAAGTTTGGTAACAAACCTCTCAGTCTTTAGTGAAGCCATTATGGTGTTGTGGATTTCGTGATGACAAACTCCCAGCACCATATACTCTTAATGGCAGTACTACACTTACAGTGCCCTGGAATGGCCCTGGGTACTGTAAGGGCACATGGCTCATGCACTTTTACCCTCACCACTGGCATAGGGCAGCCAGCTAGAGGGGTGACTGATCTATGCCAGGGCAGTGGTTTGTGGGCATGGCATACAGGGATGTTTGCCATATCGACTACTCACTTTGTTCTGCACCAAGACATGTAGCCTGCAAGGGCAGTGTGTGAGTGTCAGGGTATAGGTCCTCTAAGGGTGGCACAATAAGTGCTGCAGCCCTTAGGGGCCTTCTCTGGTCACATTGCCCTAGGTACCTGTGGTACCATTTCCTAGGGGCTGACATGTGGCCAGAGATGCCAATTGGGGTTAGGCTTCAAAACAGTTTTAGGGAAGAAACATAGGCCCTGGGTACCTGATTAGCAGGAGCCCAGGGCACACTCAGTCAAAGAACATCAGCAATTCATCAAAAAGTGGGGGCATACCATGCAAGAAAGAGGGCACGTTCTCACACAACCCCCCCAAACGAAAGAAGATTAGACTAACCTTTCCCTAGAGAGTCTTCATTGTGTAAGTGGAAGAACCTGGAAAGTCCATCTGCATTAGCATTGGCAGTCCCAGGTCTGTGTTCCACTTCAAAGTCCATTCCCTGTAGGGAGATGGACCACATCAACATTTTAGGATTTTCTCCTTTTATTTGCATTAGCCCTCTGAGAGGTCTGTGATCAGTTTGAACTAGGAAGTGAGTACCAAACAAGAATGGTCTCAGGGACCAAACCACAGCAAAGGTATCCCTCTCAATGGCACTCCAACACTGCTCAGTGGGGAGACGCCTTCTACTTATAAAAGCAACAGGTTGGTCTTGGCCTTCATCATTGGTCTGGGATAGGACCGCTCCTTTCCCTGGCTCAGCAGCATCAGTCTGCACTATGAACTGCTTGGCATGATCTGGAGCCTTCAGAATTGGTGCTGAGCACATTGCTTCTTTCAGGGTGTCAAAAGCCTTTTGACAACTAACTGTCCAGTTTACCTTTATGGGCAATTTCTTGGAGGTGGGTTCTGTGAGGGGAGTCACAATGGACCCATATCCCTTCACAACCCTCCTGCAGTACCCAGTCAAGCCAAGAAATGCCCTGACTTGGGCCTGGGTTGTTGGAGATGCCCAGTCCAGGATAACCTGGCTCTTGGGCTGTAAGGGTTGTACCTGGACTCCACCAACAAGGTGGCCCAACTACACCACAGTGCCCTGCCCTAGCTGGCATTTGGATGCCTTGATGGTTAGGACTGCAGTTTGCAGGGCTTTTAAAACCTTGCCAAGGTGGATCAGGTGATCCTGCCAGGTGGAACTAAAGACAGCAATATCATCAAGATAAGCTGCACTGAAGGATTCCAACCCAGTCAGGACTTGAGTCACCAACCTCTGGAAGGTGACAGGGCCATTTTTTAAACCAAAGGGCCTAACAGATTTCTCATATCTGCTAATGGTGCTCTAACCGTGTAGCAGAAAAGCAGTGAGGTAAGCACACATTACTAATTGATCAGAACAAATCTCAGTAGCGTTAAAAGATTTTTCAAATTGTATTAAACAGCAGTTCAGAATGCACAATCCACTGTGCACATATTTCTCATACAGCAGCATAGTGTGTACAGATTCCAGAGTACAGTAAACATCACTGAAGTGTACACTGATTTCTCCTCGAGTAGTAAAAGGCTTTGCAGCGTCCCATTATTTCTCAAGGTGCAGCAAACAGTAGTGCATTGTGCACATATATCTCATTGTTTGGTAAACTACTGCATGCAATGCTTTATCATAGTCAATTACAAGTAATGAAGTGTAACACAGAGCATAGTAAAAAGCAGTGCAGTGTGCACAGATTCGTCAGTACAACAAAAAGCAGTGCAGCCCATATATTGCCGTCACACAGAAAAAACAGTGTGGTGGGAACAGATTACACAGTGTAGTAAATGCAGAACAGTGTGCACAGATGCCTCATATTGTAGTATGATGCACTGCAGCGTGCACAGATTTCTTAAAGTCTAGTAAGATGCAGAACAGTGTGCACAGATTCCTCACATTGCAGTATGATGCAGTGCAGCGTGCACATATTTCTTAAAGTGTAGTAAGATGCAGAACAGTGTGCACAGATTCCTCACATTGCAGTATGATGCAGTGCAGCGTGCTCAGATTTCTTAAAGTCTAGTAAGATGCAGAACAGTGTGCACAGATTCCTCATATTGTCGTATGATGCAGTGCAGCATGCACAGATTTCTTATAGTGCAGTAAGATGCAGTGCAGCGTGCACAGATTTCGTAAAGAGCAGTAAGATGCAGAACAGTGTGCACAGATTCCTCACATTGTAGTATGATGCAGTGCAGCGTGCACATATTTCTTAAAGAGTAGTAAGATGCAGAACAGTGTGCACAGATCCCTCATATTGTAGTATGATGCACCGCAGCGTGCTCATATTTCTTAAAGAGTAGTAAGATGCAGTACAGTGTGCACAGATTCCTCACATTGCAGTATGATGCAGTGCAGCGTGCACATATTTCTTAAAGAGTAGTAAGATGCAGAACAGTGTGCACAGATTCCTCACATTGTAGTATGATGCACTGCAGCGTGCACAGATTTCTTAAAGTCTAGTAAGATGCAGTACAGTGTGCACAGATCCCTCATATTGTAGTATGATGCACCGCAGCGTGCACATATTTCTTAAAGTGTAGTAAGATGCAGTACAGTGTGCACAGATCCCTCATATTGCAGTATGATGCACCGCAGCGTGCTCAGATTTCGTAAACTGTAGTAAAAGCAGGGTGGACAGATTCCTCAATGCAATGAAATGCAGTGCAGCCTGCACAGGTGTCTCCCAGTGCAGTAGGATGCGGTGTAGAATGCATGGATAGTGCAGTACAGATCAGT
This sequence comes from Lissotriton vulgaris, assembly GCF_964263255.1. Lineage (NCBI taxonomy): Eukaryota > Metazoa > Chordata > Amphibia > Caudata > Salamandridae > Lissotriton > Lissotriton vulgaris. The sequence continues at coordinate 85,984,800 of NC_141685.1, read as the reverse complement.
GCAGTGGCACTAATTCCTCACAGTGCAGTAGTATGTAGAGCAGCTGAGGTACCGGGTTTTTAAGGACCCGGCGGTGCCAGGGGTACACCCAAAGACCTCTTGAGTCCTTCCTGTTTTGGACCACAGAAACACAGAGTCTTCTAGGTGATGTCAAGGATCGAGTTTATTGGCTGCAACCAGTAACAGGTATCCTAGAAGTACAACAGCATGAAGCGCATGTATGTTCTCAGGAGACTGCTCGTTTTTACAGAACCAGCCTTCTCTTTTTATACACAATATTACACTTCAGGCAAGAATTCTTTGTTTTTACAGTTGGTCATATAAATATTTTCACTACAAAGAAAAAGCAGAGTCATGATGGCAATCCCATATTTTAGTTTGTCCAGTTCGTGATATATTACACAGCAAGGCCCAGAATTTCCATCAGATATCAATGAACTCCCAATAAAATCGGGCACCTCCTCCTTGTAAAACTAGTCATAAAGAAGAAACAGGGACAGGTTTGTGTGTGATTAGCCATAGCTTGTATGCGATGAACGGTTTATGACATGTTGTGCTTTGATGTTAATCTTGCTCGGCCATTGGGATGGGGACTGCCCAAACAGGTTTGGCTTGAGGCAGTGGAGTCAGCTCGCCCAGGTCACAGAGGAATCAGCAAAGGTGTACGTGTCCTTTCAGATCGAATTCGGCCTTGGTCATTTGACTATGTAAGGGCAATCACAAAATGGATGCCGCTCACAAAATGGAACCCGAGGGTTCAAGACAGAAACTACGATTTCAGGGTGATTTCGTCACTCAATCATGACGCAAATGCATAGGTATAGTATCTCAATCATTACCGGTCTGCCGATACCAAAATCGTCATGATTCGATGATGTTTTGACACGAGTGTAGAGCCTCGGTACCACACAAATAGCAGGGTCCAGAATTCTCAGTACCACAGACCCTCCTTTTGCCCTTATATAGGCAATAACCTATACTCATGATAATCTGAGTCCAGGTCTGTGTACATAAAGTCATTGAGATGCTGCTGTAGCATCATCCTGTTACTTAGTTCATCTCTTGATACAGGCTTCCTTACACATAATGTAGCACAGAGGCCACATATTGCAGGAGCTCACTGTACACACAGGCAGAACATGAACAGAATGGCTAAGACCATTCCAATGACGATCAGAATCTTCCATCCCCAGGCAGATATCAGTTCCCAGAACCACCCCATTAAGGACCAGTCCCCTTTATCCAAGTGAATGGATTCAGAGATCAGTTATACTGTCGGAGCATTATCGGGGATGAAAATGCAGCAACTTGATTGGATCACCTTACACAGCCCACCACGGTCTGCAAGTATGACATCTAGGGCAACCCTGTTCTGAAGAGTCATAAGGCGGTCCGACTGGAGCTCCGCAGTCAAGTTACTAAGGGCACCAGCCGTTTCAATCACGGTGGATTCAACTACTCTCGTCAATTGGCGAATGTTCCTGCTGTTCACCATAGGCCCCCAAAACGGCAGAAAACCTTTTGCAAAATCCCCAAACTCCTGTTCCGCAGTGTCGTCTTCACTCACAACACCCCTAACTGTCCTTGTCCGATGGTAACCTGCCTCGGCCGTGTAGGTAGGTGGCAACAGGAACGAGATAAAACATGTGCCTGAAAAGTCAGGGGGCAGCCATGTATACGCTCTATCATGGCAGACGAAGTATGTACCCTTAGCTGCTAAGAACGAAGGGGAGGTCTGAGACGAGAAGACGTAAGTTTCAGTACAGACACTCTTCCCTAGCTGAGCTCGGGGTTTTTTGCCATTTCCCTGCAGACATAGGTGACCCTGATGGGGTACTATCCAGATCGGGGAGGATTTCTTTGCTTGCTGGCTCTCACTCAAGGAAATTCCATATTTTGTTATATTCCATCTACTGTAAGGCTTCAATTCATCTCTGGGAATTGTTCTATACGTGTCGATATCTCTGCTCATATTTCTGATTCCTGCCACTAGTGCCTTGTTGCTCGAATTGCTTCCTGTGGGACGTGGGGGATATGGTTCGATGGCAAATAGGAACATTGTTTGAAATGCCCACAAAGAACCATAGTAGCTAAATGGCAGGACAAAATATGGGATACCCTTATCTGTCATGTGTGGCATAAGTCCACATACCCAACAATTTGTTGTGTTCATTACAAACTGGTGCTGGTGTAGGAGCTGAACGAATGAGTTATTTATAAATTCTAATCTTCTGGCAGACTCGTGTTCAGGCAGAGGGTGAAAAGAGTGCGGGGAAACAGTAGGAGAAGGTGTGGGCTGTGTGGTGTGTGCAAATGATACTCGAAAGGTGAATAAAGCATAGCCTATTAAAAACATCATTATACTACACAACATAAAGATGCATATTATTAAAAATCGTGTTTTTGCCATCACAGTGCATATTCTCGTTTCAAAGTTCGTTGATCTGGCAGGTCTCTCCATCTTGGGAAACTCCCTCCTCTAAGTTGCTGCCCGCGGGGGGAGATTGTTTCTGCTAAGGAGTGCTTCTGTCAATCCAGGGTAACTCCCTTGAACCAAACAGAACTGTCGACCTAACCGTCTTCAGCTGCACTCCAAAGACTGTGGCAACCGCGACCCTAGCAGCAGAACCGGATGGCGGTTCGAAAATCAAAAAATTAGCAAGTTTCTTGGATGAGAGAGCTGCACAATCAAAAAGAAAAAACTTTTATTTGTCCATAGTCATAGGTCTTGGCCTCAGATTGTAGCGATTTCGACCAGGTGCTGTGTGGTCTAGAAACAAGAGTTCAGGCTCTGAAGTGTCCAATCGCATTGACGGTGGCACAGATCCTTGCAGAATGTCGTCACTTTCGAGTACAGAGTTTGTTCCTTTTATCTGTGCATCACTAAAGAGCAAGAAGCGAGGCAAAGTCTCGGTCTCAGAGTCAGCAATCCCTTCCTGGACCCGCTGGTCGTAAAGCAGAGGTAACGGGACCCTCTTGCAATGGGTCCCGTGGATCCAGTTTTCCTTTCCTTCCACTCGAACTGACGATCTCGTGGAGAGGAGAACTAGGTGAGGGCCGGTCCACCGGGGCTGGTCATTCTTTGTTCGCTGGAAGTTTTTCACGAGGACATAGGTTCCAGGATCGATAGGGTCTCCTGGAGCTTCAGAGGCCTGAGGTAGGATGTCGTGGACCTGTTGGTGTAAAACACGCAATTTAGCTGTCAATTCATACAGATAGTCAAGCAGTACAGGATGCTCTATTTCACTGAACCTGGTGGGCCTTGGCACTCCCCATATGTTGGCCGGGCGGCCGAACACAATTTCATGTGGACTAAGTCCCATTCTAGAGTGAACAGTCATTCTTGTTGATAGGAGTGCCAAAGGCAGGGTGTCAGGCCATTTAAGGCCTGTGCTTTCTTGTATCCTGGCCAGTTTCAATTTTAGAGTGCCGTTATAGCACTCTACTAATCCAGCTGATTGGGGGTGATTTGCAGCGTGGAACTTCTGTTGATGCCTAGACCTCACACACTTTCTTCATCACTCGTCCCACGAATTCACTCCCATTATCACTCCAAACCATTCTAGGCATTCCAAACCTAGGGAAGAACTCTTTGACAAGGGCTTTAGCTGTGGATAAGGCAGTGTTGTCCCTAAGGGGATACGCCTCCACCCACCTGGAAAAGGCACAAACAACAACGAGTACGTATTTCAAATTGTTGCACCTTTCCATGTGGATGAAATCTAGCTGCAAAACGTCGAACGGATACGTTGGAGGCGCAAAATGACCAGCTGGAGTTGGGGTTCCCCTACCAGGATTGTACTTCAGACACACCATACAATTCTTGACCACATTCTCTGCACACTTAGGGAATCCACTATTCTGCCATACTGGAGCCAACAACTTACAGATCCCTTTCACACTGATGTGAGCCATTCCATGAGCCATTGTCACCACTGCAAGCACATACGCATCGGGTAAATACCATCTCTGATGCTCTGACAATTCAATCCAACAACCATTCGCATCCAGTTTACCCTTACTTTCTCTCCATTCGTTCAACTCTCGTTCTGTGGCTTCCGTCTGAATGGACTTCACACTCTCAATCGTATCTTCACACATACCAACATCACCAATCCATCTCGCAGGGCCTGCAACATACATTCGACTCATTACATTCTTTGCAGTTTCTTTTGCGACTTCATCTGCAAACGCATTCCCACGACCAACATCATCCGTGACCTTTTTGTGTGCACTGCATTTCAAAATCGCAACTTGTAATGGCAAGGTCAGTGACTCGAGAAGCTCATTTACTAACTGACCATGTTGGATCTTAGTACCATGCGACGTCAGGTACCCACGTTCTCTCCACAATCGTCCAAAACTGTGAGCCACGCCAAAGGCGTATTGGCTGTCCGTGTACACATTCACTTGTTTCCTTTTTGCCAACACACATGCTCTTGTAAGTGCAATCAACTCTGCTGCTTGCGCAGAATTGTGTGGGATACGTGCAGCTTCAACAATCGTATGCAACGTTGTCACAGCATATGCTGCAGTCGTATCGCCATTCGGCAACCTGAAACATGAACCATCAACCCATAAAGCATCATCACATTCAGGAAGAGGAGTGTCCTGTAAGTCTATTCTCCCTCTTGTCTCTTCTTCTGTCCTAAAACAGCAGTCATGTTCTTCGACCTCATCTGTCTCTACTGGAATGGGCAATAACGTGGCTGGGTTCAGTGTGTTGCATCTCTTTATGTGTACATGACTCGCTAACAGTGTCAACTCATAACTTGACAATCGGGCACTAGTTAAGTGCTGTGTCCTTTTTCTGTTTAACAAAATGTCTACTGCATGTGGGACCATGACAATCAGCTTATTATTCATTACCAGCCCCGCAGACTGTCGAATACAGACAGCTGCTGCTGCAGTGGCCCTCAAGCAACTTGGCAATGCCTTAGCTACCGGATCTAGAGTTGCCGAAAAGTACGCGCATGGACGCTGTTTGCCCCCAAAAGATTGTGTCAGGACTGATAATGCACAACCTTCCTTCTCATGGACATATAATGTAAAAGGCTTACTGTAGTAGGGGGTACCCAACACAGGAGCCGAACACAATGCATCGCGTAACTCGGCAAAACTTTTCTGACACTCTTCAGACCACGGAATGGGTTTCGGTGTATCTTTACGAGTTAATGCCACCAAAGGTTTGGCCAACAAGGAGAAATTCGGTATCCATTGTCTGCAATATGATGTAATGCCCAAGAAAGCACGCACTTCTCTCTGTGTCCTTGGGACACTCAATTTTGCAATTGCCTGAATTCTCTCTGGGGTACAAAAGGGGGTGGTGATGGACGGAGCATCTGAATCAATCAAACTCTCACACCCAGTCAAAAGATCTGGGTTTAATCCATCACCGTTCTTTAGCCCACTCTGCCACTCCAGTTCAGACATGGCTATATGCAAATCAGTCTGACCCTGTGCCTCATGGGAACAGTCCAGCCCGAACTGCCAAGCCATGTCTTCCCTGGACCAGAAACAAGCTTCCGAGGACCGGTTTCTGGCATTCCAGCCGTCTTCAGCCCGGTTTGCTTGAATTCAGTGGCAAAGTGAGCAAGGGACTCACGTCTAAGCATACCCTGCCACACTTATGGCGGCCAAAAGAGGTACAAAAGGGGGTGGTGATGGACGGAGCATCTGAATCAATCAAACTCTCACACCCAGTCAAAAGATCTGGGTTTAATCCATCACCGTTCTTTAGCCCACTCTGCCACCCCAGTTCAGACATGGCTATATGCAAATCAGTCTGACCCTGTGCCTCATGGGAACAGTCCAGCCCGAACTGCCAAGCCATGTCTTCCCTGGACCGGAAACAAGCTTCCGAGGACCGGTTTCTGGCATTCCAGCCGTCTTCAGCCCGGCTTGCTTGAATCCAGTGGCAAAGTGAGCAAGGGACTCACGTCTGAGCATACCCTGCCACACTTATGGCGGCCAAAAGAGGTACAAAAGGTGGTGGTGATGGACGGAGCATCTAAATCAATCAAACTCTCACACCCAGTCAAAAGATCTGGGTTTAATCCATCACCGTTCTTTAGCCCACTTTGCCACCCCAGTTCAGACATGGCTATATGCAAATCAGTCTGACCCTGTGCCTCATGGGAACAGTCCAGCCCGAACTGCCAAGCCATGTCTTCCCTGGACCGGAAACAAGCTTCCGATGACCGGTTTCTGGCATTCCTCTCTGGGGTCAGTTTCCTTCTCTCCTTCGATAATAGGTGACCTAAGTAGGTCACTTCTTGTCGACAATATTGCAACTTTGAAAGAGAGACTTTGTGGCGCAGATCACATAAATGACGCAACAATGACAAAGTGCCTTGCTTGCAAATTTCCTCAGTATCTGCAGCGATTAGCAAATCATCGACGTACTGAATAAGAGTCGCGCCATCAGGTAGAACAATCGTGTCAAGCTGTGATTTCAGAGCCTGACTGAATATTGATGGACTTTCACAGTAGCCCTGAGGAGCGCGTTTGAAGCGGAAACTTCGGCCTCCTAAGTAGTAGTACTGGGCTGTAGCTAAAATCTGCGCTGACGTGGAAACAGCCCAAGCACTCTCAGAATCCTTCAACTTATTACATAGTTCAGGAAGCAAATTATGTACAAATTTGTCAACAAACAATCTCTGGCCACCCTCAGTAGCCATATCCTGACCACTATGATCGACGAAAGTCTCTTCAAACCGTGTGAAAAAGTCAGACACATTCTCATCTTTCTTCTGTTTGCACGCAGACAACTTGTCCCAATTCACACGCAATTTGGGCATTAAAGTCTTCATATACGCAATAATCCTACCAGGAAGTTCTGCTACTTAAGGCTCTGGCTTAGAGCCACCAACTTGTCTAACATCAGCAGCAGCAATATTAACCCATGTATCGCCTAACTCTTGGTCATGGTCTGTATGACGAATCTTCCCCCATAAGGGCTGTGGAACAACATTTCCAAACAACATGTCTACATCGGCTAGATTCATGATACAGGAGCTGGCAGTCTGTGATAACTCCTTATAATACCCTGCAGGATTTTTACGGGGATCAGGCAATGTCTGTTTGAGCGCTAAAACCTCTGATCTTTTCCAAGGGACATGTACCCACACACACTGAAAATGCGTCGGAATTGCTGGATTCGCATTTGCGTCACCTTCTCTCCAAACTGGGGGAACCTCTCTCACGGGATACTGGCGCGCCTTTTTCCTACCTGGCATGTCATGCTCAGATAGTGATCGAGAATTGATCCCCTTACTCCTATAAGACAACAACATCTCAAACGCTTGTTCAACATCGGTACCCACAATCATGCCTTCTGCGAACTTGAACCGCACACGGAATAGTTCAGGCATGTCGTGCTCTGGATCATTTCCCTCCAAATCTTCACGGAGATATACACACATTTGTTCAAAAACGTATCTCTGTGTAGATGCTTCTCACTGACGGAAGACTTCCATGATGAATTGAACGTCATATCTTACAGTATCAGTAACCCATTTACGCGCTAAATCATTTAGTACTTCTCTCTCTTGATAATCAGGCAGTCTACTCCGCAACTGTCTTCGTTCTGGGTTAGGGGTCGTATTAGGCGACCCAAAGAAAGGTGAGAAAAGACCAGTGACAGTGTTTGCTACTCTCTGTCGAACAGAAGGAGAAACTGACGGAACGGCAGAAACGCCAGAAAAGACAGGCTGATGTAAAGCAGAAGTGGAGGCAGTAGCAGAGGGAGTATTAGGATAAGCAGTTGGAGCAGTAGGCGAAGTCATAGGAAAGGTAGATGAAGTAGGTAGCAAAGGCGGCGGCCCTTGAGAGGGCTGCACCGGAGAAGTAGAAACCAGCTGAAGAGGAGCCGGGGATTGTGTTAGGACCTGAGGTCCAACAATAGGAGGTTGTACATCCACAGGTTGTTGCGGTGCTGTAGCACTTTGCGCATATGGCGGTGGTGAACTCAGTAAATGAGACATTAAAGGATCCTTATCAAGTTCTTCTTTTGATCCTCGTCCTTTACGTGGCAACACTGGGTAGCATTTATCTACTGGTAACTTCCTACTTCTAAGCGTCTGTTCACTCTCTCGCTCTTCCTCGTTATCTCTGAATGCAACGGCAGCTTGTACCATTGACATACCTCGTTTATTTTTCTTTGCTAATTTCATTTCTTTCTGTCTTGCTTCTTTACGCCATAGGCGAAAGGAGTCAAACATCGCCTGCCGGGCTTTCTTCTTGAAAAGTTTAACCTCTAGATTATCTAAAATCTCTGTGTCAAAACTACCATATTGGGGCCATTTTAAAACACCATTGTTTCTGGTGTATTGGATCCACACTTCATTATATGTGATAGGGCCTACGCCATGCTTCACATAGAGCTCATACGTTGGAGTTCCAATCGGAGGAACCGGACACGAGTCCTCCAATCGGGAGTCCCTACTACAACCAAGACAAAACAAATTCCCAAGTCTGCTAAGACCAGGCATCTTCGCTCTCTAGTCTAGCTCCAAACTTCAAAGGTTTATCGAATACAATAGTCTCGTGAATACACGAGTCCTTCGGCTTTGGTGCTTGCAAGTTCCAAATCAAAGCTATCCCAAAGGATATCAAACTAAGAACCAAACTAAGGACTGGGAGACGCTCCACTTATACTTAACTGAAGTATCGATGATCGATGACGTCACTAGAAGACTCGTCTATCGTTTCCTTCTACCAAGCATCAAGGGTCCAAAACAGGGCGATAGTCAGGGCAGCAGTCCTTCGTAGCCGTCGGGACGCGGGGAACCTCGCAGCAAAGACCTTCGGAACCACGTCGACATACAGGGGTCGCTGAAGTGGCTGGCCGTCCTCTGGAATTTTCACATGAAGCTCCTCACGAACATCTGGCTTGGACCGATACCGCTTGATACCGCCCCGAGTTGGGTGCCAACTGAGGTACAGGGTTTTTATGGACCCGGCGGTGCCATGGGAACACCCAAAGACCTCTTGAGTCCTTCCTGTTTCAGACCACAGAAACACAGAGTCTTCTAGGTGATGTCAAGGATCGAGTTTATTGGCTGCAACCAGTAACAGGTATCCTAGAAGTACAACAGCATGAAGCGCATGTATGTTCTCAGGAGACTGCTCGTTTTTACAGAACCAGCCTTCTCTTTTTATACACAATATTACACTTGAGGCAAGAAATCTTTGTTTTTACAGTTGGCAATCACAAAATGGATGCAGCTCACAAAATGGAAACCGAGGGTTCAAGACAGAAACTACGATTTCAGGGTGATTTCGTCACTCAATCATGGCGCAAATGCATAGGTATAGTATTTCAATCATTACCGGTCTGCCGATACCAAAATTGGCATGATTCGATGATATTTTTGACACGAGTGTAGAGCTTCGGTACCATACAATAGCAGGGTCCAGAATTTTCAGTACCACAGTGCCTAACAAAAAAATTAATGTCTGTCCTCATGTAACGTAACTAGTGCAATGTAAAGCACTCTGATACCCAGTTCGGTTCGGGTCTAGTTTGCGCTATATAAAATTCTGCAAGAGAAAAAAAACTATGGAATAACACAGGCCAGGCACTATGAGAATCTGATGCAAACCCTGCAATAACACAGGTAGTGTACTAGGAGAATCTGATGCAAACAAATTAATAACACATGCCAGGCACTAATAGAATGTGACACAACAATACAATAACATGGACCAAGCAATAGGAGAATCTGATGCAAACAATGCAATAACATGGGCCGTGTACTAGAAGAATCTGACGCAAGCAATGCAATAACACAGACCAGGTATTAGGAGAATCTGATGCAAACAATGTAATAACACAGGCCAGGCACTAGGAGAAACTGTTACAAACAATGCAATAACATAGGACAGATACTAGGACAAAACGATGCAAACAATACAATAACACAGGCCAGGCATTAGAAGAATCTGGTGCAAACAATCCTATTACACAGGCCAGGTACTGGAAGAAACTGTTACAAACAATGCAATAACACAGGCCAGGCAATAGGAGGATCTGAAGCAAACAATGTCATTTCAGGTGTAGAGGCTAGTTCTGTATACTATAGGTACAGATTCACACCAAGTCATGGTATCTTTGCATAGTTTAAGCCAACAAGTTTTCTGCTCTACTAGACTGTAGGTCTTACGGACACTATTGTGATGGGCATTAGGTGAGACATGGCACTAGTTCACTGGGCAGATATAGCATAAACAAGTAAAAAAGGATGACTCTGCTCAGGGCCCAAATGGGTTCTTCAGATACTGTTAGATTTGGGGGTATCTAGTTGGCACAGGTAGGTACTTGTGACAAATCGGGACCCTCTCCGCTGGTCAGGACAAGGGGATTACACTCCTAAAATAACCCCTGCTGACCCCCTTGGTAGCTTGGCACGAGCAGACAGGCTTTACTTCAGAGGCATTGTAAGTTAAGCATTTGTGACTACATACAGTAACCCAGTGACAACACTACAAATGGACACCACACAGGTTTTATATAAAAAAATAAGTATACTTTATATAGAGTTACCACAAGACCATAAACAACAAAAATACACAATACTATCACTTTAAGATGGTAGATTTAAGCTTAGTTCAGTTCAGTTCTTCGATGCGACACTATTCGTCAATGTACCCTAGGTTGCGTTGCACTTCCACAACAAGCAATGTCGCAGTGATGGAAAGGCAGCAAAGTTCAGGTGCAAAGAAATAAAGAAGTTAAGATCTTCCAGATGCGGCACGCTTCTCGGGGATGCGAGAAGTTCTCGGTTCAATGCGTGGACTGCAGCGGCGACACCCTTACGATGTGACGGCGACACTCTTCTCCGACGATGCGTGAAGCTTCCGCACGATTCGACAACTACAGCGGCGACATCCAAGATGCGATGGCAGCAGCTCCAACGGCGGCGCGCTTCTCGGCAATGCGTGCTGCTCTTCTTCAATGCATTGCAGTGCCACAGTTCCAGCAGCGACACACTCCTTCGGAGTTGCGACGGCAGGCACAGCGATGGCAACACGCTCCGACCTTGTAGCAAGATTCAACTCCTGATGCGGTGCAGTGCGACAACTATCAATCAATCAATCAATCAATCATGACACTTGTATAGCGCGCTACTCACCCGGGAGGGTCTCAAGGCGCTTGGGGAAGGGGTTCGCTACTGCTCGAACAGCCAGGTCTTCAGTTGCTTCCTGAAGGAGAGGTGGTCCTGGGTCAGCCGGAGGTGGATGGGGAGGGTGTTCCATGTCTTGGCCGCCAGTTAGGAGAAGGATCTGCCTCCGGCGGTGGTTCTTCGGATGCGCAGTACGGCGGCGAGGTCGAGGCTAGCAGATCATAGCTGGCGGGTGGGCGTGTGGAAGGTCAGGCGGTCGTTGAGGTACTTGGGGCCCAGGTCGTGGAGCGATTTGTGTGCGTGGGTGAGGAGCCTGAACGTAATCCTCTTGTTGACGGGGAGCCAGTGCAGGTCCTTCAGGTGGCCGGAGATGTGGTTGCATCGGGGGATGTCCAGGATGAGTCGTGCTGAGGCGTTCTGAATGCGCTGGAGTCTTTTCTGGAGTTTGGCTGTGGTTCCGGCGTAGAGGGTATTTCCGTAGTCCAGTCGGCTGGTGACGAGGGCCTGGGTGACCGTCTTCCTGGTTTCGGTCGGGATCCATCGGAAGATCTTGCGGAGCATGCGGAGGGTGTGAAAGCATGAAGAGGAGATGGCGTTGACTTGTCTGGTCATCGAGAGGGAGGAGTCCAGGATGAATCCCAGGTTGCGTGCGTGGTCTGTAGGCTTGGGGGCGGTGCCCAGGGCTGGGGGCCACCAGGAGTCGTCCCAGGCGGAGGGTGATGGTCCCAGGATGAGGACTTCCGTCTTGTCTGAGTTCAGTTTCAGGCGGCTGTTCTTCATCCACTCGGCGACGTCTTTCATCCCTTCGTGGAGGCTGGTTCTGGCGGTGTCGGGGTCTCTGGTGAGGGAGAGGATCAGCTGGGTGTCGTCGGCGTAGGAGATGATATTGAGGTTGTGTTGGCGTGCGATGGTGGCGAGAGGTCTCATGTAGACGTTGAAGAGGGTGGGGCTGAGTGATAATCCTTGCGGGACGCCGCAGAGGACTTCAGTGGCCTCGGATCGAAACGGGGGGAGGCGGACTCTCTGTGGTCTTCCGGCCAGGAATTAGATGATCCACTTCAGTGCCTTCTCTTGGATGCCGGTGTTGCTGAGGCGTTGGACTAGGGTGCGGTGGCAGACAGTGTCGAACGCTGCCGGAGAGGTCCAGGAGGATGAGTGCTGCTGTTTCCCCGTTGTCGAGCAGGGCTCGGATGTCGTCGGTGGCTGCAATGAGGGCGGTCTCGGTGCTGTGGTTGGCTCTGAAACCGGACTGCGAGGGGTCGAGGGATCCATTTGTCTCGAGGAAGGCGGCAAGTTGTCTGTTGGTGATCTTCTCTATGACTTTGGCAGGAAAAGGGAGGAGCGAGATGGGGGCGGACGTTTTTGAGGTCGGTGGGGTCTGCTGTTGGTTTCTTCAGTAGGGCGCTGAGCTCTGCGTGCTTCCAGCTCTCCGGGAAGGTGGCGGTGTCGAAGGAGGTGTTGATGACGTCTTGGAGTTGGGGTGCGATTGTGGAGTCGGCCTTGTTGAAGACGTGGTGGGGGCAGGGGCCAGTCGGGGATCCGAAGTGGATGGTGTTCATCGCGCGGACTGTGTCTTCGGTGGTCACCGTGGTCCAGGTGCGTAGGGTGGCGGTGGGGTGCGTTGGTTCGTCGGTTGGGTGCGTGGATGGTGCGCCAAAGCTGTTGTGGATGTCGGCAATCTTGCTGTGAAAGAATGAGGCGAGGGAGTCACAGAGATCTTGTGGAGGGGTGATGTCGATGTTGCCGGTGCTGGGGTTGGAGAACTCCTTGACGATGCTGAAGAGTTCCTTGCTGTCGTGGGCGTTGTTGTTCAGTCGATCCTTTAGTGATTTCTTCTTGGTGGTGCGGAGGAGCTGATGGTGCTTGCGGGTCGCGTGTTTGAGGGCGGTCAAGTTGTCAGTGGTCCGGTCGAGGAGGCAGGCTTTCCCGAGGGGGTGGCAGGTCTTCTTGGAGTCCTTGAGTTCGTCGGTGAACCAGGGGACCTTCTTGCTTCTGGGTTTGCTGGGAGGGTTCATCAGTGGTGCGAGGTCGTCGGCGCAGGCGGTCAGCCACTGCGTGAAGTTGCGGGCTGCTTCGTTGGGGTCCGGTGTGCTGGCCGGTGGATTTTGGCTGAGGGAGGTGGTGAGCTGGTCGTGGATGATCTTGCTCCAGCTTCTGTGAGGGATCTGTTGCGGGTGGTGGTGGATGGTGGTTTTTCTGAAGCCGAAGTGGACGCAGCTGTGGTCGGTCCAGTGAAGTTTGGTGGAGTGACTGGAGGCGATGTGCTTGCTGGATGAAAAGACAGGATCAACTGTGTGGCCGGCGTAGTGAGTGGGGGTGTTGACCAGTTGCTTGAGTCCGAGGTTGGCGAGGTAGTCCAGCAGGGTGACGGTGTTGCAGTCCTTGCGGTTCTCCAGGTGGAAGTTGAGGTCCCCTAGAAGGATGTAATTGGCGGAGGGGAGGGCTTGTGGGCTGATGAAGTCCGTGATGTCTTCTCTGAATTGTGTGCGTGGTCTGGGGGTCTGTAGATGAGGGTGCTTCTGAGGGTCGTCCTTGGGTTGATGTGAATCTGGAAGTGGAGGTGTTCGGCGGCGGTGAAGGTGTCGTCGGCGTCGGTCGTGATGCGGATGGTGTTCTTGTGGACGATGGCGATTCCTCCTCCGGTCTGGTTGACTCCGAAGGAGGGTGTCGCCACTACAGTGGCGACACCCTCCTTCGGAGTTGCAACAGCAGCAGCAGCGAATGTGACACGATTCCTCTTCATTGCAGCACGCTTCTCTCCGATGCGGTGCAGTGCAAAAGTTCCAGCGGCGACACCCTTCTTCAGAGTTGTGACAGAAGGTACAGCGACGGCGACATGCTTCGTCTCGTTGAGTCGCGCTTCCGGCTCCTTGCGACACGCAGTTCCTCAGAAGTCTTCTCTGTTGTCCCTGAGACTTCAGCAGGAGGCAAGCTCTTTTCCAAGCCCTTGGAGATCCTTCACAAGTTGAAAGCAAAGTACACAAAGTTCCTTTCTCCTTCCTTTGGCAGTAAGGCAACCACTGCAGGCCAATCCACCAAGCAGCACTTCAGCTTGGGAATAGGCTCTCCTCAGTTTCTTTAGGTTCCTCTCCTCGGTAAAGGTTTCTTCTTGTAGTCCAAAAGTGATCTAATTTCATGGGATCAGAGTCACAATATTTATACCCCAAAATCCTTTGTTCTCTGAGGGGAGAGGGGCCTTTGCCCAGTCCAAACCAGTTACTGAGCACTTTGTTTAACAGACTTCTCCTTTCCTTTCACAGCGCAGGGCAGAAACATCAGACGCCCCACAGGAGGTGGAGCCAGCATTGTGGAAGGCAAGTACAGTCCTGGAGCACTTTGTTGACAGGACTCTTTCTCTTCTTTCAGTGTGCAGGGCAGACCCATCAGCCGCTCCCCAGGAAGTGGAGCCAGCCTTGTGGAAGGCAGGCACAGCCCTATTCAAGGTTCAGGTGCAACTCCTCTCTCCCATCTAGATATAGATCTCTCTATTTACCACTGAGCGGACTCATTCTGTCTCCTGGAATCCCCCAGCCCTGTCACTCAAACTCCAGACAAGGAATACACAACCTAGCAGAGGCAGGCCTGGATAGTTAGACAAGAAAATACCTACTTTCTAAAAGTGGTATTTACAAACAGAGAATATTAAAACCAACTTCACTAAAATATGTATTTCATCATTTCGAGTTCAGGCATACTAAACTCGAATTTCTACCATGTTCTCTGAGTCAGTTAGGATTATAAACTGTAATAATTCTAAGAGCCCATTCTGGCCTATGAAGAACAGGTAGCCTTGCAGTAGTGAAAAATGAAAATGGCTGTAATTCACTATTAGGACATGCCACACATATCAGGGCTTGTCCTACCTTATACTTACAATGAACCCTGCCCTTGGGCCTACCATAGGGGTGACTAATATGAAGAAAAGGCAAGGTTTAGGGACTGGGAAGTGGGTGCACTTGCCCAGCCAGCATGACAGTACCAGACTGCACGCAGGCTTTGCAATGGCAGACCTTAGATACATTTTACAAGGATGCTTCTGTGGGTGCCACAACCAGTGCTGCAAGCCCACCAGCAGCATTTGGATTACACACCCTGGCAAACTCAGTGCACTAGACTAGGGTCTGGCAAGTAAACCAAGATAGCCAAACATGGAACCACTGATTAATACATCAATTTATAATAGGGAGAGCATATGCACTTTAGCACTGTTTAGCAGTGGTAAAGTGCCCAGAGTCATAAAATAGCCAACAACAGGTCTGAAAAATAGAGAAGGAAGGCAAAAAGTTCAGGGATGACCCTGCAAAAAGGGACAAGTCCAACAGATACCAAGCACTGGATTTGCTGATCTGTGCTCTTCTGTGAAATGATGTCCATCACACCCTCTTCCATAGTCACACGAGGCGCAACAGGCAAGATTCTACAATAAGCCAAACCAGCGGCCCTTTCTTGAATGTGCCTTTCAACCAGTCTCCAATCAGCAAGGGAGCTTTTGTTCTAATTTACATCAGTCGCCAACAAGAAAAGAGGATCTTTTTGTTTCACCTCTGCCAGGCTTCCTGCTCTGACGTGGAGACAAATGCGTTGGAACAGGCTACAGGAGGCCAGATGAGTATTCCGCCCTATGCCAGACATCCAGTGAACAACAAGGGCCCCTCGGGGAAGATACCTGGGGCAGCTTTCTGAAGCAGGCCACGTGCACAGAGACTGACCCTCATGTAGGGACTAATCAAATGTCCTCTTCCTCTCAGACGTTCACAAGATAAACGAGGTTCTGAGTCCCACAGATTGAAGCATTCAGCACCGGTGAGTCTGGAAACCTTTGGTGGGAATATAGAAAACCAGCCGAGTGTTTGTAGAAGGGAATATATGCAAAGTGAATCTCCAGAAACTATCAGTTGGTAATAGTCTGTGTAACAGAAAGACTGGATATCAGAATGAATCCAGATATAACCGAGATTATTCATGTCCTTGTTTCCCTTCCACTGTCAGTAAAAAGCAGCGCCAGGTGCAGAGGTTACTTCTGCAAACGCCTCCTCAAAGAGAAGTAAAGTCAAAAGTAGTGCAGAGTAGCAATGTTGACCTCTGCAATCCTGACAGTGGCAGTCAAATACAGTGCAATGTGCACAGGTTCGCTTGTTTAATTGAAACCCATGGGTGTCAGTAATAAGTGGTGCAGTTTATAAATGTTCCCACATTAAATGCCCCTCGTAGTTTGTGAGTAAAAAGCAGCACGCATATATTCTGTACTTTAAACACTTCTCGAAGTGTACGTAAACATCCAGGCACCATACAGATTGATAGGTACCCCTTATAATATAGTGAAAAGCAGTGCTTTGGACACAGATTTCCTCTTTTGTAAACACCCCTCATTGTGTTTCCTCTGTAAATGTCCCTGGTAGTGTAATACACAGCAGTGCACTGCACACAGCTTTCCTCCTGTTTCTGCCCCACATAGTACAGGTAAAAGCAGTGCAGTACTGACAGATTCTCTCTGTAAAGGCGCCTCAAAGTGTCAGTAAGCAGCAGTAAAGAGTGGACAGATCTACTCTTTTGTAACCAGCCCTCACTCTGTTGTAAAATAGATTTCCTCCTGTAATCCTAACACTGCTTCTAGTGCAGGGCTCAGATTTCCTCTTCTGTTAACGCGCCTCTTGATGTAGTAAAGAACAACGCAATGTGCACAGGTCATCGCTTCTGAAAATACCACACTTAGGGGCCGCCCTTGAGCCACACAATGAAGCGCAAGAGCGACGCAACTCTTAAGTTAGATTTATCAAGCCACGCAAGGCCACCTTGCACGGCCCTGCGCGGCCCATGCAATGGAACGCAAGAGAGATGCAACTCTTAAGTTATATTTATCTAGCCACGCAAGGCCACCTTGCATGGCCCTGTGTGGCGTCATATGCAGCGCAAATTGCTATGTTGCGTTATCGTATTATATTGTATATAACTTTATTCGATATACAATATAATAAAAGTATATAAAACATTTTAAAAAGGGTGAAGGGGAAAAACTTCTCCCGGTTAAAATACATTTACACAGTATTCACAAGAGTGTAATATGTAGCAAAGACCATACATAACATATAATACATAATACATGCATTGACAGACAAATTGGTTGTGTATTGAATAAACAGTTAAAAATGGTTTGTCATAAAAAGACGAAATGCACATCATTACAAGTTGGCGTTCGGCAGTTCCAGAACCTGTACTTGGATCATCCTAGACAGTTTCATCCTCCTCAACCAGGCGCAACCCAGGTATTTTGCCACCCCACAGTATAGGCTGTGGATCGAAGTCTCCGATGATAGAATACGCTGCGCCACCCTGTGGTCTCTACAACCCAGGTTGGAACAAACCGGTTTCAGCCATTTCCTCCTCACCTGCCATAGGCTGGGCAGGCGAAGAGGAAATGGGCGACCGATTCCGTAGGGGAGGCTCAGAACGGGCACCCCAAGTCGATCCCCCCAAGGTGCCACCAACCTGCTCTGAAGTCATTCAATGGGAGGGTGCCAAACCTGAACTTCAGAGACAGGGCCCTATCTTTCGGGGACTCAATAAGATCTAGGAGAGATTATAATTTAGGCACAGGCTTAACGCTCAAGTAGATTTCTGTCAGTGTACCGCGGTTCTCGCTTTTTGCAGCGGCCGAGTCCACCCAATCCCAATAGGCTTTTTTTACAACTACTTTGGGCAGCAGGTTCTGACTCCCCCAAGCTTCTCCCAGACCTATATCCCCCACTAGCTGTTTCAATTTGGATAGCCAGACTATCTTGTGGCCCATGTCAAGTTCTAATAATTCGGTCAATGCAGTGGTATAGTGGCATAACTCCGGGGACCTTCTAAGGCGTGTCCAGAACAATAAAGGGCGCAGTCTTGCACCTCGTTTATTGGATATTTCCCCAAGTCATAGCAGAGCGGGACCAGTGGGGTCAATGGAGGAAGCGAGACCAAGTCTCTAAAGAACTTGTTCTCTGATCTTACTACGTCTGTGACCTTCTCGAAACCCCACAGTTCCGCTCCGTATAGTGATGAGGGCAAGGCCTTTCCCTCGTAGACCCTAATGGCAGGGGCCACAGGCCGACTATAGGAGAGGCGCTGATGTTTAGAAATAGCCCCCGACACCCGCTTGTGATTGAGGAGCATTTTGGCAAGGTGCGAGGACCAGGTCATCCGACTGTTGAGCCTCACTCCTAGATAGTCAAATGCCTCAACAAGTTCCAGGGGGGTATCATTTAGTCTGATGTTATTTTTAAAATATTTCGATGGTGCCAGGGCCATTAGTTTTGTTTTGGATGTGTTTATAATCAAACCTCTAGCACCACGGGGGGCATGGCTAGCAGCCAACGATGGCGACCGCAGCTTAGAGAGACTCCCGTGACAAGGCGGCTTCCCACTGAAATCCGTTATAATTATCCTGATTTTCAAGGTGCTTAAAGGGGTGGATCGGACCCAGAGTCCGTGCAGCGCCCGGCGGACCAGTTTTGAAGCAGCGAAGGCCCTGGAGCAGCGCAAAATCGCTAGGCAGAGATCGGTGTGAGGTGGGGCCTACCGTTCTCCAGGAGGCAGCGGAGTTGCGTACAATTTGGAACCGGCAGGAAATAGACTTTTGGCGGCAGTGGTTGGCCAGATGTGCCGGTATCTGGGACGCACTGCCTGAACAGCCTGTAAGCATCTTCCGACGGCCCGGTGACACAAGTGGGGCTCAGTGGCAGCCAGCGGCAGCGGGCAATCGTGGAAACACACCCGGAGGCGCCGCGGACAACGCCGAAGCTCGAACAACCAGACCCGCCATCTTGGGCGTTGGCTACACGTCATGCCCCGGGCTCTTGCAGCAGCCGCCCCTGCGGGAGCACCCGCCCGGCCGGTGCTATAGGGACCCGTGGTCTTGGCAACATCACTTGTGGCTACTGTTTATATGCACTGAACAATCACTTAGCGCGGCCGCCCCACGGACTAAGGCAAGATAACGAAGCACCGGCCCTCCTTGGTTCGACCGCGGACCCTTTACACCGGTCTGCGAGGATCACAAAAACAAGGCCATGTCCAACAGAGGCCCCAAGAATAGCACTACTCAGGCCAAACTGGACAAATTCGCTTACGAGAGGCAAACTCCTCCCCAAGATCAGCGCAAGAATGCGGGGAAAGCGACCGAAACCGAGGGGGCGAAGAAGGCCACACTAGAGGACGTCCTGGCGGCAATGGCTCAGGTGCAGGCAACGGTGGGAGCAACAGCCACGGAAGTCACCCTGATACGGGCGGACCTCCAGAAAATGAATGAAAGGGTAAAACAGGTGGAGGTTGTCACCAAATCCTTGGTCGAAGATGTGTCTGAATTACAAACGGCGATGGAACGGCTACAGACTGATAACAAACTGCTCAGAGAAAAATTGGATGACCAAGAAGGCCGCTCCCGGTGCAATAACGTTCGAACTTTAGGAGTGCCGGAATCTGAAGACACGGGTGCAATGGACCTCTACGTGGAAGAAATAATCAAAACCAGACTCCAGCCCAAAGGCCTCTCGAACTTTTTCTCGGTGGAGCAGGCCCACAGGGTGCCGGGGGGCAAACCAAAGACAGGTGGGCCACCTAGACCAATACTGGTGAGGCGTTTCAATTTCAGAGACCGCGACGCCATCTTGCAGGCCGCAAGAGTTGCGCCAGCCATCCAAATTCAGAACTCGAGAATTGCCTTCTTCCCAGACTACACGGCGGAGGTCTCTAGGAAAAGAATAACATTTCTGGAGGTGAAAAGAACCTTGATGGAAAAGGAACTGCCGTATTCGATGCTTTTTCCGGCCCGGCTGCGAGTGGTGGCGGATAAAAAAGTGTGGCTTTTCGACTCCCCGGACGCGGCCCGGGACTGGCTCGAGGGATGGCATACTGTGGACCAGCAGCGGAGGCAACACAGGTCTAATCAGGATCGCAGAGGTGACAGCAGGACTGGCTCACAGACGTCGGGTCGAGGAGGGGCGGAAGGCTCTCCATCCCGTGGTTTTGCGGGGGCAGGTGAAGAATGAACCCCATACTCCGGCTTTTGAGGACAGGGCAATCGCTGATCATTTACACACTGTTTAACTGCTGCATATGGACACTGGGATGAACACCCCGAAGGCACGCAGGGATGCCGCCTGCTCGGGGAGACGCTCTCCCCCTACACGCAAGTACTCTGGTTGCGGGATGGGTCAAGCACTCTGCTCAGTTGGGGGGGGCGGGCAGTTGAAAGTCCGTTAGGCAGGGTAGCAGGAAGGGGGGTGCGGGGGGGTTGTACTGTTACAGTTAGGAATGTATGTATACGGTCGAAGACAATGCCTAGGTTTCCGCATGAGTCAATACAAGATGGGTGGAATGGACAATGATCATATGCCTCTGTGAGGTCCCTCAGCTTTTTGCTACGCACTTGCGTAGCCACCACACACGATACACTTATTAGCCAACACACCATGGATCCCATAATAGCTAATGGCTAACGTTCCCGTCCCTGAAAGGGGTGACGTAGACCCTGAGTCGCAGTGCCCCTCCTTGCGTCTACTGACTTGGAATGTAAGAGGACTTGGGGACAAGGTTAAACAGGGGTTGGTGCTAACCACAATCAAGAGGCAAAAACCCACCATAGCGCTACTGCAGGAAACTCATCTGATAGGGGGCGCCACCAAGGCCTTGGATAGACAAGGCTATAAAATGATAGTCCATTCTGGGTTCACGTCCGGTTCCAGGGGGACCGGTATCCTGATACAGAAAAACGCACGTTTCATCCCACTACAAACTAAGACTGACGACCAGGGCTGCTTTGGTGCCCCTTCCTGCACAAAAACAATCCTGTTTGCAAGGCACGCACGCTTGCACCATGGTGCAGGGGCGCCTGCTTTGGCACTGGGAGCACATTGAGCGCCAGCGCAGGTAAAAACAGGACTGCGCTGTAGAGTGTTAGATACAGCGCATTCCTGCCTTTTCCCCATCACGCAGCGCAGCTAGGTGACTTGCTGTGCTGCGCTGTGTGCCCCCGAGTGTAGTTGAAGGAAGTGCAGTATGGACAGATTTATCACACTGAAGAGTATGTAAGTAACTTTTATTGTTTAGGTTAATTAAAAAAATTACAAAAAAAATACATTAAAACAATCTCCACAAGTAGAATTAAAAAGGAAAATGTAAAAGCGAGAAATTTTTGTTTAAAAGTAACATTACTAAAATCAATAAACGTTGGTGGCAAATTGTTCATAGCAGCTGGTCACAGCCCGAAATTTCCACTGAAGAGTAAAGAGCAGTGCAGCGTGCTGAGATTTTCTCTTTTTTAAACGCCCCTCGAACTGTAGTAAAAAGTGATTCTGTTTGCAGACCACAGATGGGCTCTAAGCACCCTGCACAGAGTAGTAAAAGGCAAAGGAGTCTGCACAGATTTCCTCTTTTATATTAAATACCCCTCACAGTAGTGAGTGAGTAGTGCGCACACTAGCTTTCCTCAAGATGCAGTGCAGTGTGCATGAATTCCCCCTTAAAAAAAATTATGACCACAAAAACCACCAGGGCAAGAAGGAACACCCCCTCTCGCCTACCCCCAAAACGTCCCCAGATAGATGAGCCCAGCTCAGTCGAGCTCCTGGCAGTGATTTTTCATAGTTCCATAAGATGCAGTGCAGTGACAAAGATACCTTACAGTGTAGTAAGATAGATACAGTGTAGAGCACAAATTACTCACAGTGCAGTAAGATGCAGTACAGAGTGTAAAGATTCCTCACAGTGCAGTAAGATGCAGTGCACACAGATCCCCTTTTTAACACAAATGATGCCCACAAACACCTCCAGAGTTGGGAGTAAAGCCCCCCCCAGGCGCTCCCCGTTAGAAGAGCACAGCCCCTCCCCCTCCAGGCCCCGGATAGAAGAGCCCAGCTCAGCCCCAGGGGCTCCCGTATACGAGAGTGCAGCTCAGCCCCGGGGGCCCCCGGATAGAAGAGCCCAGCTCAGCCCCAGGGCCCCCAGATAGAAGAGCCCAGCTCCCCCCCCCCCCCCGGGGCCCCTGGATAGAAGAACCCAGGTCAGCACCAGGGGGCCAGGATAGGAGAGCCCAGTTCAGCCCCAGGGCCCCCAGATAGAAGAGCCCAGTGTGAAGAAGTACATCTCAAATGATGGATGAATAAAAGGTTTCTTTATTCTTATATCAGGAAGAAAGGATCTCATCCACAGGAGACACAGGCAGGCAGCAACTGAGACAGTCCTGGCCTCAATTAGAATCATAACATAGCTACATCATGAGATTCTATGAATAACATTCTACAATCAGTAAGACACACATGCATAACACAGAGAAGGATACCACACCCAGCTCAGCCCCCCAGAGGCCCCCGGATAGAGAAGCCCAGCACAGCACCAGGGGCCCCTGGATAGAAGGACCCAGTTCAGCCCCAGGGCCCCGTATATTAGAGTCCAGCTCAACCCCTGGGGCCCCCGGATAGAAGGGCTCAGCTCAGCACCAGAGGCCCCCGTATAAAAGAGCCCAGTTCAGGGGGCCCCAGATATAAGAGCCCAGCTCAGCCCCAGGGGCCCCGGATAGAAGAGCCCAGCTTAGCCCCAGGGGCCCGGATAGAAGAGCCCAGCTCAGCCCCAGGCCCCCCGGATAGAAGAGCCCAGCTTAGCCCCAGGGGCCCGGATAGAAGAGCCCAGCTCAGCCCCAGGGGCCCCTGGATATTAGAGCCCAGCTCAGCTCCAGGGGCCCCGGATAGAAGAACCCAGCTCAGTCCTAGAGGCCCCGGATAGAAGAGCCCAGCTTAGCCCCAGGGGCCCGGATAGAAGAGCCCAGCTCAGCCCCAGGCCCCCCGGATAGAAGAGCCCAGCTTAGCCCCAGGGGCCCGGATAGAAGAGCCCAGCTCAGCCCCAGGGGCCCCTGGATATTAGAGCCCAGCTCAGCTCCAGGGGCCCCGGATAGAAGAACCCAGCTCAGCCCTAGAGGCCCTGGATAGAAGAGCCCAGCTCAGCCCCAGGGCCCGAATAGAAGAGCTCAGCTCAGCCCCAGGGGGCCCCGGATAGTAGTGCCCAGATCAGCCACAAGGGTCCCCGGATTGAAGAGCCCAGCTCAGCCCCAGGGGCCCGGATAGAAGAAACCGGTTCAGCCCGGCTCCTGCAGAGATTCCCTCCAGGATTATTTCTACAGACACAGCAGAAGGTGCTGACAATCTCCTACCTGAGCATAGACCTGTGCAGACGTGTACAGGCTCTCTCCTCCCCCTGGGGCCGGGGGGTGGGGATGTGGTGGGAACAGATCTGGGGTTTGAGGGGAGTCTGTGAGGTCTGAAGATGGAGGTAACTGCACAGACAGACAGGGCTCCTTCCTTCTCTGCAGCAGGCTGCACTCACGAGGAGAGGCCGGAAGTGATGTCACCATCTCTGCTGGTGCTGTCTCTGCCGCTGCTGACCCGGAAGAGGAAACCCTTCTCCCTTTCATCCAATGTGCAGCTCAGCGGTTTTCATCAGCAGGCGAGGAGCTCCCTCTGGTGGCCGCTGACAGAACTGCCGCATCTAGTTAATTGAAAATGACAGTCTCTATTTCATTAAATATATGAAAATGTTGAAACTGCCAGAATTAAACTGGACAGCGTTTTTCTAATTTCCCTGTTTCTGTGGGTAATTCTTTATATTTGGTAGGGCTGTTTATATTCAAACAGCATTCCAAATTAACTTTTGCATTTCTCTGCATTGTTTACCTGCTCACTCCCTCCCTTCAAAAGTTCAATTATGAAATAAAGAAAAAAGTAGATTGCAGTCTCAATAAATTCATAAGACAGAACAATCAGGTTTGACTCTCACAGATTTCTCACTCAGTGGATGGTCCCATGGCAGTGATTGGCCGGTGCCGGGTCTGAGGATGAGAGGGTGTTCCAGCACTAATTAATGTCAGACTCCTACATACAGGCTCTTATTAGAGTAACCACCTTTGGTCATGTTTTAAGGTTTTGCAACAGCCCGGATATTAATTTTCAATAACACTTTGTGTAAAAGTATTTGTATTGATTTAAAAATGGCTTTTCTGTCTTTGTTTACTTTAACTATCAGTCATGGTTCGTTAAGGCAGCTCTAGATCACATTTTAAAGTGATTTCTGCTTATATTTGATATTCTAAGTTTGCACTGATTAGAGGTAAACATACCAGCTTTAACTTATCTTCCTACTTTCATACTCGCCGGAACATTAAAATACAGGCCATGCCGCTAAAAGACCGGCTAGGTGGTAACCCTCTCACCTATCATAAGTCACTGCTCCTCTACACACCATCAATGTGCGGGTGCAGGAGGGATTTGTAGTTGCATTTGTTGCCTCTGCAGTGACATCAGATCCAACACACACACACACATCAGAGCCTTCAAGTCTCACTCATCATGAGTGACACTCACACATTTAGAAGCTGTGCTGAAGTCTCACTCACACCTTGCTGAATCTTATTACTCGGAGAAGGGGGAGGCTAGAACTAGAATCCCATATGTGACTTTGCTCGTACTTCTACTGTGTGTAGAGTAGCGGCTTACAGTCAAAGAGGGAGATACTATTCATTTCATAGAGTTCAACAAACCCACTGGCCTACATATTGATAACAGTACATTTTCAATATTTCACCTTGACGACTGAACAGATTATACATTTGGTGTAATGTCAATTTGGATGTCTGTATCAATGATTTGGATGTTACCTGTGTACTCATCATTGCTATAATTTCACTAATATCTCATCCTCCGACATTATTAACGTCAAATGTTAGGTGACATCACTTCCTGTAGGGTCATTAGTAGTCTTCTTCATTTTAGCCCCTAGGAACTTCAAAAACTTGAGCTCTGTGAAGCACATACATGAGCACTCAGCTGGAATACGGTGTTTGAATGCCTGGTGGCTATTGGATAATACTCTTGTGAAACATCTGTGGGATAAGATCATAGAATATTTTGACATTATTACGGGCTCTATCTCCTCAGAAGTTAAAGTTTGGGAAGCATTCAAGGTAGTGCCTAGAGGATATACCATGGCTCAGCATAGGTGTAAGCTTAAAAATGGGAAAAGGGATTGTTAGAGCTAGCAGCCTTGGCATGGGTCTCCATTCCATTTTTTGCTGTTGCCTCCTGTGTTTTAATGTGTGTTGGATTTCATTTTTGCTGGTCTGGATGCTTTGGGCACTTTGCCACTGCTGTTCAGTGCCAAAGGGCAAGTGCTGCCTCTGTAAATTGTTATCATGGATTAGTGTTTCCATATTTGGCTTACTGTTAAGTCCCTAGTACAGTGCACTGTGTATGCCAAGGGCTTGTAAATCAAATGCTGCTAGTGGGCTTGCAGTACTGATTGTGCTACCCACACTTGCAGCCTTGCAAAAGGTTCTCAGGCCTGCCATTGCAGTGGCTGCGTGCAGTCTACTACTGCCATGTCGACCTGGCAAGTGCACCCACTTGCCAGGCCCTAACCTTTCCTCTTCTTACATGTGAGTCACCCCTAAGGTAGGCCCAAGGTACCCTGTGGGCAGAGTGCAGTGTATGTGAAAGGGAGGACATGACCTGATGTGTGTGGCATGTACGGATAGTGAAATACTGCCAATTTTGTTTTTCACTATTGAAATGCAATCTGTCCTATAGGATAGAATGGGAAGTTTACTTATAACACTTTATAAGTATACCCGCCCATGGAAACAAGATTGGAAAATAGAGTTTGGTATGCCTGTACTCAGAATAAAGAGATGCATCTTTTAGTAAGAATGATTTTTATATACTGGGTTTGAAAATACCACTTTTAGAAAGTGGATATTTTCCTTCTTAGCCAGCCAGTGTGCCGCTGCTAGGTTTGTGTATTGACTGTCTGGCTTTGGAGTGACAGTGGCTAAGGATGTGTATTCTGTTAAGACAGCCACTTGGAGGGGTGGGGGGGGGTGAGGCGTGTCCTGGCTTTTCAGGGTGAGTCAGGGCTAGGCTGAATAGACCTGGGCTCCATTCAGAGTAGAGGGAGGAGATTCCTTTCACATCTAAATGGGAATGGTCTGCCTTGGACAATGCTGTCTCTACCTCCTGCCTGGAAGCTGCACCAGAGAGGACAGAACTGGTTTGGGCTGGGCAAAGAGTTTCTCTGCCACCAGAGAACAAAGGATTTTGTGTTATAAGAAGTGGGGCCCAGATCCCAGACTTTTAGATCATTTCTGGAACTCAAGAGGAGCCTCTGCCAAGGAGAAGAGCTGAGAAGACTGAAGGAGAAGTACTGCCCCTTTGCTGTGAGCTGTCTGGGGTTGGTCTGCAGTAGCAGTTTCTGCCAAGGCGAGGATAAAGACTTTGCTGTGTGCTGTGTCTTCTGCTTGAGGAATATCTCCAAGAGCTTGAAGCAGAGCTTGCCTCCTGTTTTGAAGTCTCAGGGATACAAAGAGTTCACCACCAGCTCCCCTGAACTTCCTTGCTGGGAGTCTGAACTGCCAATAGGTACCTGTGGCTGTATTAGGCCTCTGGAGGTTGTTTTGCCGATGGGAGCTGGAAACGTAATGCAACCTCAAGAAACGTGACGCATCCGCACCTATTTCCGATGCATCGCTGAATAAACCAACAGAGCGGCTGCCCATGACTTGAGAAAGCACCGCACACCGAACTCCATGCACCGATCTCTGAAATCAGAGATAACCACACCGATTCCGATGCAGGCCCTGCTGGTTGCCTGCCCGAACCAAGGCATCATGGGACCGCGGCTGAAGAAAGCAACATAGTGTTGTTGCCGCTGCCACAGCGAGAAGTGATGCATCCCCGATCCTCGGGCATCGCATCTGGTCGCCACGTCTGCAAGAATGCTATGGCCGCACTGTAAGAAACTGATGCATCACCTCCCCTTCAGTAAGGAACCAATGCATCATCGCCCCTGCTTGGCAGTAAGGCAGCAGTACATCACCTCCCATGGTGTAAGAAACTGACTCATCACCTTGCCTGGGCATAAGGAACCAACGCTTCACCTTGCCTGCAATAGTTTTTGTTTGTGCGCGTGAATCACCAAAGGTACTTTATGTGAAAAGTGTTGCATCTGCAATTTATTTTGATCAGAACTTTTTCTATCTTTTGAGAGTCATATTTTAATTACAGTATTGTGAATTTGTGTTATTTAGGTCTTGTTTGGTTTCTATAAAGATTACTTATTTTTCTAAACTGGTCTGGTGTCTATTTGTAGTATTTTCACTGTATTACTGTATGTGTGCACAAATGCTTTACACACTGACTCTGAGATAAGCCTGTCTGCTCATGCCAAGCGACCAAGGGGGTGAGCAGGGATTATTTTAGAGGTTTATCCCCCTTACCCTGACCAGGAAGAAGGGTTCATACTTGGACAAAGGTGCAAACCATTGCAACCCCCATTTCTAACAGGGAAATTACTGACCTAGATCAGATTAGTCCGCTAGGAAAGAGGAAGGTGAATGCACATCATACGCACACCTGCTTCAACACCCAAGAACCCCACTAAAGTAGAAAATCCACATTGTTGGATGGACAGGTTAGTTATATTCATAAAGTTTAATATATGAATTGGGTGACAAGGCTGGGAAACTTTGTACGGGCTTCCAAACAAAGGCCATATCTCAAGTATTGTCCCTTCGATTGTATCTGCTGAGGATCAAGGCTAAATGGCGAACACAGACATTACAGAGAGAAATTCGCCCACTATTACGAAATATTATATTCTTGTATACATCCCCCTCCTGCTAAACTTCAGAATTCCATCCTAAGATATCTTTCGGTGTTGGCACTGTCAAGGGATGCCCCAGGCCCCAAGGGGTATCCTTTTGAATTATTCAAGACGTTTGCCTCCCTAGTGGGAGAAGTTAGGCTTGCATATGATGTCACTAGTTCTAGTGGCACCTTGCACCAGTCTAAATCGACCCTTATTGATGGTGGTTGTACAGTCAACCTTATAGACAAGCTATCCTAGTGGTAGCATGGACAAGTAGTCTTAGGCTAATCTCCAAAGAGCATGTGAAGCTGTTTGTTTTACCAATTATAATCCCTTGAATACCAAACTAAAGTCCGTACAAAAGTAATAGCTATGAAATTACATAATGTCGTCCGAACCATAGTGCACAATGATCAAAATGGCTTTATGCCTAATAAGAGGACTCGACATTGCCTCCGGCACTTCCACATTATACCCTCCTATATGCACAATTTCCGCAGCCCAGCGGCCCTACTTTTGCTAGATATATGGAAGACTTTTGACTTGGTACAGTGGCCATTTGTGCTGACTGCACTAGCAAAATGAATTTCGGGCCACATTTCATTTGTTTTCTCAATATCCTTTATACCTCCCCTTGGGCACAAGTGAGATTAAATGGCACATTATTGGTTCCATTCTTGACATAGAAGGACACCAGTCAAGGTTGCCCTCTCTCGCCTCTATTGTTCGCTCTTATTATTGAGCCTCTGGTGGAGTGGTTATGCTTAGATGCATGGGTCAGGGATCTGGACTGGGAAGACAAGCATGAGGACAGAATGTTGCTTTATGCGGATGACACACTTGACGCAGATGACATACTGCTATACATTCCAGACCCTGACATTACTATAGATAGATTAATGGAGACCCTTCGGGTTTACGGAGGCGCTTCTGGGTTACAGGTAGATGGGGGAAAACCATCTATGCGCATGTTCAAGGGCACATGCCATCATGGCAGGTTACTGCTGACCTTCAGGTAAAAGAGAGAACCATTTTCAATATCGGGTGATAGAAATCGCCCACTCACAGAGCAGGAGTTGGGAGCCGGCTATTGGCCTCCTTATGTTGTTGCTGGAGCAGGATTTTGAAGGATGTGAAGGACATCTAACATGGGCTTCAATTGGAATTCCATAGAGCATATTATCAAGCTCATTATCGCCGTTTTAGCAGCAGTTTTCTGCCGCTAAAACGGCGATAATTTTATCACCTGTCTTGATGATATGTCCCAGAATTCGGCCCAACCTGCAATAGTAGAGTGATTCCAAAGTGTGAACAGTGTGCAGGGCTGCAAGCAAGGTGCACTCCAACAATAACTAATGGTTCCACCTGGTGTTTTAACCATGGAGAAATGTACACAAGAATCAGACTCCATATTAGGAGACGAGCACAAGTAAGATCCAAAGTCTCTTTATTAGGAGATCATCACAAACACAACGGTTGTGCATAGGGTAGGAAGTTCCTGGACCATTGTCCATGTGACAGCTTGTACCTCATCTTATCATTCTGGCATCCTCAGAAAGTTTTCTTCTGTATGTGATCGGAGTAACAAATATCCTGGCATGTGCCTGATATGATAATAGTGTGCTGTTCACCTGTAGAGTTTTAGACTCTGGAAGGTAGTTTGGGTCCACCCAAAGCGGAACTCTTGTTAAACATTAGTGAATATTAAACAACCTAGACTACTGTACCTATGGCCAGGCCAAGACACAACCAGGGTATGCCGAGACGTGGGTCCCTTCCTAACTTTGCCACTGGATTCAAGCTAGCCTGGTTGATCCGGGGTGTTACCCCGAAACTAGTCCCAGGAGGCTTGTTTCCGGTTCAGGGAAGACCTGGCTTTGCAGTTCGGGCTGGACTGTTCCCTTGAGGCACAGGGTCAAGACTGATTTGCATTTAGCTGGGTCTGAACTGAAGTGGTGAAGTGAGCTAAAGAACGATGGTGGATTCAACCCAGATCTGTGACTGGGGAATGTCTGAAAAGTTTCAGCGCTCTGTTCATCATCTCCTTGTGTTTGCTTTGACCGCCCTAAGTTGGCAGGGTATGCCCAGACGTGGATCCCTTGCTCACTTTGCCACTGGATTCAAGCTAGCCAGGCTGATGAGTGGTGTTACCCGAAACCGGTCCCAGGATGTTTGTTCCCGGTTAAGGGAAGTCCTGGCTGGCAGTTCCGGCTGGACTGTTTCCATGAGGCACACTGTGCATATAGCTGGGTCTGAACTGAAGTGGTAAAGTGAGCTAAAGAACAATGATTAATTCAACCCAGATCTGTGTCTGGGGGTGAGTGTCTAAAAAGTTTCAGCGCTCCGTCCATCATCTCCTTCTGTTTACTTCCCAAGACACAATTGATGTATTGTGACAGTCATTTATTGCAGTGGGTACACACCTTTGTACTTGAACCACAGTGGGGAGACTGTAGGAGAGTAGGGTCTGCTTCCTGTGGTCACCACCACTTTTTGCTGTGATTCTCCGGTTTTTCCACTTTAGTGTGGCTGTGGGTCTGCTAATCAGACCCACAGCCCAGCTGTTCTCTCTCTAAATTGATACCATGTACTTTAGGTACATACCTAATTTGGTATTAGGTCACCTTTGTGGGCCCCTGTATAGTGTACCCTAGGTACCCAGGGCATAGGGGCATCCAAGGCCTACCAGGGGCTGCAGCATGTATTATGCCACTCCTGGCTGGCCATCCAAACTGCCACAACAGGCTGATCACTCAGCTTGGGTAAGGTGGTGTAATCACCCCTTACTTAGATATAATATATCTATATCTACTTTATATATAGACACATAGTAACCTATAAGTCAATCCTATGGCAGGCCTTAACAATACTGGAGGCAGAGTGCTTGGTTTTATGTGAGAGGGTGCCCTAGCATGAGCTGAGTCCCTCTGCAGCTTTCGGAACCATCTCCTTGTAGCTGTTCTATGATATAGCCATACCATATACACTTAAGTGCATTATAATGCTTGAGGTTAATGCTAACTTTGGTTTAGCTTTATCGAAACATGTTGTGTACGGTCTCAAACACTTTGGAATACTACCCCCCCCCACCCCCCCCACCCCCCACCAAATCTGGTGGTGAGGGTAGCATTCCACCCTTCTAGAGGGAGAAAACATGTAGTTACTGCTTTACCCGGTTAAAGTTAAACAGAGCCCCAGCATCACAAAATGGATGCTGCTGCCACAGACACGAGTCTGACCTCCTGCAGCTGGACGAAACTCCGGCAAGGGAGGCCTGAACAATAGGTGTCCTGTTGAGGGAGGTGCTAGCACCTCCCCAGACAGCCTGTAGTGTATTGGGGCAGGGTGGTTTCAATGGAGAGATGCTTTTCCAGATACTGCTTGGGGCACACAAGGTGCTCCATGCATAGCCCGGTTCAAACCAGTTGCTGGGGCACTCCAGCCCCGCTCTGGCACAAAACTGGACAAAGGGAAAGGGGTATAACCACCCCCTTCTCAGGGTCCACCCATAGGAGGGACCTAGCACTTAGAGACCGGCGGTGATAGACGCTATATAAACATTCTATAACATAACATAACATAACTAGCAGGTAATCCAGCAACTAAAAATGGTATAAATATAGGAGCTGGGTCTAGAGACTTTAGATTATCCTGGAACGAAACTCTGAAACAAAACTTGTGGACCTTCAATATTCTATATCGACTAGAAGACTGAAGATATCTCCCTTGTGGTCAAGGAGTGACCACCCTGTACAAACAGGCACCACCAGTAACTTGCCAGTTTGCTTTGTTGATGCTCCTCCTGGAACCCGAAGACTCAGTGACTCAGGAACTGGACTTCCAGACTTCTCTGACTCTGATCCACATCCACAGCAAAGATGAGACCCGTGGCAGACACGAGAGACGTGGGACCGGACATCCTGGACTACCTGCACTTTGCTAACAGTGCAATGACCGAGGCACCCTCAAAGTTGTGCATTGGGGTTTGAGAAGCCCCAGACCTGAGCACCACTTGCATCTAAGCTCAACCCTCCACACTCCATGAGTGCTGCATGGGGCCTGCTCTTGCATTTTAGCATGATGCGTCTTCCCGGTTGCTAGCCTGTTGGCTAGTTAGCCCCCTGAAGACTTTTCTTTGAATCTACATTGCTGGCCTGGTTGCTCCAGGCTTGCTCCAGCTTATCTGCAAAGGAGAAGCCCCCTGACCTTGATGGTTAGAACTGAAGCCAATCTTCCCTTCCTGCATGGATTGTGTTTGCCAAGGCTTGTTGGGTCCAATCCGGATACCGACACCGCAGTCGACTAAATCCTTCGTGGGACAGCTCAAATCCAGCTCCTGGTTGTCATCGACGCCTCCTGGTCCTCGTGGCTGCAGACACAAGATTCACCTTCTTCACCTGAAATCACTCAACATCGCCTTGTTACTTCCTGGTCACTGGCTAGTCACCCAGACTCTGTCCCCTCTGCTTTCAGGTTCTTCACATCTTCAATCCACCCTTGGATCCACCCAGACACTTTTCTCCTGGTCGCCTGCAGCACTACTTTGCAGCTCTCCATAGGAAACAGCGACGAAACCCGACGCGAAAAGACACCTATGCACCCGGCTTCCCTGGGTGAGGTAACTCGAGTACTCCGGTGCTCCCGTGGGTGTTGACTCTCGAAGTGTCCTAGTTTAAAAGGGTTTTACCGTAGTTCATCCGGAAGGGTTCTAAATCAACTACTTTGTAACTTTTACGTTCCCATTATAACTCTATGGCAACTCGCGACTGTGTTTAGACACTGCACGCGTCTCCTGTGGGCCTCCTACTTCCAATCCATTGGTTGTCCAGTGTAGCCCCAGCGATTCCCTAGGCTCTAGGCCCATTCACTATTCCTGAAGTGGTTCTTATACCACATACTTAGTATATGGTTCGTGAGCTCCTAGGGCAGAATTGTATTTGTGCAACTTATAGTATGCTTAATGAGTAACTTGTAATGTATCTCAAGCTCTGACCTCATAAAGAGTCCAGATGGGTTGTGTTAATAATAAGTACGTATATATTTGATATATACCTTGTGTGGTGTCCTTTCATTTGATACTCAAGGGATTAGAATTGGTAAAACAGCTTGCTTCACATTGTCTCTGAAGTTTTAGCCTAAGACTGCTGGTCCATGCTACCACTAGGATAGCTGATCTATAAGGTTGACTTTACAACCACCATCATAAGGGTCGTTTAGACTGGTCCAAGGTGCCCAATAGAATAGTGGACAACATATGCCAGGCTAACGTCTCACAGAGACTGCAAGACGATTTGTAAATCTGTGTAGGGTGTCATAACTAGGTGCTTGATAGAGTAACAAGAGATGGTTGGGTCTCTCACTTAGATGTATGTAGCCCCTAAAGTTGTATAGTGTTTTGTAGAGTTGATGGTGATCAGAGGAAGTTGTCTCAGCTCTCCCTGAATGTCGTTCTGCACTGCTCGAAGCTGCTCCTTGGATTCCCTACTTGCTCTGCGTGACTCGAACCAGCTCCTTGGATTCCCAAATTCCTCTGCACTGCTCGATGCTGCTCCTTGGATTCCCTACTCCCTTTGCACTGCCCTACTCCCTCGGCGCTGCTCGGTGCCACTACTTGGATTCCCTACTAACTCTCCACTTGTCGATGCAGCTCCTTGTGTTCCCTACTACCTCTGTACTGCTTGATGCCACTTCATGGATTCCCTACTCTCTCTGCGCTGCTCGATGCTGCTCCTTGGAGTCTCTACTCCCTCAGTACTGCTTAATGCCACTCCCTGGATTACCTACTCTCTCTGTGTACTGCTGAATACTGCTCCTTGGATTCCCTTTACCCTCTTCACTTCTCAACGCCGCTCCTTAGATCGCGTGCTCTCTCTGCCCTGCTCGATGCTCCTTGGATTCCCTACTCCCTCTGCGCTGCTCGATGCCGCTCCTTGGATTCCCTACTCCCTCTGCCCTGCTCGATGCTGCTCCTTGGATTCCCTACTCACTCTGCGTGGCTCGAAGCTGCTCCTTGGATTCCCTACTCCCTCTGCCCTGCTCGATGCTGCTCCTTGGATTCCCTACTCCCTCTGCATGGCTCTAAGCTCCTCTTTGGATTCCCTACTCGCTCTGCACTGCTCCATGCAGCTCCTTGGATTCCCAAATTCCTCTGCACTGCTTGATGCTGCTCCTTGGATTCCCTACTCCCTTTGCACTGCCCCACTCCCTCTGCGCTGCTCGATGCTGCTCCTTGGATTCCCTACTCCCTCTGCGCTGCTCGATGCTGCTCCTTGGATTTCCCACTCCCTCTGCGCTGTTCGATGCCGCTCCTTGGATTCCCTACTTCCTCTGCGTGGCTTGAAGCTGCTCCTTGGATTCCCTACTCCCTCTACGTGGCTCTAAGCTCCTCTTTGGTTTCCCTACTCGCTCTGCACTGCTCCTTGCAGCTCCTTGGATTCCCAAATTCCTCTGCACTGCTTGATGCTGCTCCTTGGATTCCCTACTCCCTTTGCACTGCCCCACTACCTCTGCGCTGCTCGATGCTGCTCCTTGGATTCCCTACTCCCTCTGCGCTGCTCGATGCTGCTCCTTGGATTTCCCACTCCCTCTGCGCTGCTCGATGCCGCTCCTTGGATTCCCTGCTCCCTAAGTGCTACTTGATGCCGCTCCTTGAAAACCTACTCCCTCTGCACTGTTTGATGCAGCTCTTTTGATTCCGTGCAACTTCTGTGCACTTGATTCGGCACCTTGGATTCCCTACTCCCTCTACGCTTCTCGATGCCACTTTTTGGATTTTCCACTCCCTCTACTACTCGATGCTGCTCCTTTAATACTCCTTCAATTCACCCCAACTTCTGTAACCCTTTGTAAAGCTAAAAGCACTGCCTGGCTTAAATCATCACAGGGGAGAAAGGACTATTGATTGCAATGGACTGAAACCAAACCAGTTCATCTCACCAGTGACCTGGCCAGAGCAACACCAAAAAAATGATAGTGGCTTGGAGCAGAGGCCCCAGTGAGCTCCCTGTGACACAGGGCCTGAGAGCAATGGGTGTTTGCAACCTACAACCCTCATGTGAGGTCTCCTGACCTCTAAGCGAGTTTCTGTTAAACTGGGCTAGAAAACTTAAATCAACCAAAGAATAAACACAGGCACTGGTTTCTGGAGAATATTTTTTGTACTTATAACCCTAACACAAGTAAAAGACACACATCAGTGACTATTAAAACAAATAAGCACATATGGGAGTACAAAGTCAAACACAATGTGCAACCCCAGTACACACAGCCCTACAATGAGGAGTATATGTTAAATAAAACAGCCTGGCTGGAAGAGCGGAGAGCATCCATCACTGCAGATAAGAGCCTGTAGACCAAACTAAACCTCCATGAAAGCCTAGCCACCCTCTTTCGTAATCCCTCCAGGAGGGTTTTCGTACTCCATATCACCATGGTGTTTCAATAAACAAAGAGGTGGGTAAGCTGTTTGATGATAGTTCTCTATGGTGTAAACTCCTGGACGGAGGGTAACTTCTCTACAACTGACCATGACAGGAAGTGTCTGCCCACTCCTTTCCTCTTGGACTCCATGTTGTTTTCTCAATGGAAAGACATTTTGCAGACCCAAAATAGCCTCAATGAACACCAGACATTCATTCTATTTTATTCTGTGGTACTTGTAAAGCTTCAACAATTTCCGCACAGTTTCCATACTTTATGCGCAGCTTGCAGCACCTTAAAACGAGTTAGGCTATTACGTATTTTGACTAGGCGTTTTAGCCCTCAATCCTCTGGATTTGGGTTTTAGAGTCTGATAGCCATTCAAGCAGGTCTGATTGCAAAAGCGCCATGGCCCAGGCGTCTAGCTCTGCCAAGTTCTTCTTTGCGAGTCAACGCATGGCCCACTAGAGCTGGGCGGCTGCGTAGTATAACTCGTAATTCGGCGCTCTTAGGCATCCCTTGGATATGGGAAGATGGTGCTTCGAGTGTGCTACCCTTGCCCTGGAGTTGCGCCATATCAAAGACACTAATAATGACCTCAATTCTTTAAATACCATCTGAGGCGGTCTGTAAGTGAGGATGGTGAAAAAGTATAGATGCCTCTGGAGGAGGAGCCTCTTGGATATTGCTATCCGGCCCAACAGCCATCCACACTTAAGGGGAGAGGGCACATGGCCCCTCTCCCTGACTGATTTCAACCTTGGGGACCAATACTCTCAGGGCCTAGCTATCCAAACCCCCGGGGCCCAGCCATAATTGTAATGAGGAGGTGAGCTGCGCAGCCCCCCCTCCCCTCCTGGGCCAATTTCAGATCTGGGGGGCCCATCCCCAGGGCACAAAGCAAAAACACGGGGGAGGGGGCACGCAGCCTCCTTCCTCAGGTCAATTTCTGTCTCGGGGATCCCATTATTTGGGCCGGACATAAAAGCATATGAGAAGGGGGCCACAAAGTCCTGGGGATCCCATTCTTCAGTGCCAGCTCGGCTATGCCCTGGGGTGCCAACCCCCAGAGCATAGCAGTTTCCTTTCCCACAATGGTGCGGACACGGAAACCTGTGTTGGCTCTCGCTTGGTTGGAGTAATTTTAAAGCCCTTGCGAAGCAAGAGCAAACACCACGTCTGCACCCAGCAGGCGGAAGCATTGAAATTGCTCCTGCCTGCTGGGAGCAGACTTTACAATTCTTTCCCTGTCCGCTGTGAATCGGGCCTAGAAACAGATGAAATAATTGCTCCCGCACGCAGGGAGCTGCATTTTTAGCTGCTCCCTGTGAGATGGAGCAATGCCGGTTCATGCCGGAGGGGAGGAGCCAGCTGAGGCAGTGCCTTCAGGTAACTATAACTCGAGTCCTAGGCATGCACTGCTAATTACCCCACATATTACATCACTCATGACATCTTCTATGAGATCATTGATGATATAATTTGCAGTGAAATTATTGATGAGAAAACTATGCATGGTGGATGCGCAAGTTATAGTTACCTTGGGGTGCAAGTTATATTTTCTTGACATAACTCTAACTAGGCCTGCTAAATATTTATGGATTTTGTGTAAATTGTGAACCTAACTATAACATCCCTGTAACCTTTGGGTTTTTTTTTTGCTAAGTTCTCAGGGTTTTAAATTCTATTTCCTAACTAGAACATCCCTGTAACCTTTGTATTTTCAGTGAATAAATATATATATATATATAATATATATAGTTAAGCACCCATAGAACTATGGAATCACTAGCCCCTAGACGAACCTATAACATTCTCTTTTACAGGTAACATATGGAAAAAGCGTAAGCAGGTCTTACTCAGTATTCATAGTGGAGTAGCTCCATAGATAGCCTTTGGTAGAACTTTATCACAGTAAGAACTAATGGAGCTTAGAAAAATAGGCTCTCATATTATGGGAAAAAGCGTAAAATGCTGAGCTGGTCTGAGATCTAGAAAGAGAATCATTCTGGATTATGACCTTTGCAGGAGCGTTTCAACAAAAACCAAAACTTCAAATAACCATAACTTTATAACTGCTGACCCTTCACCTCTACATGGTTCTCTTAGGTTTATGAGAAGCTCTTTGTACTGAGCTCCTCCATTCCACAATAATTACTATCAATAATTTTACAGTCATACATTGATTCCGTCCTATAACCAGTTAGAATTTGGTTGAATGATTCTTCGTAAATAAGAAACGCATTACATATATGTATGCAATTAATCTAACCGTGAATCATTTACACGGGCCAGCGGTGACCAAGATACAGCTCGATGATAAATACTTCTGTTATAAACAATTAATCTAACCGTGACTCATTTACACAGCCAGCGGTGAGTCAAGATCCAACTCGATGATTAACACCTCTGCTATATACAATTCATCTATCTGTGACTCATTTACAGAGCCAGCGGTGAGCCAAGATCCAGCTAGATGATAAACACCTCTGCTATATACAATTCATCTATCTGTGACTCATTTACAGAGCCAGCGGTGAGCAAAGATCCAGCTAGATGATAAACACCTCTGTTATATACAACTCTTCTAACCGAGAATCATTTACATAGTCAGCACTGATTTAAGACCCAGCTCGATGATAGACACCTCTGGGGAAGGGACACTATGATGGATGCATTTACAGATATGACAATGGACATTGGCATCACTTCTTCCACGTCAGGGCTTGAGTGGTGAATGCCGTGCTCTGTAAGCATTAACCACGAGAGTTACAGCTCACATTCTGCTCCTTTCACTTCTTCCACGTCAGGGCTTTGGGTGGTAAAGGTTGTGTACTGCAAGCAGTGACCCTGAGAGTCACAACTCACATTCAGCTTCTTTCACTTCTTCCGAGTCAGGGCTTGGGACGTAAATGTTGTGTGTTGCAAGCATTAACTGTGAAAGTCATTGCTGACATTATGCTCCTTTTACTTCTTGTGCTTTTGGACATTGTTCTTTGGCCACTGTCACTGAACCATCAATGTTGTACAACACAACTAAACACCACAATCAGCAGTGAATTTTCACCAGTGTGTGCTTGTTAAATTAGTTCTTCTTGCAGGGACTCAGTCCAAGTGTGTTGAGTTAATAGGTTTTATCACTTATCCCTAAAGTTAGCTGTAGATACCCTTCTGAGTCCAAGCATTGTTCATAGTGCTGCTTGTACAGGTAGCATGAACAGGAACACATGGATGTTTTCTTTTTAACTCTTCTTCACCAATAAAAACAACAGGTAATTCTTTCCTTTTATTTCAAATTGTGCAAGTTCCAAGTGGATTTCCTGTTACATCATGTTGTTTTTTCTATGTGTACAGAAGTGAACAATCACTGGTAACAGACACTTTTATTATTAACTTTATTTGTTTTTTTTCTTTTCTTCTAGTCGAGTCTTCATTCATCTGGTATTTGAATATCCCACATAATTATATCTTTTTTTCCTGTAATTCCTTCATCTCACAAAAACGGCACTGTTCTGCTCCTGTCTATGTCCTTAGATGAGTCAAAAATATTATTAATGTTATTAAGTTCTTTCCGAATTCACTGCATCTCTAGGATTATTTCTAAGTGATTTAAATGAAGGTGTGTGTTCACTGAGGCTATGTAGGTTCAGAAAAAAATAAAAACTTATCACACTTTTAGTGCACTTGTAAGGTTTACCCCTTGTTTTTTCACTGAGGACTCTGGAGTCCTGATAATTGTCAAAATCTCTTCTGACATTCATTGCAATGCTATCATGTTTCCTCTGTGTGTGCTAATTGATGTATTTGTAGATTTAATAACTGACAGAAGACATTCACATATTCACTGCACCTGAAAGGATTTTTCTCTGTGTGGATTAACTGATGAATCCTTAATGGGGAAGATGCACTAAAACTTCTTCTACACTCACTGCATTTGTATGGTTTTTACCGAGTGTGTGTACGCTGATGTCTATATAGGCTTGATAATTGACTAAAGCTCTTTACGCATTCACTGCACTTGAATGGCTTTTCCCCTGTATGAGTTCGCTGATGTCTTTGAATTTCTGATAATTGACTAACGCTCTTCACACATTCACTGCACTTAAACAGCTTTTCCCCTGTATGAGTTAGCTGATGAATCCTTAATGCTGAAGACTCTATAAAACCCCTGCCACATTCATTGCAAAAATATGGTTTTTCCCTATTATGTGTTCGCTGATGTCTTTGTAGGTTTGATCGGCAAAAGCTCTTCACACATTCATTGCACTTGAATGGTTTTTCCCCTGTGTGTGTTCGCTGATGAATCATGAGATTTGAGGAATCACTAAATTTACTGCCACATTCATTGCAATGGTATTGTTTTTCCCGTATGTTTGTTTGCTGATGTCTTCGGAGATTTAATAATTGACTGAAGCTCTTCACACATTCATTGCACTTGAATGGTTTTTCCCCTGTGTGTGTTCGCTGATGAATCATGAGATTTGAGGAATCACTAAATTTACTGCCACATTCATTGCAATGGTATTGTTTTTCCCGTATGTTTGTTTGCTGATGCCTTCGGAGATTTGATAATTGACTGAAGCTCTTCCCACATTCATTGCACTTAAATGGCTTTTCCCCTGTGTGTGTTCGCTGATGTCTTTGTAGGTTTGATAATAGCCTAAAACTACTTCCACATTCACAGCACTTGTATGTTTTTCCCTTGTGTTTTTTTGCTGATGTCTTCGGAGATTTGATATTTGACTAAAGCTCTTCGCACATTGATTGCACTTAATGGCTTTTCCCCTGTGTTTGTTCTGTGATGTCTTTGTAGGTTTGATAATAGTCTAAAGCTACTTCCACATTCACTGCATGTGTATGGTTTTTCCCCTGTTTGTGGTCGCTGATGTGTTTGGAGGTGTGATAACCGACTGAAGCTCTTCACACATTCACTGCAATGGTATGGTTTTTCCCCTGTATAGGTGTGCTGATGCATATGAGGATTTGATAGTTGACTGAAGTTAGTGTAATGGCACGGTTTTTCCCCTATGTGTGTTCGCTGATGCTCTTTCAGGAGTGCTGATTGACTACATTTCTTCACATATTCAGTACCAATGCACGCAGGGGCTTAGTGCAGACATGAGTGCCTTGCTGCAGACAGGTAAAAGCAGTGTTCTGTTACTATGTAGCAGTTCTTTTCACCTCTCAAGATCTTGATGCTGCCCCCTTCTGTCTGCCAGGTCGTGCAAGGTTTCAAGCGGGCACTTAACAAAGGCAAGTGCGAGGGAGGAGCTACGACACCAACCAAGATGGCAGCATAGTCTCCCGGCTCCGCTGACCTCCGTCCTTCGCTCTATTATCCTGTCGCTTATCCTGGTTACCTGCACCGGATCCGTGTGTGTGATCCGACCTGCTCTCCAGTGGTGCAATCCCGGAGTTTCTCCGCCGTTGTGGAGCGGAGTTACGTCGATGGTCGTTTGAGGCCTAACCCAGCAGGGACGCCGGGGTCTCGAGTGTGGGCCCTGCCGGGTCCGAGGTCGGGTCCGCTCTCTGGAACACTCAGACTTTTTGATTGGTCTGCTACCACCAGCGGCCTGGTGCCCTACAGTAGGTGAGGTGACGAGTGACGCATGGTGCTGTGTCGCGGGGGTCCCTGACCAGGGGTTCGGCATTCACATCATCGATCCCCCTGGGCCGGTGCCTCGCTGCGTATTACTGCTTGCTAACCGTCAGTCCCTCATGGCTTACTCCTGCTCCGCCTAATTTTGCCCCGGAGAAGGCGCCTCTCCGTGGGGACCACCATGTTGGAGGAAGAAAGGCATCTAGCGGAGCAGGCTCGAACTGGCCCGTCACTGCGAACGGTGCTGGAGGCACTCATGGCACTTAAGGGGACCATTGAAGTCCAGGCTTGCAGTTTGTTGTCTGCGGACTCAAAGGCCTGAGAGCGGATCCTGACTCGACACCCGTGCCCCGGCAACTAGCCTGCATTTCAATAGACATTTTGGAGACTTGTTTTGACCCAGCGCTGGAAGCAGAGTTTGCCCCTATTGTACTGGATCTACCCGACTGTACTGTGCCCGATCACCCAATGGAGCCGTTGGAACCCCCGACTGGGTGTCCCTTGGAACATTTACATGTCGTCCCCATTCTGGAACTTTCTCCTTCTCATCTCTTGCTGTTTCGGACCTTGTCGACTACCCTCCCCTGTTGATCTTTCAAGATGGCGGATGGAGTAAAGCTTGGCTTCGGAGACAGGGAGGGGCAACATTGGCACCAACCATCTACATTGAGATCTGCCGTTCTTTTCTCATCTGTTTATTCCTGTTCTGTAGACTCTTGCAGTAATCTGTGGAAGGGACTTTCTTTAATTGACGACTTTATTGAATTTGATCGACAGGGCCAGGGTTGAGATTGTTATCTGGTTCTCTCATTGTGGCACTAGGTTTAACGGGATTGCTTTCTTGGCCTAACGGAGTCCGGGGCGGGGCTGCCTACGACGGGGGAAGGAGACCGGGAGTCCGTAGAAATATGCCCTCCTCCGCTTTCCCTCACTGAGTGGGGCTCTTTGCCTTTTCTTTCTTTCTCTTCTTCTATATTTCGGGTTCTGATTACTGGGCGACAGGCACGCTGCGAGGGGGGTGGCCGTAGTCATCAGCAGGGGTGCAGGGTGGGGGGGTGTGGGGATGGGTGTTCGTTTTTATTTTTGTTCTATGGCCTCTTTCTTCCTTCTCTTCCCTTGTCTTCTTCTCTTTTTCCTATTCCGGGTTAGTGTAGTGGGTTCGGCTTTCTACATCCTTGTTTCTATATCTGTACCTTGACTTTTCTGAGGTTTTGGTGCTCTGGGGCGG
Organism: Lissotriton vulgaris; assembly: GCF_964263255.1. Lineage (NCBI taxonomy): Eukaryota > Metazoa > Chordata > Amphibia > Caudata > Salamandridae > Lissotriton > Lissotriton vulgaris. Next base: position 85,942,766 of record NC_141685.1, on the reverse strand, counting down.
ACAATAATGCTGGAGTGGACGAATAATAATGCGCTAGTTTATTCTTCTGTCTTATGTCTTCACTCCGTTGACTTATTTTAAAGCGAGTTTATTTTGGGCACGTTGTTTCTTTGCTCGCCCCCCTTTTTATGATCCGAGATACTGTGCGACACCTGACTCTTTCTACTTATTATTTTAAAATGAAAACCTCCTATCCTGTGTCCAAATTGAACTACCTTTGCAACCGATCCGCTTTGTGAATTGAGATCCTATGCTCTCCAGGGAGGCGGGTTTGAAGTATGCGGGTATTAACGTACTAAAATGCTTAGCGGCCAGCCCTGGGGGTTGTAGGCCCTTGTCTGTATTTGATTGCAAATGTTAAATAAAGGTTTTCACAAAAAAAAAACAAAGGCAAGTGCACCATTCGATGAAACTCTCTTAAATTCTTCTCGGCTGATGCCATGAGTGTTGTCACTCTATCCATGAGAGTGAGTTAGAGAACAAAACTGACAGCCAACACGTGTTTCACCCCTTACACGGCCATCCAGCCTGGGGTTTCTTCAGGGCATATTATAGGGTATTGGGAAAGTAGATCGTCTGGATCATTAGGATCCTTTCGGATGCTCTAAATGGCGGGCGTAAATGCCATAGTAGTGTTGTCTCCATTCGTCGATCTCGCAGGATAGCCAAGAATTAATCATGCTCCCAAATCAGTCCTTTTCAAGAACATACTTTATATTTAGCTGCTTTCCCTCATTCTCTTCTTTATTGCACCTTGAACCCTCCATCCATTGCTCATAAACTTTTTCAGGTGACTTCTCCTAAGCTCAACCCTAGTTGACTCTTTTCTATGTTTGTTTAACCTGCCGGAGGAGGCCACGACCCTCCTGAATAGTGGCGGGGCTCAAACCCAATATCGGGGGTCCCTGCTCTGTGTTCTCCAGCTCCGCTTCCTCTGCTCCAGCTGTACCTGCAAAAAGAACTATTGATGGGCAGAATGCAGAACAATGTCATACATTCACCCCAGTACAGAGATCTGGGTCCTAAATCCATTGTTTTTTTGCTCACCATGCCATTCCAATTTGGACACAGCCATATGCAAATCAGTCTTGACCCAACACCCAATGGGAACAGTCCAGCCCGAACTGCCAAGCCAGGTCCTCCCTGGACTGGAAACAAGCATCCTACAACCGGTTTCGGGGTTCCCATGAGGCACAGGGTCAAGAATGATTTGCGTATGGTCAGGTCTAAACTGGGGTGGCATGGTGAGCACAAGAATCATTGATTTAATCCAAGTTTATTGACTGGGGGTGAATGTTTTGATTTGTTCTGCATTCCATCCATGAATTGTGTGTCTTTTGCTTTCTCACCAGCTGTACCTGGGCTCTTTTGTAGCTCCTCCTTATAGAATTCCATCCGTTCCGCTTTCCTAGTCTTCCTGTCCGTCACTCTGGTTAGTGCGAACCCTAAAGTCCGCGTGGGTTCCTTCAGGTTCTTCCTCACCCTCCTGTCTGCAGTACTCTTCCGCAGAGTCCCACCCAAGTCTTCACCTCCCTGGCATTCTCTGGTGGGTAGGGAGGATAGACATTTACACTCCCTCGTCCATCCTCATCCTATTTGTTCTTCCCAATTTCGCCTCTCCTCCTCCACTCATGTCATGTTTCTCTTTATACATGAGCAGAGCAGTGGCGTAAGGATTGTGGCAGCCCCTTGCGAAGTACAAGGAGGAGCCCCCCTCTGGTCTCACTCAGGAGCTCTCTGTCCAGGGTACTCTGCTGAGAGGGCCCCCTAGAGCTTGGGGGACCCCGAACTGCGGGGGCTGTTGGGGTCTTTGTTACATCACTGGAGCTGAGACGGTTTGTGAAGGGAGTGGACGGCAACTGGATCCACCATACTCTGGAAGGAATGGGTCCTAAATGTAGCACCCCAATTTCAGGCAAATGCCAAATGCAGTGAGCTATTCTTTTTAATATACAGTTAATTAAAACCGTAACATACAAACATCATATTGGTACTTTAAAAAATTAAGGATTTAAAGTTGAATAAACATAATAAAATATAACAGTACGAGATAAATACCAATTCCAAAACAGCGTTTCAGGTTGATGACAATATATCACAATTAGCCATTTAGCGCTAAAAGCGAAGTGTATACTGCAGAGGCAATAACAAAAATGCCCCAATGCTTGTTACAGATACCGATAGCTAACTTTCATCAACGTTCAGTTGTACAATAGTAATATAAAATAGAACTTGAGATTAATTCAGCGGCTCTTACTAGGCTATCACTGTAAGTGCATTGTTGATCCCTGCAAGGAGATATGATTTAGCCCCCTTGAGCCCATCTCATGTACTATGTCTGTTTCTTAGTGCTGGGCGGTATGCACCTGCACCTGTGTCTCTGAGTCTGGAACTTATGAGTCAGGGGTTTTTAGACCCATAAATAGTGGGTCAGGATTTTGCGGGGCTGGTAAATAAAGATACAGAGCCACTCAGGATTGCACGTGGAAGAATTCCAGGGAGGTTACTGCTGCGAGTGGAATACAGTCCTTGTTAATGAGGGACAAGCATGGTTATGGGTACACATCGACGCAAACAGAAGTGGAAGCCAGGAGACGTCATTCAGTGTGGCAGGGAACCCAGAGAAGTGTGGATTTGAACTCAGTGTGGCAGGGAACCCAGAGAAGTGAGGATTTGAACTCAGTGTGACGGGTCCGACAACCAGGGGCTTATTGATGGGATTTTGGCGTAGGGCACTGCAGCAAGGCAATACGATGCATTCATGTCCTTTCTTCCTGCACTGGCGCCGTTTTGGCAGCCCAGCCCCCATGCAAGGGTACCTCCGCTGCATGCAAGGTTGTTTTTGTGCAGGTGCTCTTTCCTGAACACAAACCATGCTAAGAGGTGTTTTTCTCTTTGCATGTCTCCTGCAGAATGTCTTTTCACTACGCCTCACCTTAGGAGGCGTACACACTTGGCACCTCCCCAGGTTTACAGGATTTTGTAAATCTGGGGCAGCGTCAAATTCTGTGTGTGTTACGTGGGAAAAACCACTGCAACACCCAAGAAAAGCCTTGTGGGAAAACCCACTGCAACACCCAAGAAAAGCCTCGTGGGAAAACCCACCGCAACACCCAAGAAAAGCCTTGTGGGAAAACCCACCGCAACACCCAAGAAAAGCCTCGTGAGAAAACCCACCGCAACACCCAAGAAAAGCCTCGTGGGAAAACCCACCGCAACACCCAAGAAAAGCCTCGTGGGAAACCCACCGCAACACCCAAGAAAAGCCTCGTGGGAAAACCCACCGCAACACCCAAGAAAAGCCTCGTGGGAAAACCCACCGCAACACCCAAGAAAAGCCTCGTGAGAAAACCCACCGCAAAACCCAAGAAAAGCCTTGTGGGAAAACCCACCGCAACACCCAAGAAAAGCCTTGTGGGAAAACCCACCGCAACACCCAAGAAAAGCCTCGTGGGAAAACCCACCGCAACACCCAAGAAAAGCCTCGTGGGAAACCCACCGCAACACCCAAGAAAAGCCTCGTGGGAAAACCCACCGCAACACCCAAGAAAAGCCTCGTGGGAAACCCACCGCAACACCCAAGAAAAGCCTCGTGGGAAAACCCACTGCAACACCCAAGAAAAGCCTTGTGGGAAAACCCACCGCAACACCCAAGAAAAGCCTCTTGGGCACAGATTAAGGCGGCATAGTGACCTGCACTGCATTGCGTTACTCATGATTTCTGAGGCCACTTAAACCTACGCAGGAAGGCTTTGTGTTGCTTCTTAAATCTATTGAGAGCACTGCGTCATGCATGTACCCCGTTACGTGGTGCAAAAGTGACGCAGGGCTCTCATAAAGAAGCCTGTGAGAGAGAACAGGCCCTGCACCAAATGTGACAGCTGCTGCATACACCCAGTGGCACATGAGAGATGCCAGGCTCCGAGCCCTGTGTGGAAAGAAGAGGCCGGGCTCTACATGAAGTATGTCAGGGACAAGACAAACTGCACCCAAGGCGTGACTTAGTAGACCCAAAGAGGACAGACTCTTTACTAAGTGTAACAGAGGACAGTCCAAGGGTTTGCTTGAAGTTAACCAAAGAGGGAGTGAGAAAGATTAGGTAACAGAGTGCCAATGAACACTCAAAAATACACAAAAACTCAACACCTTATATAAAGGTAAGAATGAACATGAATGCTGTTACTGTTCCACATTAGTACAATCATATTGCACGATGTGTAAATAACCAAAGTTACACTTGTCACCTCTAAGAGTGCAAAAAGGTTTTTCTTTAATCAATCTCAAAACAATACATTTTCAATTAATGTTGTACATCTGTGTAGATATATATCTGTCACAACACTCAAAAATGAGATTCACAATTAAATAGCACACAAATAGACAAAAACTCTTCATTGAGTACAAGACATTATACATTGTTTACATTTAATTCAGGCAACAATGGACAATTGAAAAAACGTCAATCCACGTTTTGATAGTCATCTTCAATTTACATCTCCACCTTGTTCAGGACCAAGGTTTAGATACATCTATAATGTAAACCATCTTTTCAAGTTTGCTCAGCCCGAGCCTTGTCGATACATCTTAAGGGAAGATCGCTCTCATATCTACTGCATACTGATATGATTTTACATATGATACACATTTGCCTAATAAACAATTTCTTCATTTTCAATAAAATACTGTACAAACAAACCCAGGGAACGGTGATGAGAACTTGCTTCACTCTCAGCTTTGCCGGGTTGTACCTGGGCTGGTGGGAGGAAAGTTGATTCGATTAAGGACACGGAGGAGGGGATTATCGCCCTACCTAAGATGATTTGTTTGACAGTAATTAATGCTAATCAATGGTTTAATTGATTTTGGAAAAGTAATTTCGCCTTGGTCTAATGGTTATCATTCTTAGTTGTCGGCTGCAAACTTCCTCTGTTGGTTCATGGGAAATGAAGTTAAGGCTGTTTTTTATTAAGATGCTCTTTAAAGGCTGCTGGATTAATAAAGTAACAAAAGATATGCATAATTGTCACCTCTGTGTACTTAGAATCTAAACTTTCCTTTTCGTTAGCTCTCAAAGTTTTAATTTACTGCAGAAACTGCTTTCAGCTTTTCACTTCAATTCCATCAAGATGAAGTTCAGCTGTGCCACACTTTTGAAATAATTTCAGAATGTCAGCACTCTAGCTGCTCATTAGAACACTGTGGTAAAGCTGCTGATCACCAGGGCGTTAACTGGCAGTCTGCTGCTGGCGTTGAAAGTGCATGTTTCAGTCTGCATGCCAAACAGTATTAATGAAATAGAAGACGATATTTGAGAGCTCATTTAAAACGTTTGCTAATTCTGCTTTCTACAGCAGAAACCATAATTTCTATGACAAAATAAACAGCCTCTTTTTCTTCCTTTTTACATTAAATGTTTTACCAATTTGATGCAATCAAGATGTCTTCAGGTGTGCCGCACTTTTGTCATAAGTAAGACTGTTAGCGCTCTAGTTGTTCTTTAGAACACTCTGGGAGGCTGCAGTAGAACACTGCGTATCAGCTGACATTCGCTGCTCATGCTGGAAGGACACGATTTACTGAAAATGTCAGACTTTTTACAGGGAACACGCTCTCATTTTAACTTTTGGAGCACCTTCTATAACACCTGTGAGAAAATCACGAGAGAACTGTTTTCTCTTAAACATGATTAAAATCAGCTTAGAACAGCTTAGAACAGACAACAAATGATTTGTATTGTAACTGCTAGCATCCTTTAATTTCACAGGGTAAAATCACCTTAAAACAGACCATTCCTAAAATGAGTGTGGTACCATCCACAAATAATGTATATTGTAACTGTTACCATCTTTTCATTTCAATTGGCTCCATGTCCAAGAGTCCTGTAACAGCTGCCACGGAGTGTGATCCCACCTGGCTGCTTGCCATTGGTTTAATCCTCCATCACACTTCTTTGTTGGCTTCTGATTGGTTGGCACTCCTGTAACATCACTTGCGGTTTTCTCTCAGGAGCACCGGCCAACAACAGTTTGGTTATGCTGTAGTTGTATATATGCTCCTTTGTGTACTACTTCTTTTATTTGAACGCATGCATAACTTTTCTCCACACGGGCGCCGCACTTCATGTTTCGCAGGGCACCCATTTCTACTTATTTTGTTTATTGTTATGGTTCAGAAATTGCCTTTGTGCAAGGCCGTCATTCCCGTTGCTAATCTCATCAAATGGTAACTTGATGGTTCAGCAATAAATAACAGTGTTATGTAAGCCAAACAAGGCAAGGTATCATGAGAAAATAGTTATTTTGGGTGCAGCCTGGCAACAAGAAATTTGATTTTAGCGATAATAAAGCATTTTTGAAAATGTGTTTATTTGTTTTGTACTAGTCTTAGTCACCGCCTCTTCAGAGGTCATAGAGGCTGGTGGTGCCGGTGTAGGAAGGGAGAGGTGAGCAGGAGCTTGCTGCCGGTGCTGCTAGCTCAAGAAGCACTGGCGGCACTGAAGCATTCACCGCACAGGGCTGTACGAAGCAGACCGAGACAAAGGCAGCGCAAAGCCAGCATTCCGTCATTTTCAGCTCCCCCTCTACCCCCTTTCTTGCATGTGTGCAGAACACCAAAATCCAACGGCCCTTGCACTTCAGGTACAGAGACACACACGCAATGTACCGTGCAAACACTAGTAATCCTTACACGTGCTTTCTTGCACACAGTTGCCTATTTAGTGCCACACACAACCATGCAGTCATTCATACACAGGCCTCTCCCATACAAATCATCACGTGTTTCCTTGTACACTCCCATCACCATAGCAGCTTAAGTTGTGGCCACAAAACAACACAAGAGAAACAGCGGAGGTGGTTTCACATGATAGAGCAACATGCCTGGCGGGTGAGGGGGAGAGGATAGGAGAGGGAGAGGGGTTTGTTCACTTATTAGTTGTTTAGATAGATATGTGTGTAGATGAGAAGAGACATCCGAGAAGCTGATCTTCGATATAAAGAAATTGAATGTAAGGTTGCGGGAGTTGTTTGGAATTTGGGGAGTGGTTGCCCTTGCGGTGACGGCTATAAGGGGCAAGAAGCGGGGAGCAGGACTGAATAGATGCAACTGAGCTTGTTGACACCCGCTGCTTAAGTTAAGATGAGAAGCTCTTGTTGAAATGTACTGCTACTAATTGACAAGATGAAAATGAATAAAATCTGTTTACAAAAAAAAAAGAGAGAAACAGCGGAGGTGGTTGCGACTGCAATCGCATCCTGAATAACAAGTGGCTTCTCCTCACCACTGTAGTGGCAGTGGTGCTTCGTATTTGCTCCTCCATCCCTCATTTCTACACACAAATCCCATCAACACCCATGGTGACTAACCGTCCCTACTTTTCACGAACTCTCCATAAGAATGCCTTTATACGAAGCCACATCTATAATTTTCATTATTTTTGGTGACAGCCAATGAAGCGGTGTGTTTCACCCTCTAATGGTTGCCACAGACTTTTTGTGGAGAGCTACTATGATTGGCTTGAAAGCCATCAGCCAATCCTAGTGCTCGCTGCTCCACTGAAGGACTTATATGGGCCAATGAGAACAGCTTTGGTTACCCAGCCTTGGGTTGCTTTAGCTCCCGCAAATCACGCTTTCAGTGTTATTCTAAATTGTTTACAGTGTCCTGCACTTTTCAAACTGTAACTCCGTTTGAAATCAACGTCAGCCATGGGCTTCATTACCCCCTTCAATCAACTTCTCCAAGGTAAGTGGAATAATTATGCTTTTCATGTTTTGAAGTTATACATTTGCGTTTAGTTTCAGTGGAATGAAATGTATCTATGGTCACAGTGTTTTCACTCTTCCTCTCTGTCTCCACATGTGTAGTCGTTCCTTCGCTCTTGCCATCTTTCTCTTTCCCTATATCTCTCTTCTGGTTCCCATTCCCAGTGCACTAGGTCTCGCATTTACGAGAGTTTGTGTTATTGCCATTGTACATGATAATCCATTTTATTTGAGTTTTGTTTCTTAAAACATAAATAAAAGGCATTGTCTCTTGCAGATGTGAAGCCTATTGCATTGAAAATGCTTGTTTAATTAATTTATTATGTCACTGAGTCTGGTAAAGGCTGCCAAAACATATTGTTCAGGTTGAAACCAACCAATCAGGATTGACTACTGCCTCCTAATTTGGTCAATCAGAACACATTTGGACACCAACTGCCTAAATATACAGTTATTTTTGACACTTCATTTCTCAAAAACTACTGATTGGATTTACACCAAATAACAGAAAGCTAAATCTGTGGGCCAAGATCTAGCTTCATGCCAAAGTTAGTGTAATGCTGTTCAGCATTTTTTGCTGCAGCACTGTTTAAAGAAGTCTATAGAAAATACAAGGGGGAGACCCCTGTTTTTCTCGGCCCCCGCCTGATGGATCACCTCAAAACTTTCCAGGAAGGAGCTGAAATGAGAGGCCTACTTGTTTTTTATAATGCCCCGGGTGGGCCACATCCTGGGGTATAATAAGCTTCAGAATTAAGAGAGAGGGGGCTCACTTGGCCCCACTTCCCCAGACCAGTTATGACCCTGGAGACCACCACTCCCCAGCCATCCAAACTTAAGGGGAGGGGGCATGTGGCCCCTTCCCCGGGCTGATTTCAGCCCTGGGGACCACAACACCCACGGGGCCTAGCTATCCAAACCAGAGGGGAGGGGGCAGATGCCCCCATCCTGGGCCAATTTTGGACCTGGGAACCCCATTACCCAGGGCCCAGTCGCAATTGTAATGAGGGGAACCATGCAGCCCACCTCCCCGGGCCAATTTCGGATCAAAAGGGGGGCATCCCCAGGCACAAAGCAAAAATCATGAGGGAGGGGAACAAGAAGCCCCCTCCCCAGGTCAATTTTAGCCCCAGGGACCCCATCCGGGGGGCAGGCTGTAAAAGCAAATGGGAATGGGGCAAAATTCACCCCTCCCAGGGCCATTAACCCCTTCCATGCTCATGACGAGCTCAGCTCGTCATGAGGTAGCCTGGAGCTGTGCTCATGACGAGCTGAGCTCGTCATGACAACAGCAAAATGGCAATTCCCAGCACAGGAGGGAAATTGCCTTAGCAGCCATAGTGTTAATAAGCCTGGGGACCCCATACTCCATTGCCGGCTTGGCTATGCCCTGGGGTGCCCGCACCCAGAGCATATCAGTTTCCCTGCCCGCACTGGTCCGAACACGGAAACCTGTGTTTGCTCTCGCTTCGTGGGAGCAATTTTAAAGGTCCTGCAAAGCGAGAACAAACACTACGTCTGCCGCCAGCAGGCAGGAGCATTAAAAAATGCACCTGGCTGCTGAGAGCAGACTTTATAATTGCTTCCCTGCCCGCTCAGCATTTTTAGATTGTCCCTGCGAGTGGGAGCAATGCTGGTTCATGCCATAGGCATGGAGCATCTGGCCCTAAGGTAACTATAACTCACATCCTAGCCATGCACTGCTAATTACCCCACATATTACATCACTCATGATAACTTCTATGCCATCATTGATGATATAATATGCAGCAAAATTATTGATAAGAAAACTGCATGGTGGGCGCGCAAGTTATAGTTACCCGAGGGTACGAATTATAGTTTCTTGAGATAACTTGAACCCTTACTGCTGCATTTCTATGCTTTTGTGTATAAATTGTGAACTGAAAATACCGTCCCTGTAACCTTTGTTTTTTTAGCTAATTTCTCAGGTTTTTAATATTCTATTTCCTAACTATAACGTCCCTGTAAACTTAGTTTTTTTTTCAGTGGATGAATCATAAATATATATATATATATATAATATTTATAGTTAAGCACCCAAAGAACTATGGAATTACTAGCCCCTAGACAAACTCAGAACACTCTCTTGTTCAGGTAACTTGGCAAAGGTGTAAGAAGATCTTTCTCAGTAATCACAGTGAAGCTGTTCCATAGATAGCCTTTGCTAGGGATTTATCACTGTAAGAACAAAGAGGGGCTCGGAAAAAGAGCCTCTCATACTATGAGAAAAAGTATAAAACGATGAGTTAATCCGAGACCTAGGAGGAGCAACATTCTGGATTATGACATTTGCTGAGCGTTTCAACAAAAAACAAAAAAAACAAATAACCATTACTTTATAACTGCTGACCATTCACCCTTACTTGGTTCTCATAGATTTATGAGAAGCTCTGTGTACTGAGATCCTCCATGCCACAATAATTCCTATCAATAATTTTGCCGTCATGCATTGATTCTGTCCTATAACCAGTTAGAATTTGGTTGAATGAGTCTCTGTAAATAAGAAACTCATAACATATATTTATACAATTAATCTAACTGGGACTCATTTACACAGCCAGTGGTGAGCCAAGTTCAAGCTCAATTATAAACACCTTTTTTGTATACAATCCAGCTAACCGTGAATCAGTTACATAATCAGCGGTTGGTGAGTTAAGATCCAGCTCGATGATAAACACCTCTGTAATATACAATTCATCTAAGCATGACTCGTTTACAGAACTTGCAGTGAGTCAATATCCAGCTCGATGATAAACACCTCTGTTATATACATTTCAACTATCCGTGACTTATATACATACCCAGCGGTGAGCCAAGATCCAGCTCGAAGATAAACACCTCTGTTATATACAATTCATCTAACCGTGAATCATTTACGGAGCCAGCGGTGACCAAGATCCAGCTCGATGATAAACACCTCTGTTATATACATTTCAACTAACCGTGACTTATATACATACCCAGTGGTGAACCAAGATCCAGCTTGATGATAAACACCTCTGGTATATATAATTCACCTGACCATGACTCATTTACACAGCCAGCTGTGACAAAGATCAGGCTCGATGATAAACACCTCTGTTATATACAATTCATCTAACCGGGACTCATTTACACAGCCAGCCGTGACCAAGATCCAGCTCGATGATAAACACCTCTGTTATATACATTTCAACTATCCGTGACTTATATACATACCCAGCGGTGAGCCAAGATCCAGCTCGAAGATAAACACCTCTGTTATATACAATTCATCTGACCGTGACTTAATTACACAGCCAGCGGTGACCAAGATCCAGCTCGATGATAAACACCTTCACAATATACAATTGATCTAACCGTGAATCATTTACATAGCCAGCGTTGAGCCAAGATCCAGCTCAATGGTAAACACCTCTGTTGTATACAATCCATCTAAACATGAATCCGTTTCAGTCAGCGGTGAGTTAAGATCCAACTTGATGATAAACACCTCTGCTGTATACAATCCATCTAATAGTGAATCAGCTTCAGAGTCAGCAGTGCGTTAAGATCCAGCTTGATGATAAACACCTCTGTTGTATACAATCCATCTAATCGTGAATCAGCTTCAGAGTCAGCGGTGCGTTAAGATCCAACTTGATGATAAACACCTCTGCTGTATACAATCCATCTAATCGTGAATCAGCTTCAGAGTCAGCGGTGCGTTAAGATCCAGCTTGATGATAAACACCTCTGGTAAAGGGCCACTATGATGGGTGCATTTAGAGATGCAACGATGGACATTGGCATCACTTCTTCCACATCAGGGATTGGGTGGTAAATGCTGTGCACTGCAAGCATTAACACGGAGAGTCACAGCTCACATTCTTCTCCTTTCATTCTTCCATGTCAGGGCCTGGGTGGTGAATGCAGTGCACTGCAAGCATTAACACAGAGAGTCGCAGCTCTCATTCTGATCCTTTCACTGGTTCCGCGTCAGGGCTTGGGTGGTAAATGTTGTGTACTGCAAGCAATATACCCGAGAGTGACAGTTCACATTCCTCTCCTTTCACTTTGCTTTTGGACTCTGTTCTCTGGCCGCTGTCACTGAATCATTACTGTTGTAGAAAACAACCAAACACCACAATCAGCTGTGACTATTCACCAGTGTGTGCTTGTTAAATTAGTTCTTCTTGCAGGGACTCATTCCAAGTTTTTTGAGTTTATAGGTTTTATCACTAATCCCTAAAGTTAGCTGAAAATACCCTTCTTAGTCCAAGCATTGTTTCTAGAGCTGCTTTTGTTGCGGGGATTCTGCTCATGCACAGAACGATGCTCAGGAAACCAGGACCTCAGTGTATTGTGGTGTACCAAAAACCCACCTCAGTGCCCAGAAGCCCTTTCCGACTAGCAACAGTGTCTCATTCATTCTCCATACTACAGCGAAGCTACCAATGATTAGACAACCCAGAACAAGCAACTTTGGGACCGCTCAGGAATACTGGGAATCAAGAACACTCTTTTGTTTTTATTCTCATAAATGTCCACAACGTGAGCAATCAGAGACACAGTACAGTTTAAAATGTTTATTTCAACTACGTGCTCTAAGATGCAGTATCTTTGCTAACATAAGTAAAAAGATGCACAAAATCAATACAATCATCATTGTTCAATTCCATAAAATACGGAAGGAGAAATCATATTAAAATGATAGTGGAACCAGGTCTATAGCGCATTGTGTACCACCCTCCCCTTGCTAGGAGCTAGGTATTTTAACCACTTCCCTGCTGGCCCGATTCCGCCCCCGTGCGGTAAACAAACGAACAGGGGCGGGTCATGACAAACCCCAGCCGTCATCAGCACACGAGCACCGTAGTGCATGACGGCTGGGGTTCGTCACCAGCATGGAAGGGGATAATAATAGAAGATCTCTAGGTTAAAACGGGGACCGCATACCTCCAAAGTAAGGTGAAGTGAATCACATCCCAGATCAGCACAGCTCTTTGTCGATTGAAAGGTTTTTTCCAAGTGCTAGTCTCATGCATGCAGTGCAATATTAAAAGCACCTGAGTTTCAGAAATGAGCAGCTGTGTTTGTGTTGTGTCTAGAGCGTGGACCGATCAACCTGCATCAACAGCATACATTGTTATTTTAACCTTGAACACTTTGTGCAGACTTGAGACCGCAGTGTGAGTCTGGAGATGTGAAAAACAGATCGTTCTCATGTGAAGGAAAAGCAAGCAGTTTGTCTTTATAAAAACAGAAACATGTAGTGTCATGTGCAAAAGCAGCAAAATGGCGTTTGAGCAACTAACTCACTTATGCTAACAGAGCAATGTGTGCAGGCAGAACCGTATCCTCAATACACCCTCCCTTGATGGGGCCAATGCACGAAAACATAAGAAGAATGCAGAGTTCAAGTTCATCCGAGAAAGAAATGAGTTCATTCTTGTCAAAGAAATGAAATGAAACGAATGTCTATTAAAAAAGAAAAAAAATGCAAGTGAGAGAAAGAAAAATAACACCACAGCGAGAAGCAAAAAACTTGAGTGATGCATCGCATGCTTTATTGTTGCCAATCTAATCCATCAGCGTGTATGCACAGTATGTCGCAACAGCCTCCAAAAGGAAGTCATTGTTATTGTCAGCAAAGAGTCCACCATTCAGTTTAGTAACGGAAATGAACATACAGGTTCTTCAATTGCAGGAGCCTCTAGCACGATCAGAGGACAACGTGCGTTTACTTCAAGATAGCTTCGTTCCAGGAAGTCATGCGCAGCCGTATATGTGTCCCAATTTGCCAAAACTCTGTGTGCCGCTGCACAGACCATAATTCCGATTACAGAACATGCCAACTCATGAGCCACTAAGGAACTCATTAGATGGTCAAAATCTGGAGCAGGAGATACCGTATTTGAGAGACAGAGTTTTAATGGCCATTCGAATTGGCAATCCAGGCAATGGAACACGGGCTGAGCGCAAGTAAAGTATGAAAAGCGAAATGATAATCCATATACCATGCCCAATGTGCCCAATGGCAGTACTCCATAGTCTTCAAGCTTTCGATGTTGAAGCTGGCTGAGGCTTGGTCGGCTGTCTCTTGACACAGACAGTGCAGCCATTTTGGAGCAAGCAAATCAATAGCAGCAGACCAGCAGCCAAGGCGAGAATTAGAGGGAAGCCGCCAAAGATGCTGAAAAAAATAGAATGAAAAAATGCCAGTATCACACCAAATAAAGTTTGGAATGAGGTCACAAGGCTGGAGCTAACAGTTTTAAAAAAGTGGGCCAGGCCTGTAGTGGTTGAGGCATTAAAGATAGTGTGGATTAAAGCACTAAAATGAAGTGGGAGATCCGTATTTAAAAGCATGTGCACTTCTGTACACGTTTTAGTAACATGAAGGAAAAATGTTTCATGAGAAGAAGTGAGAGCGACTTCTGTTTGAGACAATAAAGCTCTTATTCTGTTCAACTTGTTGAACTCTGCTTTCAGTGTCGGAATGGAAGGCCACATAGAGATATCGAGCCTCCGTTGCGGGGGCGGGAAAAGCACATTTTTACAGCAATACACTCGCTGTGAAACAGTGACAATGTACAGAATTCCAGCTAACATCCCGAAGCAAGCTTCATTATTTAAAAGCAAATAGCTATCAGTTGCTAATAGTGTGAATGTTGGTAGGATAGCTGGCACAGGAATTCCCTTCAAAATGCAAGCTAAATTCGGAGCCTCCACATTACACGTCCCGTGCAATTGAACATTCTTGCATACGAGTGAGTGATCAGGTGTGGAAGTGCACTCCTGCCCTTTTAAGTAAACCTCTTAGCCATCCCTCAGACATCTGTATGAGAAGGGCAGAGACCAAACTTCATGGAGAAAAGCGGTACTAAGTGGTTCATATCTACCCAGGGCGTAGTGTTTCATACATGAACTAAACTTAAACAGAGGAAAAGGCAATGTTATTGAACCATGGATGAGCCACACAGCTGAATTAGATTCGGCTACAGAAAATGGTAATGGTTCTAATTTATTTATATGCAATAGAGAATGTGACTCATCCTTCATTTTTTTTTTTTTTTTAATTATATTTTTATTGCAGAATTATAAACCACAGGATACAATTAATCAGCCAGTACACTTGTGAGATCCCCCCATCCAATAAGAATTCCCAATCGTACACAGCCATTCAGCCCGCATCCCGGAGGCCGGGCGGCATATTACGTCGTTCAAGAGGAACACATCACAGTGCACGTCCCATAGGGACCCTCGTTGAAAGATCGTTTTGCGTATCTGCTTTTACCCCCCCACCCACAACAACACTCCCGTCAGCCATCCCAGTGATAATCAGTGATGTCGCCCTTGTCGGGACCTGCCCTAGGCGCTCTGGGTCGTCACACCTGGCCGTTCTACCCAGCCATTCCACACTCCACATAGTTCCCACCGTCCCAGTAGATCCAAGGCCCTAACAAGCGACCATCTAATGGCTTTCGGCCCTCCCCAAACACCCTTCAACCAGCCCCCCCAACGCCCCCCCTCCCCTGGCAACTGCTAAGGTGTGCGCCTCGTCCTGTCGAATTGGATGGGTCCACTACAGTGCGTGGTACCATACTTCTGTGTTAGCCTGTACCACTAACTCCCATGCACGCGCCGCATCCAATGCCCTCTCATTCCCCAACTTTACAGCTTGCTTCATCCGGAGCACACTCTCGCAGTCAGACCACCGCAGCAGCTCATTCTTCTATCTACGCAGTGAGGGTCCTCCCTGGACTTCCAATGCCACGATATTTCCCTCTGTGCCAATATCAGACCCAGGTCTATGAATTTGCTTGTCACCTTGGTGCGTTTAGTATGCGGGAACCAGAGCAGTAGGCACACCGCCATATCGAATTCCACCTCCCTGTCAGTCACTTCATTCAGAAGTTCCCCTACCTCCGCCCAATAGGTCCCCAGTTGTGGGCATCCCCAAAACAAGTGGTCCATGTCCGCTCCCGGGGACGAACACCGTGGGCAACAGGCATCCGGCACCTGAAAGTACCGCTGTAATTTCTCAGGAGTCAGATAAGCCCTATGAAGCACATAGAAATGTACCTGCTGAAAGCGCGCATTTCTAGTGCCCTTCCACGTGCGCTGCAGTATGTGGCCCCATGCCGTATCCGGTATGGGCCGGCCTACGCTCACCTCCCATTTAGCCTTGAGCCCTTGGAGTGGTTCCAGCCCCTCGTTCAGCATCCTATTATGGAGGCACGTCACAGCTTTGAACGTACCAGCCGCCATCACCACATATTGGCACGCCATAGTCGTCGTGGGTTCCATGAGCCCCCCTTTCCAGTGCTTTTGTATGGCAGCCACTACTGCCGCGTGTAGGAGGAAGCCCCCATCAGGCAACCCGAACTGGTCCCGGAGCACTTCGAACGGCGCCAATGCCCCGTCTATGTACAAGTCGCCCACCATCTGCAGTCCCGCCTCTTCCCAATCCAGCAACGGGGACCAATCTCCTCCGTGCGGCAAAGCCGTCAACATCCCGAGCGGGATCTCCGGGGCATAAGGCCGCGATGCCCTCGCTCTCCGAAGGCTCCTCTGCCAGCACAGCCGGAGCGTCCGCTCTTCCATGGTGAGGGCCCGTAACTCGAGCCTCTGCTGCATGATGATGTAGGACAGCACGTGGCGTTGTATTCCCTGATCCCGGTCCTCCTCCGGGCCCCGGAACACCCTGGCTACGTTCTGTGTAAGGACCTGCAACTGCGCCGCAAGATAATACAGCTCGAGGTCGGGCACGGCCATGCCCCCTTCTATTTTGGGGCGAAGTAGCGTGCTCAGGGCCACTCTACGGCGGCCATGCCCCCATAGAAAGCCAATTATCATTGACCGCAGTTCTCTAAACACCCCCTGGGGAATCCAGACAGGCAGCGTTCGGAAATAATAGAGGAAGCGGGGGAGCGCCACCATTTTCAACAGTGCAATCCTGCCCAGGACTGTCAGCGGGAGGGTCGACCAGAAAGACAAGCTGCCCCGCAGCGCCCGGACACAGCGGCCAATGTTGCCCTCCAATAGGTCCGCAGTCGCGTGGTAAATGCGGACACCCAAATAGGTGATGCAAGAGGGTTCCCATACCACATCCAAATCGCTGCTAGGGACTGGCGATCCCGCTCGCAGCGGGAACACACAAGTCTTCGCCCAATTGACCTTAAGGCCCGACAGCCGGCCGAACTCAGACAACAGATCCATCGCTCCGACCAACGCCCCCGAGGTGTCAGCTAGGTACAGGAGCAAGTCATCCGCATATAGTGATATGTAATGCCACTGCCCGCCGCTGACTATCCCCGCGTATCGGTTACCTGACCTCGCATGGACCGCCAAGGGTTCCATCGCCAGGGCAAACAATAGGGGGGAGAGAGAACATCCCTGTCGTGTTCCCCTGCCCACCGTGTACGCCGCAGACACCAGGCCGCCCAATCGTACTCTCGCCGTCGCCGAGGTATATAAGACCCTCGTCCACCTTCGAAACCCTTCACCCATGCCAAACCTCTCTAACACTCCATCCAGGAAAGACCATTCCAAACTATCAAAGGCCTTCTCGATGTCCACAGATAGAACCGCCGGGGCTCCCTCCCCGTCCAAGATGGCGTCCATTATTCCCACCAGGCGGCGGATATTCAGCGCCGTGCTCCTCGTGGGTATAAACCCGGCCTGGTCCCTGTGTACCAGGCCCGTCATATGCGGGGCCAGCCTGGTGGCCAGGATTCGGCTCAGGATCTTATAATCCACCGTCAGCATGGACAGCGGGCGATAAGACCTCACATCCGCGGCATCCCGGCCAGGCTTGAGGAGCGGTACAATCAAGGCCTCCCGCATGGACCCAGGCAATGCCCCCGTCTCGAAAGCTTCCGTATACACCACCAGCAGCCTGGGCGCCAAGCTGTCCACATATTGTTGATAGAATTCAATCGGCAGTCCGTCCACCCCGGGCGTCTTGTTGCGGGCCATATGTTTGATGGCCACCCGTATTTCCGTGAGCGTGATCGGGCTACCCAGCTCCCTCACGTCTTCCTCGTCCAGGACCGGAAGCTGCCTCTCCCCCAAGTATTCCGCGATGTCCTGAACCCCCACTCCCAGCTGACTCTGGTATAATTCCTCATAATACCCCCTAAATCGTTCCAATACCGCTGCCTGGGAGTACACCATCTCTCCCTGCGCATTATTAATGCTGAGGATCGGGCAGCCCCTAAGTTCCGGATTAGCTAGTCTGGCCAAGAGGGTACCCACCTTGTCCCTTTCTGCATGTGCTCTGATGATGTACTGCCTATAGTCATAACACCTTAAACGTTCCGTCTCGGTGGCAACCACTTCCTTCGCTTCCAACAACTGGGCCTGTAGATCTGGCCTAGCCGGCCTGCGGCGCTCCAGGTCTCTCAAAGTTTCTTCCGCTTTCATTAGGTCATTCAGCACAGTCGTGCGAGCATTCGAGAACCTACCCAAACACACCCCTCTCACCACCACTTTCATTGCATCCCATTCAGTGGACCTACTCGTAGCCGTGCCCTCATTCGCTCCGAAATAACTATCAATGCCTTGCCGAACCGCGTCGCTGAACACAGAATCCTCAAGCGTCTCCGGCCGAAGCCGCCATGTTGGTATCACTGAGCGCTCTCTCTGCCACTGAATGTGCACCAATAGGGGGTTATGATCGGATATAGTTCTAGCCAGGTACTCCGCATGGGAAATCAATGGAGCTAGGGATCCCCCGCAGAGCACCGAATCTATCCTGACATGCAGATCATGGAGAGCGGAATAAAAGGAATAATCCCTGGCTCCCCTGTGCCGCTCCCTCCAGACATCCAGCAACCCCCATCGTTCCTGCCAGTCCTTCCTGTGCGCGGCCAGCCTGCGCACCGGAGAGTCTACTAGGGGGGGATGGGACCTATCCAGAGCAACATCCGTGATCGAGTTGAAGTCCCCCTCTAACACTATCGGACCCGCCAGGAAAGAGGCCAAGGACCCCGAGAGGCTATCAAAGTATCGGCCTTGGTCAGTGTTCGGTGCATAGACACAGCAGAAAACCACATCCCGTCCATATAACCTCCCCTCCACCGCCACAAACCTGCCATCCGGATCCACTACTTGATTCAGCACTTGAAAGGGTATCCCCGCCCTCACCCAGATCAACACCCCCCTGGCATACGCTGAGTAAGTGGTGCCAAACACCTGGCCCCGCCATCTTTTCTGCAAGGCAGCGCACTCTTTTTTGGTGAGATGAGTCTCCTGGAGCATAGCAATCTGAACCCCCCTGCGTACCAGATATGCATGTACTTTGTGATGTTTCACCATAGTCCGCAGCCCCCGGACTTTCCACGTTAGGCATTTCAAATTAGGTAATGTCCCCATTCCAACCTCGTACAGTCCGATTCAAATAACGAAGGTCCATGGCCCCCCCAATGCAGTTGCCCCCCCCGAACATTCCCAAAACTGAAACACTCCCCAAACCCCACTCCCCAGGACAGAGCACACGAACCCAATGGCCGCCCCCATCCAAACCTTGAACCAACTTCTCACACTCTTACCCTGTGGTCTCCACCACAGTCGGCCTTAAGGGCCCAAGGGGGGTGAGTCGCCGCCGACCCCAGCTAGCGGAGCCCGCGACCCGCACCTTCATCCCCTCCAAAGCACACAGCTCCCCCTCCCGGCAACCCGCCCTCCATCAACAGGATATCACCCTACCATGAAGTCTCGATCTAGACCCAATTCTATCTCAGCCGCAGAAAATACCATCCGATGTCTGTGGGGTTACTATCGGCCCCTTCGAGCTTTCCGCCTCTGAAAGTTCCTCTCCCGTCCTGCTGCCTTCCCCTCCCGAGTCCGTTTCTGCTCGTTCACTGTTCTGTTGCGACCCTGTAATGGCCGCCGTCGCTGCGAGCGCATCCCTCTTCTCCGCCGCCATTTGAGCTTCCCGTTTCTCCCGCTGGCGCCTGTTGCGGGATCTGATGCGTTGTGACTGCCTCACCCGGGGCTGCTTGGGTTGGTCTCGCCTACTTTTATGCGATCTGTCCGTCCCCGCTCTATATGACTCGAGCCATTGCCAAACTTCATCCGGAGTCTGAAAAAAGTGCGTAGTGCCATCCATAATGATCCGCAGCTTGGCTGGGTAGAGCAAGGAGTACTGGATGCCTTCCTCCCTAAGCTCCTTCTTCACCGCAAGGAACAATGCCCTGTTCTTCTGGACCGCTTGAGTGTAATCCGGGAAGATCGTCACCTTACTGTTCTCCACCTCATACGGGCCCGACATCCTGGCCCGCTGGATGAGGAGATCCCGGTCCTTGTAGTGGAGGAGCCGTACCACCATCGGTCGGGGGGGCGGCCAAGCCCCGGCGGGCGAGCAGGCACCCGGTGAGCTCGCTCCAGAGTGAAAAAAGGAGTAAGCCCCTCCGGTGCCACCACAGTGCGGAACCAGTTCTCCATGTAGGCCACCGCATCCTCCCCCTCAATCCGTTCCGGCAGGCCTACGACCCGCGCGTTGTTCCGTCTATTGCGGCCTTCGGCATCCTCCGCCCTCCGCTCCAGTGAGTCCAGTCGGGCCAAAATGTCCGTGATCCTGTGTTCCGCGGTCACCACCGATGGCTTCAGGTCCAGCAACAGTTGGTCATGGTCCTTGACCCTATCCGCCAGCTTCGCGTGATCCGCGCGTAGCAGCCCCAGGCCCGTGGCCACTTGGGGAATATCATGGTGCAACGCTTCCTTAGTGGAGGTGATCGCATCAAGGATGGCATCCAAACGCCTGTTCAGCCGCTGTTCCTGATCAAGCTCCGGGGAGGGACTCTCACTCAGCCGAGTCGATGTCGCCGAGTCCCCCTCGCGACTCCCGGGCATCGGCCCTCTGATCGCCGCCATGCCAGGGTGCTGCGTCACGAGTCCAGTCGCCCGTTTTGCGATTACGCCCGTGGTTCCGTGCCGGTCTCCGGGCACCGGGCAGTGCAATGTCCCCGCCGACGCTCTCAGGAGCAATGGCCAGGTGGACGGGCTCCGTTCCGTCACCCCCCTCCGAAGCCTGAGGGGGGAAGGATGAGTCTTAGGGCGGTGGCCAACGAAGGTCCCCGAGCTCCTGGGTGAATCAGGTCAGCGTCCCCTGGTCTCAGGACACAGCACCGCCGATCCTAGTGCCTCGGGCAGCCGAGTGCAGGATCTCTTGCCACTTGGCGACAACTTGGCTCAGGGCTGAAGTTCGGGACCGTCCGACCTCCTCGCTGCCATTTTCTTCTCACCCTCGGCAACACCTCGGCCACCTCTTCTCACGATCTTCTCGGGGCCAGCAGTCCCCCAACGACCCTCCGATTGCGCCCAGCTGTCCCCTTACACTTCAGAGGGCAGGAACGTCGTCTTCGGGTCGCCTAGGGTCCCGAAAACAGGAGAATTAGCGGGATTCCGCGCGGAGCTGCGAGATCACGCCGCCATCCCGATCGGCGTCCAAGCCACGCCCCCGTGACTCATCCTTCATGGACATGAACTGTTGTTTTTCTGTTAAATTAAACGGTATAAACACTAACGAAATATTAATGTAGTCCCAAGGCACTTTCCCAGATTTTAAAGTTTGTAAGGTCCAAGCAAACTGCGTGATGGACCGCAATTGATTTTGACCATGGAACAAAACAGAAACATCATCTTGCACAATATGCACAACAGATAAAACAATATTATCCAAGGTGTATATCCTGGAAGAGAGTGTGTTAACGCTATTATCAATGAGAGCAAGCACTTTTTCAAAATTAACTTGGTCGATTGCTCTTAAACAGGAAGCAGCCTCAACCTGAGTGAAGTAGTGTGGCTCACTGGTTAGAGGCGGCAGACCCGAGAGCAGAGGACAGCCCGGGACCAGGGTTCGATTCCCGGCGCGGCAGGTTTCTGGACCAGGGTCAGCGGACTCGATAATTCTCTCGCCTCGGTGCCCACTCTGATCAGCGATCACACTCGGCAACTCTGGGCATTAGCTTGCCTTATCTTCACTAACGGCCCCACCAGACCGCCGGGGATGCCTGGTCTCACCCTGGACATACCCATTAAGGGACCATCTCTCAGGGAAGCCAGGAAGGGTTTCGCAGCGGTCGAAGCGCCTTGGGACCCTACGGGTAAGTAGTGCGCTATATAAATGCCAATACATTTACATTTACATTTACATTTACAACCTGCGACAGTTTCCAAACTTCATTGTAAATCGCACATATATATATCTTTTAGATCTTCCACTCACAGGACCCTTAACAAAATCAGTTAAATCAACATTGTCGGTCAACAAAGATAAATGATGTTTAACAGACGAAAGAGTGGATTGTTTCAGCCAATTTTGACATCATTTCCCCACTGACTAGGTGGTAACTGAATGGGAAGTTTCAAAAAGGGATCAGTTCTTTCCTGTGTAAGGCCAGGGGCTAAACCCAGAAAGCCATGTTGACAAGAATCAGAACTTGTTGGCCACAACAGCCAACCCTCAGGATCCAGGGACGAAATGTTAAAGGAGGAATTTGAAATTAAAGATTGTAATTCATCAAGGGATCTATCAGTATGATTCTTCCAATTAGGGTAAGCATGCAGATTAGGAATTTTAGGGGTATTCATGTGTTTTGAAGTGGCCAAACTAAGACAAGTTGTTTGTGAGATCGTACTATTTAAAAACAACATGTGGCCCGGAATAAGACATGCTCAGTGTAAAGCTTCAGTGCACTGCCCTTGCAGATGAGAGGCGAAAACCCAAGGTTTTAGATTGTTTAGTGCAATACCATAAAGAATAGAGGCTTCAAGCTAGATAATTAAAACTTTATTGTTTTTCTGCATTTTACACAGAAAAGTAACAAAGCCCTGATGACTGTCTGGGAACTGGTTTCCTCGGACTAGAAACGCGTCAGCCCATCGGAGGGAGCAATCAATATCACTAAGCGTTTGAACTAGCTCTGGCTGGTTGTAAAAGTCAACCTTATATTAGAACGTGCTCCTTCCTTTTGACTTTGTCTCTTCATTCTTTATGAATTCAGATTAACTTTATTGAAAATTTCAATTGTTTGTGTTTGTATAGTGAATTTTTTGTGGAATGTATGATAATTGTGTATATGAATTGTAAATATTTTGTTTGTAAATAGTTAGATGTTGGAATTTAAATGTATTGAATAAACATTTGTCTCCTTTTTTTGCAAAACTTTCAAAAGAAGAATGAATTTTTTTTCCGAAAGAGACAGGTATAAATAAAAATACCGGGTCAAACTCAATACGTTTGTGTTTCTCCTATGATCTGAAATAAGTTTTTGGAAATTAATTGGGTGTAGACATATTCTTGTGTTTTCTAGTTTATTACGATCCAGTCTACCCCATACCCTACATGGACCTAACTCCTTTGTTTCACAAAGATAATCCAAAACCAGGCAGTACGACCCATCAGGTTTGGTAACAGTGAAATGAGGATTATTCACGAGTGGCACACATGTCTCAATCACACCTTGATATTCTAATTGTTCAAGGATTTCCGCAACGGGGGCTTTAGCCAATCGCCACATGGGATATTGGGGTTGTGGCTGTGGCATAAACCGCAATGGAATCTCGTGTCTGGGAGAAAGTTTATCCCACCCGACTTGAGTATGGTATAATGCAGGTGCAAGCACCAGAGCACACTCTTCTGCAAAGTTCTGCGGACTGCTCCTTGGGCACATTGTGCGGAAAGCTGGGGAGGGTGACCTCCTCCCCTCTTGGAGCGGCAAAATGAAAAGCGGGGGCCAGTCTGACTCAGCTAACAGAATGTCATATGTAGAGGTCAGATGGTCCCAAAAAATCCCTTTTATTACACGTTGGATATCACCTTCTATTAAAAGAACTATATCATATAGTCTGTCGGGGGAGCCACCCACTGTCAGCAGTTTCCATTGTGATAAAAGTGTCAGTTGCTGTCGCCTTCAGCTATGGAGGCAGTGCTTTCCGCACTATTGTAACCTCCGCTGCGCTGTCGAGCAGCGTTAATGCCCATGTCAGGATCCGTAGCTGTGTTCTCACTATCCGTGGCATACCTTACGGATAACGCAGCAACTTTCTTTTTCTGAAAATGAGGGCGTTAACGTGGCAAGTCTTCCTGCTTGCCTTTACCATCAGACCGGCGGGGCTGCTCACGTCCATGTGGGGAACCCCGACCCCTGCCGTATTCTCCTCCACCAGCTTGCGCGCGATGTTTCCTGTGAAGAACGAGGAGAACGTTGCTCAGGAACCTGAAATCTATCAGGAGACCTAATTCTTGCGTGGTCGCACAAATCATAAGTGCGCTCAGTATTTATTTATTTATTTATGAAATTTATTATTTATTTATGTCATTTATTAAGCGCGAACAAATGCCCGTGGGCGTCTCGGCGCTAAGATATCTGCGAATGATTCTCCTACTGCCAGGGTAGATCTTGTGTTACTGGTTGAACAGCCAGGTCTTTAGCTGTTTGCGGAAGGTCCAAAATGAGGGGCAGGATTTTATTGACTGGGGTAAGGAGTTCCATAGTTTCGGAGCCGAGACCAAGAACCTCCGATCCCCCCAGGAAACAGTTTTGGTGCGGGGAACCACTAGATCGTTTAGGGTAGAGGAACGTAAAGATCTCGATGGACTGTAAGGAGTCAGATGTTGTTTGAAAAATGAGGGTCCTTGATTGTGCAGA
Organism: Lissotriton vulgaris; assembly: GCF_964263255.1. Taxonomy (NCBI): domain Eukaryota; kingdom Metazoa; phylum Chordata; class Amphibia; order Caudata; family Salamandridae; genus Lissotriton; species Lissotriton vulgaris. The sequence goes on along the minus strand of NC_141685.1, from coordinate 85,918,363 downwards.
GACTTATACACAATGCAGAGAGTTTTAAACTTAATCCTGTTTCTGATATGAAGCCAGTGTAACTTTCTAATGGTGTCGGTCGCTGACTTATATTTGGGAATTCTGGCCAAGAGTCTAGCTGCTGAGTTTTGGACAGTTTGCATTTTATTGATGACCCTTACTTGGGCATTTGCAAACAGGGCATTACAGTGGTCCAGCGTAGACAGCACTAAGGAGGTCACCAGAGTTTTACCGGCCGTTTCAGGGAGGAAGGGGATGATTTTCTTTATAAGGCGCAATTTATGGAAGGCTGAGGATGCAATTTGGTTGGCGTGTAAAACAAAGTTGAGACGGTCGTCAAAGACCTCACCTTGCTAGCAGGTTTAGGCGGAATTCCGAAGGCGGTGGGCCATCATACGGAGGACCAACTTTGGTTAAGTTGTCCGAATATGACGACTTCCGTCTTATCGGAATTAAGTTTTAAACATTTGGGGGCTATTCAGTCCCCAATTGCCAACATACCTTCTTTAAAGTTTTCTGCTACCTTATCGCCGTTGTTTTTGATGGCCAAGACCAACTGCGTGTCATCCGCATAGGAGGTGAGGCTCATCCCATATGCTCGAATGATGTTAGCTAGGTCCGACACGTAGATATTAAAGAGTGTCGGACTTGGGGATGAGCCTTGTGGTACCCCGCATGGCAGAGACAAGTTGGACGATTGGAAGGGGCCCAGTGTGACAGCCTGGGTTCTGTCAGACAGAAAAGATGCCAGAAGTTCCTTGGCTGTGTGTTGAATGCCCATGTTATCAACACGGTCGACCAAAATCGAGTGATCGACCGTGTCGAAAGCAGCCGATAAATCAAGCAGTATTAGTACTGCTGTTCCACCGTGATCTCGGATAAATCTTGTAAATAGGTGAACATTTCATTAAGCATTTCAGTAAGACTTTTCATTAAAATAATAACCAGCTCATCTAAGCAATGAAACATTAACTAACCCCGCCTGTCGCATCAGACTCTTTGGCAGGCAAAGGGGTAATTGTATAAACCTGGAGGATCCTACAAGAAGCGACTATAGTATTGCGTTTAAGTAACACATCAAACCTCTCATGGATGCTTTTCCTAGAAAGTAATAAAACATTCCAGCAAGTACTTATCAGTCTAACAAGGAACTTCAAAGAACACAGCCTTTAGTCATCAACCACAAGCCTTTCTTCTTGTGAATACAGATCGGTTTGCGACCCAGATCAGATCATCAGAATATTATGGAAGTCCACCTTTGCAAGAAAATTCAGTACAGTGAAGTGACTCTCCCTCTCATTAACTGGCTGGCAAATAAGGTACACTTTAAACATATCAGGCTTGTAAATACGGTACACTTTGAACATATCAGGCTTGTAAATATGGTGCACTACGATATAATTGTGAGAAGTTGGCCTGGTATATGATGCTCACTAGTTCTAGTGATCGCCTTGTACCATGCCAAGCAACCCTTATGATGATTGGTTGTAAGTCAACCTTATAGACCAGCTATCCTAGTGGTAGCGTGGACAAAGCAGTCTTAGGCTAAACTCTGAAAGGCATGTGAAGCAAGCTGTTTTACCATATAAAACCCCCTTGAATACCAAATGAAAGGACACCACACAGATATATATTGAAAATATATATAGATTTATTAACTACAAATATCCCCTGGACTCTTTATGAGCACAGAAGCACAAGCGTTAAACACAAGACAATATGGATGAGCCCTTGGGGCCACCTAAACCATATACTAAGAAAGTGGTATAAGAGATACCAATCGAAAAGGAAAAGGCCCGCGGGACTCGGGTGCAGTGTTTAAAGTGCACGCACTCACCAATGCAATGTCTATGGTGCGTAAAAGTTATAAAGTTAGTTAGAAAGGAACCTTCCGAGTGACCTAGAGGAGTGAAACTTAAGACACAGACACTAGAGGTGTGTACCAGTGTGGGAACACCGGCGATGCTGAGTTACCTCACCCACAGGACGCGGGTGCATAGGGTCGAAGTAGTGTCGGGTTTCGTCATGCTGGCCGATGGAGATTGGAGCTGAAGATGCTGCAGGTGGCTCGATGTGAAGAGTTCCGGTGGATCCAAGGGTGGATCTGAAGTTGTAAAGACCTGAAAGCAGAGGGGAAAATGTTCAAAGTCACTAGCCAGTGACTACCATGGAACCAGGATGGAACTAGGTGATGTCGGGTGCAAACAGGCGTTGAGGTGTAGATTCTCTCTGCAGCCACGTGGACACGAAGAGGTCGAGGACGTCCAGGAGTTGATCACGAGCTGTACCACGCAGGCTTCTCGCTGTTGGCGGTGTCGGCACCTTGATTGGAGCAAACAGGCCTTGGCTAATGCAAGCCACGCATTAATAGAAAAAGGCTTATCACTCGGACCAGCAAGGTCAGAGTGGGTGCTCCTTTTTACAGGAGCGAGGGCAAGTCTGGAGCAACCAGACCCGCAGTGTAGTTTGTAGATTTCATCGCCAAGATGGCCGCTGACCACGTGGCTAGTGGCCGGGATGGCGCGTCGAGTGGCACAATGCAAAAGGGCCCCACGCAGATCGTGAAGAGGCTGGGGGGCTGATCTTCGGTGCAAAGGCTGCTCGGTAGTAGGGGTTCTCAGTCTTCAAAGCACAATGTCGAGAATGCCTCGGATGCTGTGCAGTCAGCTTTTCGGGGGTCTTCCAAGAGGTCTGGTCCTACGTCTCTCGGTGCCTCCACAGGTCCCTTCTTTGCAGGGACTGTGGATCGGGCTGTGAGAAGTCTGGGAGTCTGGGTCTTGTCAGGCTCTGGGCTCGGGCTCCGGCGGGAGGCGGCGGCAAAGCACACATCGAGTTGCTGGTTGGTACCTGTGTTCACAGGGTGGCCACTCCTAGGCCACAAGGGAGATACTCTTCAGTCTTCTGAGCAGCAGAATGTCGAAGTCCAGTCGTCTTCTTAGTTGCAAGTTGATTTCAGGATGATCCGAGGTGCTATGGCACTGCTCCCACTCTTATTCCCAATCTGAGGGGTGGATCACCTGCTAGGTCCCTCCTCTGGGTGGGACCAGGAAGGGGGCGGTTACACCCCCTTTCCTTTGTCCAGCTCCTCGCCAGGCCTGGGTCTGGAAAGTCCCAGAACCGGTTTGGACTGGCTTATGCACGAGGACACTTTGTGTGCCCCGGGCATGTCTCAATCTATTCAGCCCTGTCCTACCCAATACACAAAATCCTGTCTGAGGTGGTGCTCGCACCTCCCAAGGCAGGAAACCCTTTGTCCAAGCCCTCCTCGCTGGAAGGACTCCCAGCAGCAGGAGGTCAGACTTGTGTCTGTGGTGGCAGCATCCATTTTGTGATGCTGAGGCTCTGGTTAACTTTAACCGGGGTTAAGGCTAGGTACATGTCGTGTCCCTCTAGAAGGGTGGAATGCTATCCCCCTCGACAGAACTGTCGAGGGGATAGTATTCCAAATTGTATGACACCTTACTCGACATGTTTTGATAAAGCCAAACCAAAGTTAGCAAATAACCGCGAGGATTATAATGCACTTAAGAGTATATGGTATGGCAATATCCCGGAACAGCTAAGGGAGTTGTTCCCGACAGCTGCAGACAGGCTCAGCTCATGCTAGAGCACCATCTCACATGAAACCATGCACTCTGCCCCCAGGATTGCAGGGGCCTTCCATAGGAATGGCTTATAGGTTAACATGTGTCCAGTTAAGGTTAGATATAGGGATACTATATCTAAGCAAGAGGTGATTACACCAACTTAGCCCAGCTGAGTGATCAGCCAGTTGTGTCAAATATGGAGGCCAGGCCAGAGGTGGCACAATACATGCTGCAGCCCCTGGTAGGCCTTGGCTACACCTATGCCCTGGGTACCTATGGTACACTGTTAAAGGGCCTATAAGGTGAACCAGTTCCAATTGTGTATGCACCTAAGGTACATGGAGTCCATTTTAAGGAGAGAGCAATTAGCCTGGGGCCCTGAATAGCAGATCCCAGGCCAACTATGTCAAAAACCAGCTAAACACCAGGCAAAAAGTTTGGGGGTAACCATAGTCAGATATCCACCTTCCTACACAACCCCCCCGCCCCCCCAACGAAAGGAGATAAGGCTATCCTTGACCAGGTAAGCCTATATTGCCTAAGTGGCCTTATAAGGAAGTACCAGCTCTGGCTTGGTAACCCCCTGTCTCATGGTCCACTAAGCAATCCCTCACCCTAAGGGTATCTGAGGGTCTCCACCATAGGGAATCTCTACCTGTGGTGTGTCTTTGCAAAGTTAAAGGCTGGTGTTGGAATGGAGTACTGAAGTGAGATTTCTCTGTAGGACTCCGCTTCCTCCAATCACTCTCCACCATGTGTGCCTTTCTTTCTTTGACTGAGTTGCACTGTGCTCTCAGGGTCAACCTCTGGCTACCTAAAGCTGGAGGCTGGGTCCCTTTGTTTGGCTTACTGGAGGGACAGGTCAGGTTTGGGGCCTTGGGGCCCCAGGTTTGGCTGTGCCCAACAGAATACATCTGTGGGAGGTCCGTAACTACTTTTAAGGGGGCTCCCTCAGGAGTTTTTAAAGTTTTCACCTCACTAGGGCTACTAGTTTCGGTGCCCCTAATCTGTTGATGGGGGTGCTTTATTTGACAGAGGGCCCTTTGGGGCTCACTGTCCTTCTTGTCCTCTGCAGCCCTGGGCTGAGTAAGGCAATGTAGAGAGGGGCAGGTTACCTGCTCCAGACTGGGTCCCACCTGAGAAGGGTCCACTGCCATCAGTGGCTCTGTCAGGCCAGGCCTAGCAACCTCTGAGACAGTTCCTTCATCAGGGGTAAGATCAGTTCCCTGAGGAGGCTGATCCTTTCCTAATGTCTGGTGAGGGGGAGATTTCTCTTCCTCCTCCATGCTCTCGGTTTGGGTGGAGTGATCCATCATTTCAGGCTTCACTAACCATGTATCAGTTTGAGTTTGGGCTGTGGCCATCACAGCCCCACCAACCTTTTCAGGAGGAGACTCAGCTTGGGTATGAGCTATTATCATCACAGCTTTGCTAATCTTTTCAGGAGGGAAGTTAGCTAAAGATGGGGCTGAGGTTTGCTTAGCACTCCCAACCTTTTCAGGAAGGACATCTTGGATTGGGGATGTAGCCATTACAGCCCCACTAACCTTTCCATGGAGATTTACCATTCTAGAATGGGTTTGCTGTTCAACCTCAGCCCTCCTTATTACCATTCTTTGGACAACAGCTGTCTTATTTATAATGTCCAACCTGTTTCCAGGCATGGCAGTAAGGCTTTTTCTCTGTAGAGGAAGTGTTCTGGAACCCACCCTTTCCATTGGAGTTTTGGGGCCCTGTGGAAGTCTTCTCTTTGGATTTATCCCCACCTTTCTCTTGAGGCTTGGTAGTCTCTTTCTTTTGGTCACCACCCTGGTTCTTAGGCCTGATCCTGGTTCTGACCCATTTGTCTGCCTCTTACCCAATTATTGTGGAGAGGTCAGATCAGAGTCAACCAGGTGCTGATGTAGAAGCTGATTTTGACAATTATTTAAGATTTGCTCGCTCATCATCAAATTATACAATCCTGTATAGTCAGTAACCTTACTTCCCAGCAACCAGCCCTCCAGAGCCTTAGTAGCACATTCAACAAATTCAGACCAGTCCTGAGTCTGTGTCTTCTGGGTATCTCTGAACATTAACCTGTACTGTTCAGTGGTTAAGCCTAACCCATCAATCAGAGCACTCTCCAGGACCAGGTAGTTTCTAGAATCCCCATCACTAACTGTGAGGAGTCTGTCTCGGCCTCTACCTTCAAAGGAGAGCCAAAAGATTGCTGTCCACTGCTCCTGAGGGATCTGCTGTACCTTGCAGGCTCTCTCCATTGCAGTTATCCATTTGTGGATATAATCCCCAGCTTTGTAGGGGGGCACAATCTTACTCAGGTTTCTGGTATCAAAAGACCTGTCTTTATCCTTTTGGATAATGCTGCCACCAGTGGGTTCTATTACCCCACTCTCTCTAGGCTGTCTTGCTCTAGCAAGTTCCTCTTGGGACAGGGCAACTTCTAATTCTTGTCTCTGGATCCTAAGCTCAGCCTCTCTCATTTTGGCCTCATGTTCCCTTTTCTGAGGACTAGTCATCTCCCTCCTGGAGTGACCATGAGAACCTCTAGAAGCCTGGGAGATATTGGAGTCACCTGAGTGATTCCTCCTCCTCCTATGCTCCTTGTTAAGTCCACCTGGGTGCCTGGGCAAGGTCATCCTTGCTTCAGTCCCAAATATACTTAAGTTAGTCTGGTTAAGCCTGCTGACTAGTACCTGACTATTTCAGCCATCATCAGAATCACTGCTCCCCCTTCTGTCTCCTCTTCTTCTTCCTCCTCCTCCTCATCTGCCTGAGGAGCTTCAGTGACTTGGTCGTCCTCATCTACCTGGATTATGGGGACAGGGGTCTCCGTACTGTCATCTTCAGTGGGAGAGCCTCCTTCAGCATTCCCTGTGGGGTCTGCTTTAGAGGTCTTTAGAGCCTCAGACTGGTCTAAGAGCTCTTTAAGGTGGTCTGTAGTAGGGGATGGCCCTGTCTTCAGACCCCTTAAGACACAAAGCTGTCTTAGTTCCTTAAAGGAAAATATAGCAAATCTGGATGGTGCCTTTGGAGGGTCACTCTCAGCAGAGACATTCCCAGTGGAACCCTCTGCCCCAGACATTGCTCTAGTGTGGGTGGATATGTTGCAGTCTACCTACACTGGTGTTTACCTACTAAACCTATCTAGTAGTTGTAGTCAGGGTGTGCTACTCCCTTTGCTCTACAACAACTAAGTTCAGTAGTACTTAAGTATACTAGTATTGTTTTATATGTACCTAGCAGGTACCTGTATGATCTTTCAAATGATAATCTCAAAGATTGTAATGGTAAAACAACAGCAAGCTCAAATCCGAATCCGCTGCTCACCAATGTGAGAAGTTGGCCTGGTATATGATGCTCACTAGTTCTAGTGATCACCTTGTACCATGCCAAGCAACCCTTATGATGATTGGTTGTAAGTCAACCTTATAGACCAGCTATCCTAGTGGTAGCGTGGACAAAGCAGTCTTAGGCTAAACTCTGAAAGGCATGTGAAGCAAGCTGTTTTACCATATACAACCCCCTTGAATACTAAATGAAAGAACACCACACAGATATTGTAGGAAGGGGGAGTCTCTAGTTGGCGCAGTGCAACACTGGCGACAAGCAGGGACTCTCCTCTTCCTCGTCAGGGCTGAGGGTTACCTTCCAGACAACCTCTGCTTACCCTCTAGGTAGTGTGGCTTAAGCAGTCGTAGGCTAATCTTTGGGGCACATAGGGTTAAACACTTGCAATATTACACCTTCACAACCACCCACCACACAACGAGACCAGACTGTATTCTGTAAAAATATATATCTTTATATAGATTTTAAGCAGGCTTGTGAATACAGTCAACGTACTTTACGATAACGGTTGCAAATTACTTAGTTCAGGTTGCCACAGTTCTTTCTAGCAATTTTAAGCGTTCTCTTAGGGCCCTCAGGCCGGTATCAACAAAGTTCTTGTGGAGCAGGCGGCTTCCAGGGGATCTGTCCCACGTCGCGTTGCCTTCCCGGGGTCGCTGTTCGTTGCGGCTCTCAGCCGAGCAGTTCACGGGTCATCCGGGGCAGCGGTGTTCTGTGGCGGCAGGGTCCTCTCCTCGTCGTCCTCTCCGTCCCTGGAGGCGGCGGCTGTGTGGTGGCGGCAAGTGGCAGTACGGTCCCCAAGTGCAGGACGTACCCAGCCAAGTGCCAGTGCAGCTGTACGCTCACAGCTGAGCTGTCGGGCAGGCTACCGACCTTGCGGATTCTCACAGGGCAACTGTCCGTCTTTGCAAGTGGGTTGGCTGCTCGTAGCGCAGTCAACTCGAGAGCTCGGACCGGACGGGTCCTCCTTCGCTTGCTTTCGGGCTCCCGGTGCAGTTGCAGTCACGGTGTTCGGGCCAGCGGCAGCTGGTCCTCGCTTTGCTTTCGCTGTTGCTTTGGGCCCCGGTCCCGGTGGTCAGGTGGATGTCGTTTGCCTTGGAGGAGATTCCTCCGTCGGTACTGCAGCGATAAGCAGCACACGCAGTCGCTTTCTTTCAGGGTGTAGCGCCCACTGGTCCTGGGGCGCTGGTCAGGGGGCAAGTTCAGTCGCAAGCCCTTGGAGATCTTTTAGCAGAGTTTGGCACAAAGTAAAGCAAAAGTCTTCTCACAGTCTTTCCTTCTTCCTCTCCTTCGGCAGCAAGGCACCAGACACAGGCAAGAGTCAGCACCCTTCCTTGTCTCTCCCGGTCCTTCTCGTCGGGCAGAGTCCTTCTGTAGCCCAAACAGGATCTAATTTTCAAGGAGCAGGGCTCCTTCTTTTATAGGCCATTTCTTTTGTTCTCGCAGGCCAGGGGGGCCTTTGCATAGCCACTCTCAGTCCTTGAGTACCCCGGTGGTGGTACTCCGGCTTCTGCTTTCAGTGTGAGGGGCAGGCACATCAGACGCCCCACAGGAGGTGGAGCCAGCATTGTGCGGACAGGGGCGGCCAGAGTACCTTGTTGATGGGGGCTTCGCCCTTCCTGGGCCAGGTGCCGGCCGAGTCATCAGCCGCTCCCCAGGAGGGTGGAGCCAGCATTGTGGTGGCCGAGCACAGCTACAGTTCGAGTCAAGAGGCACTCCTACCTCCCACTAAGGTGTAATCTGCGCATTCACCACCTGTCATCCCCCCAGCCCTGTCACTCACACGTCCCAGACAGTCAGATACACATACCAGCAGAGGCGGGCTGAAATGGTTAAGCAAGCAAATGCTAACTTTCTAAAAGTAGCATTTGCAAAAACAGGATACTAAAATAAACTTGACTACAAGAAATATTTTATCATCCTGAGTTCAGGCATACTAAACATGACTCGCTACCATGCTCCTTGAGCCTGCTGAGATTATAGGGTGTAATAATTCCAGCAGCTCAGTCTGGCCTAATGGAGCAGGTAGCCTTCAATAGTGAAATACGGTTTTGGTTGTAAGTCACTACTAGGACATGCCACACACATCAGGGCTTGTCCTACCTTACACCTACAACGCACCCTGCCCGCAGGCCTACCATAGGGGTGACTAATATGTAGTCAAGGGAAGGTTCGGGGCTGGCAAGTGGGTGCACTTGCCCAGCTAGCGTGACGGTACGAGACCGCACGCGGGTTCTGCGGTCGCAGTTCCCAGTCATATCTTTACGGCTGCTTCGGTGGGTGGCGCAACCAGCGCTGCAGGCCCACCAGCAGTATTGGCATTTACAAGCCCCGGCACTCTCTATTGCGCGTTACGAGGGACTAACAGTAAATCCAATGCACCAATCATGGATACCAATCGCATGTACAATTTACAGTAGGGAGCACTTGCACTGCGGCACGGGTCAGCCGTGGCGCAGTGCCCTGAGTATCGGAAAACCAGCAAAACATCGGAGGCACATCAGCAAAAAGTGGAAGGGAGACTCACGCCAAGGTGCCAGGTCTAACATGTGTCCCCTCCAGCTGAAATGTGGGGGGAACTACCCTTCCCCAGGGAGTTCCACATCACTAAGGCGGAAAAATCTGGACAGACCGTCAGCGTTGGCGTGATCGGTGCCAGGGCGGTGTTCCACCGTAAAGTCCATACTCTGTAGAGAAATGGACCACCTCAACAGTTTCGGGTTCTCACCCCTCATTTGCATCAACCATCTGAGGGGCCTGTGGTCCGTCTGAACTCGGAAGTGAGACCCAAACAAGTAGGGTCTTAGCTTCTTCAGCGCCCAGACCACAGCAAATGCTTCACGCTCTATTGCACTCCACCTACTTTCCCGTGGAAGTAACCTCCTACTTATGAAGGCTACGGGTTGGTCAAAGCCCTCCTCAGTCATCTGTGAAAGAACAGCCCCTACACCATGCTCTGAAGCGTCTGTTTGCACTATGAATTCCTTGGAGAAATCAGGAGCCAGGAGCACGGGCGCCGTGCACATGGCAGTCTTCAGGGTGTCAAAAGCCTTCTGACAGGTGTCAGTCCAAATCACATTCCTGGGCTGCTTCTTCGAAGTCAGCTCTGTCAAGGGGGTCACGATCGTGCCATAACCCTTGACAAACCTCCTGTAATACCCATTGAGCCCCAGGAAGGCTCTCACTGCAGTCTGGGTCTTGGGGGGTTCCCAAGCCAGGATGGTCTCAATTTTGGGCTGCAAGGGTGCTACCTTGCCACTCCCAACTTGGTGTCCCAAGTACACCACTGAACCCTGCCCAATCTGGTACTTGCTTGCCTTGATTGTGAGGCCTGCTCTGCGCAGGGCCATCAACACTTCCCAGAGGTGTCGTAGGTGTTCGGGCCAGGTGCCACTGAACACCGCGATGTCATCCAGGTAGGCGGCACTGAACTCGTCCAGTCCAGCCAGCACCTGGTTGACCAATCTCTGAAAGGTGGCAGGGGCATTCTTCATTCCAAATGGCATAACCCGGAACTGGAAATGCCCATCTCGTGTAGAGAATGCCGACCTCTCCTTTGCCCCATCGGTCAAGGCGATCTGCCAGTACCCAGACGTTAAATCAAACGTACTCAGGAACTTGGCAGCCCCCAGCCGATCAATGAGCTCATCAGCTCTGGGGATGGGGTGCGCGTCAGTCTTCGTGACTGAATTGAGTCCTCTGTAGTTCACAAAGAACCGGAGTTCGGGTGTGGCTCCCGGCGCAGCAGCCTTCGGAACCAAGACCACGGGGCTGGACCAAGGACTGCTGGAAGACTCAACCACCCCGAGGGCAAGCATCTTGGAGACCTCCTCCTTGATGCAGGCCCGGACCCTGTCAGTCACCCTGTAAGCCTTATGCTTCACAGGTAAGCTGTCTCCAGTGTCCACATCATGGACGCACCAATCTGTGACACTCGGAACCAGGGAGAACAGATCTGGAAACTGCCCCAGCAACTGGCGGCAGTCTTCCTGTTGTTCGGCGGTCAGGGTGGGTGAGAGGTTAACCCCATCCACTGACCCATCTTTCTCACAGGCCACCAAGAGGTCAGGAAGAGGCTCCGACTCCTCCTCCATTCCGTCATCAGTTGCCAACAACATGCCCACTTCGGACCTTCGCAAGTGGGGCTTGAGGCGGTTGACATGTAGGACCCGCAAAGGGTTCCTGGGCGTCTTCATGTCCACCAAGTATGTCACAGGGCTCTTGTGCTCCACAACCTCAAATGGGCCTGTCCACTTATCTTGAAGGGCACAGGGCTCCACTGGGGCCAGGACATACACCTCTTGTCCAGGCTGAAGCTCGACCAGAGTGGCATTCTGATCGTACCACCGCTTCATTTCCTCCTGGCTCGCTTCCAGATTTGCCTCGGCAAGTTGTCTGAAGCGTCTGGTCTGGTTTCTGAAGGCCAGCATGTACTATATACATTCTGGGGAGGTTTTCTGGGAGATTGCTCCCAGCCTTCCTTTACCAAACTCAGCGGTCCTCTCACGGGGTGACCGTACAGCAGTTCAAAGGGACTGAACCCTAGGGACTTCTGTGGCACCTCGCGATATGCAAAGAGCAGGCATGGTAAGAGGACGTCCCACTTACGCCTCATCGGACCTTCTAGGCCCATGATCTTGCCTTTCAGGGTTCGGTTGAATCTCTCAACCAACCCGTTACCTTGGGGATGGTAAGGCGTGGTGAACTTATACGTTACGCCACACTCTTGCCAAAGGGACTTCATATACTTGGATATGAAATTGGTCCCCCTGTCGCTCACCACCTCTAGAGGGAATCCTACTCGTGAGAAAATTCCCATCAGTGCACGTCCCACCACGGGGGCCGTCACTGTCCTCAGAGGGATGGCTTCAGGGTACCGGGTGGCATGGTCCACCAAGACCAGGATGAACCTGTTGCCCATGGCTGTCTTGGGGTCCAGAGGCCCAACGATGTCAATACCCACTCGCTGGAATGGCGTACCGACCACAGGGAAGGGTTGGAGGGGAGCCTTGTTCTTCCCTCCCGTCTTCCCACTTGCCTGGCAAGTCGGACAGGTTCTGCAATGAGCATCTGAACTCTTATGCATTTGGGGCCAGTAAAAGTGGGTGACAAGCCTGTCATAGGTCTTGTCCATCCCCAAATGTCCTGCTAAAGGCACATCATGAGCCAGACCCAGTAGGAAGGCTCTGAACTTCTGGGGTACCACCAGCACACGGGCTGACCCAGGTTCAGCAGCCTTAGGCTCTGAATACAGGAGGTCGTTCTCCCAGTACATGTAATGTGTTTTGGCCTGAACACCATTGGCCTGGTCTGCAGCCTGCTGCCGCATACCCACGAGAGAAGGGCATTCTTTCTGCTCCTTGCAGAATTCCTCCCTGGAGGGTCCTCCTTCTTGCTGCCAATGGGTCAGCTCAGGCAGGTCCCCCAGTTCGGCGATCTGTTCCCCTGTAGGCTCCAGGGCATCCCCCTCAAGGTCTGCTTCCTCCTGGACCGTGGGAACTTCAGGGGCCGGTTTCCCGCGCCCCCTGCGCCTTCTCCCTAAGGCCGGTTCCTGGGCCTCTCCTTCAGGCCCCAGGACCTCTTGATCACCCCTACTGGCTGCCATCGACCGGGTGGTCACGCACGCCCAGTCAGGCAGACCCACCATCCGCAGGTGAGTCGTCTTCTCCACCTTTTCCCAAGGGGAGTGCTCCAAGTCATTCCCTAGCAAACAGTCAACAGGCATGGTTTTTCTCACACAGACCTGCAGAGTACCAGAGACCCCCCCCCACTCGAAGGGAACTTGAGCCATCGGACACTGACTCTCTGAATTATCAGCGTTGATAACCCTACAGTAGGCATGGGGTACAACCTGCTCTTGAGACACCAGGTGCTGCCTCACTGCAGTCACACTGGCTCCTGTGTCTCTAAGAGCCTCAGCTTCCTTACCATTGATGATCACCACCTGCCCATATTTCTTAGTGTTAGAGGGCAGGTAGTTTGTAGGGATCATCTCACTGTCTCCTAGCGAGACCAGGGTCATGTGAACGGGATCTCCACCCCCCGGGACCATCACTTCTTCTCCTAAGTGAACACTAGTCACTTGTCGGGGCGGAGCACCAGTGGGTGCGGGTTTTCCAAACAGGCGACACTTGGGGTCACTGGATATGTGCCCAGGCTCGCCACATTTGAAACAATTGAAGGGCCCCTTTGGAACAGGTTTACCTGTCGGGGCCCCATTCTGCTTTGGGGGTGGGGGAGGCTGAGAACCCTGCTGCGGGCTCCCCTGGGAACTACTTTGGGGGCCTTTTTGGAACCCTTTCTGTTTTCCCCCCTTGTCCCCCCCACTCTTCTGCTGGGGACCCTGCCCACTCTTGGCGGAGTCTCCCACGGGACCCTTGTGGACCCTGGTGCTGAGCCAGCGGTCCGCCTCCTCAGCAAGCTTCCTCGGGTTGGACAGCTTGCTATCGATCAGGTGTTGGCGTAACTCAGGAAAACAGTGATCAGACAAGTGCTCCCATGCAATCAAATCAAAGAGACCTTGAAAATCATTAACTTTGCTACCCTTCACCCAACCATCCAGTGCTCTGCAAAAGTAAGTCACATACTCCACATACGTATTCCCAGGCCGCTTAGTACATCCCCTAAACTTCTGTCTATACATTTCAGGGGTAAGCCCGTACCTGTTCATTAAAGCTTCTTTCATGTGGGAATAGGATCTCTGATTTTCAACGGGCAAATCTAGCAAGGTATCTCTCCCTTCGCTAAGGAACCTTCCCCACAACCCCGCTCCCCAATCCTTGTCAGGGACCCGGTGGGAGGACATGGCTACCTCGTATGCCCTAAGCCACTGTCCTATGTCATCCCCCTTAAAGAACTCTTTAACTACGTCCTTCGGGATGTGCACTCTTGACTCTACCTGCACTGGCGATGTGCTGCCACCAGAGGGAGGACGATCCAAGTCTCTCTCCTTGAGACTTATCTCCCTCATTTTTACTTCATAATCCATTTGGTGCTTTCGCTCTTCCAGCGCCATTCTTTTCGTTTCAAGCTCCAGTTGGATTTTCAATTCTGCCAGCTTTCTTTCGTGATTCCTTGTTTCCTTCCTGTCCGCCAGCTCCTCTGGCGACAGGCTTTTACCAAAGCTGTGCACGCTGTCTTGCCTTTCGAGGTCAATCAGATCCCCAAGTGCATTCTGCTCCTCCGTTGCATCCTGCTCTGCGAGGCCGTCTTGATCCTCCGGGGTCTTTCTGGACTCTATCCAGGCTTTCATGGCCTTGTAGAGTTGTGGCTTGTTCTTGCAACCAGCGTGCGGAACCTTGAGTTTCTTGCAAAAGAACTTCAGTTCATCTTTGTTGTATTTATCCAGTTTCGCGGGGTCCCACTCCACCTCCAACACCTCGGAGGTCGTGGACTCCGCTCCATCCAGGCTCTTCGTGCCCGGCATGGCTTCCACACTTGGAATCTTCTTTTCGGCAAAATTCAAAAGCAAAGTCTGTGGCTAAGTAACTGGACCGTAATCCCTGTGTAGTGGTCAGAGGCTCAGGTATAGATATCGCAAGTGTAAATTCGAAAATCCTCACCGCAGCGTCCAATGTAGGAAGGGGGAGTCTCTAGTTGGCGCAGTGCAACACTGGCGACAAGCAGGGACTCTCCTCTTCCTCGTCAGGGCTGAGGGTTACCTTCCATACAACCTCTGCTTACCCTCTAGGTAGTGTGGCTTAAGCAGTCGTAGGCTAATCTTTGGGGCACATAGGGTTAAACACTTGCAATATTACACCTTCACAACCAACCCACCACACAACGAGACCAGACTGTATTCTGTAAAAATATATATCTTTATATAGATTTTAAGCAGGCTTGTGAATACAGTCAACGTACTTTACGATAACGGTTGCAAATTACTTAGTTCAGGTTGCCACAGTTCTTTCTAGCAATTTTAAGCGTTCTCTTAGGGCCCTCAGGCCGGTATCAACAAAGTTCTTGTGGAGCAGGCGGCTTCCAGGGGATCTGTCCCACGTCGCGTTGCCTTCCCGGGGTCGCTGTTCGTTGCGGCTCTCAGCCGAGCAGTTCACGGGTCATCCGGGGCAGCGGTGTTCTGTGGCGGCAGGGTCCTCTCCTCGTCGTCCTCTCCGTCCCTGGAGGCGGCGGCTGTGTGGTGGCGGCAAGTGGCAGTACGGTCCCCAAGTGCAGGACGTACCCAGCCAAGTGCCGGTGCAGCTGTACGCTCACAGCTGAGCTGTCGGGCAGGCTACCGACCTTGCGGATTCTCACAGGGCAACTGTCCGTCTTTGCAAGTGGGTTGGCTGCTCGTAGCGCAGTCAACTCGAGAGCTCGGACCGGACGGGTCCTCCTTCGCTTTGCTCTCGGGCTCCCGGTGCAGTTGCGGTCACGGTGTTCGGGCCAGCGGCAGCTGGTCCTCGCTTTGCTTTCGCTGTTGCTTTGGGCCCCGGTCACGGTGGTCTGGTGGATGTCGTTTGCCTTGGAGGAGATTCCTCCGTCGGTACTGCAGCGATAAGCAGCACACGCAGTCGCTTTCTTTCAGGGTGTAGCGCCCACTGGTCCTGGGGCGCTGGTCAGGGGGCAAGTTCAGTCGCAAGCCCTTGGAGATCTTTTAGCAGAGTTTGGCACAAAGTAAAGCAAAAGTCTTCTCGCAGTCTTTCCTTCTTCCTCTCCTTCGGCAGCAAGGCACCAGACACAGGCAAGAGTCAGCACCCTTCCTTGTCTCTCCCGGTCCTTCTCGTCAGGCAGAGTCCTTCTGTAGCCCAAACAGGATCTAATTTTCAAGGAGCAGGGCTCCTTCTTTTATAGGCCATTTCTTTTGTTCTCGCAGGCCAGGGGGGCCTTTGCATAGCCACTCTCAGTCCTTGAGTACCCCGGTGGGTGTACTCCGGCTTCTGCTTTCAGTGTGAGGGGCAGGCGCATCAGACGCCCCACAGGAGGTGGAGCCAGCATTGTGCGGACAGGGGCGGCCAGAGTACCTTGTTGATGGGGGCTTCGCCCTTCCTGGGCCAGGTGCCGGCCGAGTCATCAGCCGCTCCCCAGGAGGGTGGAGCCAGCATTGTGGTGGCCGAGCACAGCTACAGTTCGAGTCAAGAGGCACTCCTACCTCCCACTAAGGTGTAATCTGCGCATTCACCACCTGTCATCCCCCCAGCCCTGTCACTCACACGTCCCAGACAGTCAGATACACATACCAGCAGAGGCGGGCTGAAATGGTTAAGCAAGCAAATGCTAACTTTCTAAAAGTAGCATTTGCAAACACAGGATACTAAAATAAACTTGACTACAAGAAATATTTTATCATCCTGAGTTCAGGCATACTAAACATGACTCGCTACCATGCTCCTTGAGCCTGCTGAGATTATAGGGTGTAATAATTCCAGCAGCTCAGTCTGGCCTAATGGAGCAGGTAGCCTTCAATAGTGAAATACGGTTTTGGTTGTAAGTCACTACTAGGACATGCCACACACATTAGGGTTTGTCCTACCTTACACCTACAACGCACCCTGCCCGCAGGCCTACCATAGGGGTGACTAATATGTAGTCAAGGGAAGGTTCGGGGCTGGCAAGTGGGTGCACTTGCCCAGCTAGCGTGACGGTACGAGACCGCACGCGGGTTCTGCGGTCGCAGTTCCCAGTCATATCTTTACGGCTGCTTCGGTGGGTGGCGCAACCAGCGCTGCAGGCCCACCAGCAGTATTGGCATTTACAAGCCCCGGCACTCTCTAGTGCGCGTTACAAGGGACTAACAGTAAATCCAATGCACCAATCATGGATACCAATCGCATGTACAATTTACAGTAGGGAGCACTTGCACTGCGGCACGGGTCAGCCGTGGCGCAGTGCCCTGAGTATCGGAAAACCAGCAAAACATCGGAGGCACATCAGCAAAAAGTGGAAGGGAGACTCACGCCAAGGTGCCAGGTCTAACAGATATATATTGAAAATATATATAGATTTATTAACTACAAATATCCCCTGGACTCTTTATGAGCACAGAAGCACAAGCGTTAAACACAAGACAGTTTAAAATACACAAAAGTTGCACAATATGGATGAGCCCTAGGGGCCACCTAAACCATATACTAAGAAAGTGGTATAAGAGATACCAATCGAAAAGGAAATAGGCCTAGGGCCTTGGGAATCACTGGAGCTGATCGGGACTAGCAGTGACTTAGTCGGGAAAGGCCCGCGGGACTCGGGTGCAGTGTTTAAAGTGCACGCACTCAACAATGCAATGTCTATGGTGCGTAAAAGTTATAAAGTTAGTTAGAAAGGAACCTTCCGAGTGACCTAGAGGAGTGAAACTTAAGAGACAGACACTAGAGGTGTGTACCAATGTGGGAACACCGGCGTTGCTGAGTTGCCTCACCCACAGGACGCGGGTGCATAGGGTCGAAGTAGTGTTGAGTTTCGTCACGCTGGTCGTTGGTGCTTGGAGCTGAAGATGCTGCAGGCGGCTCGATGTGAAGAGTTCCGGTGGATCCAAGGGTGGATCTGAAGTTGTGAAGACCTGAAATCAGAGGGGACAATGTTCAAAGTCACTAGCCAGTGACTACCGTGGAACCAGGATGGAACCAGGTGATTTCAGGTGCAAACAGGCATTGAGGTGTAGATTCTCTCTGCAGCCACGTGGACACGAAGAGGTCGAGGACGTCCAGGAGTCAATCACGAGCTGTTGCACGCAGGCTTCTCGCTGTTGGCGGTATCGGCCACTTGATTGGAGCAAACAGGCCTTGGCTAATGGAAGCCACGCAGGAATAGAAAAATGCTTATCACTCGGAACAGCAAGGACAGAGCGGGTGCTCCTTTTTACAGGAGCAAGGGCAAGTCTGGAGCAACCAGTCCCGCAGTGTAGTTCGTAGATTTCATCGCCAAGATGGCCGCTGACCACGTGGCTAGTGGCCGGGATGGCGCGTCGAGAGGCACAATGCAAAAGGGCCCCACGCAGATCGTGAAGAAGCTCGGGGGCTGATCTTCGGTGCAAGGGCTGCTCTGTAGTAGGGGTTCTCAGTCCCCAAAGCACAACATCGAGGATGCCTTGGATGCTGCGCAGTCAGCTTATTGGAGGTCTTCCAAGAGGTCCGGTCCCACGTCTCTCGGTGCCTCCACGGGTCCCTTCTTTGCAGGGACTGTGGATCGGGCTGTGAGAAGTCTGGGTCTTGTCAGGCTCTGGGCTCGGGCTCTGGCGGGAGGCGGCGGCAAAGCACACGTTGAGTTGCTGGTTGGTACCTGTGTTCACAGGGTGGCCACTCCTAGGCCACAAGGGAGATACTCTTCAGTCTTCTGAGCAGCAGAATGTCGAAGTCCAGTCGTCTTCTTAGTTGCAAGTTGATTTCAGGATGATCCGAGGTGCTATGGCACTGCTCCCACTCTTATTCCCAATCTGAGGGGTGGATCACCTGCTAGGTCCCTCCTCTGGGTGGGACCAGGAAGGGGGGCGGTTACACCCCCTTTCCTTTGTCCAGGTCCTCGCCAGGCCTGGGTCTGGAAAGTCCCAGGACCGGTTTGGACTGGCTTATGCACGAGGACACCTTGTGTGCCCCGGGCATGTCTCTATCTATTCAGCCCTGTCCTACCCAATACACAAAATCCTGTCTGGGGTGGTGCTCGCACCTCCCAAGGCAGGAAACCCTTTGTCCAAGCCCTCCTCGCTGGAAGGACTCCCAGCAGCAGGAGGTCAGACTTGTGTCTGTGGTGGCAGCATCCATTTTGTGATGCTGAGGCTCTGGTTAACTTTAACCGGGGTTAAGGCTAGGTACATGTCGTGTCCCTCTAGAAGGGTGGAATGCTATCCCCGTCGACAGAACTGTCGAGGGGATAGTATTCCAAATCGTATGACACCTTACTCGACATGTTTTGATAAAGCCAAACCAAAGTTAGCAAATAACAGAGAGGATTATAATGCACTTAAGAGTATATGGTATGGCAATATCCCGGAACAGCTAAGGGAGTTGTTCCCGACAGCAGCAGACAGGCTCAGCTCATGCTAGAGCACCATCTCACATGAAACCATGCACTCTGCCCCCAGGATTGCAGGGGCCTTCCATAGGAATGGCTTATAGGTTAACATGTGTCCAGTTAAGGTTAGATATAGGGATACTATATCTAAGCAAGAGGTGATTACACCAACCTACTCCAGCTGAGTGATCAGCCAGTTGTGTCAAAATATGGAGGCCAGGCCAGAGGTGGCACAATACATGCTGCAGCCCCTGGTAGGCCTTGGCTACACCTATGCCCTGGGTACCTATGGTACACTGTTACAGGGCCTATAAGGTGAACCCGTTCCAATTGTGTATGCACCTAAGGTACATGGAGTCCATTTTAAGGAGAGAGCAATTCGCCTGGGGCCCTGAATAGCAGGATCCCAGGCCAACTATGTCAAAAACCAGCTAAACACCAGGCAAAAAGTTTGGGGGTAACCATAGTCAGATATCCACCTTCCTACACAACCCCCCCCCCCCAAACGAAAGGAGATAAGGCTATCCTTGGGTAAGCCTATATTGCCTAAGTGGCCATATAAGGAAGTACCAGCTCTGGCTTGGTAACCCCCTGTCTCATGGTCCACTAAGCAATCCCTCACCCAAAGGGTATCTGAGGGTCTCCACCATAGGGAATCTCTACCTGTGGTGTGTCTTTGCAAAGTTAAAGGCTGGTGTTGGGATGGAGTACTGAAGTGAGATTCCTCTGTAGGACTCCGCTTCCTCCAATCACTCTCCACCATGTGTGCCTTTCTTTCTTTGACTGAGTTGCACTGTGCTCTCAGGGTCAACCTCTGGCTACCTAAAGCTGGAGGCTGGGTCCCTTTGTTTGGCTTACTGGAGGGCCAGGTCAGGTTTGGGGCCTTGGGGTCCCAGGTTTGGCTGTGCCCAACAGAATCCATCTGTGGGAGGTCCCTAACTACTTTTAAGGGGGCTCCCTCAGGAGTTTTAAAGTTTTCACCTCACTAGGGCTACTAGTTTCGGTGCCCCTAATCTGTTGATGGGGGTGCTTTATTTGACAGGGGGCCCTTTGGGGCTCACTGTCCTTCTTGTCCTCTGCAGCCCTGGGCTGAGTAAGGCAAGGTAGAGAGGGGCAGGTTACCTGCTCCAGACTGGGTCCCACCTGAGAAGGGTCCACTGCCATTAGGGGCTCTGTCAGGCCAGGCCTAACAACCTCTGAGACAGTTCCTTCATCAGGGGTAAGATCAGTTCCCTGAGGAGGCTGATCCTTTCCTAATGTCTGGTGAGGGGGAGATTTCTCTTCCTCCTCCATGCTCTCAGTTTGGGTGGAATGATCCATCATTTCAGGCTTCACTACCCATGTATCAGTTTGAGTTTGGGCTGTGGCCATCACAGCCCCACCAACCTTTTCAGGAGGAGACTCAGCTTGGGTATGAGCTATTATCATCACAGCTCTGCTAATCTTTTCAGGAGGGAAGTTAGCTAAAGATGGGGCTGAGGTTTGCTCAGCACTCCCAACCTTTTCAGGAAGGACATCTTGGATTGGGGCTGTAGCCATTACAGCCCCTCTAACCTTTCCATGGAGATTTACCATTCTAGAATGGGTTTGCTGTTCAACCTCAGCCCAGGCTGAGATTTCCAAATCATTACCAAGTAGGCAATCTACAGGCAAGTTTGCTGACACTGCCACTCTCTTGGGGCCAGTGACACCTCCCCAGCTAAGATTGACCACTGCCATGGGATGTTTGGTTTCGATGCCATCAATGTTTGTCACCTGATATCTGTCATCAGGTAAAAGTTGCCTTGAGGGGACTAGACATTCAGCCACCATGGTGATGCTAGCCCCTGTGTCTCTAAAGGCCTCAACTTTCAAACCATTGATGAGGGGCTCCTGTCTATACTTGCTCAAAGTGTTTGGGCACGCAGTGAAATTGGCAAACCCCATGCCAGTCTCATAGACAAGAATATCTGAGTTAGGGGACCTGGATAGGCCAGAGTCCACCTGTCCTCCAAAAGTAAACCCACCCAAATTCTTGGGGGTGCTCCCACCAGCTGGGGGACCACTGCTAACAGTGACAGGAGGTGTTGGAGCCTTACCTGGAGGTATATTCTCTTTATTGCCATTCCTGGGACAACAGCTGTCTGTTTTGTAATGCCCCACCTGTTTACAGGTATGACAATAAGGCTTTTTCTGGGTTGTAGAAGTGTCTTGGGACCCACCCCTATTCTTTGAGTTTTGGGCCCTGGGGAAGTCTTTTCCTTACTTTTATCCCCACCCTTCTCTTGAGGCTTGGTAGTCTCTTTCTTTTGGTCACCACTCTGGTTCTTAGGCCTGATCCTGGTTCTGACCCATTTGTCTGCCCTCCTACCCAATTCTTGTGGGGAGGTCAGATCAGAGTCAACCAGGTGCTGATGTAGAAGCTGATTTTGACAATTACTTAAGATTTGCTCTCTCATAATTAAATTATACAATCCTGTATAGTCAGTAACCTTACTTCCCAGCAACCAGCCCTCCAGAGCCTTAGTGGCACACTCAACAAATTCAGACCAGTCCTGAGTTTGTGTCTTCTGGGTGTCTCTGAACATTAACCTGTACTGTTCAGTGGTTAAGCCTAACCCATCAATCAGAGCACTCTTCAGGACCAGGTACTTTCTAGAATCCCCATCACTAACTGTGATGAGTCTGTCTCGGCCTCTACCTTCAAAGGAGAGCCACAAGATTGCTGCCCACTGCTCCTGAGGGATCTGCTGTACTCTGCAGGCTCTCTCCATTGCAGTTATCCATTTGTGGATATCATCCCCAGCCTTGTAGGGGGGGGGCACAATCTTACTCAGGTTTCTGGTATCAAAAGACCTGTCTCTATCCTTTTGGATAATGCTGCCACCAGTGGGTTCTATTACCCCACTCTCTCTAGGCTGTCTTGCTCTAGCAAGTTTCTCTTGGGACAGGGCAACTTCTAATTCTTGTCTCTGGATCCTAAGCTCAGCCTCTCTCATTTTGGCCTCATGTTTCCTTTTCTGAGGGCTAGTCATCTCCCTCCTGGAGTGACCATGAGAACCTCTAGAAGCCTGGGAGGTATTGGAGTCACCTGAGTGATTCCTCCTCCTCCTATGCTCCTTGTTAAGTCCACCTGGGTGCCTGGGCAAGGTCATCCTTGCTTCAGTCCCAAATATACTTACGTTAGTCTGGTTAAGCCTGCTGACTAGTACCTGACTATTTCTGCCAATATCAGAATCACTGCTCCCCCCTTCTGTCTCCTCTTCTTCTTCCTCCTCCTCATCTACCTGAGGAGCTCCAGTGACTTGGTCATCCTCATCTACCTGGAATATGGGGACAGGGGTCTCAGTACTGTCATCTTCAGTTGGAGAGCCTCCTCCAGCATTCCCTGTGGGGTCTGCTTTAGAGGTCTTTAGAGCCTCAGACTGGTCTAAGAGCTCTCTAAGGTGGTCTGTAGTAGGGGATGGCCCTGTCTTCAGACCACTTAAGACACAAAGCTGTCTTAGTTCCTTAAAGGAAAATATAGCAAATCCGGATGGTGCCTTTGGAGAGTCACTCTCAACAGAGACATTCCCAGTGGAACCCTCTGCCCCAGACATTGCTCTAGTGTGGGTGGATATGTTGCAGTCTACCTACACTGGTGTTTACCTACTAAACCTATCTAGTAGTTGTAGTCAGGGTGTGCTACTCCCTATCCTCTACAACAACTAAGTTCAGTAGTACTTAAGTATACTAGTTTTGTTTTATATGTACCTAGCAGGTACCTGTATGATCTTTCAAATGATAATCTCAAAGATTGTAATGGTAAAACAACAGCAAGCTCAAATCCCAATCCGCTGCTCACCAATGTGAGAAGTTGGTCTGGTATATGATGCTCACTAGTTCTAGTGATCACCTTGTACCATGCCAAGCAACCCTTATGATGATTGGTTGTAAGTCAACCTTATAGACCAGCTATCCTAGTGGTAGCGTGGACAAAGCAGTCTTAGGCTAAACTCTGAAAGGCATGTGAAGCAAGCTGTTTTACCATATACAACCCCCTTGAATACCAAATGAAAGGACACCACACAGATATATATTGAAAATATATATAGATTTATTAACTACAAATATCCCCTGGGCTCTTTATGAGCACAGAAGCACAAGCGTTAAACACAAGACAGTTTAAAATACACAAAAGTTGCACAATATGGATGAGCCCTAGGGGCCACCTAAACCATATGCTAAGAAAGTAGTATAAGAGATACCAATCGAAAAGGAAATAGGCCTAGGGCCTTGGGAATCGCTGGAGCTGATCGGGACTAGCAGTGACTAAGTCGGTAAAGGCCCGCGGGACTCGGGTGCAGTGTTTAAAGTGCACGCACTCACCAATGCAATGTCTATGGTGCGTAAAAGTTATAAAGTTAGTTAGAAAGGAACCTTCCGAGTGACCTAGAGGAGTGAAACTTAAGACACAGACACTAGAGGTGTGTACCAGTGTGGGAACACCGGCGTTGCTGAGGTACCTCACCCTCAGGACGCGGGTGCATAGGGTCGAAGTAGTGTCGGGTTTCGTCACGCTGGTCGATGGTGCTTGGAGCTGAAGATGCTGCAGGCGGCTCAATGTGAAGAGTTCCGGTGGATCCAAGGGTGGATCTGAAGTTGTGAAGACCTGAAAGCAGAGGGGACAATGTTCAAAGTCACTAGCCAGTGACTACCGTGGAACCAGGATGGAACCAGGTGATGTCGGGTGCAAACAGGCATTGAGGTGTAGCTTCTCTCTGCAGCCACGTGGACACGAAGAGGTCGAGGACGTCCAGGAGTCAATCACGAGCTGTCCCACGCAGGCTTCTCGCTGTTGCAGTGCCGGCAACTTGATTGGAGCAAACAGGCCTTGGCTAATGCAAGCCACGCAGGAATAGAAAAAGGCTTATCACTCGTATGAGCAAGGTCAGAGCGGGTGCTCCTTTTTACAGGAGCGAGGGCAAGTCTGGAGCAACTAGACCCGCAGTGTAGTTCGTAGATTTCTTCGCCAAGATGGCCGCTGACCACGTGGCTAGTGGCCGGGATGGCGCGTCGAGTGGCACAATGCAAAAGGGCCCCACGCAGATCGTGGAGATGCTGGGGGGCTGATCTTCGATGCAAGGGCTGCTCGGTGGTAGGGGTTCTCAGTCCCCAAAGCACAACGTCAAGGATGCCTCGGATGCTGCGTAGTCAGCTTTTCGGGGGTCTTCAAAGAGGTCTGGTCCCACGTCTCTCGGTGCCTCCACAGGTCCCTTCTTTGCAGGGACTGTGGATCAAGCTGTGAGAAGTCTGGGAGTCTGGGTCTTGTCAGGCTCTGGGCTCAGGCGGGAGGCGGTGGCAAAGCAGATGTCGAGTTGCTGGTTGGTACCTGAGTTCACAGGGTGGCCACTCCTAGGCCACAAGGGAGATACTCTTCAGCCTTCTGAGCAGCAGAATGTCGAAGTCCAGTCGTCTTCTTAGTTGGAAGTTGATTTCAGGATGATCCAAGGTGCTATGGCACTGCTCCCACTCTTATTCCCAATCTGAGGGGTGGATCGCCTGCGAGGTCCCTCCTCTGGGTGGGACCAGGAAGGGGGGCGGTTACACCCCTTTCCTTTGTCCAGCTCCTCGCCAGGCCTGGGTCTGGAAAGTCCCAGGACCGGTTTGGACTGGCTTATGCACGAGGACACCTTGTGTGCCCCGGGCATGTCTCAATCTATTCAGCCCTGTCCTACCCAATACACAAAATCCTGTCTGGGGTGGTGCTCGCACCTCCCAAGGCAGGAAACCCTTTGTCCAAGCCCTCCTCACTGGAAGGAATCCCAGCAGCAGGAGGTCAGACTTGTATCTGTGGTGGCAGCATCCATTTTGTGATGCTGAGGCTCTGGTTAACTTTAACCGGGGTTAAGGCTAGGTACATGTCGTGTCCCTCTAGAAGGGTGGAATGCTATCCCCGTCAACAGAACTGTCGAGGGGATAGTATTCCAAATCGTATGACACCTTACTCGACATGTTTTGATAAAGCCAAGCCAAAGTTAGCAAATAACTGCGAGGATTATAATGCACTTAAGAGTATATGGTATGGCAATATCCCGGAACAGCTAAGGGAGTTGTTCCAGACAGCTGCAGACAGGCTCAGCTCATGCTAGAGCACCATCTCACATGAAACCATGCACTCTGCCCCCAGGATTGCAGGGGCCTTCCATAGGAATGGCTTATAGGTTAACATGTGTCCAGTTAAGGTTAGATATAGGGATACTATATCTAAGCAAGAGGTGATTACACCAACCTACTCCAGCTGAGTGATCAGCCAGTTGTGTCAAAATATGGAGGCCAGGCCAGAGGTGGCACAATACATGCTGCAGCCCCTGGTAGGCCTTGGCTACACCTCTGCCCTGGGTACCTATGGGACACTGTTACAGGGGCCTATAAGGTGAACCAGTTCCAATTGTGTATGCACCTAAGGTACATGGAGTCCATTTTAAGGAGAGAGCAATTAGCCATGGGGCCCTGAATAGCAGGATCCCAGGCCAACTATGTCAAAAAACAGCTAAACACCAGGCAAAAAGTTGGGGGGTAACCATAGTCAGATACCCACCTTCCTACAATAATGAGGAAAGTGTCTGACCCTCCAGCCTCCATATATTCGAGGCACATTCAGAAGGGGGCCAACAGGACCCAGTCTCAGCTCAGGGGGAGGGGCGACCTCGGGCCTCACTCGGCCAACCGCCCTTCTCCCGAGGGGGTTACCTTGTGTTCTTCGGCCCTCCGGGGCCCTTGCGAAGTGTCCGCTTGGGGGGAAAGGAGCTTCGGCCCTGTGCGCCATGGGGGCAGTTCTGGAGTCCAGGAGCTGGGGCGAAGCTGGACCAGCGTTTGGGCGGCAAGTGGAGGGGGCTCTCAGGCTCAGCGGCCCCCTCCGTAGTGAAGTGCAGCTCTCTTCGGCCGCCGAGCCGTGTCAGCGGGGCCCGCGGTGACGGCCAATGAGGGAGCAGTGTGGGCTGGGCCGCAGGACCAATCGCGGCACAGTGAGACAGGGGCGCGGCCAATGACGAGGCCGAACGCCCTCGTCACGTGATGGAGGCAGCGACTTGGCTTCAGGCCTAACGAGGCCTGACTGGACTACGCGGCGGCCTTCCTCAGGCTCCTGGGGCCACCGCGGGACCTCCTCTTAGTCGGGTGGGGCCCAGCCACACTGCGGCGGCCCTCTTCTGGTACCGGGGGCCACCGAGGGGTATCACAGCGCTTCCGTGGGCTGCAGCGGTGATTTGGTGCGCTGAGCGACAGCGTTCTGAGGGGCAGTCTCGGCTGGGCAGAAGGAGGGGGCCACTGGTGCCTTCAGGCCCAGCGCGACAGCGGCAGACAGCGACAGGCTATCGCAGTGCTCGGGGACAGCAGGTGAGCACTTGGGGGCAAATGCAGTGCCTCGCTGACAAGATGATTCCTATGGGGGAGAAGCGCTTTAGAATACCAGTGCCTCACAGGGGGCTTCAGCGCTAGAGTCTCGAGGGCACAGTTAGCTCATGGCAGGCAGGATGGGAGCAAATTGTAGCGCTTGGCCCACAGTTCAGTCAGGGGGAGACAGGTAGGCCCAGTTGTAGGCAGGGGATGCGCAGGGCAGCACAGTCCAGTACCTGGTCCCAGGAAGCAGGTTTCTTGGCGCTTGGATGGTTCTGCGCCCTTAGTTGCTTGTTTCTTGAAGTGGAAGGGGGGGGGGGTGATGAGTTGAAGGCTTGAAGAATTTCTCCTCAGTCACTGCAGATGTGCCCTGGGGTTCCCTACCACTGGGCCAGATCAGGGGGCTAGCTTTGGACACCTCACCCAGCTTAAGAGGCAGCACCTTAATCCTGTCACTCCCAGTAGCATAGGTTCCTCACTAGGCCCTCCCGTCTAAAACTCCTGCGTTGGTTCCCCAGGACAGTGATGCCCTCCCTTGCTTATATATGCCCAGGTCAGGTGACCACTCTCTAAGGCGGGAAAAGTCATGTCCGCCTTTCTACTGGAAGGTTCCAGGAGCTTCCCCACTCTAACTATGGACAGGGGCTGGGTGGCTGGTGTTGCAACATTGTATGGGGACCCAGCCTGCTCCTGGCAACTAAGGTGCTACACTAAAAAGACCATGCTGCAGTAGCAGGGGCCAGTGGCAGCCATGTTGGAAGTAGAAAGCACCTGCACCCTAACACAGATTAGCTATGAAAAGGTGCCCGAAGACCTAAGGGCCAACAAAAAGAAAGTGGGAAAAATGAGGCAAGGGCAAAAAAATCACGGGGAAAGACCACCCTAAGGCTGACAGGTCTAACATGCGTCCCCCCAGCTGAAAGTGGGGAGAGCAACCCAACCTCTAGGGAATTCTCGTCACTAAGGCGGAGAAAACGGGAGAGACCGTCAGCATTGGTGTGGTCAGCTCCGGGCCGATGTTCCACCCTAAAGTCCATCCCCTGTAGGGAAATGGACCACCTTAGCAACTTTGGGTTTTCGCCTCTCATCTGCATGAGCCAGCGAAGGGGACGGTGGTCGGTGTGAACCAGGAAGTGAGAGCCAAAAAGGTATGGCCTCAACTTCTTCAAAGCCCAGACCAAAGCGAAAGCTTCTCGCTCGATGGTACTCCATCGCCGTTCCCGAGGGAGGAGTCTCCTGGAGATGAAGGCCACAGGTTGGTCTTGGCCATCATCATTGAGTTGCGATAGCACGGCACCTACGCCATGCTCTGAGGCATCTGTCTGCACAATGAATTCTTTTTGGAAGTCTGGAGTGGCCAGCACCGGAGCGGTACACATCGCGCGCTTCAGTGTTTCAAATTCCTCCAGGCAAGCAGCCGTCCAGATGACCTGTCGTGGCTGCTTTTTCGACGTCAACTCAGTCAAGGGGGCCACGATGGTGTCATATCCCTTGACAAATCTGCGGTAATCGCCAGTGAGGCCAAGGAAAGCTCAGACCTCAGTCTGAGTTTTGGGCAGCTCCCAGGCCATGATGGTCTCAATTTTGGCCTGGAGGGGTTGCACCTTACCTCCGCCCACCAAGTGTCCCAGGTACACGACAGAGCCCTGTCCAATCTGGCACTTGCTAGCTTTGATAGTCAAGCCGGCACGTTGTAACGCCCGCAGCACCTCCTGGAGATGTTGCAGATGGTCCTCCCAGGTGCTACTGAAGACAGCTATGTCATCCAGGTAAGCTGCTGAGAAGGACTCCAGATAATACCTGGTTCACCAACCGCTGGAAAGTGGCCGGAGCATTCTTGAGCCCGAAGGGCATCACTTGAAATTGGAAGTGACCCTCGGGGGTGGAGAACGCTGTCTTCTCCTTTGCTCCATCGGCCATGGCAATCTGCCAGTACCCCAATGTCAAGTCGATGGTGCTGAGGTACTTGGCTGATCCCAGCCGGTCAATCAGCTCGTCTGCCCGTGGTATCGGGTGAGCATCTGTCTTGGTGATAGAATTCAACCCCCGATAATCCACACAGAACTGAAGTTCTGGTGTGGTGCCCGGTGGAGCTGCTTTCGGCACCAACACAACCGGACTAGCCCACGGGCTGCTGGAGTGTTCGATCACACCCAGCTCCAGCATCTTGATCACCTCACCCTGGATGCTGTTCCTCACTTTCTCGGACAGCCGGTAAGACTTGTTTTTCACTGGCGGACTGTCCCCTGTGTCCACATCATGGGTACACAGATGTGTGATTCCAGGCGTGCGGGAGAACAATGAGGCTTGCTGCGCCAATACCTGGTGGCAGTCCCTCTTTTGCTCTGGGGTCAAGGATAGGGAGAGGACAACTCCCTCCACTGAACCATCCTTCTCCTGAGCCGCTAGAAGGTCAGGAAGAGGTTCACTTTTCTCCTCCTCGCTCCCATCCGTCACCATGAGGAGAGCAAGCTCTGATCGCTCATGATGAAGCTTCAGGCGGTTGACGTGGAGCACCCGGTGTGGTTGTCGGGGGGTCTTCAAGTCCACGACGTAGGTGGTCTGGCCTCGACGCTCCACAATCTCGTACGGACCAGTCCACCGGTCATGGAGGGCACTAAGCGCCCCAGGCTCCATGACCCACACCTTCTGTCCAGCGTCCAACTCCACCGTCCGAGCGTTGTGGTCATACCACTCCTTCATGATGGCTTGGCTAGTTTCCAGATTGTCTGAGGCTTCCTTCCACAGCTTGGCCATCTGGCTGCGGAATGCCAGCATGTAGCTGACAACATCACGGGGAAGCTTCTTCGAAGTCTTCTCCCAACCCTCCTTGACCAGGCTGAGGGGTCCCCTAACGGGATGGCCATAGAGCAATTCAAAGGGGCTGAACCCGACTCCCTTCTGGGGTACCTCATGGTACGAGAACAGCAAGCAAGGGAGGAGGATGTCCCATTTCCACCTCAGGTCTTCTGGCAGACTCCGGATCATCCCCTTCAAGGTCTTGTTGAAGCGCTCTACGAGCCCGTTAGTCTGGGGGTGGTAAGGAGTGGAGAACCGATAGGTCACTCTGCATTCCGTCCACATGGCCTGCATGTAGGCCGACATGAAATTTGTGCCCCTGTCCGACACCACGACCTTGGGGAATCCCACTCGGGTAAATATCCCCATCAGGGCCCGCGCCACCACAGGTGCAGAAACGGTCCTCAGAGGGATGGCCTCCGGGTACCGAGTGGCGTGGTCCATTAACACCAGATTGAACCGATGTCCCGCAGAGGTCGGAGGGTCCAACGGCCCAACGATGTCAATACCGACCCACTCAAAAGGGGTCCCGACCACTGGGAGTGGTTCCAATGGGGCCTTCAATTTGGTCCCAGTCTTGCCACTGGCCTGGCAAGTCTTGCAGGTCTTGCAATAGGTGTCAGAGGCAACTCTCATCCTAGGCCAATAAAAATGTGGGACTAGCCTCGTTAGGTCTTGACCTGGCCCAGGTGTCCGGCTAGAGGTATCTCATGCGCCAGTTCCATCAAAAAGGCCCGGTAACACTGGGGGACAACTAAGGCCCTTGAGGACCCATGCACCGGAACCCTTGGTTCACTGTACAGGAGGCCATCCTCCCAATACACGTGATAGTTGCCGGTCTCCTTGTTCATCGCTTGGGCTTCGGCCTGTCGCTGCATGCCTTCAAGCGTGGGGCACTCCTTCTGCGCCCAACAGAATTCCTCCCGGGTAGGACCTCCTTCCACATGCCACTCGGCAAGGGTCGGCAAGTCCCCCACGGGAACGACATCCACCTCCACGGACTCCGGGGTTACCTCCGCGGGCTCCCCATCCGTCACACAGGGTGTGTCCTCAACAACACTCTCCTCTGGAACGACAGTGGGTTGGGCCGTTGTTTCAGGCTCCAACCCGGGTTGAGCTTCTTGCCGAGCAGCTGTGGTGACTATGCAAGTCCACCCTGGTAATCCCAGCATCTCAGTGTGGGCCTTAAACTTCACTTCCTTCCAGGCGGTATGCTTGAGGTCATTACTGAGCAGACAGTCCACAGGTAAGGCAGGGCTGATCGCAACTCTCAACGGGCCTGACACTCCTCCCCATTCAAAGGGAACTTGAGCCACGGGATAGTAGCTCATTCTGCCGTCAGCCAACACGGCCGGATGATACACATCAGGAACAACTTGCTCAGGGGACACCAGCCGCCTCACTACAGTGGTCATACTGGCTCCTGTGTCCCTCAGAGCGTCCACCTCCTCCCCATTGACCTTCACCCTCTGCTGGTACTTAGCAGTATTCGATGGTAAGGGCGTCACTGGGACCATCTCTCTATCCCCAAGTGAAACCAGGGTCAGGCCTGTCCACTCCCCTTCCCTATCTAGGGGCAGCTCCAACCCAAGCGCTACGCTAGCCACCCCGGGACTCTTGCCACCAGTGGGGGCTGGGGGTCGTTTGCGACACTGGGGATCTCCCTTGTAGTGTCCGACCTCTCCGCACTCATAGCACCGGACCACTTTTGGCTGCTGACTCTTGTCAGGGTAAGTGGGTTTTGGGGAACGGTTCTGAGGTGGGGTACCTACTCCTTTCCCAAACTGTCTAGTTTGTGGTCCTCGTGAGAACTCCGTTCTTTTATCTCCACCCTCTTTCTTCTGAGGGGCGCCCTGACTGCCTTTCGGGCCATCTCCCCCGGGGCCCTTGTGTGACACCTGGGTGCTGACCCAAATTTCCGCCTCCTCCGCGAGCTCACGGGAATCAGTAAGCTTGGGGTCCACCAAATGCTGGCGCAACCCCGGAAAACACTTATCCAAGAGGTGCTCTCTCAAAAAAAGGTTATACAGACCCTCAAAATCACGCACCTCGCTGCCACGCACCCAACCATCCAGAGCCTTTCGGGCATATTCAAAAACATCCACCCAATTCTGCGTGGACAGCTTATGGCTGCCACGAAACCTCTGGCGATACCTTTCAGGGGTGAGGCCAAAATGTTTGATAAGTGCCTCCTTCATGGGGGAATACCTAAACTGGTCTGCCTTCTCCAATTACAGGAGTGAGTCCCTGACATCAGGAGGTATATACCGGTACAAATCACCTCCCCAGTGTTTCTCAGGCACCCCATGGGCAGTCAAGGCCACCTTATACGCCTCCAACCACCTGGCAATGTCATCACCCTTGGTGTAGCTCGCTATCACCTCCTTGGGTAACCTGAATCTGGGCTCCTGATGAGCTCCTGGTACGCTGCCACCATTAGGACTTCCTGGCGCACTCAACTGCAATGCTTGCAGCTCCATTTCCTTGAGCTGCAGCTCGTGCGCCAGCTTCCTTTCCTCCAATGCTAATTTCTCTCTCTCCAAAGCAAACTGCTTATCTTCCCTTTCTCTCTCTAAAGCCAGATTCTTATCTTCTCTTTCTCTCTCCCTCTCGTGCTCTAACTTGGCAAGCTCCCACTTCAATAGTCTCTCCTCCCTCCTGTCCTTGTACTCCTGCGGTGACACACTCTCCCTAGATACACTGCTTCCTGCCCTGGAACATCTTCCTGGCAATATATTGTCTGACATGTCAATGTTGAGCAGGCCTGGGTCTTCCTGAGTGTCCGCCTCCCCGTGTGTGACCTGTTCCCCATCCTCTTCTTCCTCTGGGTGGGCCCTTACCCATGCCCTCAAGGCGGTACGGAGCTCTTCTTTTACAGCTCTCGTCCCCACAGGCACCCCCATCCCCTGACAAAGCTCCCTTAACTGCACTACCGTGTACCTATCAAGGTCAGCCAGCTGGAACTCCATTCTGTCAGGTGAGGACCTAGATAACCTGGAAGAAAAATTCTAAGATGTGGGCAACAATGCTGGTTCAACACACTTTGCTGCAGGCTAGACAGCGGTGGGCATTTGGGTTTGCTTGAAGCACGACAGGTGTCCAATTAATTGCAGTACACTCTGTCCCACTGGAGGGTGTTAGGTAGCTACAGGTCCTCCTGGATCTCACCGCTCGCCACCAATGTAAGAACTGGGACCACCAGTTCTCCGGGGGGTAGCTTGGCTCAAGCAGGAAGGCAGCCAGGGGCTTGCGTGTAAAGCAGCCACTTAACACACACATCCAATGAAACACACAGTGGCGCAATAATGGAGACCACACCAGTAGTTGTATTTGAAAGAAATCAAGATCTTTTATATAGGCTTTCAAATAGAGCGATGCATTAGTAATTCATTAGTATTTCAGATAAGCATTTCATTAAGACATTTCATGAATCACATTCAGATTGCATTTCCTGTAAATGGGTGAACATTTCATTAAGCATTTCAGTAAGACTTTTCATTAAAATAATAACCAGCTCATCTAAGCAATGAAACATTAACTAACCCCGCCTGTCGCATCAGACTCTTTGGCAGGCAAAGGGGTAATTGTATAAACCTGGAGGATCCTACAAGAAGCGACTATAGCATTGCGTTTAAGTAACACATCAAACCTCTCATGGACGCTTTTCCTAGAAAGTAATAAAACATTCCAGCAAGTACTTATCAGTCTAACAAGGAACTTCAAAGAACACAGCCTTTAGTCATCAACCACAAGCCTTTCTTCTTGTGAATACAGATCGGTTTGCGACTCAGATCAGATCATCAGAATATTATGGAAGTCCACCTCTGCAAGAAAATTCAGTACAGTGAAGTGACTCTCCCTCTCATTAACAGGCTGGTAAATTTGGTACACTTTAAACATATCAGGCTTGTAAATACGGTTCACTTTGAACATATCAGGCTTGTAAATATGGTGTACTACGATATAATGAGGAAAGTGTCTGACCCTCCAGCCTCCAAATATTCGAGGCACATTCAGAAGGGGGCCAACAGGACCCAGTCTCAGCTAACCCCGAGGGAGGGGCGACCTCGGGCCTCACTCGGCCTACCGCCCTCCTCCCCAGGGGAATACCTTGTGTTCTTCGGCCCTCCGGGGCCCTTGCAAAGTGTCCGCTTGGGGGGAAAGGAGCTCCGGCCCTGTGCGCCGCGGGGGCAGTTGTGGAGCCCCGGCGCCGGGGCGAAGCTGGACCAGCGTTTGGGGCGCCAAGCGGAGGGGGCTCTCAGGCTCAGCGGCCCCCTCCGTAGTGAAGTGCAGCTCTCTTCGGCCGCCGGGCCGTGTCAGCGGGGCCCACGGTGACGGCCAATGAGGGAGCAGTGTGGGCCGGGCCGCGGGACCAATCGCGGCACAGGGAGACGGGGGCGCGGCCAATGACGGGGCCGAACGCCCTCGTCACGTGATGGAGGCAGCGACTTGGCTTCAGGCCTAACGAGGCCTGACTGGACTACACGGCGGCCTTCCTCAGGCTCCGGGGGCTGCCGCGGGACCTCCTCTTAGTCGGGTGGGGCCCGGCCACACTGCGGCGGCCCTCTTCTGGTACCGGGGGCCACCGAGGGGTATCACAGCGCTTCCGTGGGCTGCGGCGGTGATTTGGTGCGCTGAGCGACAGCGCCTGAGGGGCAGTCTCGGCTGGGCAGAAGGAGGGGGCCACTGGCGCCTCCAGGCCCAGCGGGACAGCGGCAGACAGCGACAGGCTATCGCAGCGCTCGGGGACAGCAGGTGAGTGCTTGGGGGGACACTTTGCCCTTGTAAAGTGTCCGCTTGGAGGGAAAGGAGCTCAGGCCCTGTGCGCCGCGGGGGCAGTTGTGGAGCCCCGGCGCCGGGGCGAAGCTGGACCAGCGTTTGGGGCGCCAAGCGGAGGGGGCTCTCAGGCTCAGCGGCCCCCTCCGTAGTGAAGTGCAGCTCTCTTCGGCCGCCGGGCCGTGTCAGCGGGGCCCGCGGTGACGGCCAATGAGGGAGCAGTGTGGGCCGGGCCGCGGAACCAATCGCGGCACAGGGAGACGGGGGCGCGGCCAATGACGGGGCCGAACGCCCTCGTCACGTGATGGAGGCAGCGACTTGGCTTCAGGCCTAACGAGGCCTGACTGGACTACACGGCGGCCTTCCTCAGGCTCCGGGGGCTGCCGCGGGACCTCCTCTTAGTCGGGTGGGGCCCGGCCACACTGCGGCGGCCCTCTTCTGCTACCGGGGGCCACCGAGGGGTATCACAGCGCTTCCGTGGGCTGCGGCGGTGATTTGGTGCGCTGAGCGACAGCGCCTGAGGGGCAGTCTCGGCTGGGCAGAAGGAGGGGGCCACTGGCGCCTCCAGGCCCAGCGGGAGAGCGGCAGACAGCGACAGGCTATCGCAGCGCTCGGGGACAGCAGGTGAGTGCTTGGGGCAAATGCAGCGCCTCGCTGACAAGATGATTCCTGAGGGGGAGAAGCGCTTTAGAATACCAGTGCCTCACAGGGGGCTTCAGGGCTAGAGTCTCGAGGGCACAGTTAGGTCAAGGCAGGCAGGATGGGAGCAAATTGTAGCGCTTGGCCCACAGTTCAGTCAGGGGGGGGCAGGTAGGCCCAGTTGTAGGCAGGGGATGCGCAGGGCAGCACAGTCCAGTACCTGGTCCCAGGAAGCAGGTTTCTTGGCGCTTGGATGGTTCTGTGCCCTTAGTTGCTTGTTTCTTGAAGTGGAAGGGGGGAGGGGGGTGATGAGTTGAAGGCTTGAAGAATTTCTCCTCAGTCACTGCAGATGGGCCCTGGGGTTCCCTACCACAGGGGGCTAGCTTTGGACACCTCACCCAGCTTAAGAGGCAGCACCTTAATCCTGTCACTGCCAGTAGCATAGGTTCCTCACTAGTCCCTCCCGCCTAAAACTCCTGCGTGGGTTCCCCAGGTCAGTGATGCTCCAACTGACTAGAAAAAGTTCCCTCCCTTGCTTATATATGCCCAGGTCAGGTGACCACTCTCTAAGGCCGGAAAAGTCAGGTCCGCCTTTCTTCTGGAAGGTTCCAGGAGCTTCCCCACTCTAACTATGGACAGGGGCTGGGTGGCTGGTGTTGCAACATTGTATGGGGACCCAGCCTGCTCCTGGCAACTAGGGTGCTACACTAAAAAGACCTCGCTGCAGTAGCAGGGGCCAGTGGCAGCCATGTTGGAAGTAGAGAGCACCTGCACCCTAACACAGATTAGCTATGAAAAGGTGCCCGAAGACCTAAGGGCCAACAAAAAGAAGGTGGGAAAAATGAGGCAAGGGCAAAAAAATCACGGGGAAAGACCACCCTAAGGCTGACAGGTCTAACAGATCTGATGTCATCTGCGGCTTTGATCAGCGCAGTCTCCGTACCGTGGAATCGGCGGAACCCAAATTGAGTATCATCGAGTAAATGGTGTTCCTCTATGAAAGCAGATAGTTTTAAATTCATTGCTTTTTCGGCCACTTTGGCCAGGAATGGAAGGCTTGCAATTGGCCGGTAGTTTTTCAATTCATCCTTATCAAGGTGAGGCTTCTTTAGTAATGGTTTGAGGAGAGTTTTTTTTAGGGCGTCTGGATAAATAGCTGATCTGAACATGGTGTTGCATATTAGAGTAATGGCAGGTATAAGCACATCGATAATAGGTGGAAGAATTTTAAAAGGACAAGGATCAAGTGCAGAGCCTGTTTTGATCGTGGTGATGATTTCCGCAGTTTGAGTGTTGGTGATATCTGTAAAATGAGTAAACTTGGGTGCAGAGTAAGTCGAGGTATGGGTAATAGAGGGGGTATTAGTATTATTTGAGAAAGCCGAGAAGATGTCATTGACCTTCGTGAAAAAGAAGGTAGCCAGGGCATCGCAAAGAGATTGAGAGGGAGGTGGGTTCAGATCAGGGGAGTAACCAGCTAGCTGCTTGGTGGTATCGTAAAGTTCCTTAGAGGAGTTTTTTGCTATCTCTATCCGTTCACTAAAGTACTTTTTCTTAGCCTCACTGATCATGGTTTTATATTTGACCAACGTCTCCTTGTAGCGAATTCTGTTGTCTTCGCTATAGGCCTTCCGCCAATGCCTCTCCTTGTTCCTGCAGAGTTGTTTCTGGGTTCTTAGTTCTTCAGTGAACCAAGGTGTCGAGGGGGCGAGTCTGTTTCTGGTCGCCTGTTTAGTGGGAACCAGTGAATTAGCGGCAGTACCCAGCCAGTCGTGGAATTGCTTGGTGGCAATGTTGGGGTATGGGGAAAAAATGGGGTTTGAATTACCAAGTAGCGTTTTCAGGCTAGGACTATCTATGTCATTCCAGGCTTTAAACGGTTGACGGGAATTGGCGAATACTTTAGCGGTGAGTGTTTCCTGGATGATGATGGAGCCCAAGATGGAGTAATGATCTGACCAAGTGAAAGGGAGGATTTGATGTATGTGGATATCCTCCAGATTGGAGAAGATGCCATCCAGTGTATGGCCACCGTCATGCGTAGGAGAGTTAACCAGAAGGGGAAGACCAAATGTCTTCATATATGAGATAAGAGATAAAGTATCCCTATCCTCTAGTTTGTCTAGGTGAAAATTAAAATCACCCAAAACTGTAAAAGAGTCTTCCAGAGCCAGGGATTCCAGGATAGAACTCAAATCCGTGATAAAGTCTGATTGTGGTCGTGATCCAGGTGGTCTGTATACGAGGATCCCTTTGAAGTTGTTCGAAGGGGATAGCATGATTGCGAATTGCAAAGCTTCGCAGGAAGATGACGGGGTGGCAGTAATTCTCACATTAAGTGAGTCACGGGCGATAATCGCTAGTCCGCCCCCTTTTTTATGCTGTCTATCGTGTCTAAAGATTGTGAAACCTCTTGGGACTGCAATCACTAGGTCTGGGTCGGATGAATTGTCCATCCAAGTTTCGGTCAGGAATAATATATCTAAATTCCTATCCTCTATCAAGTCTGCTATATCCTGTCGGTGTTTACCGAGCGAGCGTACATTAGAAAGTGCTATTAATATGCTGGTATGTGTATTTTTGTTAGCACTGCAGGGTGATTTAATGGCGAGGGGGATAGAAACCATACAATGGGGACAGAACTGTGTGAAAAGACCGGGAGGGATATTGGGTCAAGCTTTCGACAATCGCAGTGATTGTGAGGACGCATCTCGAGCAGCTTAATATTAGAGTAGTGTAGACAAGTCGCTGTGTTAAGGGGACCAGGGGTGGTGGCCCAGGGCCCGGTCCAGGCGCGGACGGGCGCAGACGGGCTTGCCTTTGGCGCGCCCGCTGCGCCCGCCCGCTGCGGGGATGGGGAGGGTTAATGTTTTTGTACATGTAAGGGGCGGGTTATGAGGAGGGTGGGAGGCGTCCAACAACCGGACCGCAACCCTTCCTCCCAGCAAGATGGAGTCTGAAATGGGTGCAGTTATGGTGGCAGCGCCTTAAATCGGCTGCGCCGTGCACAACAAAGGAATTGGCAGCTTCGGAGCAAGGCTAGTCTCGCGCCGAAGTGCAAAGAGGTAGCGTTTAAAATAGAGCTGTTAAAATAGATACAGATTTTAAAATACACGTACTTCGTATTTCAAGAGCGTGCAGAAAGGCAGTGAACAGAAAAGAGCTGAGAGCCCCCGGATTCCGCCTCAGGGGAGAATATGGCAAATATCACAGCTATAGTATGTGACGCCCTTAAATATACTGGGAGGGCGGGAGGCATCCAACAACTGGACCGCAACCCTTCCTCCCAGCAAGATGGTGTCTGAAATGGGTGCAGTTACGGTGGCAGCGCCTTAAATCGGCTGCGCTGTGCACAACAAAGTAATTGGCGGCTTCGGAGCGACGCTAGTCTCGCGCCGAAGTGTAAAGAGGTAGCGTTTAAAATAGAGCTGTTAAAATATATACAGATTTTAAAATACACGTACTTCGTATTTCAAGAGCGTGCAGTAAGGCAGTGAACAGAAAAGAGCTGAGAGCCCCCGGCTTCCGCCTCCGGGGAGAATATGGCCAATATCACAGCTATAGTATGTGACGCACCTTAAATATACTGGGAGGGCGGGAGGCGTCCAACAACTGGAACGCAACCCTTCCTCCCAGCAAGATGGTATCTCAAGTGGGTGCAGTTACGGTGGCAGCGCCTTAAATCGGCTGCGCCGTGCACAACAAAGGAATTGGCGGCTTCGGAGCGACGCTGGTATCGCGACGCCGGAGGCGACCCCTGTTTCTTTTGCTGCTTCCCCTGATTTTTATTCTTCCAATTCTGTTTTGGAAAATTTGGATGGTTGTCTTTAGTAGACTTTGCTATCTGAGTCTGCGGTTGAGTTGCCGTTTTAGCAAAAGGCTTAACACCCAAACTATTGCGGCCAATGGTCTTATAAGCCTCTGCAATAATTCATGGTAACGCTCGGGGTTTGTCGACGTCTTAGACAAGGCGCAAAGCATTCGACACCTGAAAGTTAACCGCATCTCCCTTTACATTACAAAAGATGAGATCAGCAACTACGTCAAACACTCCAACGAGCCTCATTCTCAACTCCACAGCCGCCTCCGCACTGTGCTCATCCGGAACATGCTTGATCACAGAGGGCAAGACATTCATAGACAGCGCGCAGAAATACTTCGCATATTCTGCTGCAAATACTTTACCCCAAATCTCACAATCTGTTAACTCTGGCAATAAGTCTTTCTGCAAACTAATTGTGAGAATCCTGTGTTTTTCCACAGGAGTGGTATTAGGAAACACTGCTTCCAGTTGGTCAAATTTCTCAGCATGACAATAAGGCATATCGTACTTAGTTTGAGGGTGCTTGCCCATTACCGAATTAACCGAATTAACCATGAATGGTCTAATCTACATCCCGGCCGGTCCAACTTGTTCCGGCGCAAGAAACATATTGAACCAAAGCCCTATGTACCCCAACAAAAGAGGTATAAAGTTGACACAAGTCGTCAATCGGGGAATTGAGATAACGTGAATATGGTGTGAACCCGGCTAAGACTGGCCAAGTTGCCCCAGGAATTGACAAGCGACCTAACCGAACCGGAGTTACGGTGTGGGGGAGTGTGCCATACAACCAAACACGATGCTGCCATGGCGAAATTGGAATCTCTTGTGTCCTATATGGAGTATAGTTCACAGGAATCGCAGTGTGAGTGTATGTATGAAATGTATCCTCATCTGCATTTATTGCAGGAAACGTGACCCAAGAGTAGAAAAGCTCAAAGGAGAACGCCGACTATGCACTCACCACAAAGATAACAGACATACCATCGTCTGGTACTCCAAACTGCGTCAGATGACGCCGGAGCGCTGTCCAACTATGCTGAGCTATGTCAATATCACCCATGAGGACATAGAGAAGAAAAACAATTTATATAAATTGCAGTACAACAAAGGGTAGTATTCAAAATGTGAACCTTTTCATAAATCTCATGCTTGAATTAACCTATAACACATTCATATAGGTAGGGTATTCCGTCACGCATGTTAACAGGAAAAGGTGTTGAGGGTATTGTGGACAGATACGAGCTCTAATCAAGACTTTGGGCACCATGTTGCGGGAATTCTGCTCATGCACAGAACTATGCGCAGGAAACCAGGACCTCAGTGTATTGTGGTGTACCAAAAACCCACCTCAGTGCCCAGAACCCCTATTCGACTAGCAACAGTGTCTCATTCATTCTCCGTACTACAGCGAAGCTACCAATGAACAAGCGACTTTGGGACCTCTCAGGAATAGTGGGAATCAAGAACACTCTTTTGTTTTTATTCTCATAAATGTCCACAACGTGAGCAATCAAAGACACGGTATAGTTTAAAAGGTTTATTTCAACTACGTGCTCTAAGATGCAGTATATTTGCTAACATAAGTAAAAAGATGCATAAAATCAATACAATCAACATTGTTACAATTCCATAAAATACAGAGCGAGAAATCTTATTATAATGATAGTGGAACCAGGTCTATAGCGCCTTGTGTACCACCCTCCCCTTGCTAGGAGCTAGGTATTATAATAATAGAAGATCACTAGGTTAAAACCGGGAACCCCATACATCCAAAGTCAGGTGAAGTGAATCGCACCCCAGATCAGCAGAGCTCTTTGTTGATTGAAAGGTTTTTCCCAAGTGCTAGACTCATGCGTGCAGTGCAATATTAAAAGCACCTGAGTTTCAGAAATGAGCAGCTGTGTTCGTGTTGTGTTTAGAGCGTGGGCCGATCAACCTGCATCAACAGCATACATTGTTATTTTAACCTCAAACACTTTGTGCAGACTTGAGGTCGCAGTGTGAGTCTGGAGATGTGAAAAACAGATCGTTCTCATGTGAAGGAAAAGCAAGCAGTTTGTCTTTATAAAAACAGAGATGTAGTGTCGAGTGCAAAAGCAGCAAAATGGCGTTTTTGCAACTAACTCACTTATGCTAATATAGTAATGTGTGCAAGCAGAATCATATTCATCCCTACACTTTTACAGGTAGCATGAACAGGAACACTTGGATGTTTTTCTTTGCAACTCTTCATCGCCAAATAAAAACCCCCAGTGTTTCTTTTCTTTTATTTCACATTGTGCTAGTCTCCCAGTGGATTTCCTGTTATATCACGTTTTTTTTTCTATGTGTACCGAAGTGAACAATCACTGGGAACAGACACTTTTATTATTCTACAAATCTTTGGTTTTCTTCATTTCTTCTAGTCGACTCTTCATTCATCTGGTATTTGAATAACACACATAATTATATATTTGTTCCTGTAATTCCTTCATCTCACAATAACAGCACTGTTCTGCTCCTGTATATGTCCTCAGATGAGTCAATATTATTGTTAATGTTCTTAAGTTCTTTTTAAATTCACTGCATCTCTAGGATTATTTCTAAGTGAGTTAAATGAAGGTGTGTGTTCGCTGAGGCTATTTAGGATCAGAAATTGACAAAAGCTCGTCACACTTTTAGTGCAATTGTAAGGTTTACCCCAGGTGTGTTCGCAATCGACAAAATCACTTCTGACATTCATTGCAATGCTCATTTTTACTCTGTGTGAGTTAGTTGATGTATCCGTAGGTTTAATAACTGACAGAAGATATTCACACAGACACTGCACCTGAAAGGATTTTTCTCTGTGAGCATTAACTGATTAATCCTTAATGCAGAAGATTTCCTAAAGGTACTTCTACACTCACTACAGTTGTACGGTATTTACAGAGTGTGTGTAAGCTGATGTCTATATAGGATTGATAATTGACTACATTTATTCACACATTCATTGCACTTGAAGGCTTTTCTTCTGCGTGTGTTTGCCGATGCCTGTTTAGAATTGATAATGGACTTCAGCTTTTCAAACATTCATGGCATTTAAAAGATTTGTTTCCCCTTTGCGAGCTCGCTGATGATTTCTTAATGCTGAAGAGAAAATAAAACTACTGCCACATTCATTTCAATTGTAAGGTTTTTCCCCAGTGTGTACTCGCTGATGTCTCTGGAGGTTTGAAATGTGATTGAAGCTCTTTACACATTCAGTGCAATGGTATGGTTTTTCCCCTGTGTGTATTCTCTGATGTGTTTGGAGGTTTGAAATGCGACTGAAGCTCTTTACACATTCACTGCAATGGTATGGTTTTTCCCCTGTGTGTATTCTCTGATGTGTTTGGAGGTTTGAAATGTGACTGAAGCTCTTTACACATTCACTGCAATGGTATGGTTTTTCCCCTGTGTGTGTTCGCTGATGTCTGTGGAGGTTTGAAATGTGATTGAAGCTCTTTGCACATTCCTTGCAATGGTATGGTTTTTCCCCTGTGCGTGTTCGCTGATGTGTTTGGAGTTCTGCTAATGTACTGAAACTCTTCACACATTCACTGCAATGGTATGGTTTTCCCCCTGTGTGTATTTTCTGATGTACGTGTAGCTGTGAAATCTGATTGAAGTTCTTTGCACATTCCTTGCAATGGAATGGTTTTTCCCCTGTGTGTATTCTCTGATGTCTGTGGAGGTTTGAAATGTGATTGAAGCTCTTTGCACATTCCTTGCAATGGTATGGTTTTTCCCCTGTGTGTGTTCGCTGATGTGTTTGGAGTTCTGCTAACGTACTGAAACTCTTGACACATTCACTGCAATGGTATGGTTTTTCCCCTGTGTGTGTTTGCTGATGTCTGCGGAGGTTTGAAATGTGATTGAAGCTCTTTACACATTCAGTGCAATGGTATGGTTTTTCCCCTGTGTGTGTTCGCTGATGTGTTTGGAGTTCTGCTAATGTCCTGAAACTCTTGGCACATTCACGGCAATGGTATGGTTTTTCCCCTGTGTGTATTTTCTGATGTACGTGTAGCTGTGAAATCTGATTGAAGTTCTTTGCACATTCCTTGCAATGGAATGGTTTTTCCCCTGTGTGTATTCTCTGATGTCTGTGGAGGTTTGAAATGTGATTGAAGCTCTTTGCACATTCCTTGCAATGGTATGGTTTTTCCCCTGTGTGTGTTCGCTGATGTGTTTGGAGTTCTGCTAATGTACTGAAACTCTTCACACATTCACTGCAATGGTATGGTTTTTCCCCTGTGTGTATTTTCTGATGTACGTGTAGCTGTGAAATCTGATTGAAGTTCTTTGCACATTCCTTGCAATGGAATGGTTTTTCCCCTGTGTGTATTCTCTGATGTCTGTGGAGGTTTGAAATGTGATTGAAGCTCTTTGCACATTCCTTGCAATGGTATGGTTTTTCCCCTGTGTGTGTTCGCTGATGTGTTTGGAGTTCTGCTAACGTACTGAAACTCTTGGCACATTCACTGCAATGGTATGGTTTTTTCCCTGTGTGTATAATCTGATGTATGTGTAGCTGTGAAATCTGATTGAAGTTCTTTGCACATTCCTTGCAATGGTATGATTTTTCCCCTGTGTGTATTCTCTGATGTGCTTGGAGTTTTGCTAACGTACTGAAACTCTTCACACATTCACTGCAATGGTATGTTTTTTCCCCTGTGGGTATTCTCTGATGTGTGTGGAGGTTTGCAATTTGACTGAAGCTCTTTACACATTCATTGCAATGGTATGGTTTTTCCCCTGTTTGTATTTGCTGATGCTCTTTTATGGTTTCTAATTGGCTAAAGTTCTTGACATATTCAGTGGAATTGCACGATTTTTCTCCTGACCCTGTTTCCTGAAGGGTCAGCATAGTTAATAAACTACATGCGTTATTTTCACATTCCCTGTATGCGTGTTATATTTTGGACGCTTGATTTCCGATTTAACAATAAAATACAAGACTCACTAAATACCTGCCACATTCGTAATATCAGTAAGGCTTCCTTGTGGGTGATTGCATCTTTAGATTGGATAATGGCTTCGCATGCTTGCGGGTAAAGCTTAATC
The DNA here is from genome assembly GCF_964263255.1 of Lissotriton vulgaris. Classification (NCBI taxonomy): domain Eukaryota; kingdom Metazoa; phylum Chordata; class Amphibia; order Caudata; family Salamandridae; genus Lissotriton; species Lissotriton vulgaris. The sequence goes on along the minus strand of NC_141685.1, from coordinate 85,875,019 downwards.
TTCGTTCCTGTAGGTGCAAATTGGGACAATACTCTGTACTTCAGAGAGCAGATCTCCGCTTTCCTTTAGCCATCAGTTGTTAGGCTCCACTTCGTTGTGCTTTTCCCTGGTGCCTGCGGTTTGGCTAGGAAGAGTTTGCAATACACCTAGAGCACTGAATGGTGGTCTGTTGCCAGTTTAGATAGCGAAGCACTGCTCTAGCCACATCATGATGATGAAGCGACTTGTAATGTGTACAGCTACTCCAAAGAGTGTCCCAGGGCAAAGCACGGGTCAGAAAAGAAAGTAAATCAGTTTGTTTCAAACATGGACAAAAAGCCAAGTTCTAAACCTTTTTTAAACATTATCATGTTGCTAACAGCTCAAAGTTGAAGAGGGAGTTTGTTCCAAGCGATGGATCCCATATAGACACGAGACCTTCCTCCAACTCTCATACCGGCCTCATGATCAAAGCTGGTGTTGGACGCTTGTTTATACAGCAGGTGGTTTGTCAGTTTTGTTGCCTTAATTTTGTAGAGGTCATTTCTTCGTCTTGGGGTGTTGAGGTGCAGAGCTCAGACTCGTACACTCACTGAATTGCCTTTGACTGCGTCTTCCTGGATCTGTCCTCTGCCTCTGATTGCACTGATGTTTTTGGAGCTCCTTATTTTTGATAATTTTTTCAGGTTTGATGTGTTATCTTCATTATTCATAATCAATCCGTGCCTTTAAGTCCTATTTTCCATTGGATGCAAAGAAATGCAATATTACTAAATGCAAATGTAAAGAATGTGAATACACAATATTTAACCAGCTGGATAAGACATCTCTTCTCTACCATATTTAAAATTTAGTAAGGAACATTTTACCATACATGGATATTTCAATAAAACTGTGGTTGAACATGTCACATTGTATTTACTTCTGAAAAGGCAGTGATTTACCATTATTGACAGAGTAACTTACTAAAGAAAGGGCAGCCACAGAGAACTCGTGCTACAGGTAGAGTTTTACGTAGGTATACATGGACAAGATTTCATTTAAACAGAACAGATTGTGGAAAAAGAGAGGAATCAGGAAGCGCTGCTGTTAATTTAGTTTCAGGAAGTATCTACCAAAGATAGCTCTTCAGGAAGTGTATAACAAAGGTAACTCTTCAGGAAGTATTTAACCAAGGTAACTTGGAAGTGTATAACAAAGGTAACTCTTTAGGAAGTATACATGACAAAGGTAACTTTTTAGGAAGTATATATGACAACGGTAACTCCAGACACCGTCTTCCACAATGCTTTCATGTTCACACTGGATCAGCACAAATGCCAACTATAGCCTTTACCTTGCAGCTCATTAAGGGGCTTACTACGAGTGCGACGGCCCTCATGATCGCCGCACTCACGGTGGCGGTCCAACTGCCACCATCCTGGTGGTCTGACCGTCGTATTATGAGTGTGGTGGTGGGACCCCCACGAGGCCGCCACCCCGCGAGGATCAAGGATCCCGCTGTGGAGGTGGTCTGCAAACACCCTGAATATGTTGACAGTGCCGATGCCGACATCGCTGAGCATATTACAGTCTGCATATCCACCGCCCTTTTCATGTCGGGAACCCCACCATGAAAAGGATAAAGGACATGCAGGTAAGGGGGCCCTCACAGGGCCCCGGCCGATTCTGCTCCTGGGGTTGCATGCGGGGGGCACATGTTGTGCCACCCCATGGAATTGCACCCTTGTTCCTGCACAGTGTGGCATGCATGACATGGCGCAGGAACGTGCTGCAGGCACTCTTAAGGTGGTGGTATGCTGTTTGGGTTCTCCAATGAGCCTAATACAGCCGCCGCAAGACCGCTGCTGCACCGCCCACCCACCCTGGATTTAGGTCATAATCCGGCGGCGGGCTCTCAATGGGCTTGGCAGTCTGCCTGGTACCTCCGCTGTGGTAGTCCCATTGGAAGACCGCCACACTCGTAATAAGCCCCTAAGTCACCTTCAACACATTTTACAGCCCTCCTGGCTCAAGCATTTCTGGATCCTTCTAACCTGGAAGACGGGAGCATTATCCTGAGTTGAGGTGGATTTTCTATCAGCGTAATATATATCCTTCTCCGTTGAACTATATGCCCTGAAAGACAACTTAAAAAGTAAGTCTTTGGTTCTTCCTAAAGTAGGTAAAGTTATGATCCTGCTGTATTTCAATCAGCAGCTCCTTCCGGGGTTTTCTGTGAAACAGAATGAGGGGTTAATTCCAATGGCCCGTCTTTATATTGTGCACACAGATATGGCAGACAAAAATTAAATCATGTAATTTATTATTCAACAATATCATTCATTTATTCCTTATAGAGAATCCATCACAACCAATAATTTAACTGAAATATCAAGCATCCAACAGATGTGTGCATATTAATAATTGTTTTTGTTTTTCAACATTTACAAGATATTTGACTTATTGTTGTCTGTCTGAAGGCCACGATACTACTTTGTGACTCAACAGGGCTTTGGTAGAGCGAGAGGAGGTGTCTGTTGTTCACAGGTGAAGTCTCATTTCTCCATTCCCATATTTCTTTTATCCAGGTTTACCTCATTCCATGTCCTTCAGCTCCCTAATCCCCTCGGTCTGTGTACTCACTCTTCAGGGTTCATTGTTAGCTGTGGCAGGGGACACACTTGAAGCATGCACAAAGCCGATGCAGATAATGGCCTGATAGAGAAGAGGCCGTGGTTGGCAGTACGGAGCTCAGAAGCTTCATTTCAGAAGCTAACCTGGGAGCTACTAACTGAGGCGGTGCACAGGAAGGGGCCTATTAGCTATAAACAGAGGTAGTGCACAGGTGGGTGCTGGAGAGGTATAAACAGATGAGGTGCACATATAGGTATCTATGAGGTACAAATAGAGCAGGGTCACTGGTAGGTGCTTATGAGGTATAAACAGAGGAGGTGCACAGGTAGGTGCTTCAGTGCCTCGGGGACTATATCTGCCTCTAGGCCCTCTTCCTATAATGCTGGCTCTTGCTCCTTCTACAACACTTGCTGCAGACATGGGGCCTGATTCTTAGTTTATTGGACAGGTTATTGCTTCAAACATAACAGATCCCGTCCGCTTTATTACAAATGCCACAGAATATAATGCTCTTTTAATAGGGTGGACGGGACAGCTGCCACATTTATGACGGAATAAACCATCCACCTAAATATAAATCGGGCCATTGGCAGACATTGTGTCCAGTGTCCTCTGAGTGTTGGAAGGCATCCATTTTATCAATGGCACAGTATTATCTCACCACTGCTGTGGCTTGCAGTCATAAGGCCATTATGAACGGACTAAGTTGTGTGCCAGAATGCCTGTCAATAGTTTAGCATGAGCGTTTAGGAGGGAGATGGGCCTTTATGATGAGCAGGACTAGGGAATTTCCAGGGCCTGTGAATAAGTGTTATTACTGTTTCTCTCTTGGTGTCAGTGGGCTTGTCCGTGTCCCCAGATGAGTTGTTTTCACGCTTATCTTATTTATGCACAAAGATTTGTAGTTTTTAGGGCTCAGCAACTCATTTTACAATGTTTGAAAACAAAACTAGTCAGATGATCACTGCCAGGTGTACATGTTTTGCATGTGTAGAATCACACACTAGTAAATGCAGCGCACGCATGCTTCGCCTTGTCAGTTTGTGAATGACCGCTAACTTGTGAGTAAGTGAGCATTCACAGACGCCAATCTGACTCTTTCTGACACTTAGAGTTTCACTTCAACAAAATGCGGGAGTAACTCTCCTTCCAGGGTAGGAAGAGAAATGGATCACCCTCTAAACGTGGTGGCGAGTAGTGCTATAAGGTTCATAGCACCATTAATCCGGGCACAACTGGGGAAATGGTACAATGCACTGGGAAACTGGCATGTGATGAAAATGTGACATGACATTCTTACACGTGTTTTTGCACTTTTTTTGGGCTGTCTGTGTCCAGTTTATCGAGGCTCAGGGTTTAGTTTCAAGTCAAGAGATAGTGCAGGATTAGAATAATTGTAATGTCATTCATTCCAATAAATGCCTTTACCACGTATGCCTTTACCACGAAACACCTTTACCACGCAAGTCTTTACCATGCATAATATGCCTTGACCACGTAACACCTTTACCACGCAAGTCTTTACCATGCATATGCCTTCACCACGCATGATGATTTACAACAATGGCCCTGCGATAAACCACCTCAAAACTACTTCATTCAAAGGAGGATCAGCAGCACTCTCACTCTGTGTCCCACGAAGACGACACCCCATTGTCCAAGCGCTCACTACTGTTTTATTAATTCTATAATGCAGCAACACTCAACACACAATGCCTACGCGTTTCGGCTCACGCCTTCAACCGAGCAACCCAGTGTACGACAACCACAGTGTTTTTAAAACAAACATCACTGCACATTTAAAGTCTCCAACGCGGCTGTCCTCTAATCATCTATTACACGTTTTGTGATATACTTCTCCAATTCCCCTTGTAATTCCTCATTTCGTCCACATTTTCACACAGAAATGTTGGCAGTTTTCAGTGTTAAAGTATATAGATGCTCAGTATTTCCAGATTTCATATTTACGTGGGGAAGATAACTGCTTTTACCGGCCCCATCCGAACTGAAGAGATTAAACGTAATAAGGGTTATACGCTGGCTGACCTCCAGACTGCCCTTGGGCTTGTCTTTATGGCTGCTCCTAAATGTAATAGTATCAACAAGAGAGATAGGGCGCGAGTAAACACTCCTGTACCCCAAATAAGTATATCAAAACAACTTAGGAGTGACTCAGTGAAACACAAGATACGTGTGATGAGAAAAAACACGAAGAAAAGAAAGTGTCAGGTTGTTCCAATCTTAGTAATCAGGAGGTAGCAACCCCGTGGACCGATATGACTGGATCCAACGGGGAAGAACAAATAACCTTTTGTTTAAAAGGACCCTCACTCACTACTAGTTGGTGACATGCTTCATGATTGGGTCCCCGCTGGGGTGGCCGAATGCCCCCCCAGCGTGCTACAACGCCTAAGTTACAGCGGAGCGGGTTGGTGGTGAGTGTAAATAGTGATTTAACTCAAGAAATGTGCAAAATATGTGAGTGCAGGATTAAAAAATACACAGTTGTAGCCCAGACAAAAAGTTTAATGCGGGCCAACCTGTATAAGGGTTAAAAAAACGTGAAAGGCGGACAATCCTGGGTTCTATGTTAGGAGACCTGTGTTCTTAAATAAGATATCTGGTCAACATGTTTCTGCTGTAAAAAAGCGGGATCGCACAGCATTCGTCAGGACCACAACTAAATAGCACTCCGGTGGTATGTACGCACTAAGGTACACCCTCCCGTGAGGCACTTAATGTGAAAAAGATAGAAAAATAAGTAAAAGTGAAGTTACTCACGGATTTACCCGTGCCGGCTCACTGTAGATCACAGCAGCCAAAATTACAGATGGCAAGAAGCAGCATCACTTCCTGGGTCAGAACGGTGCGGGAAATGTTCACGCGGCATTCAATTTTCTTGCTCGCGACTCCCCACCTGGGACCTACTTTCAAGGACTTCCGTCTGCCCGGATGGACATGCCGCGTGAACATTTCCCGCACTGTTCTGACCCAGGAAGTGATGTTGTTCGCAAGTAACCTTCCCCAACGGACAGGGCTCTTAACGCCTTAATATCTCGGCGGGATGGTGTACTTGCTTGCAGCACATACAGGAGATCACCATATCTAATTAAGTGGGCCAAACTTTATGACAAGCCCTAGAACACAAGCAAAGGTAATGCGCTGGGCAACTTCCCCTACTTAGCTGTGTTCACATTCAGTCCTGTTAAGCAGTGCCATGCTCCCCGATGGAACTTCCTGCCACTGACGGGCTGATAATCATTTCCAACTCGAAAGCAGATGTATTTCACGAATAGAACAGTATCCCACGAGTCTTCACTCTTTCATACAGCATCCCTCTCGCAAATAACATTTGTTCTCCAGCAAGGCTAGGTGACAGCAGTAGCCAGTGTGTCAGGGGCTCTAGTCCAAGAAAGAAACTCCCTCTTTGACCCATGTTAAACTGTGAAATACAGCAATAATTAGGAGTTCAGTGGGCCCTGGTGTCACTGCACCTGCTGCGCAAATGGAAGCTACGCCTCTAGTTTGAAAGTAGGAATGGAGGAAAAACAATCCGTGTTTGGGATAAATGTGATTGTGAATACATAGAAAATTGCGGGTGTGCTAATGTCATTTAATATGTTTTTTAATTTGTAAGGCAGGCTTGGGGAATACCTAATTAAAAGAGGCTGTCTATCTTCTACGGCAGAATAGGGTGTACCTACAAAGAAATACACATACAAAGGTTTGCACAGGCCCACAAACACACACACAAAATATGAACACACAGATAAGAGTGGGCGTAGTTGGCGGAGTACCACTACACCGAATTCTGTGGAATTGATCAAAAACTCAGTGAATTCTGCTCCGCAACTCCATTCCGTCTCACCACAATTAAGAAAACAGAATCCTCACATACCCTTGGGAAAACGACAAGTAACATTATCACATGCTAAAATGTATATAATCATCTCACAAAAGTGAAAATGAAAATACAGCAAGCAGTGAGAGAAGTGATGATTTTGGGGTCCTTCCTAACCTAGGGACAGGACCAAGCAGAATCCTTGAACACAAACAACACACGATGCTGAAATGATTTGGTGGTGGTCCCATCCTCCTAGGACCACCCCAAGCACAGGTATGGGCAAAAATACAATCCCAAGCAAAAGGCCCTGCAAAGCATTATGGGACGAAATTCCAAAGTACAGTGAATATTATAGTATCCAATATCAAAACCCTCCTCAGGGGGCAGGCTCTCAGGCTCAGCAGAGAGCTAATTTAATAATATTCCCTAAACTCTAGAATCTTGCCCCATAATGCCCCGCTTTCAGCAAGCAAGAGCATTGTTTTCTGCTCTTGCTTGCTAGAAGTGGAACACAGTTTGCTGTGGCTTGGCCGGAGCGGTATAGCTCCCGCCAAGCCACAACAAACAGCTATGTCCCAGGGGTGGGCACTCCGGGACATAGCAGGAGTCTGGCCTGGGGTGCCCAGGGCCATTATTGGCTGCAGGTTCTTCATATTTCCCCCAGGGCTGCAGAGGGGCATATGTCCCCTGCAATACATTTAACAAAAAATAGGTGGCAGTCCCTGGGGTTGCAGGGGGGTCTGTGTGGCCCCCACACATCAATGAAAATTAGAGCCCTTGAGAAGTGGTCCCTGGGTCTCCAGGAAGACCACGCTGACCCCCCCTTCCAAATTGACAAAAGGCCCAGGGAGGTGGCAGGGGTTCTGTGTGGCCCCCGCATTATTTAAAATTAAAGCCCTGAGAAGGTGGCAGCCCCCAGGGTGGAGGAAGGGGGGTCCGCGCGACCCACGCTTTGTGTAAAGAGAAAGCCCCACGGAGGTGGCGGACACCGGGGCAGGTGGGGAGTCAAGGAGCCTCCAGGGAGGTGATGGTTCCTGGGCAGTGGGGGAGGCTGTACAGGGCTCGACAAATCCACTCGCCCGCTCGCATTTGAGAGGGAGAATTGATTAGGACGAGCTATTTTTAGGTCCTACTCGCCCTTTCTGACGAGTAGGAAGACAAACTAACTTTTGTGCTCTGTCTTTGAAAACGGAGCAAAAGTGACAAGATAACAAGATTTAAAGGCATTTTTATTGCTCACAAAGGGAATGAGCAATAAAGATGCCTTTAAATCTTATTATCTTGTTATCTTGTCACTTTTTCTCTGTTTTCAGAGACGGAGGTGAAGTAGGTTACAGTCAGGTCGATGGGATTTTCCAAGGTACTAGACCTGCAGGACTAGTACAATTTTTGGGATTTTTCGAGCCCTGCTGTGCGAGCCTCCCCCACTTTCATTTTTAAAGAACCCCCGGGTAGGTGATGGCCCCTGGGGCAATATTCAGCTTCATGGAGGGGACCTGTGTGCCCCTCACTATTTTTAGAAATGCCCTCAGGACCTGGCCCACCTGGGGCCAACACAGGAGACCACGCTTTGTTTAACAACAAAAAATTCGGCAGGGTCCACGGATCCTGCGTAAATTATTTTTTTAAATGCTTTTTTGGTCATGCGAGGTCCTTGTGGGACTCCCTTGAAGAGACCATGGGGGTCAGGGTGTTTCTACCCGACACCATTTTCTTTAAAAAAAAAAAAATATTTCTGTGACTTGATTCAAGCAGAGTCACAAGATGGCTTCCAACACTTCCTGGTTTGAAGTGTTGGTAGCCAATCAGATCACAGCACGAGATTGGGAGGTGTTGGGGGTCCTCTGTGTCCCAAGGTATTTCTTTAAATAACTCTGGAACTACTGTACATATTTAAAGAAATCACAAAAAGGCACTTCCCAGAATCAATATCCATTTTCCTGCCAAATCTGGTGTCATTCTGTTAAGCAGGTCAGGGCTGTAGCCATGTCTAAATTTCCTATGGAAATTAACACAGGGAAAAAGCGTTTTGGGACCCCCCCTTTTTTCTAAGCCACCGCTTCACAGAACACCCCGAAAAAAGACAGCAGCTAAAGTGAGTTGCAAACTACCTTTAAAAATTTCACGAGGATAAATGACACCAAAGTTATTGGCAAATGAAAAAACGCTCTTCCTATGTAAACTACATCCTAACTAGAACTACCTATTGGCAGCCGCCCGTAGGTGATACATACACACACATCTGATATATATACCATTTTGTTGTAAAGGCATGCGGGGAAAAGGCATGCGTGATAAATGGTGCATTGTAAATGCTATTTCCCTCTATGTCCAGTTAATCAAGGCCTCGGTTTAGTATCCCATCAAGAGATAGCGCAGGATTAGACTAATTAAGACCCCAATTGGTCTCATAGCGTCATGGTACTCAAAGGGACATGAACCTAAACTGAGTCAATGCCGTCTAAGGAGTACACTTCAATGGGCCTTTGCTACCAGTATCTTGAAAGCCTCCAGTAGCACTTACGCTTCTTTTAGTGCTGAGGCAGTTTTGATATTTGGTTCACCACAGAACGAAAGGCCTGACTAGTCCAGTTGAAAATTCGTCACCTTTGTACATTGACAGGGGTTCTTTTCAAAGCATAAAAATGTGGTGGACGTCCACATTCGATTTTGATGGCAATCCACCAAATGTTTACAAAGTGGGAGTTTGTTTCTGAAAAACACACTGGGAGTTTTTTCACGGGTAGTGAGGATCATTATTTTCTTTTCTGTCCATCGCTACCAGGTTTTACCTGGAGGTGACTAAAAAAACAAGCATTTGCAAAGGCCGCTACTACGAATGTGTGTGAAAAAGTGAATGAGATGTGTGGCACGCACAAGTCATATGTCATAATTAACCACCACATGTTAAACATACCTACAGATGGTATATGCATGTATATATACTCAAATGTACACAATAAAATTAAACGAAAGAAAACATGTATGCACTCTACTAATCTATTATAGCACACCGGGAGGGCAAGGGTGATAAAGCGGGCAGTCCTGTTCAGAACACTGCTGGCCGGTGACTGCCTGTCTGCATTCTTCAGTGTACCTGCTTCTACCTGGGTGTGAGGTGCCTGTTCTGCAGCACTACACACACACATCTGTGTTGCACTGTTTACTCCGCGTTCAACATTACGTTGTTTGGGTTTTACTGGTAATATGACCTTCTCTCCTGCACAACACTTCATTTAGCAAAGGAAATCCTAGGTGCGAGAAAGGGAGCACGAGAGCAAACCCTCTCACAGGGGCAAGGGAAGTAAACAAAAGAAGACAAACATCTGCACCCAATACACTTGCTGCGTCCTCAGTAGGCACATAATATGGTGTTACATTCAATATTAGATTAGTTTTATACCAGTTTTAAACTGCACTGTATTTTTCCCTTTTAAGGCGCTGCCTCGCATCTAAGTCAGTCCTAAATCAGTTTTTTAAAAAACTGCATTGTTTTGCACACATCTTATAAAAAATTTTGTTCTGCATATGTACTGTGTACCAGCAGTAGAGGGCAGGAGGGCAGGATACCAACATGTAGCTTCAGCGGTAAACCGGAAGCTACCGGCAGCGGCGTGAGGAAGGAGGTACAATCCTAACCATGCCACACTACAACACACAGCGACAAATAGAATGTTGTCCGTTGACAAGCTGGTAAATGGAAGCAGCTGACGTATGCACATGTCCTGTCCGGGCGCGTGCACATCTCCTGTACCCCTTCCAAAAAGAAATTGACGACAATAGATCTCGCCAAGTGAGCAGCAAATGCGCTGCATCGCTAGGCGAGACCTAAAAAGGACAGTACATCACCCACCCTAAATAAGGTGGGCAGGGTAATGCCCCTCCTTTGATGACCCCTACTCTGTTGGCTGTCAGAGGAAGCTTGAAACCCTTATGGTCTGCCATCCAGGCAGTTTATTCTTTCGTGTTTGCAAAGGATTACCCAAACTCTAAATCAGGTCATAAAAGTCTAGGGGACTGTGCTCTTGTTTGGGTAACACCCAGGATTCCAGCCCGGCCCCTGCACGGCACAGTTCTTTTACCCTTCTGGGAGGAGCTTCAAATGAGTCAAGATGATAACCTTCAGGCCGGCCTCAACCTTCTAGATCCGTCGGCCACTTTAGACACTGTTGAACAATTACTTCTCGTTTTGAATGTCCTTCGGTTGGAGGCACCAAGGGCAGCTCTACAATCGTTCTGCTTCTTCAGCAAGGGTGTTCCAACACTGTTGCTCTCCTGCCTGCTTGTTCTACTGCTACTGCTCTGGCAATAGTTTATGGAGGAACCCAAAGGAAATGATAGCTCAGCCTATCTCTTTTAACCGGATGTGGCACCACTGAGGGGTTAGTCCACTCCTTTGGTCTGTAAGTATTATCCTTTGCTGATGGCACACAGCTGTTCCTTAGGCTAAACAGGGATTCTGACAATTCCATCAGCCATCTGAGGGTGTGCTTGACAGTCATTTACTTCCTGATGACTATCAAATGTATAAATATGGATAGAGTTAACACGGAAGTTCTTCTTATTGCTAGAGGACTCTCAACAGGAAAGCCAGAGCTTTATCCCACACCAGTTGAGCCTGACTAAGTTAAAAACCTTGGAAGTTCATTTGACAGCGATGTCTGATTTCTTCCTCAAATTCAAAAATGTTTGGTCTTTTGAGTTTTACAACAGGATTACTGGAAGGATTCAACAAAACTACTACCCACTCCTAAAAGAGTTGAGGGGGTAAGAGCTTCTTTTTCTCTCTTGGCTCGACTACCTACCTCAACTTGTGGAAGGCTGCACGGGGAAGACAGCTACACTTTCAGAATATGCTGTTCAGAATATGCTGGCAAGGATGGAGTTACGGTGCAGAACTATCATCATGTCCTATCACTGCCTCCTTGATGAAAAACAGGTCAACTTTAAACTCCTCTGTCTCAATCATCAGACGTCTTACAAAGTACAAAGGTGGTCCAACCTCCTGGCCTGACGTGTTAGCGCCCGCACACTACTCCTACACGACTTCTAAGACCCATCGCCTGGGTCCTAAATGATATTCCTCACTTCCAGAGGGCTGGCTGGGGGTGGAGAACCTTCAGTGAGCTGAGGAATTACCTATTGTCCTCGCTTTCAGAGGGCTGGATGGGGGTGGAGGACCTTCAGTGAGCTGAGGCCTCACCTATTGTCCTCGCTTACAGAGGTCTGGATGAGGGTGGAGGACCTTCAGTGATATGAGGTTTCAACTATTGTCCTCGCTTACAGAGGGTTGGATGAGGGTGAAGGACCTTCAGTGATATGAGGTTTCACCTATTGTCCTTGCTTCCAGAGGGCTGGATGAGGGTGAAGGACCTTCAGTGACCTGAGGCCTCACCTATTGTCCTCGCTTACTGAGGGCTGGATGGGGTGGAGGACCTTCAGTGACCTGAGGCCTCACCTATTGTCCTCGCTTACAAAGGGTTGGATGGGGGTGGAGGACCTTCAGTGATATGAGGTTTCACCTATTGTCCTCGCTTCCAGAGGGCTGGATGAGGGTGAAGGACCTTCAGTGACCTGAGGCCTCACCTATTGTCCTCGCTTACAGAGGGTTGGATGAGGGTGAAGGACCTTCAGTGAAATGAGGTTTCAACTATTGTCCTCTCTTCCAGAGGGCTGGATGAGGGTGAAGGACCTTCAGTGATATGAGGTTTCAACTATTGTCCTCGCTTCCAGAGGGCTGGATGAGGGTGGAGGACCTTCAGTGACCTGAGGCCTCACCTATTGTCCTCGCTTCCAGAAGGCTGGATGAGGGTGAAGGACCTTCAGTGATATGAGGTTTCAACTATTGTCCTCGCTTCCAGAGGGCTGGATGGGGGTGAAGGACCTTCAGTGATATGAGGTTTCAACTATTGTCCTCGCTTCCAGAGGGCTGCATGAGGGTGAAGGACCTTCAGTGAACTGAGGCATCACCTATTGTCCTCGCTTCCAGAGGGCTGGATGGGGGTGAAGGACCTTCAGTGATATGAGGTTTCAACTATTGTCCTCGCTTCCAGAGGGCTGGATGGGGGTGAAGGACCTTCAGTGATATGAGATTTCAACTATTGTCCTCGCTTACAGAGGGTTGGATGAGGGTGAAGGACCTTCAGCGAGTGCAGGTATCACAAACTGGGTATCACAAAATTTCTTCTTTTTGTCCCTCGACTCAACCCTTCCCTCAGTAAAGTCATAGTGGCTTCAGGAACGACTTGACAACATACTTATTCCGGTGATGTGATGTTAGCTTGTACTTTGTCTGCCTGTTTTAATTCTATCAGTCTATTCCTGGTTCCCCCAGTGCTATGATCACTGTGTCAAACTTACGCTCTGCTGGTAACGTGTTACTACAGCTCCCGGGCCCTGGATCAAGTTTGTTGTTGCTTTGGTGACGGTGGCCAGCTGGGCTTGAAAGATCGTGTGGTTTGTGGGTCTCTCACTGCTTTGAGGCCACCGCCAGCAAGGACTTCTGTCAGTTCTACCGCATCCACCACATACTGCAAGACTCCAAGAGCTGAAGCCAGAAATGCAATTCCAAGGATGAATCCAACCACTCTTTCTGAACATCCCCTTGAAAATGGCAACTAGTGAACATACTGACTGTACCAGCACAGTGCAGAGAGCTTTTCAAGAACCTCGAGGTACATTTATTTTCTCTATCTGTTGTAACAGAAGATTTTGATCCTTGGTAACATCAATGCTCTTTGGACAAGGTCATAAATTTTGCAATAAGAATCAAATTAATCCTGCCCAGACATACACCCTCAAGTCAATATTGCATGAAGCTTGGCGGTCTTAGTCCTCAGCAAGCCCTCTGAAAATTGCTGAAATTTTCTTAGACCTCCTGGATAGCTGTGCCAACACACAGACCAACTAAACACCCTCCAGAAGCTACCAATCGATCTACCAGCACTTGGTAGTCCAATCCAGACTCCAATCTTTAAAACCATCTACCAGCATCCAGACTCAAATCTTTCAACGTTCTCTGTTACCATCTTTGGAACTGCCTGTCTCTGAGATTCGTGGAAGCTCCATGCTCAAAGTTAGTTCGTAAAATCCCAATAGACTGGAAGACAAGAACAAATAATGACACACTGCACAGAACTCTGTATTATTCAACCATTTTTTCATAACATGTACCATTGTCTTACTTCTGTTGTTTCAACATGGACGTTTTGCTGTGTTTATCAAAAACAGCTCAGTTATTTAAAACCTCACTTACCAGTTTGTTTTACATCATACCTACCTAGCTGTTACTATGTTGGACTTGGCTCTTTTCCACCAAAATGTTTCGCTTTTTGCCCCCCTAATTTAAAGATGTCTCCGCCATGGTAAAGGTTACTGTATAGGCCATGTGTGGTGTGAGACGCCATGTTAATGTGATAATGTGATGCAATGGTGTGCACGTATTTTCCCCCCATTGTGTAAAATGTACCCTGATGAAATGTCACATTTAAGATGGATGCCATTGCTGTGCGTTGTGCCACCTGACTGCAGTAGGTTAGCAGTCTAGTTGTTAGGCACCCAGCCATCCCTGCTTTTGGAGGGAAAGCCTGGCACCCAGGGTGCTCTACTCCTTCCCCTGAGCCAGTTTAAACCAGTTTGCCTGATAATTCTTGAAGGTTCTGACATTGTCTTGTAGGTAGGGTGAGGGGGTTATAAATAAGGGGGATGTGCCACCCTGTGCAGAGACTGAGCTGGGACAGGAACGTGAGGGGACCTGCTGCCAGGGGAGACCGCCACTTGGGCCTGTGTGCTGGACCCTGCAACCATCTATCACCCCTCTACTGTCCCCAGTGCTAGTGGAAGCCCCACTTTAGGAGTTCAGGCTGCTGTTCAGGAGGAGGGCCCCCCTGCAGTGGAGGATGGTGTCAGCCTACCGCCCTGTTTAGATGAAGCCCCCACTGGCTGTTGACCTGGCCCAGTAGTGCCTACTGCTCTGTCCTCCAGCCCCCTGAAGAAGGAGGGCCCTCCTAGGTCCCTGAAGGGCCTTGGCCCTGCACCACAAAAGCGCTGCGCCCAGAAGCGCCTAGAATGGAAGGAGCATCTTGGACCCCCCCAGGAGGTGAGGAGTGTTACCCTGGGGCTTGCTGCTGGGACTGTCTGCCCCCCTTGCGCTACAATCCTAAAGCGCCGTGCCTAGAAGAAGCGTTGTGGGCCGGGAGAGTTGCTGCCTGTGGTGCACCTGTCAAGCGCTATACTGCCTGGGACTGCAAGAAGCATTGAGCCTCCAAGTGCTGGGGCTGGAGTAGCTGTCTGCCCCCTAATCCTAAGCGGTGTGTGTGTGGAAGCGCTATTTCCCGGAGCACCATGACCGGGACTGCCTTGCTGCCCTTCTAAGCGATGTTGCCCCCTTCATAGCGCTGTGCCCAAGTCGCGCTGCAGGCCCTACTCACTGCCGCAGCCCGGGGTCAGGAAGAACTGTGGGCTCAAAAGCGCAGCGGGTGACTACCCCGCGTGTGGCGCGATCAACTACCCCCGCTTCATAAATAATTAATCAGCGGGTGCCTACCCCGCACTGGCGCCGAAGTTGAACTCACCACCGCGGGCCCTTGGGCCGTCTGAAGAAGCGCCGTGCCTGGGATCACCGCCGCGACCTTGGGGTCGCTAATCAAGGAAGTTCCGCTAGTGACTGGACCCTCGCGGCGGCCCCTGGAGCCAGGAGAGGGCCGCCGCAGCATTGAGGAAGCCGCGCTGGGCCTCGCAGAAGCTGGGACGGGCGGCATCACGTGGCTGGGGGCGCTGGTGATGACACCGGCCACGCCCCCCAGCTGCCGCACACAGATTGGCAGGTCCCCGTTATGGAGGGGGAATCTGAGTGAAGCCGGAAGGGAGCGGAGATGTTGCAGGGCTCCCAGAGTCTCGAGGGAGCCCGGTGGAGAGCGACCCGAGTGGGAGCCCACCCCGCCGGTCTGTGCACCACAAGAGGAAACTGCAAGTAATGAGCCAAAGTGCTGTTGAGGCCCCAGCGGTGGATAGAGAGCCCTGAGTGCTGCCGCAAGTCCAACGCTGTGCTGCGGGGGCCTGAGTGAGGCCTCGCGGGCCCCGTGTAGCCCGCATAGATCCCAGGAGCTGCCCCGGGGCTCTCATGCTCTGAGGAGAGCCCAGCAAAACCCCGCAAGGACATCAGGAACCCAGTGAGTGGGGGCTCCATTAGACTGTGGTGGGGGGGTGTCGGGGCACAGGGTCGGTGCCCGCCCCCAGGGACCATTGTGTATTCAGGGAGCCCCAGAAGAGGGACTCCCTCGTGCCACCCACACAGGACTGCATTTGCACCACTGCCACGCTGGACAGAGGGTAATGGCAGTGAATGGGGGCATTAATAATTTAAGGGCCACCCCATGTAGGACGCCTGACCGGTTAGGAAGGGGGCTATGTTGGAAATGCCTCAATGCTTTACGCCCCGGGATAGGGTTGTGCCTGCAGTAAAGAGTTTGCCTGATCCCATGCCGAAAGTGGAGGTCAGGCAATGAAGTTTATTTGCAGAAGGTCCTGCCTAAGGTTTTGATGCCTAGGGTTTCCCTGTTACCACTGATGTACCTAATGTGCTTTTCTTGAGGGTGATGCCAGATGTTAAGTTGATGCCCCATGTTAAAGGTGATTCTGCCTGCCTAGGCCTGATGGTAGTATTGCGTGCCTGTTGTTCCTTTTTGCAGGAGGTGCTAATACAAGTCAAGCTGGGAATATTCCTAATGTTTTATTTTATATTTACAGCCTACTGCTAAGGTGATGCCAAGGATTAATGCCTGTGTTTGCCCTGCAACACTGACCCTATGTTTCATGCCAATTGATAACGTTCTTTTTATTTCAGCCTGGAAACTAATGGACTCACCCTTTTCTTGCTTTGCCCATTTTCCCTGTAAATAATCCCCCTGGTATCCATTGCCCTGGCGCCCGTCGGCGCCCTATTGTGATTACTGTGCATTACTGAGTTTTACCTTTGCAGGTTGGACCTAAGACAAAAGTTATTCCTTTTCCAACCAGAAGCGGTGTTGTGTCTCTTTTGTGGTGTGACCCTAACTCACTACGGAAAAAAAGAGAAGTGTTTTGGATCTTCCTCCTTGATTCAGTGGATAAAGGACTCAACGAAGAATGCCCTTGGTGTAATGCGATTACTTAGTTTGAATATCACTTGATAGGTTTCGGCGATCCTCCACATCTGATCTTGGGAAACTATTCCCTCTCCGCCTCCCCCGGGATATGAACCTTCTCTCCCATTCCTCGCGAATCTAAGAGATGTTTATCATCTGGGACATGCCCTGAACCATGGGGGGTTCCCCCTTGGGATGTACTATGTGATTAGCCTTTGGTCCGCTATGATATTTGTACCCCTTGGGATTTTGGCCTGGGGCTCTGAACTGATATCTCTTTGATAGAGCTGTAGGGAATATCAACTTTTTTGACTCGCTGTACTCTTAATCCCACCTTCTAATCTCCTTTTTTTGATGGAGTATCCCCGGCCTTTCTAGTTGAAATACCCATTTGGTTCTTTATATTAAATCGTGATGCATCTTGTTGATATTTTTAGGCCATCTATTAATCTTCAGCAAGATGCATATCTCTACAAGATGGCCGCCGTGTGGCCCACCATTAGCCCCATCTCTATTTCTGATCGCGATCCCTTAGTCCTATATCTATATCCGATCGCGTGTTCCGGGGCCAACGCTGATTGGCCTTTCCTCCGGAAGTTCTTCCAATATAGAGTTGGTCTTTGAGCGGTTGTACTCCTCGGCGTGTCACCAGTGAGAGTGGTGATTATCTTTTCTTGAAGACGATATCCTACCCTGTCGATCCATCTCCGGGTAAGTGAATGGGATGTTTGGTTAAATACTCCGGTTGGCGGCATCCTGACTAAACTCCCTTTCCCCTAGCCAGCAATAATTGTACACCCGGCGAGTCAGCCCTTATGATGATTAGTTACTAGCATTGGTCCGGACGGAGCTCCAAGAATATTGTGGGATTTATTTCTTACCCCTCTTGTGTTATCTCCATAGATTCCCTATTTTCGCAAAGGCGACGCACCCTACCTACTTACCCAATACTGAAAGAGGCTCAGGCCGACTATTGAGAATATATTCCAGCGAACCTTTACTCCCGGGGAATCTGCAGGTATGCTGTTTACGTGACCATTACCCCTGCTTATTGTTGGGAAGGACCTTGTTATATTCACGGATCCCGCCTGGTTCTATGTTTATCTCAACCTTTCCTTTCCACTGGATCCGTTAACTCCCGGATATTCCAGTAGGTAGAACAAACCGCTTAGTCCTTGTCTTCCTCGTTTACCTATTTTTTTTTAGATTCCGGTATGTACCTAAGATGATATTGATCCTATCTACACACTGACGCTGCCAAATTGATGCTCTCTGCCACTTCTCCTTTAAAGCTACTCTGAATCCTCAGCACTTTGAGACTCCCAGGTAGGCTGGATATATGGAGTTAACCTTTGGGAGACCTAGATGGGGACAGTTGTATATACATGTAAACCAACTACACGGAAGGCACCTCCCCGCACCTCCCCTTTTACATTTATTTTTATTTTAGAAATGAGATCCTGTGTTTGAGGTCCTGGCCAGGAAGTATCCATGCAAACAGCCTCCCATACTTGCTTGGCTAGTGGAGACCTAAGATACTCCTTAAAATCCTTCTTTGTTTGAATCAGGGTAAGTGAGCCCACATCTAGCTGCCTTCATATTAGACAAATAGCTCGCTTTCCCCCTCTTGGATCCTCTAAACACTAGGATCCTCCTTTTATCTGGATAACTTTCCTTTGTTTTCCTTCCCTTGGTCCCCCCCCCCTTTTATGTAAATAGTACCTATGGGATTGTATAAATTAAGCACTTTGTATGTATCTAAAGAATGTGTTGTTAATTAAGTATGGAGGATGTTAGATTGGTTTGCCCGTTGCTTTAAAGAACTGCTGTTCTTGCCCAAAGAGGAGCTTTCCTACCGAGTTTTATACATTTCTAGTGTACATTTCTAGTATATGTCTTTAAGTGGAGCCACTGTCATTGTTAGAGGTCTATGGGAATGGATATAAATGTATCCCATATAATTAAATTTACTAGAATAAAGAACTGATGTTAGAGAAAAAGTAATCATATAAATGTACTGTATTGTATATTTTATATTTTCAGATACACAGTCCCCCCGTATTTTTCCCACAAGAGACATCACTGCCCTGACGAAGGTGTGGCCGGGTTGGGCCTATAAACCGAAACGTGCGTTGGCGGGTTTCGTGCGGGCAACAGGATTGTCCTTGGATCGTCAATCCCTTTTATTGTTATCTGTTGCCCAGCATCCCTTTGTCCTCTGATTTTTTGTTTCATTCTAAACACTTTATGCAATGGCATTTATGTATCAGTGGGAGTGTGTCTGGCTTTATGTATGAGAGAATGATGGTGTGTGTGTGGATATTATGTTGAAGAGTGATTTTGATACTGATGTGGGGTATGTGGGACTGTCTATGAGGTTTTGAACCGTGTATGTTTTTATTGAACATTTTTATGTTGGGATATCAGTATATCAAATTTTGTACCCACGTATCTATTAAAATAAAATAATAAATGGATATATAAAAAGTACATTATGTTTTGCTTGTGCCTTGGACTCTAGAAAGACAGTCACGGCTCCTTTGGCTATCCAGTATCCCTATGCTGGACCAAATTGTTAACCCCTAGGCAGGGTCTCTTGTTCTCTAATTTTTGGATATTTCTTCCCCCACCTACCTGCCTATATCCTTACCCGCTGGGGGGCCTCCTTCAATTCTGATATCTCTTTTGTGGTGTGCCTGGTGTGTCGTCTGTGCGTACTGCGTGGATGCTTCACACATGTCCTCAGGAGTTTGGCCTGCCTGCTCTGC
This sequence comes from Lissotriton vulgaris, assembly GCF_964263255.1. Taxonomy (NCBI): domain Eukaryota; kingdom Metazoa; phylum Chordata; class Amphibia; order Caudata; family Salamandridae; genus Lissotriton; species Lissotriton vulgaris. The sequence continues at coordinate 85,855,688 of NC_141685.1, read as the reverse complement.
TCCATGCTACCCCCCGTAGAATAGGTAACCCCATTTCTAACATTGTTGACGAGCGGTGGGATAGGACTTGTGTTTGCGCAGTACCACAGCGGCCACAGGTTACACTTCAAATAGAGCTTTGAAGAGTAATCACAGTCTTTTGGGGGGATTATTGCGTTTTTGCTGATTATTGTTTTCCTAATTATTGTATTTCCTCCTGAAGGTGTTTTGAATTGTGTCCCCTTGTTGCCCTGTGGGTGGTGTATCCCGGGTGTACCTTGTCAGGAAGGGGTTGGTTTATAATGAGGACGACCTCATGGATTACACCGAGCAGGAAGTTTTGCATTTCTGCAAGGAGAGAGGGATACCCCCAGTAGGCAACATTAGAAGGAAGTTGTTCCTTTACGAAGCTCTCAAGCGGGGGGACCCCTTAGAGCCAGGTGGGGACCTGTCTGATTACCCCTCCGCGTATTTGAAGGGTTGATTTGGTAGAGACCAGAGGGAGGGCTCCCAGTCCATAACCTTGGATGGTGGTTACTCTGATGATGAGGAGGAAGAAATGGATAGGGCAGAGACGCCGGTAGCTGATGAGGACACCATAGATAGGGAGTCCCACGCTGGGTCCAGCCCCGGGTGCACTGCCCCATCCCTTTCCCTGTCCCCAGAAGAGTGGGTAGATAGAAGGGAAGAAAGGGAGTATCAGCTGGCGCTGGAGAAGCTCAGAAATGTCAAGGAGTTAGCGCCGCTGACGGTGGAAGAGAAAAGGCTAGAAACTGAGAAGGTCCTAGCACAGAGGGGATGGCGGAGGCGGAGAGAGCCTTCGCTAGAGAGAGACTTGCTCAGGTGGGTAGGTTGTCCCCTGAGAGTGGTTTTAGGAGTCTGGATTCACCAGTGAGGGTGGGATCCAGTGGTGGCAGCGAGAGTGGTTCCAGTGCAGGTAGTCCCACTCCCAGAGCCCAGGAGACGGTGCCTGATTAACAGGAAGAGGGGGACGGGTTAGTGTTCAGGGGCAGGGGAAAACTGTCCCACCAGTCCTGGAAGGAGTTTGAGGAGGAGTGTTGGTCTGGGTTGGAGGATTGGGTGGAGAGTAGAGCAGTGGAGGATTGGGAAGGGCTGTGCCATGCAGTTATCAGAGAGCACATGCTAAAGAATTATTTTCCAACGCTGCGTCACCACCTGTTGCAGTGTGGGTTCTCAGACCCCAGGGAACTTGCACGGGAGACAGACCTTTGGGTAAGTGTCAAAGAGTTTGAGAGGGCATTGGGGAGTGATCCTGAAGGGGGTGATGCAGGGATCTTTTGACCCAGCGAGGTGGGAGAGGTGAGGAGTAGCCCAGCTAGGTCCGAGGATAGTGAGAGGGTTGTCGGGCCTCACATCCTTTCTACAGGAAGGAGTGAGACGGGAGGTGTCCAGAGGTGCCGCAACCGCAGTCACAGGGCCTGGAGAGTTCCATAAGGGGACCCTAGGTTGGGAGCCTATGCTGTCCTGATGTGCCTTCCAGTGAAAGGGATCCCCTAGTGTCAGGAGAACCCAAAGCATCTGTAATCGGAGCTCCAGAGGTTCGGGGGTCTGTCCAGTCAAAGGGCTTAGATCCTGGACTGGGGTTCCAGGTTCAGGGGTTGCCTGACCTGGAGATTGGGGCACTTGTAATCAAGGTCCCTACTGGTTTGACTCCCCGGGGTACTTCTCCAGGTAGGAGGGTGCAGAACTCTGGGAGGGGGTGCAGAGGGAGGAAGGTCTCTCCTCTGTCACCGGTCCAGCCACAGGGCATAGATCCTGGGTTGGGAGGCCAGGGACAGGGGTTGCCTGACCTGGCGGGTGGGACGTCTGTAAACAGTGTCCCCCCAGGGTTTGACTCTCAGGGGTACTACTCCAGTCAGGAGGATGCGGAACTGTGGAAGGGGTTGCAGGGGGAGGGAAGACTAGCCCCTGTCACCAGTTCAACCTGAGGGTTTCGACTCTAGGTTGGGGAGGGAGTGGTGTTCTGAGGGTGCCCCGCATAGGAGGAGAGGGCGGATCCCCAGAAGGAGACGTAGGGGGAGGAGAGCCTCACCCCTGAGTGCTGGTCAGCCTGGGGGATTGGACTCCAGGTGGGAGGACCAGTGGCAGTTTGGTAGGAGGAGAGTGGTCAAAGGGTACTACGGGCCTGAGGCTAAAGCCTCCCACTCTATGAGAGAGCAAGGGCTAGAGACATCTGGATGGCCTACTGGCCGGTCCTGGCCACATCCCGCTAGAGAGCTTCAGTGGGATGGTTTGGTTGGTGAAGGGAGGGTTGAGCGAGGGAACCATCGGGTTCCAGAGTGGAGAAGAAACTGCAGGTGCTCCTGTAGTTGCGGGCCTGCGTCCACCTTTTTCCGCCCTAAGCAGGGAAGCCCATAAAAGGCAATGATTGGTCTACCCTGGCTTTTGGCTGGGGGGGAATTGTGTTGGACTTGGCCCTTTTCCCCAAAATATTTTTGCTTTTTGCCCCCCTAATTTAAGCATGTCTCCCCCATGGTAAAGGTTACTGTATAGGCCATGTGTGGTGTGAGACGCCATGTTAATGTGATAATGTGATGCAATGGTGTGCACGTATTTTCCCCCCATTGTGTAAAATGTACCCTGATGAAATGTCGCATTTAAGATGGATGCCATGGCTGTGCGTTGTGCCACCTGACTGCAGTAGGTTAGCAGTCTAGTAGTTAGGTACCCAGCCATCCCTGCTTTTGGAGGGAAAGCCTGGCACCCAGGGTGCTCTACTCCTCCCCCTGAGCCAGTTTAAACCAGTTTGCCTGAGAATTCTAGAAGGTTCTGGCACTGTCTGGTAGGTGGGGTGAGGGGGTTATAAATAAGGGGGATATGCCACCATGTGCAGAGACAGAGCTGGGACAAGAACGTGAGGGGACCTGCTGCCAGGGGTGACCGCCACTTGGGCCTGTGTGCTGGACCCTGCACCCATCTATCTCCCCTCTACTGTCCCCAGGGCTAGTGGAAGCCCCACTTCAGGAGTTCAGGCTGCTGTTCAGGAGGAGGGTCATGCTGCAGTGGAGGATGGTGTCAGCCTACCGCCATGTTTTGATGAAGACCTCACTGGCTATTGACTTGGCCCAGTAGTGCCTACTGCTCTGTCCCCCAGCCCCCTGAAGAAGGAGGGCCCTCCTAGGTCCCTGAAGTGCTGGGACCCTACGCCACGCAAGCGCTGCACCCAGAAGTGCCTAGAAGGGTAGGAGCATCTTGGCCCCCCCCAGGAGGTGATGAATGTTACACTTGGGCTTGCTGCTGGGACTGTACCCCCCCCGCCTTGTACTACAATCCTAAAGTGCCATACCTAGAAGAAGCGTTGTGGGCCGGCAGAGTTGCTGCCTGTGGTACACCTTGTCAAGCGCTATACTGCCTGGGACTGCAAGAAGCATTGAGCCTCCAAGCGCTGGGGCTGGGGCTGGAGTAGCTGTCTGCCCCCTAAGCGCCACAATCCTAAGTGATGTGTGTGTGGAAGCGCTATTATTTCCCAGACCGCTGTGACCGGGACTGCCTTGCTTCCCTTCTAAGCGATGTTGCCCCCTTCATAGTGCTGTGCCCAAGTCACGCTGCAGGCCCTACTCACCGTCGCAGCCTGGGGCCAGGAAAAACTGTGGGCTCAAAAGCGCTGCGGGTGCCTAACCCACGTGTGGCGCGATCAATTACCCCCGCTTCATAAATAATTAATCAGCGGGTGCCTACCCCGCACTGGCGCCAAAGCCGATCTCACCGTCGTGGCCCCTTGGGCTGTCTGTAGAAGCACTGTGCCTGGGATCACCTCCGCAACCTCGGGGTCGCTGATCAAGGGAGTGCCGCTAGTGACTGGACCCTCTCCTGACTCCGGGGGCCGCTGCGGCATTGAGGAAGCCGCGCTGGCCCTTGCAGAAGCTGGGATGGGTGGCATCACGTGACGGGGGGCGCCGGTGACGTCACCGGCCGCGCCCCCACCCGCCGCACACAGATTGGCTGTTGACGGCGCACCCCCTGGAAGTCACGCGCTGATTGGCTGAGAGGCAGGAAAGAAGCTGACCCTAAGCCCCGCCGGCGTTGAGGGGCTCCCGGAGTCTCGAAGGAGCCCCGTGGAGAGCTACCGGAGCGAGAGCCCACCCAGCCGGTCTTTGCCCAACAAGAGGAAACTGCCGGAAACGAGCCGAAGTGCTGATGGGGCCCCCGCGGTGGATGGAGAGCCCTGAGTGCTGCCGGGAGTCCAGCGCTGTGCTGCAGGGGCCTGAGTGAGGCCTCGCGGGCCCCGTGTAGCCCGCATAGATCCCAGGAGCTGCCGCGGGGGCTCTCATGCTCTGAGGAGAGACCCGCAGAACCCCGCAAAAACATCAGGAGCCCGGTGAGTGGGAGCTCCATTAGACTGTGGTGGGGGGATGTCAGGGCACAGGGTCGGTGCCCGCCCCCGGAGACCATTGTGTATTCAGGGAGCCCCAGAAGATGGACTCCCTCGTGCCACCCATACAGGACTGCCTTCGCACCACTGCCCCTCTGGACAGAGGGTAATGGCAGTGAATGGGGGCATTAATAATTTAAGGGTCACCCCATGTAGGACGCCTGACCTGTTAGGAAGGGGGCTATGTTGGAAATGCCTCAATGCCTTACGCCCCGGGATAGGGTTGTGCCTGTAGTAAAGAGTTTGCCTGATCCCATGCCGAAAGTGGAGGTCAGGCTATGAAGTTTATTTGGAGAAGGTCCTGCCTAAGGTTTTGATGCCTAGGGTTTCCCTGTTACCACTGATGTACCTAATGTGCTTTGTTTAAGGGTGATGCCAGATGTTAAGTTGATGCCCCATGTTAAAGGTGATTCTGCCTGGCTAGGCCAGATGGTAGTATTGCGTGCCTGTTGTTCCCTTTTGCAGGAGGTGCTAATACAAGTCATGCTGGGTTTATGCCTATTGTTTTTTTTTTTTTCGCTTACAGCCTACTGCTAGGTGATGACAAGGATTAATGCCTGTGTTTGCCCTGCAATACTGACCCTATGTTTCATGCCAATTGATAACGTTCTTTTTACTTCAGCCTGGAAACTAATGGACTCACCCTTTTCTTGCTTTGCCCATTTTCCCTGTAAATAATCCCCCTGGTATCCATTGCCCTGGCGCCCGTTGGTGCCCTATTGTGATTACTGTGCATTACTGAGTTTTACCTTTGCAGGTTGGACCTAATGCAAAAGTTATTCTTTTTCCAACCAGAAGCGGTGTTGTGTCTCTTTTGTGGTGTGCCTGGTCTGTCATCTGTGCATACTGCGTGGATGCTTCACACATGTCCTCAGGAGTTTGGCCTGGCCGCTCTGCTCCATGCTACTCCCCGTAGAATTGGTAACCCCATTTCTAACATACTATTTCTGACATAAAGAAATCTCAGGTAGACATGTTGTGCTGCCTGTTTCTACATAAATAGTTAATGGACTACTGCTGCAGGAACTGTGCAGTATCCTTGCAGTAAGATGCACTTTATTGGGAGCGGGTCGAGCAGATTCGGCTCCCCCCTATTTCCTCCTCCCCTCAGCTGGTCACCACTGGAGTCCCGCAGGGTTCCTCCCTTAGCCCGCTCCTCTTTAAAATTTATGTTACGCCACTGATATATCTGGCAGAGGAGCTTGGGGCTAAGGTGATGGCCTATGCGGATGATACGCAGCTGCTGTTTACCTGGGACAAAACATCGGACTCCGTTTCAGCAGCGCAACAGTGCCTAGTTTCCATCTTTAAATGGCTGGCCGATGCACAGCTTAAGTGCAACGAGCAAAAAGAAATGCGTTACTTACCTGTAACGGCAGTTATCCAGTATTGGTGTCTTTCATGGATTCACATGCCTGAATCATTCCCCGTCGTCGAGACGGGAGCCTCCGGTAAATAAAAAAGTAATGTCTTATAGACATACATAGAGAAAATAGGCCTAAGGGCCTCCCCTTAGTAGCCTTTCTTAGTCCTTATGTAAAAAGGACCAAACTCTCCTAGTCAGCCAATCAGCTCCGACCTCCCTCTAGAACCTTCCTGGGAGGAGCCTCAGTCCCTCAGATTTTCGTACGCACCCAGCTAGGTAGGCGTAATGTTGTTAGAGAGGGATGTGAGTCCTTCCCGGGGAGGCGGGAGGGTTGCATGTGAATCCATGAAAGACAGCAATACTGGATAACTGCCGTTACAGGTAAGTAACGCATTTCTTATCAGTTAAAGGCCGTCCTGCCTGGTCGTGGTAGAATGCAATCGCTGATGAGATCCATCTTGAGATGCCTTGTTTCGTGAGGGACAGGCCCATTCTTGGCCTGCTGTATGCCACGAACAGTTGTGAAGAGTATCTGAAGTCTTAGATTTATCTAGGTAGAACCTGAGCCATCTTTGAGATTTAAAGAATGTAGAGCCCATTCTGCTGCGGTGGAAAGGTTCGCAAAGAAAGTTTGGAGGATTACTGGCTCATTGAGATGAAAGTCTGAAGGCACTTTTTGGAACGAATTTTGGGTTCGGACTCAGCACCACACTATCATTCCTGAAATGCATGTATGGTTCCTGAATGGACAGAGCTTGAAGCTCGCTCACTCTTCTGGATAGAAAACCGTCAGTAGCTCTCTGACCCTTAGTGTGGATTTTCCATGAGACATACTTTGGGTCAGCTCCGTGTACTGGTTCAAACGGATGTTTCATGAGCATGTTAAGAACCACATTGAGATGCCAGGAGGTGGCAACCTCCTTACTGTCGGGAAAGATCTATATAATCGTTTCAGAACTTGCTTAATCAACCCGCTTGACCAGAGCGATGGGCTCGTTGGAATTCTTATATAACGAGATGACGCTGTTAAGTGTACTGTAATGGAGGAGTGGGTTAGGTCCGACTGTGGCAGATGTAATAGATAAGGTAATATTTGCACCAGTGATGTGGGGAAAAGCATATTTCCGCTGCTACGCCCCAGACACAAAGCGCTTCCCTTTCCGGGAATATGTTTATGTGCTATCCGCACTTGCTCTGGTAAGAATGTCTACAGTCATGTGGATCATTCCGATTGTGGAACTCTGAACTCAGGGGCCAGGCTACCAACCTGAGAGACTTCAGACCCTGATGTTGAACTGCCTTATCGTTCATAGTAAGCGGAGATAGATACTGCCGCCGGTGGATCGGCGGCTCCAGGGATAGGCGGTGGAGTTCTGTGAACCAATGTCGCCTCGGCCCAATTGGGGCTAGTAAATCCAGAATACAAGGCTCCACCATTCTTGTCTTGAGGACAATGGGAGCATCGGGAATGGTGGAATGCCCACGCCAAAATAGTGCGCCATGCGGTTGGAGATGCATTCCCCAGCCAATTTCCGAAGTGTGGGCATTCGGCGTACATTCACGTCGCAATTAGATCCATGTGCGGCGTGCTTTATCCGGAGAAGATGTGGCCAATGATGTGTTGGTCCAGCTCTCTGTTACAATGGTTTCTGCCTGCTGAACGCATTGGTGAGCCCATTGTTCATCTTATTCTTGGTAGGCAAGCTTGAAGAGCCAGGAAGGCCGCCAGCCGGTTAGTCCGATTGATATGTAGTGTCTTCTCCGTAGGAGACCACCGTCCACCTTTTGTGACAACGTGAGGAACCGCCGGAAGTAGGAGTGACCAGCCTTGAGACAGTGTTTGAGAGGGTATTCCCCATTGTAGGATTCCGGCCATGTGCGGAGTATCTTTTATGTGGCAAGATGACCCTGTGGAATGTAACCACCGCTTCGATAGCGCCTCTTGTAGAGGTCTCGTTCGTAGTTGAGAGCGAGGAGGATACACGATCACTCACCGATGGGAATGCTTGTGGTGACCGTGTGTCCAGGGTATACCTAGGAAACTGAAGTACCTAGGAAACTGATGTAGTGAGAAGGTTCCAGGACCGAATTTTCCTGATTGAGGATGAGATCCAAGCATTGAAAACTGAAAGCAGGCGTTGGGAGACCTGGACCGTCTTGCAAGGATGAAGCCTTGACCAGGCAGTCATGAGTATGTGTGGCGCAGACTTGAGCCCGAAAGGCAGAACGCGAAACTGCAAATGTCCGGCCACTACTGCAAATCGTAGTATTTTTAGCGATTTCTGCGAAGTGGGATATGGAGTTAAACGTCCTGTTTGCAGGACCTCATGGATTGCCATGCGAAACAACTGTTTCTTTTAGGAGTGTGTTGAAGTCTCTGAAGCCCAAGGTTGGTCTCCACCTCTTATCTTTTTCTGGATATAAAAAAGGGAAGCGGGAACAAAAAAACCCTTTTTCCTTATGAGGAGGAGGTACTCTCGCTATAGCTCCTTTGAGGAGGAGGAATTCTCGCTATAGCTCCTTTCTACAGTATAACCCAGACGTAGATGCAGCTGTACCTCTTGATATCTCCGCTGTCCGTTCCCTGAGAAGACAAGTTCTCAGAAGAGGGGTGCTTGTTTTGCTATTGTTGGCGACTGAAGGCATTGCGGTCTACTCTGGAGCCAAATTAAGTGAAAAATACACAGAATCTGAGCAGAGCTCAGAGGAGACTCCCTAGCACAACGTGCGGTAGAAAATCTGAGGGACTGAGGCTCCTCCCAGGAAGGTTCTAGAGGGAGGTCGGAGCTGATTGGCTGACTAGGAGAGTTTGGTCCTTTTTACATAAGGACTAAGAAAGGCTACTAAGGGGAGGCCCTTAGGCCTATTTTCTCTATGTATGTCTATAAGACATTACTTTTTTATTTACCGGAGGCTCCCGTCTCGACGACGGGGAATGATTCAGGCATGTGAATCCATGAAAGACACCCCTAATACTGGATAATCTGAGATCTTGCTTTATGGCAAGTTTCCCGTTGACTTCCGCAAGCAGCTGTGGCCACCTGACTCCCCGCTTCCCCTCTCGTCGGGACAGCCCGCCAAAAAACTGGGAATGTGGTTTGACGAGAGTCTTTCTTTTACAACTCACATCAAGAAACTGGCAGGATGTTGTTTCGGCCTCCTTAAGACTCTGAGGACTTTCTTTCCGCTTCTCCCTCAAGCGGCAAGAGAAACTGTTACATGTGCCCTGATTTTATCTCGCTTGGATTATGCCAGTGCCCTCTATGCTGGCACCCCTGGCTACCTGCTTAAAAAGCTCCAGGTGGTCCAGAATGGGGCCGCCAGACTCCTATTGGGCATTTCGGTGAGGAACAGTGTGAATCTCCAATTACGATCTTTTCACTGGCTTCCTGTGGCTGACAGGGTCAGGTTCAAATCTTTGGTTTTGGCCCACCGTGCTCTTCATGGCTTTGGCCCCCCTCTATCTTCAGAGGCGCTTCTCCTTCTACTTTCCGTCGCGTGCGCTCCGATCTATGTCACTGTGTCACTAGGAGAATATGATGCAAACAATGCAATAACAAGGGCCAGGCACTAAGAGAATGTGACACAAACAATGCAATAACACAGGCTGTGTACTAGAAGAATCTGATGTATACCATGCAATAACACAGGACACAGGTCATGCACTAGGAGAATCTGATGGAAACAATGCAATAACAAGGGTCAGGCACTAGGCGAATGTGATGCAAACAATGCAATAACACTGGCCAGGAACTAGGAGAATCTGATGCAAACAATGCAATAACACAGCCCTGGCACTAGGAGAATCTGATGAAAACAATGCAATAACAACGGCCAGGCACTAGGAGAATCTGATGCAAAGAATGCAATAACACAGGCCAGGCACTAAGAGAATTTCATGCAAACAATGCAATAACATAGCCCTGGCACTAGGAGAATCTGATGAAAACAATGCAATAACAACGGCCAGGCACTAGGAGAATCTGATGCAAACTATGGAATAACAAAGGCCAGGCACTAGGGGAATGTGAAACAAACTATGGAATAACACAGGCCAGGCATTAGAAGAATCTGATGCAAACTATGGAATAACACAGGCCAGGCACTAGAAGAATCAGACGCAAACTATGGAATAACACAGGCCAGGCACTAGAAGAATCTGACGCAAACTATGGAATAACACAGGCCAGGCACTAGGAGAATCTGATGCAAACAATACAATGACACAGGCCAGGCACTAGCCGAATCTGATTCAAACAATGCAATAACACAGGCCAGGCACTAAGAGAATTTCATGCAAACAATGCAATAACACAGCCCTGGCACTAGGAGAATCTGATGAAAACAATGCAATAACAACAGCCAGGCACTAGGAGAATCTGATGCAAACTATGGAATAACAAAGGCCAGGCACTAGGGGAATGTGAAACAAACTATGGAATAACACAGGCCAGGCATTAGAAGAATCAGACGCAAACTAATTGAATAACACAGGCCAGGCACTAGAAGAATCTGACGCAAACAATGCAATGACACAGGCCAGGGACTAGAAGAATCTGATTCAAACAATGCAATAACACAGGCCAGGCACTAGAGGAATCTGATGCAAACAATGCAATAACACAGACCAGGCACTAGGAGAATCTGATGCAAACAATGCTATAACATAGGTCAGGCACTAGAAGAATCTGATGTAAACAATGCAATAACACGGGCCGTGTAATAGAATAATCTGATGCAATAACACAGGCCAGGCACTAGGAGAATCTGATGCAAACAATGCTGTTAGAACCCGGAGTCTCTAATTGGCAACAGTATGCACCTTTGTCAAGTAGGGACCCTTTATCTACCTCTGGGCAAGGGCGTTTACACACTGTAGATAACCCCTGCTCACCCCCTTGGTAGCTTGGCACGAGCAGAGTCAGACAGGCTTATCGCAGAGGCAGTGTGTTAAGCATTTGTGAACACATACAGTTATATAGATGAACCACTACAAACGGACACTACACCGGGATGTATCAAAAATAGGTACGTTTTACATCATTAACACAAGACCTTAACGGCTAAAATCCACAGTACGAATATGCTTTACGGTTTACTCAAAAATAGGTTCTTAGTTTCAAGTGTCTCTGGCAACAGATAATCCCAACAGGAGTTATCGTTTCAACGCACAAAAGAGTTCTCAGGGTACAGTCTGCCTGTGAGGAGCACAGCTTCGGGCCCGGAGTCACAACTTGACTGAAAGGGACAGTACCTTTAAGAAAACAAACAAAGGCTCTTCTCGCGTCAGGGAGCTGTGATGTTGTGTGGCACGTTGGTAGAGTCGGTTTCTTGCTTTGGGGGAAAGTGATATGACGGAACCCTAGCTGCGGATGCAGGCAGGGGGGGCTTCGGTCCTTACCGGAGAGGAGGTGGCATTACGGCAGCGCCGGCACAACAAGTTGTTGCTAATGTCGTTGAGTCAGTGAGTGCTTGGTCACTATTGTCGATGATCGTTTCTTCCCAGATGGCGATCTCGGAGTCGGTTGCAGCCCAGCGGCAGGCCTCAGTCTACGGTGCAAGTCGGAGTAGCGGTCACGGTCTCGTGGCAGATGGCGGCGAAGTTAGCTGGCTTGAGTTGCAGAGTTCCTCTGAAGCAGCTGAAACAACAGTTCCAGCTTTGCTCAAACAGAAGAGGTGAAGTCATTGGTATCCCTGCGTCTTCAAACAGGAGGCTAGCTCAACTCTAGCCCTCAGGGAATCATCAGCAAGATGATGAAAGTTTCTTCCTTGGTCCTTTCTACCTCTCCTTGGCACGAGAGACACCACCACAGGCCAACCCACTACAGCGCTCTGGCATTGGGGCAGTACAACTCCTGTGGTCTCCAATGCAATAACACAGGCAGTGTACTAGGAGAATCTGATGCAAACAATTCAATAACACAGGCCAGGCACTAGGAAAATGTGACGCACACAATGCAATAACACAGGCCAGGCACTAGGAGATTCTGACGCAAAGTATGGAATAACACAGGCCTAGCACTAGAGGAATCTGACGCAAACTATGGAATAAAACAAGCCAGTTACTAGGAGAATCTGATACAAACAATGCAATAGCACAGGCTGTGTACTAAGAGAATCTGATGCAAACAATGCAATAACACAGGCCAGGCACTAGAAGAATCTGATGCAAACAATGCAATAACACAGGCCAGGCAGTAGGAGAATCTGATGCAAACAATGCTGTTAGAACCCGGAGTCTCGAATTGGTAACAGTATGCACCCTTGTCAAGAAGGGACCCTTTGTCTACCTCAGGGCAACGGAGTTTACACACTGTAGATAACCCCTGCTCACCCCCTTGGTAGCTTGGCACGAGCAGAGTCAGACAGTCTTATCGCAGAGGCAGTGTGTTAAGCATTTGTGAACACATACAGTAATATAGATGAACCAATACAAAAGGACACCACACCAGGATGTACCAAAAAAAGGTAAGCTTTATGTAATTAACACAAGACCTTAATGGCAAAAATCCACAGTACGAATATGCTTTACGGTTTACTCAAAAATAGGTTCTTAGTTTTAAGTGTCTCTGGCAACAGATTATACCAACAGGAGTTATCGCTTCAATGCACAAAACAGTATGCCTGCGAGGAGCACAGCGTCGGGCCTGGAGTCACAACTAGACTCTCACGGAACAGTACCTTTCAGAAAACAAACAAAGGCTCGCTCTTCTCGGTGTCAGGGAGATGTGATGTCGTGTGGCACGTTGGTTGCGTCGGTTCCTTGCTTTGGGGGAAAGCGATGTGGCGCGACACTAGCTGGGGATGCAGGCAGGAGGTGGCTTCGGTCCTTATGGGAGAGGAGGTGGCGTTATGGCAGCGCTGGCACAACAGGTCATTGCTGATGTCATTGAGTCAGTGAGCGCTTGGTCACTCTTGTCGATGATCGGCTCTGCCCAGATGGCGATCTCGGAGCCGGTTGTAGCCCAGCCTCAGGCGTGGGTCTACGGTGCGAATCGGAGCAGCGCTCGCTGTCTCGTGGCAGATGGCGGCAAAGTTAGCTGGCTTGAGTTGCAGAGTTTCTCTGTATCGGCTGAAACAGCAGATCCAGCTTTGCTCAAACAGAGGAGGTGAAGCTGTTGGTATCCCTGTGTCTTCAAACAGGAGGCTAGCACAACTCTAGCCCTCGGGGAATAATCAGCAAGATGATGAAAGTTTCTTCCTTGGTCCTTTCTACCGGTCCTTGGCACAAGAGACACCACCACAGCGCTCTGACAGAGGGGCAGTACAACTCCTGTGGTCTCCAGGTGCTCTTCCTCGGCAGAGGGTTGTCTTGTTCGTTCCAGAGTGATTCCAAAGATCTGGGGTCTGTGCCCCAGTATTTATACCCATAAATCCGTTGTTCTCTGAAGGCAGAGGGTCCTTTGCCTGGACAAACCCAGTTTCAGGTGCATTCTACCAGTGCGTGTCTTCTTCCTTTGTCGGGGTGAGCCAGGGTCTTCATACTCACCACAGGAAGTGGAGCCAACGTTGTGGAAGATGGCCCAGCTCTATTCAGACCCAGGTGCCTACTCCTCCCACCACTCTCAGGACAATCAATCAAGTGCTGTCGCGCCCTACCTCCTGGAGTCCCCCATCCCTGTCACTCACAAACCCAGACACACAGGCTGGATGGGAAATGTGACACAAACAATGCAATAATACAGGTTGTGTACTAGAAGAATCTGATGTATACCATGCAATAACACAGGCCAGGCACTAGGGGAATCGGATGCAAACAATGCAACAACAAGGACCAGGCACTAGGAGAATGTGACGCAAACAATGCAATAACAAGGGCCAGGCACGAGGAGAATGTGACGCAAACAATGCAATAACACAGGCTGTGTACTCGAAGAATCTGATGTAGACTATGCAATTACACAGGTCATGCACTAGGAGAACGTGATGAAAACAATGCAATAACACAGGCCAGGAGCAAGGAGAACCTGATGCAAACAATGCAATAACAAAGGCCAGGCACTAGGGGAATCTTATGCAAACTTTGCATTAACACAGGCAGTGTACTAGGAGAATCTGATGCAAACTATGGAATAACACAGGCCAGGCACTAAGATAATGTGACACAAACAATGCAATAACACAGGCCAGGCACTAGCAGAATGTGACGCAAACAATGCACTAACACGGGCAATGCACTAGTAAATGTAATGCACACAATGCAATAACACAGGCCAGGAACTAGGAGAATCTGACACAAACTATGAAATAACACAGACCAGGCACTAGGGGAATGTGATACAAACTATGGAATAACACAGGCCAGGCACTGGAAGAACCTGATTTAAAAAATGCAATAACACATGCCAGGCACTAGGAGAATCTGACACAAACAATGCAATTACACAGGCCTGGCACTAGGAGAATCTGATTCAAACAATGCAATAACACAGGCCAAGCACCAGAAGAATCTGATGCAAACAATGCAATAACAAGGGCCGTGTAATAGAATAATCTGATGCAAACAATGGATTAAAACAGGCCAGACACTAGGAGAATCTGATGCAGACAATGCTGTTAGAACCCGGAGTCTCTAATTGGCAACAGTATGCAAGTAGGGACCCTTTGTGTATGTCAGGGCAAGGGAGTTTACACACTGTACATAACCCCTGCTCTCCCCCTTGGTAGCTTGGCACGAGCAGACAGGCTTATCTCAGAGGCAGTGTGTTAAGCATTTGTGAACACATACAATAATATAGATCAACCACTACAAACGGACACCACACCAGGATAGTTAGGCAAGAAAATACCGTCTTTCTAAAAGTGGTATTTTCAAACACAGAATGGTAAAACCAACTTTACTAAAAGATGCATCTTATCATTCTGAGTTCAGACATACTAGACTCGACTCTCCACCTGGTTCCCTGAGTCAGTTAGAATTGTAGGATGCTATAACCAAACTGCTCATTCTGGCCTACGGGGAACAGGTTGCCTTACAATAGGGAAAAACGCGCTCATGGTGATTCACTACTAGGTCATGCCACAAACTCCAGGGCATAACCAGCCTTCTACTTACAACGCACCCTGCCCGCAGATCTTCATTAGGTGTGACCAACATGCAGTGAAAGGAAGGTTCACAGACCGGTGAGTGGTTGCACTCGCCGAGTCACACAGCAGCCCCAGGCTGCGTACGGCACTTCACAGTGGCAGGTCTGAGTCATACTTTATGAGTTGCTCCGGAGGGTGGCACAATTGGTGCTGCAAGCCCACCTGCAGCATTTGATTTACAAGCCCGGGCACCCCTGTGCACGATACTAAGACCTGACAGTAAATAAAATACACCAATCATGGAATCTCGAATTAAACACCAAGGTTCCAAGGAGCACTTGCACTGCAGCACTGAATGGCAGTGGCGCAGTGCCCAAAGCGTCTAAACCAGCAAACATCAAAAATAGAGGAGGCACTCCGTCAAAAAGAGGAAGGGAGACCCACGCCAATGGTACTAGGTCTAACAAATGCAATAACACAGGCTGTGTAATAGAAGAATCTGATGCAAACAATGCAATATCACAGGACAGGCACTAGCAGAATTTCATGCGAACAATGCAAAAACAGAGACCAGGTACTAGGAGAATCTGATGCAAACAATGCACTAACACAGGCCAGGCACTGGAAGAATCTGATGCAAACAATGCAATAACATGGGCCAGGCACTAGGAGAATCTGAAACAAACAATGCAATAACACAGGCCAGGCACTGGGAGAAACTGATACAAACAATGCAATAACACAGCCCAGGCACTAGGAGAATCTGACGCAAACAATGCAATAACACAGGCCAGGGACTAGGAGAAACTGCTACAAACAATGCAATAACATTGGTCAGGCACTAGGAGAATCTGAAGCGAACAATGCAATAGCACAGGCCAAGAACTAGGAGAATCTGACGCAAACAATGCAATAACACAGGCTACGCACTAGGAGAAACTGATACAAACAATGCAATAACACAGGCCAGGCACTAGGAGAGTCTGAGCAAACAGTGCAATAACACTGGTCAGGCACTAGGAGAATCTGACGCAAACAATGCAATAACACTGGTCAGGCACTAGGATAATCTGACGCAAACAGTGCAATAACACAGGCCAAGAACTAGGAGAATCTGACGCAAACAATACAATAACAAGGGCAAGCACTAGGAGAAACTGATACAAACAATGCAATAACACTGGTCAGGCACTAGGAGAATCTGACGCAAACAATGCAATAACACAGGCCAGGCACTAGGAGAATCTGACGCAAACAATGCAATAACACAGACCAGGCACTAAGAGAATCTGACGCAAACAATGCAATAACACGGGCAATGCACTAGGAAAATGTAATGCACACAATACAATAACACAGGCCAGGAACTAGGAGAATCTGACACAAACTATGGAATAACACAGGCCAGGCACTAGGGGAATGTGACACAAACAATGCAATAACACAGGCCAGGCACTAGCAGAATGTGACCCAAACAATGCAGTAACACGGGCAATGCACTAGTAATATGTAATACACACAATGCAATAACACAGGCCAGGAACTAGGAGAATCTGACACAAACTATGGAATAACACAGGCCAGGCACTAGGGGAATGTGATACAAACTATGGAATAACACAGGCCAGGCACTGGAAGAACCTGATTTAAAAAATGCAATAACACATGCCAGGCACTAGGAGAATCAGACACAAACAATGCAATAACACAGACCAGGCACTAAGAGAATCTGACGCAAACAATGCAATAACACGGGCAATACACTAGGAAAATGTAATGCACACAATGCAATAACATAGGCCAGGAACTAGGAGAATCTGACACAAACTATGGAATAACACAGGCCAGGCACTGGAAGAACCTGATTTAAAAAATGCAATAACACATGCCAGGCACTAGGAGAATCTGATTCAAACAATGCAATAACACAGTCCAGACTCAAGCTTTTGTTCTAATTTGCATCAGTCGCCAACAAGAAAAGAGGATCTTTTTGTTTCACCTCTGCCGGCTTCCTGCTCTGATGTGGAGACAAATGGGTTGGAACAGGGTACAGGACGCCGGATGTGTATTCCACCCTATGCCAGACATCCAGTGTACAACAAGGGGCCTCTCAGGGAAGCTACCAGGGGCTGCTTTCTGAAGCAGGCCATGTGCACAGAGACTGACCCTCATGTATGGACTAATCAAATTTCCTCTTCCTCTCAGACGTTCACAAGATAAACGAGGTTCTGACTCACTCAGGTTGATGCATTCAGCACCGGTGAGTCTGGAAACCTTTGGTGGGAATATAGCAAACCAGCCTAGTGTTTGTAGAAGGGATGTATGCAAAGTGAATCTCCGGAAACTATCAGTTGGTAATAGTCAGTGTAACAGAAAGACTGGATATCAGAATGAATCTAGATCTAACCGAGATTATTCATGTCCTTGTTTCCCTTCCACTGTCAGTAAAAAGCAGCGCCAGGTGCAGAGGTGACTTCTGCAAACGCCTCCTCAAAGGGAAGTAAAGTCAAAAGTAGTGCAGAGTAGCAATGTTGACCTCTGCAATCCTTACAGTGACAGTCAAATACAGTGCAATGTGCACAGATTCCCTTGTTTAATTAAAACTCATGGGTGTCGGTAATATGTGGTGCAGTTTATAAATGTTCCCACATTAAATGTCCCTCGTAGTGTGAGTAAAAAGCAGCACACATATATTCTGTACTTTAAACACTTCTCGAAGTGTACGTAAACATCCATGCACCTTACAGATCGATAGGTACCCCTTATAATATAGTGAAAAGCAGTGCTTTGGACACAGTGCAGGAAGGTGCCCCTTCCTGCACAAACACAATCCTGTTTGCAAGGCACGCACGCTTGCACCATGGTGCAGGGGTGCCTGCTTTGGCACTGGGAGCACATTGAGCGCCAGCGCAGGGAAAACAGGACTGCGCTGTAGATTGTTAGATACAGCGCATTCCTGACCTTTCCCCATCAAGCAGCGCAGCTAGGTGACTTGCTGAGCTGCGCTGCGTGCCCCTAAGTGTAGCAGAAGGAAGTGCAGTATGGACAGATTTATCACACTGAAGAGCAAAGAGCGGTGCAGCGCGCCCAGAGTTTCTCTTCTTTAAATGCCCCTCGAACTGTAGTAAAAAGTGATTCCGTTTTCAGACCACAGATGGGCTTTGAGCACCCTGCACAGAATAGTCAAAGGCAGAGGAGTCTGCACAGATTTCCTCTTTTATTTTAAACCCCACTCACAGTGTAATAAAAAGCAGTAGTGTGCACACTAGCTTTCCTCAAGATGCAGTGCAGAGTGCATAGATTCCCCCTTAAAAATATGATGACCACAAAAACCACCAGGGCAAGAGGGAACACCCCCTCTCGCCTCCACCCAAAACATCCCCAGATAGATGAGCCCAGCTCAGTCGAGCTCCTGGCAGGGATTTTTCATAGTTCCATAAGATGCAGTGCAGTGACAAAGATACCTTTCAGTGTAGTAAGATAGATACAGTGTAGAGCACAAATTACTCACAGTGCAGTAAGATGCAGTACAGAGTGTAAAGATTCCTCATAGTGCAGTAAGATGCAGTGCACAGATTCCTAATAGTGCCGTAAGATGCAGTGCACGGATCCCCTTTTTATCACAAATGATGCCAACAAACACACCCAGAGTTGGGAGTAAAGCCCCCCAGGCGCTCCCCGATAGAGGAGCACAGCCCCCCCCCCCTCCAGGCCCCGGGATAGAAGAGCCCAGCTCAGCCCCAGGGGATCCCGTATAGAAGAGCCCAGCTCAGCCAAGGGGCCCCGGATAGAAGAGCCCAGCTCAGCCCCCAGGGGTTCCCGGATAGAAGAGCCCAGCTCAGCCCCCAGGGGCCCCCAGATAGAAGAGCCCAGCTCAGCCCACGGGCCACAGATGGAAGAGTCCAGATCAGCCCCAGGGGCCCCTGGATAGAACAGCCCAGCTCAGCCCCAGAGCCCCCGGATAGAAGAGCCCAGCTCGCCCCAGGGGCCCCCGGATAGAAGAGCCCAGCTCAGCCCCAGGGGCCTGGATAGAAGAGCCCAGCTCAGCCCCAGAGGCCCCCGATAGAAGAGCCCAGCTCAGCCCCGGGGGCCCTCGGATAGAAGAGCCCAGCTCAGCCCCAGGGGCCCCTGGATAGTAGAGCCCAGCTCAGCCCCTGGGGCCCCCGGATAGAAGAGCCCAGCTCAGCCCCAGGGGCCCCGGATAGAAGAGCCCAGCTCAGCCCCAGGGGCCCCCGGATAGAAGAGCCCAGCTCAGCCCCAGGGCCCCCGGACAGAAGAGCCCAGCTCGCCCCAGGGGCCCCCGGATAGAAGAGCCCAGCTCAGACCCAGGGGCCCCTGATGGAAGAGCCCAGCTCAGCCCCAGAGGCCCCCGATAGAAGAGCCCAGCTCAGCCCCGGGGGCCCTCGGATAGAAGAGCCCAGCTCAGCCCCAGGGGCCCCTGGATAGTAGAGCCCAGCTCAGCCCCAGGGCCCCCGGATAGAAGAGCCCAGCTCGCCCCAGGGGCCCCCGGATAGAAGAGCCCAGCTCAGCCCCAGGGGCCTGGATAGAAGAGCCCAGCTCAGCCCCAGGGGCCCCGGATAGAAGAGCCCAGCTCTGCTCCAAGACTCCCGGATAGAAGAGCCCAGCTCAGCCCCAGGGGCCCCGGATAGAAGAGCCCAGCTCTGCCCCAAGACTCCCGGATAGAAGGGCCCAGCTCAGCCCCAGGGCCCCCCCGGATAGAAGAGCCCAGCTCAGCCCCAGGGGCCCCGGATAGAAGAGCCCAGCTCAGCCCCAGGGGTCCCGGATAGAAGAGCCCAGCTCAACCCCAGGGACCCCGGATAGAGGAACCCAGCTCAGCCCCAGGGACACTGGATAGAAGAGCCCAGCTCAGCCCCAGGGGCCCCGGATAGAAGAGCCCAGCTCTGCCCCAAGACTCCCGGATAGAAGGGCCCAGCTCAGCCCGGCTCCTGCAGAGATTCCCTCCAGGATTATTCAGTCTATTTCTACAAACACAGCAGAAGGTGCTGACAATCTCCTACCTGACCAGAGACCTGTGCAGGCGTGTCCAGGCTCTCTCCTCCCCCTGGGGCCGGGGGGGGGGGAACCGATCTGGGGTCTGAAGGGAGGTCTGTGAGGGTCTGAAGATGGAGGTAACTGCACAGACAGACAGGGCTACTTCCTCCTCTGCTGCAGGCTGCAAACACGAGGAGAGGCCGGAAGTGATGACACCACCGCTGCTGGTGCTGTATCTGCCGCCGCTGACCCGGAAGAGGAAACCATTCTCCTTTCATCCAATGTGCAGCTCAGTGTTTCATCAGCAGGCGAGGAGCTCCCTCTGGTGGCCGCTGACGGAACTGCTGCATTTAGTCAATTGAAAATGACAGTCTCTATTTCATTAAATATATGAAAATGTTGAAACTGCCAGGATTAAACTGGACAGAGTTTTTCTAATTTCCCTGTTTCTGTGGGTAATTCTTTATATTTGGTAGGGCTGTGTATATTCAAACAGAATTCCAAATTAACTTTTGCATTTCTCTGCATTGTTTACCTGCTCACTCCCTCCCTTCAAAGGTTCAATTATGAAATAAAGAAAAAAGTAGATTGCAGTCTCAATAAATTCATAAGACAGAACAATCCGGTTTGACTCTCACAGATTTCTACTCAGTGGATGGTCCCATGGCGGTGAGTGACTGGTGCCGGGTCTGAGGATGGACAGGGTATTCCAGCACTAACTAATGTCAGACTCCTACATACAGGCTCTTATTAGAGTTACCACCTTTGGTCATGTTTTAAGGTTTTGCAACTTTTACAATAAACAAGGGGGACCCACTTAATGGCTTTGGACCATGGGTATCAAGTATTTAAAAAAACAAAGGTCCTAAGCCTAGAACAGTATTTGAAAACAATGGCATAAAGACCACAATCGGACAATATGTACACTTTTCTTATACCCAGCCGGGCAAAGAATTTATTTGAGGAATATATGACAAAAAGTCAATTTATATGTTACATTATAACATCAAACATTTAGTGTTTGAAGTAAGGCACAAGCCTGTGCCTTACTGAGCAATAGAGAAAAGGTTGTGAGAAAGGGTGCAGAAGAAAGAACAGTTTACATTAGGCAAAAGGAAGGTTTGAGCAAAGCCTGGTACTGCTTTAGAATTTAAATTGGCAGTATTCCCTAGATTAGAACATACATATATGAATAACAATGAAACAACTGTCTGTCTACATAACAAAGTCGACGGCGTTTCGATCCCGCGCTCAAAATAATGGGATCATCATCAGGACTTAATATATGCCTGGAGTATCATAGAGCAATATGCCCAAAGGCTGGAGGATTGCGCGTTCAATTTAATTGGCAGGGGCCACTCAGTACGTTGGCCACTCAGTGCGTTGGGTGAGGAACTTCAGGAAACAATGTATATTCAAAAAATAGTTGCCGAGTGATTCTATGGTTCTGGTTAGGTTGCCCAGTTTGGGAACTCCATCTGGTGGAGTCTTCGTTGGAAGTACGATCTTGGAAGAAGATGAGTTAACCCTTAAAAGCGGTCAGATTGATTTGATGATCCGCTGTGTTGGGTGGAGTGAACGCCTTGGTATTGGCGTTCTCACCCTGTTTACAGGAAGCTTAGTCCGTAGCGGCGGTCGGAAAATCGCACGATCCGCTCACAGGACGGACGAGGTGCCGATACACCAGTTCCTCGCAAGCGACGCTGCTTCCTTACAACAGCCCGGATATTAATTTTCAATAAGACTTTGTGTAAAAGTATTTGTATTGATTTTTAAAATGGCTTTTCTGTCTTTGTTTACTTTAACTATCAGTCATGATTCGTTAAGGCAGCTCTAGATCACATTTTAAAGTGATTTCTGCTTATATTTGATATTCTAAGTTTGCACTGATTAGAGGTAAACATACCAGCTTTAACTTATCTTCCTACTTTCATACTCGCCAGAACATTCAAATACAGGCCATGCCGCTAAAAAACCGGCCAGGTGGTAACCCTCTCTCCTCTCATAAGTCACTCCTCGTCCACACACCATCAATGTGCGGGTGCAGGAGGGCTTCGTAGCACCGTCAGGCAAGTTGCATTTGTTGCCTCAGCAGTGACATCAGATCCAACACACACACACACACACACACACACACACACACACACACATCAGAGCCTTCAAGTCTCACTCATCATGAGTGACACTCACACATTTAAAGGCTGTGCTGAAGTCTCACTCACACCTTGCTGAATCTTATAACTCGGAGAAGGGGGAGGCTAGAACTAGAATCCCATATGTGACTTTGCTCGTACTTCTACTGTGTGCAGAGTAGCGGCTTACAGTCAAAGAGGGAGATACTATTCATTTCATAGAGTTCAGCAAACCCACTGGCCTACATATTGATAACAGTACATTTTCAATATTTCACCTTGACGACTGAACAGATTATACATTCGGTGTAATATTAATTTGGATGTCTGTATCAATGATTTGGATGTTACCTGTGTACTCATCATTGCTATAATTTCACTAATATCTCATCCTCTGACATTATTAACGTCAAATGTTAGGTGACATCACTTCCTGTAGGGTCATCAATAGTCTACTTCGTTTTAGCTCCTAGGAACTTCAAAAACTTGAGCTCCGTGAAGCACATACATGAGCACTCAGCTGGAATACGGTGTTTGAATGCCTGGTGGCTATTGGATAATACTCTTGTGAAACATCTGTGGGATTAGATCATAGATTATTTTGACATTATTACGGGCTCTATCTCCTCAGAAGTTAATGTTTGGGAAGCATTCAAGGTAGTGCCTAGAGGATATACCATGGCTCAGTTTAGGTGTAAGCTTGAAAATGTGAAGAGGGAGTGTTAGAGCTGGCAGCCTTGGCATGGATCTCCATTCTATTTTTTATTGTTGCCTCCTGTGTTTTAATGTGTGTTGGATTTCATTTTTGCTGGTCTGGATGCTTTGGGTACTTTGCCACTGCTGTTCAGTGCCAAAGGGCAAGTGCTCTCTCTGTAAATTGTTATCATGGATTAGTGTTTCCATATTTGGCTTACTGTTAAGTCCCTAGTACAGTGCACTGTGTATGCCCAGGGCCTGTAAATCAAATGCTGCTAGTGGGCTTGCGGTACTGATTGTGCTACCCACACATGCAGCCTTGCAAAAGGGTCTCAGGCCTGCCATTTCAGTGGCTGTGTGTAGTCTACTACTGCCATGTCGACCTGGCAAGTGCACCCACTTGCAAAGCCCTAACCTTTCCTCTTCTTACATGTGAGTCACCCCTTAGGTAGGCCCAAGGTACCCCTGTGGGCAGAGTGCAGTGTATGTGAAAGGGAGGACATGACCTGATGTGTGTGGCATGTACGGATAGTGAAATCCTGCCAATTTTGTTTTTCACTATTGAAATGCTATCTGTCCTATAGGATAGAATGAGGAGTTTACTTATAACACTATATAAGTATAACCACCCATGGAAACAATATTGGAAAATAGAGTTTGGTATGCCTGTACTCAGAATAAAGAGATGCATCTTTTAGTAAGAATGATTTTTATATACTGGGTTTCAAAATACCACTTTTAGAAAGTGGATATTTTCTTGCTTAGCCATCCAGTGTGCCGCTGCTAGGTTTGTGTGTTGACTGTCTGGCTTTGGAGTGACAGTGGCTAGGGATGTGTATTCTGTTCAGACAGCCACTTGGAGGGGTGGGGGGGTGAGGCATGTCCTGCCTTTCCAGGGTGAGTCGGGGCTAGGCTAAATAGACCTGGACTCCTTTCAGAGTAAAGGGAGGAGATTCCTTTCACATCTAAATGGGCCTGGTCTGCCTTGGACAATGCTGTCTCTCCCTCCTGCCAGGAAGCTGCACCAGAGAGGACAGAACTGGTTTTGGCTGGGCAAAGAGTTTCTCTGCCACCAGAGAACAAAGGATTTTGTGTTATAAGAAGTGGGGCCCAGATCCCAGGCTTTTAGATCATTTCTGGAACTCAAGAGGAACCTCTGCCAAGGAGAAGAGCTGAGAAGACTGAGGGAGAAGTACTGCCCCTTTGCTGTGAGCTATCTGGGGTTGGTCTGCAGTAGCAGTTTCTGCCAAGGTGAGGATGAAGACTTTGCTGTGTGCTGTGTCTTCTGCTTGAGGAAGATCTCCAACGGCTTGAAGCAGAGCTTGCCTCCAGTTTTGAAGTCTCAGGGATACAAAGATTTCACCACCAGCTCCCCTGAACTTCCTTGCTGGGAGTCTGAACTGCCAAGAGGTACCTGTGGCTGTATTAGGCCTCTGGAGGTTGTTTTGCCGATGGGATCTGGAAAAGTAATGCAAATTCAAGAATCATGATGCATCCGTACCTGTTTCCGATGCTTCACTGAAGAAACCAACAGAGCGGCTGCCCACGACTTGAGAAAGCACCACACACCGAACTCCATGCACCGATCTCTGAAATCAGAGATAACCACACCAATTCCGATGCAGGCCCTGCTGGTTGCCTGCCCGAACCAAGGCATCATGGGACCGCGGCTGAAGAAAGCAACACAGCGTTGTTGCCGCTGCCACAGCGAGAACTGATGCATCCCCGATCCTCGGGCATCGCATCTGGTCGCCACCCCTGCAAGAATGCTGGGGCCGCACAGTAAGAAACTGATCCATCACCTCCCCTTTAGTAAGGAATAAACGCATCATCGCCCCTGCTTGGCAGTAAGGCAGCAGTACATCACCTCCCCTGGAGTAAGAAACCGACTCATCACCTTGCCTAGGCATAAGGAACCAATGCTTCACCTTGCCTGCAATAGTTTTTGTTTGTACGCGTGAAGCACCAAAGGTACTTTATGTGAAAAGTGTTGCATCTGCAATTTGCTTTGATCAGAACTTTTTATATCTTTTGAGAGTCATATTTTAATTACTGTATTGTGAATTTGTGTTATTTAGGTCTTGTTTGGTTTCTATAAAGATTACTTATTTTTCTAAACTGGTCTGGTGTCCATTTGTAGTATTTTCACTGTATTACTGTATGTGTGCACAAATGCTTTACACACTGACTCTGAGATAAGCCTGTCTGCTCATGCCAAGCGAGCAAGGGGGTGAGCAGGGATTATTTTAGATGTTTATCCCCCTTACCCTGACAAGGAAGAAGGGTTCCTACTTGGACAAAGGTGCAAACCATTGCCAACTAGAGACCCCCATTTCTAACAGGGAAATTACTGACCTAGATCAGATTAGTCCGCTAGGAAAGAGGAAGGTGAATGCACATCATACCGACACCGCACACCTGCTTCAACACCCAAGAACCACACTAAAGTAGAAAATCCACATTGTTGGATGGACAGGTTAGTTATATTCACAAAGCAGAATATATGAATTGGGTGACAAGGCTGGGAAACTTTGTACGGGCTTCCAAACAAAGGCCATATCTCAAGTATTGTCCCTTCGATTGTATCTGCTGAGGATCAAGGTCAAATGGCGAACACCGATATTACAGAGAGACATTCGCCCACTATTACAAAATATTATATTCTTGCATACATCCCCCTCCTCAGAATCCCATCCTAAAAGATCTTTCGGTGTTGGTACTGTCAAGGGATGCCCCAGGCCCCAAGGGGTATACTTTTGAATTATTCAAGACATTTGCCTCCCTATTGGGAGAAGTTAGCTTGGCATATGATGTCACTAGTTCTAGTGGCGCCTTGCACCAGTCTAAATCGACCCTTATTGATGGTGGTTGTAAAGTCAACCTTATAGACAAGCTATCCTAGTGGTAGCATGGACAAGTAGTTTTACCAATTATAATCCCTTGAATACCAAATGAAAGGACACCACACAAGGTATATATCAAATATATATATATATTTATTTCTAACACAACCCCTCTGGACTCTTTATGAGGTCAGAGGCAAAAGTACATCACTAGTTACTTAATTAGCATACGATAAGTTGCACAAATACAGTTTTGCCCTAGGGGACTCACAAACCATATACTAAAATAGTGGTATAAGAGCCACTATAGAAATAGTGAATAGGCCTAGGGCCTGGGGAATTGCTGGGGCTACACTAGACAACCAAAGGTTAGGAAGTAGGAGACCCACGGGAGACGTGTGCAGTGTCTAAGCACAGTCGCGAGTTACCATTGACTTAGAATGGGAATCGATGAAGTTACAAAAGTACAATTTAGGGAGACTTCCGGATGGACTTGGATGGAACCCTTTTAAACTAGGACACTTCGAGTGTCAAGACCGACGGGAGCACCGTAGTACTCGAGTTACATCACCCAGGGAAGCCGGGTGCACAGGTGTCTTTTCATTACGGGTTTCGTCATCATTTTCTATGGAGATCTGCAAAGAAGTGCTGCAGGCGACCAGAGGAAAATTGTCAGGGTGGATCCAAGGGCAGATCGAAGATCTGAAGAACCTGAAAGCAGAGGGGACAATGTCTGGGTCACTAGCCAGTGACCATGAAGGACCAAGGAAGGAACCAGGCGATGTTGGGTGATTTCAGCTCAAGATAGAAAGCTTGTCTCTGCAGCCACGAGGACGAGGAGGTGTTGACAACAACCAGGAGCTGGATTCGAGCTGTCCCACCACAAAGGATCTAGTTGACTGTGGTGTCGGTGTCCGGATTGGACCCAACAAGCCTTGACAAGCGCAATCAATGCAGGAAGTGAAGATTGGCTTCGAGTCAGACCAGCAAGGTCTGGGGAGCTTCTCCTTTGCAGGGAAGCTGGCGCAAACCTGGAGCAACCAGGAAAGCAGTTTGGTTTCAAAAGAAAGTCTTCGGAGGGCTAACTAGCCAACGGGCTGGCAACCGGGAAGACGCGTCAAGCTGAAATGCAAGAGCAGTCCCCACGTGGCACTCGTGGAGTTTGGAGGGCTGAGCTTTGGGTCAAATGGAGCTCAGGTCTGGGTCTTCTCATACCCCTGTGGTAAATTTTAATTACCTATGCTTAATTTATGCGGTAAAGTTCAATAAGAATAACTCAGAAAAAATAAGAGGCAGGATCCGTGGTATCTGAGGTTTTAAAAGGTCAAGTCAAGTCAAGTCATAACATTTATATAGAGCACTACATACCCAGAGGGTTTCAAGGCGCTTAGGAAGGGGAGGAGGATTATTTGTCAAATATCCACGTTTTAAGCTGCTTTCTGAACGCTAGGTGATTCTGGGTGAGGCGAAGGTAAGCGGGGAGAGAGTTCCATGTTTTGGCAGCCAGGTATGAGAAGGATCTGCCTCCCATGGTGGTCTTGTTGATGCGAGGTACAGTGGCGAAGGCTTGGCTGGAAGAGCGAAGTTGGCGGGAGGGGGTATAAAAGGACAGTCGAGAGTTGAGGCACTCTGGTCCGATGTCGTAGAGTGATTTGTGTGCGTGGGTAAGCAGTCGGAAAGTAATCCTCTTATTGACGGGTAGCCAGTGGAGGTCTTTAAGGTGACCAGAGATGTGTTCGTTGCGTGGGATGTCTAATATGAGCCTGGCTGAGGCGTTTTGGATTTGTTGTAGTTTCTTCTGGAGTTTTGCGGTAGTACCTGCGTAGAGGGTGTTTCCGTAGTCCAGTCGGCTCGTGACCAGAGCGTGGGTGACTGTTTTCCTTGTTTCGGAGGGGATCCAGCGAAATGTTTTTCTGAGCATGCGAAGAATGTTAAAGCAGGAAGAGGATACGGCGCTGACTTGTCTGTTCATTGAGAGTGAAGAATCCAAGATGACGCCTAGGTTCCGTGCGTGGTCTGTCGGGATGGGTGCTTTTCCGAGGGCTTCCGGCCACCAAGAGTCGTCCCATGCAGAGGGGGATTTACCTAAGATGAGGACTTCTGTTTTGTCTGAGTTCAGTTTCAGACGGCTTTGTTTCATCCATTCGGCGACTTCTTTCATTCCTTCGTGTAGGTTAGTTTTAGCGGTGTTGGGGTCCTTGGTGAGAGATAGGATCAGTTGAGTGTCATCCGCGTAAGAGATGATGTTGAGGTTGTGTTGGCGGGCGATGGCCGCGAGGGGGCTCATGTATACGTTGAAGAGGGTGGGACTGAGTGAGGATCCTTGTGGTACGCCGCAGATGATTTCAGAGGCCTCGGACTTGAATGGTGGGAGGCGGACTCTCTGGGTTCTTCCGGTGAGGAACGAGGTGATCCATTCCAGTGCCTTTCCTTGGATTCCGATGTTTCTGAGGCGTTGTAAAAGGGTGCTGTGGCAGACTGTGTCGAAGGCTGCAGAGAGGTCGAGGAGGATGAGGGCGACTGTGTCTCCATTGTCCAGTAGAGTTCGAATGTCGTCTGTTGCTGCGATGAGGGCGGTCTCAGTGCTGTGTTTGGCTCGGAAGCCAGATTGTGAGGGGTCGAGTGATTTGTTGGCTTCGAGGAAGGTAGCGAGCTGGTTGTTGACAGCTTTCTCGATGACTTTGGCCGGGAAAGGAAGAAGCGAGATGGGGCGGTAGTTTTTGAGTTCGGTGGGGTCTGCTGTTGGTTTTTTCAGAAGGGCGGTGAGTTCAGCGTGTTTCCAGTCTTCTGGGAAGGTAGCGGAGTTGAAGGAGCAGTTGATGACGTCTCGGAGGTGCGGAGCTATGACGGAGTCTGCTTTGTTGAAGATGTGATGAGGACATGGGTCTGTGGGGGATCCAGAGTGGATGGAATTCATCAGGCGGATGGTGTCCTCAGTGGAGATTGGGTTCCAGGCGTTGAGGGTGTTAACGGGGGGAAGATGGTCAGCTGATGGTAGGGTGGGTTGGCTTCCGGGTTGGTTGTCAAAGCTGTTGTGGATGTCAGCAATCTTGTTGTGGAAAAAAGAGGCTAGGGAATCGCAGAGGGTTTGAGAGGGGGTGATGTCGTTGGAGTTGGCCGAGGGGTTGGAAAATTCCTTGACGATGTTGAAAAGTTCCTTGCTGTTGTGGGCGTTGTTGTCAAGTCGATCTTTGAATGCTGTTTTCTTGGCTTTTCAGATCAGTTGGTGGTGAGTACGGATGGCGCTTTTGAAGGCGTCCTTGTTGCTGGTGGATGGGTCTTTTTTCCAGGTCTTTTCAAGGGAGCGGCACAGTTTCTTGGACTTCTTGAGGTCGTCGTTGAACCATGAGGCCTTCTTGATGCCAAGTTTGTGTTGACGTTTTTTCAGTGGTGCTAAGTTGTCGGCGGTGTTGGATAACCAAAGGGTGAGGTTGGAGGCGGCTTCGTTGGCGTTAGAAGAGAGGGCTGGGGAGGTTTGAAGGAGCGATGTGGAGATCTGTTCTGTGGTGATTTTGTTCCAGTTTCTTTGTAGAGTTGGTTGGAGGTGGATGGTGGGTTTTGGCTTGTTGTAGGTGAAGTGAACGCAGCTGTGGTCAGTCCAGAGGAGATCCGTAGTGTGGCTGAAGGAGACATGGTTGCTGGAGGTGAAGATGGGGTCGAGAGTGTGACCTGCGATGTGGGTGGGGGAAGTGACCAGTTGTTTAAGTCCGAGGTTGGCGAGGTTGTCCAAGAGGGTGGCGGTGTTGCGGTCGTTGAACTTTTCAAGGTGGAAGTTGAGGTCTCCCAGAAGGATGTAGTCTTTGGAGGGGAGCGCGTGTGGGGTGATGAAGTCCGTGATGTCTTCACTGAATTTTGCGCGTGGTCCTGGTGGTCTGTAGAGGAGGGTGCCTCTGAGTGTGGTCTTGGGGTCGATGTGGATCTGGAAGTGAAGGTGTTCGGAGTTGGCGAGGTTGGCATCAGAGCTGGTTGAGATGCGGATTGTTTTCTTATGGACGATGGCGATTCCACCTCCTGTATGGTCAGTGCGGTCCTTGCGTGTGATCTTATAGTCATCAGGGATAGCGATGGCGATGTCAGGGGCGGAGGAAGCGTTCATCCATGTTTCCGTTAGGAAGGCGACATCCCGAGCGGGTGTTGAGAAGGATGCATTCTAGGTGGTTGGGGTCGGGGATCTGTGTTGTGGTCGTAGCGGAGATGTTGTCGGTGCCGCTAAATTTGCAGGAGAAGCAGGAGAACGGTCCATGGGTGTGTCCAGGAGCGGCTTGGACGCAGTTGGGGGCACGACCGGGGTTAAGGGCTAGGAGGGTGGCGGCATCGTAGGTGACGCGGGGGGGCTGGGCAGCGCGAGGGGCAGGGGGTCTGGCGCTGGGCGCGGTCCAGGCGCGGGCGGGCGTAGACGGGCTTACCTTTGGCGCACCTTCGGCGCGGGTTGGGCGCGGACGCTGCGCGTGAACGCTGCGCGCGGGAACTCCTGTCATATATGGATAGTGGAGGGGGAGGGGCGAGGGCGTCTCAGCTGGGAGGCGGGGCGGGCTTCTGACGACGACAGACAACAAACAAAATGGAGGCGGAGGGGGGGAGTACAGCCAAACACGCAAAGCACAGTCAAATAATTCCTAAAATGCAGTTTAATAATGCAGGTAAGCGGAGCGCCGATCAGGCAGGTACTAAGCACAGACAATGTTGAATTCTGACAAACAAAGCGGCACAGCGCGCAAAACAGCCCCAACTCGGCAGAACAAGCAATGCAAAGCGCGAGTGAGCCCAGCGGCGATCAGGCAGGCAGCAGGCACAGAAAGGAATCACTTTAGAGAGGCAAAGCGCTAAAAACGATACCAGGTCTCTCAGGGGACGCTGGGGAGCGACCACTCAGCTCGAGGGAGGAGAGCAAGTCACAGCGTTTGTAGGTAGTGAAGCGCTGTTCTACTAAGTGGGAGGGCGTCTCAGCTGGGAGGCGGGGCGGGCTTCTGACGACGACAGACAACAAACAAAATGGAGGCGGAGGGGGGGAGTACAGCCAAACACGCAAAGCACAGTCAAATAATTCCTAAAATGCAGTTTAATAATGCAGGTAAGCGGAGCGCCGATCAGGCAGGTACTAAGCACAGACAATGTTGAATTCTGACAAACAAAGCGGCACAGCGCGCAAAACAGCCCCAACTCGGCAGAACAAGCAATGCAAAGCGCGAGTGAGCCCAGCGGCGATCAGGCAGGCAGCAGGCACAGAACGGAATCACTTTAGAGAGGCAAAGCGCTAAAAACGATACCAGGTCTCTCAGGGGACGCTGGGGAGCGACCACTCAGCTCGAGGGAGGAGAGCAAGTCACAGCGTTTGTAGGTAGTGAAGCGCTGTTCTACTAAGTGGGAGGGCGTCTCAGCTGGGAGGCGGGGCGGGCTTCTGACGACGACAGACAACAAACAAAATGGAGGCGGAGGGGGGGAGTACAGCCAAACACGCAAAGCACAGTCAAATAATTCCTAAAATGCAGTTTAATAATGCAGGTAAGCGGAGCGCCGATCAGGCAGGTACTAAGCACAGACAATGTTGAATTCTGACAAACAAAGCGGCACAGCGCGCAAAACAGCCCCAACTCAGCAGAACAAGCAATGCAAAGCGCGAGTGAGCCCAGCGGCGATCAGGCAGGCAGCAGGCACAGAAAGAAATCACTTTAGAGAGGCAAAGCGCTAAAAACGATACAAAGGTCTCTCAGGGGACGCTGGGGAGCGACCACTCAGCTCGAGGGAGTTTATAAATTCCTTATAAAGGAATTGGTTCGAACCAGGCAAATCGCCTTCCATCACCACGAAGGTTCAGGAAGGGACAGAAAATACTTTATTGACAGGTTATCATATATATAGTCAATGCATACAGTAAAGTCAGATGCAGAAGGCGTAACAGCTGAGAAGAGAGATAAGAATACACATACGTAATGAAAAAGGCGTTACAATAGGCGTGCATAAAGGAGTGTACTAGAAACGTCATTATGAGATGTCACAGGTGGGTGGATCCATAAGAGAATCCTGCAGTGTCAGCAGAAACATGTGGCATAGATGCGCGCGCAGCAGCATGACGTGTGATTAACGTGTGACTGACGTGTAACTAGAGGGTGCAGGGGACTTGACATTTAGCCTCACATGAGGAGACAGAAGTCTGGGGTGTCAGAACAACCTAATCCCAAATCATATCTAATATCTGGTGTTTGAGGAACTGTATTATCTGGAAGGAAAAGGTCTCTCGGGCAGAGGCTATTCTATACTGACTGTCAGTGCGTGTATAAGCGTCTAAGTGTCTACATGAGATGTGAGGGGGCATGGGCCTACCATGGTAACGGGAGCAGTGAATTACTTGCATGGAGACAGTGAGGCCGAGCCCTTTGCTCTGCAGCTGGGAAGGATGTTTACCTAAACTACTAGACAGGAATGTATTTTCGAGGAGCGGAGCAGATAACTTGAAGGCTGAATACAGTCTTGGCAGGCAGGCAGGCCGATCCAGGCACCGCTAGCCGCGCAGGGAGTAAGACAAAGTTCAGGGTTACGGATGCAGGTCCAGGCTGTATCATCCAGAGACAGAAGGAAGAAAAAGACTCGATGGCAGAAATCAGGGCCTAAGTCGCCTGAGCCAGGGGAAACGTGAAAGGTGCACCATGTAAAGACGGTGGCACGGCATACTTAGCTTCATAGCTGGTCTAGGAGGGAACATACATGTACTTGAAGCACATACATGGAGACGGTGGGGTTCACGTTAGGGGACACAATTGACCATAAAAATTCATATTACCTCATTCCCTCCTTGTCCCCTACGGACCCTTCATGATATATCGATCCTCATTAATCTATCAATCTGTTCACGTAACATCATTTGCTCTTCTTTCTTTTTACGGCGTGGACTTGAATGAGGAATACATGATGTGGCGCACAAGCCGCAAATCGCTGGCCCACATTGTAAACATAGGCAACAACTGAATACTATGAGAAGGGCTATTCCGAGGAAGGATAGGACTTTCCAACCCCAGGCTGACAACACGCTCCAGAACCAACCGGACCATGTCCATGTGCCGGGTTCCTGATGTAACTGACTTGCAATCTTGTGAAGACGTGTTATAGCCCTGTATACTGATGGTGCGTTTTGTGGAATGAAAATACAGCAACTCGATCCGATGACTCTACAGGGTCCGCCCCTATCGGCCAGGATGACGTCAAGGACAAGACGATTTTGAAGAACAACAATCCGCATAGCAGACTGCTCCTCTGTTAAGTTACCTAGGGCGGAAGTAGTTTCATTCACTACTGCTTCGAGGGTTCTGGTCAAGTGACGTATCAGTTTACTATTCGATACAGTGCCTAGATAGGGGAAGAAACCTTTATTGAAGTCTGTGTATTGCTCCCATGCCGTTTCAGTGTAGTCGACAATCGGGAGATCTCTCTTGGGTCTATTAGGTATTAGATGGGAGTTCCTATGATAATCAGGAGGGGCTAGAAAAACAGGTGGCAGAAGGAATGCAATGTAACAGGTGCCATCCCAATCTAGAGGTAAGCGTATATATGCGGTATGACCACAAACGAAGTAAGAATGACGTGAAGCTTTGAATGTAGACTTGCCTTTATCACTGAATTCAACTACAGTGGTACATTTACTATGACCTAGGTGTACTGAACCATTCTTTCTGACACATAATTCACCTTTGACTGGTAATACGGACATAGCGGGTAAGACTGATGCCATTTCAGATTCAACATTCAGAATCATGAGGTTAAGTGTAAAGTTACCTAATCCATATACTTCGTTTTCTAGATCAGTCCATGTCCTTTTTGGAAGACCCTCCTTGTCAGGAAAACATACTTTATGCAGAACCGTGTTCAGGTTTCCCCATACCCAGTTGCCCTGGTAAACTACGGAATCTGAATCTAGTGAATTTTTCAAACTAAACCATGCGCCACAGGAGCCATTGTGTGTGAACGGGTACGGGAAGAGGGGCAGAACTCCCTTGTATTTCTGATAAGGAGGGAGTCGGCCACATATCCAACAATTAGTAGCGTTGCTGGTTTGAAGAGAATGATGTAACATACTGATGAATGTATTGTTGCGCAGCGCAAGTCGGTATGACAATTCATGCGGGGGTAATTCACTGAAAGTGTGCTCGATAGTGTCATTAGCAGAAGAATGTGCACGCTTGAATATAGGATAGTACAAGTGTAGCAGTATACTTGCAACAATAATCATAAGACTCAGAAAGAACATAATCAATAATGTCACTATACAGTGACTGCGAAGTGATTTACAATATTCACGTTTCTTGAGCTGTTTCTGTCTATCTCTCTCTCTATTGGGGTCTAGGGGATACATGTCAGAGACTAATTTAACCGATTCACCTAGGGGAGGACTTAAACAATTAAACTGTCTGACTTGCTAGACCTCAATTTCAATTTATATTCTTGCGAAGACGTTTTCTCTGCCAGGGGAAGTTTAGAGTCACTAGAATCTGGGCAGTCCTTAGAAAAGGAGGGAGAGTCAGTCTGTGGAGGAGGGTAGGGCTGAGAGTTCAAATCTGGCGGCAATCCATGAAACTTCTCGAGTTAAGCCAGCCCTTGCGGCCCTCGACTTTAATTGCTGTCCTTGTTGTTAAAAGTACTAGTTTTGGCGCTTGCCAACGGGGCTCCAGCGGACTCCTCCTATCGAAATTTCTTACGAAGACGAGGTCGCCTGGAACAACTTCATGGGGCTTCACCTCGGTGTTGTCGGGAAAGGCTGCAGCTACCTGTGAATGACAAGATTGTAGTGCAGACATCAAGGAGGCAAGGTAATCTGTCAGCATAGTACAATCAACATCAGTGATTTTACGAGGCAGAGGCGTCCCCCACATATTCGGTGGCCTACCGAAGACCACCTCGTACGGGGATAGCCCTGTTCGAGAATGCGCTATCATCCTCATATAGAAGAGCGCAACTGGCAAAGCTACTATCCAGTCGACGCCTTTCTCCCTACAGATCTTGGCAAGACGTATTTTCAGGGTCTGATTATGGCGCTCCACGAGACCTGCTGCCTCGGGATGTCGGACACAGTGGAATTTCCATTGATAGCCGAGCAGGAGTGATACCTGTTTCATTAACTCGGACGAGAATGGCTGACCGTTATCTGAGTATACAATACGAGGCAAACCATACCGTGGGAAGAATTCACGAACCAGCTGCTTGGCAGTGGTCGGGGCAGTGTAATCTGGGACTGGATATGCTTCTGTCCAACGGGAAAGTGCACATACAACTACGAGGACATATTTGAATCCTCGACAACGTTCCATCTGGATATAATCCATCTGGAGGACTTCAAAAGGGTGATCGGGAGGATGAAATCCACCTTGCTCTACAGGAATGCTTTTACCTGGGTTGAACTGACAACAAATCATGCAAGTACGCACTTTCTGTTTGGCTGCTGCTCGTAAATGTTTATTGAACCAGATGTTTTGAATACTGTCTAACATGGCTTTTTCTCCTAGATGTGCAGGACTATGTACTGTGTTAATGATAACTTGAACCATAGAGTCGGGGAGAAACCATGTAGATTTTCCCTTCGTCATCCATCCCTGATCTGTCTGGATCCCTCCTAGTTCAGTCCATTTCTTTATTTCGTCTGGTGTAGCATGTGTCTGTATGTCTATTACATCTAGGGCGGGATCCTTAACTGTCATGCAATGTGTCGGTATCGAGACTATTGTCTTTGTCATATCAGTTGCGTGAGTACGAGTCTGAGCTGTATTCTTGGCTGTGCGATCTGCCAAGTCGTTACCCTGTGAAATGGTATCTGTGACTTTCGTATGTGCCTTGCACTTCATGATGGATATGGCCGTAGGCAGATGTATTGCATCTAACAGAGCTTGAATGAGGGGACCGTGCTGGATTTTGGCACCGTGAGAAGTCAAGAAACCTCTCTCTCGCCAGAGTACACCAAAGTCGTGTACGACTCCGAATGCATAACGGGAATCTGTGTATATGTTAACTTTCTTGTTCTTGGCTTGAATACAGGCTTGTGTCAGAGCGATGAGCTCTGCTGCTTGGGCTGACAGGGTGTCAATACAATTCGTTTCTATGACTTCAGTTTCTGTCATGACTGCATAGGCGGCCACTAACTCTCCTGTACTTGTTCTCATACATGAACCATCCACATAAAGTGTCAGGTCTGGGTCTGGTAGTGGAGTGTCTGTCAAGTCTTGTCTGGGTTTCGTCATAATAGTAATGATTTCAATAGAATCATGTGCTAATGGGTCTGTTTCACTTAATGGCAAAAGTGTAGCAGGATTCAATGTGTTACAGCGTCTGATTTCTATGTGTGGCTGAAACAATGTCAATTCATATCCTGTCAGTCGTGCTATAGTCAAGTGCTGAGTTTGTGTTCGGTTTAAAAGAACTTCCACGGAATGTGGAACTTGCACTGTCAATTGGTGTCCTAACACTATGGAATCGCTTTGTCTGATCGCTAGAGCTGTCGCTGCTACTGATTTCAAGCACGCAGGCAGAGCCTGGGCTACTGGATCTAAGGTGCTAGAAAAGTAAGCACACGGTTTGTGTGAACCTGCTTGTTCTTGAGTGAGGACTGACAATGCAGTACCATCACGTTCTGTAACAAAAAGTGTAAAAGGTTTGCTGTAACATGGTGTTGCTAAAACAGGTGCTTGACATAGGGCTTTCTTTAAGTCTTCAAAAGCTTGTGTATGTTCCTGAGACCAAGGGAGGACAGTCGATGTCGCTGCCTCCTGAGTTGTCAACTGTATGAGTGGCTTTGCTAGAAATGCATACTGGGGAATCCATTGTCTGCAGTAAGAAGTGAGGCCTATAAAGGCCCGTACCTCCTTTTGTGTCTTGGGTGGTAACATGTTTACAATTAACTGGATGCGATCAGGTGTGAGCTGTCTCCCCCCTTTGGACAGCAAGTGCCCAAGGTACACAACTTGCTGAACACAGAATTGCAGCTTCGAAGGGGACACCTTGTGCCCCTTGTCGGCCAGAAAATGTAAAACCGTCAATGATGCTTGTTCACATTCAGGTTCGCTCCGGGCGGTGATCAGCAGATCATCGACATACTGAAGCAGGGCGGTGTTTTCAGGCATGTGAATACTGTCAAGTTGTCTTTTCAGTGCTTGGCTATAGATGCTGGGGCTTTCTGTGAATCCTTGAGGTGCGCGTGCAAATTTGAAGCTTCGTCCATTTAAACAGAATCCGAACAAATATTGGCTTTCCGGATCGATTGGGACACTAAAGAAGGCGTTCTTGAGGTCAATTACAGTAAAGAACGTTGCTTCTGAATCAATAGCAGTCAATAATGAAGAGATATCTGGGACCACAGGATATTGTGGTATAATGCATTTATTTAATTCGCGCAAATCGATAACTAATCGATAAACTGGGGGTGCATTTGGATCGGTGCGTTTAAGAATCGGAATGATAGGGGAATTACATACATTGGAGTCGGTTTCCACAACCACTCCTTGTGCAATGAGCTCGTCAATGATTTGCAGTAAAGCCACTACAGCATCTGGGGGTAACTTATATTGTCGAATGCGTGGTAAGACTACTCCTGGTCTGAGTGTGACTCGATATGGTGTAATGTGCATACATAACAAACAATGTGCAACAATGGGTCAACGTAAGAGTGCAGCAAACTATGTGACTATGCGTGAAAAGGGAGCACTATCCCTGAATCCCAAGTATCCTTGGTGGAAAAGTGTTCCCATCAGATACCCGTCCTGTACCGCCCTACATCACTTGGGATCCTTCACCCGAAGGAAGTGGAAAAAACCACTTGGGATTAGGTAGAGTGTAACCTAATCAAAGTTGTGAAGTGTGTGGGTTTGAACTTAGTGTAGGTATCAGGGGGTACAAAGAATTAATTAACATAAAGCAGTGCATGAAGTGCTCAATGTGGCAACTAAGAGTGTAAAAATTAATATTGGGTTGTGGGAGTGGAAAAAATAGAGTTTAATAGAGTCCTACCCACACCCAAGGTTAAAAAACAGTGCAAGTAGTGGTAACAAATAACTACTCAGATGGTAACTAGGTCGACATGTTTCTGCAGTGAATTGGTTCAAGAGATACCAGTCTGCTTCTTCAGGACCTTCTTATTGTTTAAGTGCAACTGCTGTTTTCGAAATTATAAGTGTGTAAAAAGAATCATATCACCTGCAAGCGCCAGTGGATATGGTCCAAACAGTTAGGAAATAGACAAACACACATAGAGAAAAACACACATAGTTATTAAAGATTGCTGCAAAATACAAGAGATGCTTGTAAAGTATTAATATGCCAAGCAATTCATGGTCAGTGTTTGTAATTTCAATCAAATATGTAAGCCAGGTGCCAACATCCTGGACTCGAATCTCATTATTTCACTCACCCAAGTTTTGGGGAATGCGTTCTCCACCTCACCCGGCAACAGCTCAGGTACAAATGGAGCACCGCTCTAGTAGATGTGAAACAGAAAAGGAACACATGAAGGAGGAAGAGATCACCAGAACTCCATCCGACACCTCATCATTAGGTATTTCTTTACAAAATTAAACGTGATGTTGTTGGTATTGACACCTCCCCAAAAGTTTCTTCTTGATAGATTAGGCAGAAGCAGGGTCACATTTCGGTTTTTTAGACTGTAGTCTAAGTCTGCCCATATAGTGCTACTGTGAAGGCGTCACTCAGACCGACATCTAGCCCCAACGTGGCATACCACGTGTTGCCTGGAATGCCATGTTATCGCCAAAGTGCTGTCTTGTACTAAATATGTTGTATCCGGTTTAAAAGAATTATATCTTCCCACTCTAGCGGAGTCTTAGTCACTATTGCCATCTTTTTGGCTGCCCCGGCGTTTTCTTCGTTCTATCATATGCGCGTTAAAAATAGATCGCCTGATAGCGCTTCCACCCATAGATGACTGGACAGTACAAATGAATCCTCCCTTGCTCCCCTTAGCGCTTACCTGTCCGTCGGTACTCCTCGCCTTCCTCTAGGCTGACTTGTGGGAGGTACCGACTGGACAGGAAGCGTGGTACTTATCTGAGCGCTTGTTGGTCGGGGGCACCACACGTGTGCTACGCGTCATCAGGCGCGTCCCAGCGCGAGGTCCTTTCAGTGTTAGATAGACGCTGATTGGTTACCCGGAACCTCGCGGTAACACGCAGGCTTCGTGGATCACGTTACCTATATTTATTTTTATTTAGCATTGGGACTACAAGAATGCTGGGATTTGTAGTTCCCAGCGCTATTTTGTTACACGGAACCTCGCGGTAACACGCAAGCTCCGTTCTTGGTCGCTATGTGGGTCAGGTTTATATGCAATTAGCGGGGGGACTATAGGGAAGCTCTGTTTTTGATCACTATGTGGGTCCGGTTATATACAGTTAGCAGGGGGACTATGGTGATATTAGGAATTGTAGTTCATAGCGCTAAAACTACGAAGTTGATGGGAATTGTAGTTCTGGCATCCTACATCCATTGAAACAAAGCCTAATAAGTGCTGGAACTACAAGACTGATGGAATTTGTAGTTCAATTAGGGTGTGCAATCACAATGTAATCTAAATGACCCAAAGGATGTCTAGTTGGCTAGAAGTGGTATTGACTTAAACAATAGCATTACATCTCTGTATATTGGTTTAACTTGTACACAGTATGGTTTGTTACAGATCAATATGATGGCTTCTGACAATCTGGCATTAAAGGACTGGAAACAGTAGGCACTGTGCTCTTGATGTCGTGATTTATAGGGACATCCACGGGATATCTTCATTTAAACCCGTGATGTCCGTTTGGAGTTTGTACACCCACCGCTGTTCTCTGCGGTGTAGGAATGTGCTGACATCAGTAACATGTTTTGGGCTCATCGGCTGTTCTAGCACAGTCCATTGGAGGTCTGTTGGTGCATGATGTGCCTCCAAAAAATGTTTGGTCATACGGGTTGCCTGTTTGTTACACCGTATTGAGCTCTTGTGCTCAGAGATCCTTATCTTTACCTTTCTTGTGGTCATCCCCACGTACTTCTTTCCACAGGGACAGTTAATTAAATAAATGAGGTTCGAACTGTTACAGTTCGTAAACCTCCGCTGTTCCCAGGGATGTTCTGTACCAATATCAAGTGTTGTGGATTTACGGGTTTGAGGACACGCTGCACATTGTCCACACGGGTGGTGTCCGATCACAGCTGGCATATCCCATAGGGTGCCTGTATTTTTCGGGATTTCAGTTTTGGGTCTTGTATGGACCAATTTGTCCCTAAGGCTGGGTCCCCGTTTAAAGGCAAACAAGGGAACTGGTATTGTGTCGTTCCCCGTGTTCAAGATGCCCCAGTGTTTTTTGATGACGCTAGTTATTTGGTTGGACATTGTGCCAAATGTTGTTACACACGTCATTCTTTCTGTTTTGTCTTTTGGTGTTGAGTTCTCAAGAAGACTCGCTCGATTGTTATTTTGTGCTCTTTTCTTGGAGCATCTTATTAATTGTTTGGGGTAGTCTTTCTCGAGAAGATCTTTTCTTAAGTTGTTGGCATGATTTTCAAAGGAACCTCTGTCTGAGCAATGTCTGTGTATGCGCAGAAACTGCCCATATGGCAGATTGTCTCGAAGGGCCTTCGGGTGACAGCTGTGGTAGTTCAAAAGGGAATTGCGGGCCATGGGTTTTTGATAAAGTTCGGACTTTAAACCCTCCTCAGTGCCCATTAACAACAAGTCCAGAAATGCCAGTCTTTCTTTGTCAAATTCCATAGTGAATTTCAAGAACTGGTTTCTGAGGTTCAGCCACTCATAGAACTCTTTTAATTCAGTTTCTGTGCCTCGCCACACCACCAAAATATCATCTATGTAGCGTTTCCACGCACGCAGACAATGAGAGTAGGGATTGGTGTCTACGAGTATGTGCTGCTGCTCGAAATGATGCACATACAGATTAGCGAGACTAGGGGCAAAAACGCTGCCCATGCTAGTCCCGCTAATCTGTAAATACAAGGAGTCTTCGAAGGCGAAGAAGTTCTCCGTCATGGCCACAGTAGCGAGGTTCATGATCAGTCTAACCGGGGTGATGGAGTTAAGTTCCCGGGACAGTAACAGGTCTTCTATTACTTGGAGCGTCTCAGTCTGCGGTATTGAGGTGTATAGGCTTTCCACATCAAATGACACCAATAGATCTGTTTTGATATCGTACTCCATCTCGGGCAACAGTCTTAATACATCTTTGGTGTCCTTTAAAAATGATGGCATCTCACGTACCATGGGCTGTAAAAATACATCCACAAAGGTGGATAGTGGTTCCAATAGTGAACCTATCCCCGAAATTATGGGTCGGCCAGGAGGTGGACGTTGGG
The DNA here is from genome assembly GCF_964263255.1 of Lissotriton vulgaris. NCBI lineage: Eukaryota > Metazoa > Chordata > Amphibia > Caudata > Salamandridae > Lissotriton > Lissotriton vulgaris. The sequence continues at coordinate 85,814,927 of NC_141685.1, read as the reverse complement.
CCTTATGTATTTTAGGCAGCTGATAGAAGTATGGAATAACCGGGTGTGATACCTGCAGATATTGGCCCTCTTTGGGGGTTAACCAACCTTCGGCTAATGCTTCTTCTACAATGGTCGCTATAATGTTGGTTAATCTAGCCGTCGGGTCCTCCTTTAGTTTTTTGTAGGAACGTACATCATTGAGTTGGCGAAGGCACTCGTTCCGATATGCATCTGCATCCAGAATGACCACTCCACCCCCCTTATCTGCTGGTTTGATTACAATAAGGGGGTTCTCAGTGAGTTCTTTAATCGCAAGTTTTTCCACTTTGGACAAATTAGAGAAAGTCTTCTGTTTGTGAGAGAAGAGTTCTTTGACATCATGATTAACCGCTTCCTCAAACGTCAACACCTTGGGTGGTTGGCCCAGGGTTGTAGGATTGAATGACGAGGGTTTCTTCAGACCGGTGTTGCTAGTAGTAGGATTTTGGGAAAATCCACTGTTTTTATTTGCAAACAAATAGTGCAGCCTAATCTTGCGATAAAGTTTGCTGAGTTCGATCTGGGCCTGGAAGGGATCCGTGTGGTTTGTTGCCACAAAGCCCAGACCTTTGTTTAGCACTTGCTCTTGGGTTATAGAGAGTTGTTGGGAGAGTTGTTGGGAGCTAAGATTAATCACTAGACTACGGCCCACCTCCATTTTATGGTGATCAAAATCAACAACCTTTTTTAGGAGGAGGCCGGAGGAGCCGGGGGCGTCAAAGAACCCCCAGAGTAGGACAGGTCCGCTGGAATATACCACCCCAGACCATGGATCTGAGGAGTGGGAAGAAGATCCCACAGGAACAAACGACAACCGCAGCGGAACAAGTCTAGTGATTAATCTTAGCTCCCAACAACTCTCTATAACCCAAGAGCAAGTGCTAAACAAAGGTCTGGGCTTTGTGGCAACAAACCACACGGATCCCTTCCAGGCCCAGATCGAACTCAGCAAACTTTATCGCAAGATTAGGCTGCACTATTTGTTTGCAAATAAAAACAGTGGATTTTCCCAAAATCCTACTACTAGCAACACCGGTCTGAAGAAACCCTCGTCATTCAATCCTACAACCCTGGGCCAACCACCCAAGGTGTTGACGTTTGAGGAAGCGGTTAATCATGATGTCAAAGAACTCTTCTCTCACAAACAGAAGACTTTCTCTAATTTGTCCAAAGTGGAAAAACTTGCGATTAAAGAACTCACTGAGAACCCCCTTATTGTAATCAAACCAGCAGATAAGGGGGGTGGAGTGGTCATTCTGGATGCAGATGCATATCGGAACGAGTGCCTTCGCCAACTCAATGATGTACGTTCCTACAAAAAACTAAAGGAGGACCCGACGGCTAGATTAACCAACATTATAGCGACCATTGTAGAAGAAGCATTAGCCGAAGGTTGGTTAACCCCCAAAGAGGGCCAATATCTGCAGGTATCACACCCGGTTATTCCATACTTCTATCAGCTGCCTAAAATACATAAGGCCCAACGTCCACCTCCTGGCCGACCCATAATTTCGGGGATAGGTTCACTATTGGAACCACTATCCACCTTTGTGGATGTATTTTTACAGCCCATGGTACGTGAGATGCCATCATTTTTAAAGGACACCAAAGATGTATTAAGACTGTTGCCCGAGATGGAGTACGATATCAAAACAGATCTATTGGTGTCATTTGATGTGGAAAGCCTATACACCTCAATACCGCAGACTGAGACGCTCCAAGTAATAGAAGACCTGTTACTGTCCCGGGAACTTAACTCCATCACCCCGGTTAGACTGATCATGAACCTCGCTACTGTGGCCATGACGGAGAACTTCTTCGCCTTCGAAGACTCCTTGTATTTACAGATTAGCGGGACTAGCATGGGCAGCGTTTTTGCCCCTAGTCTCGCTAATCTGTATGTGCATAATTTCGAGCAGCAGCACATACTCGTAGACACCAATCCCTACTCTCATTGTCTGCGTGCGTGGAAACGCTACATAGATGATATTTTGGTGGTGTGGCGAGGCACAGAAACTGAATTAAAAGAGTTCTATGAGTGGCTGAACCTCAGAAACCAGTTCTTGAAATTCACTATGGAATTTGACAAAGAAAGACTGGCATTTCTGGACTTGTTGTTAATGGGCACTGAGGAGGGTTTAAAGTCCGAACTTTATCAAAAACCCATGGCCCGCAATTCCCTTTTGAACTACCACAGCTGTCACCCGAAGGCCCTTCGAGACAATCTGCCATATGGGCAGTTTCTGCGCATACACAGAAATTGCTCAGACAGAGGTTCCTTTGAAAATCATGCCAACAACTTAAGAAAAGATCTTCTCGAGAAAGACTACCCCAAACAATTAATAAGACGCTCCAAGAAAAGAGCACAAAATAACAATCGAGCGAGTCTTCTTGAGAACTCAACACCAAAAGACAAAACAGAAAGAATGACGTGTGTAACAACATTTGGCACAATGTCCAACCAAATAACTAGCGTCATCAAAAAACACTGGGGCATCTTGAACACGGGGAACAACACAATACCAGTTCCCTTGTTTGCCTTTAAACGGGGACCCAGCCTTAGGGACAAATTGGTCCATACAAGACCCAAAACTGAAATCCCGAAAAATACAGGCACCCTATGGGATATGCCAGCTGTGATCGGACACCACCCGTGTGGACAATGTGCAGCGTGTCCTCAAACCCGTAAATCCACAACACTTGATATTGGTACAGAACATCCCTGGGAACAGCGGAGGTTTACGAACTGTAACAGTTCGAACCTCATTTATTTAATTAACTGTCCCTGTGGAAAGAAGTACGTGGGGATGACCACAAGAAAGGTAAAGATAAGGATCTCTGAGCACAAGAGCTCAATACGGTGTAACAAACAGGCAACCCGTATGACCAAACATTTTTTGGAGGCACATCATGCACCAACAGACCTCCAATGGACTGTGCTAGAACAGCCGATGATCCCAAAACATGTTACTGATGTCAGCACATTCCTACACCGCAGAGAACAGCGGTGGGTGTACAAACTCCAAACGGACATCACGGGTTTAAATGAAGATATCCTGTGGATGTCCCTATAAATCACGACATCAAGAGCACAGTGCCTACTGTTTCCAGTCCTTTAATGCCAGATTGTCAGAAGCCATCATATTGATCTGTAACAAACCATACTGTGTACAAGTTAAACCAATATACAGAGATGTAATGCTATTGTTTAAGTCAATACCACTTCTAGCCAACTAGACATCCTTTGGGTCATTTAGATTACATTGTGATTGCACACCCTAATTGAACTACAAATTCCATCAGTCTTGTAGTTCCAGCACTTATTAGGCTTTGTTTCAATGGATGTAGGATGCCAGAACTACAATTCCCATCAACTTCGTAGTTTTAGCGCTATGAACTACAATTCCTAATATCACCATAGTCCCCCTGCTAACTGTATATAACCGGACCCACATAGTGATCAAAAACAGAGCTTCCCCATAGTCCCCCCGCTAATTGCATATAAACCTGACCCACATAGCGACCAAGAACGGAGCTTGCGTGTTACCGCGAGGTTCCGTGTAACAAAATAGCGCTGGGAACTACAAATCCCAGCATTCTTGTAGTCCCAATGCTAAATAAAAATAAATATAGGTAACGTGATCCACGAAGCCTGCGTGTTACCGCGAGGTTCCGGGTAACCAATCAGCGTCTATCTAACACTGAAAGGACCTCGCGCTGGGACGCGCCTGATGACGCGTAGCACACGTGTGGTGCCCCCGACCAACAAGCGCTCAGATAAGTACCACGCTTCCTGTCCAGTCGGTACCTCCCACAAGTCAGCCTAGAGGAAGGCGAGGAGTACCGACGGACAGGTAAGCGCTAAGGGGAGCAAGGGAGGATTCATTTGTACTGTCCAGTCATCTATGGGTGGAAGCGCTATCAGGCGATCTATTTTTAACGCGCATATGATAGAACGAAGAAAACGCCGGGGCAGCCAAAAAGATGGCAATAGTGACTAAGACTCCGCTAGAGTGGGAAGATATAATTCTTTTAAACCGGATACAACATATTTAGTACAAGACAGCACTTTGGCGATAACATGGCATTCCAGGCAACACGTGGTATGCCACGTTGGGGCTAGATGTCGGTCTGAGTGACGCCTTCACAGTAGCACTATATGGGCAGACTTAGACTACAGTCTAAAAAACCGAAATGTGACCCTGCTTCTGCCTAATCTATCAAGAAGAAACTTTTGGGGAGGTGTCAATACCAACAACATCACGTTTAATTTTGTAAAGAAATACCTAATGATGAGGTGTCGGATGGAGTTCTGGTGATCTCTTCCTCCTTCATGTGTTCCTTTTCTGTTTCACATCTACTAGAGCGGTGCTCCATTTGTACCTGAGCTGTTGCCGGGTGAGGTGGAGAACGCATTCCCCAAAACTTGGGTGAGTGAAATAATGAGATTCGAGTCCAGGATGTTGGCACCTGGCTTACATATTTGATTGAAATTACAAACACTGACCATGAATTGCTTGGCATATTAATACTTTACAAGCATCTCTTGTATTTTGCAGCAATCTTTAATAACTATGTGTGTTTTTCTCTATGTGTGTTTGTCTATTTCCTAACTGTTTGGACCATATCCACTGGCGCTTGCAGGTGATATGATTCTTTTTACACACTTATAATTTCGAAAACAGCAGTTGCACTTAAACAATAAGAAGGTCCTGAAGAAGCAGACTGGTATCTCTTGAACCAATTCACTGCAGAAACATGTCGACCTAGTTACCATCTGAGTAGTTATTTGTTACCACTACTTGCACTGTTTTTTAACCTTGGGTGTGGGTAGGACTCTATTAAACTCTATTTTTTCCACTCCCACAACCCAATATTAATTTTTACACTCTTAGTTGCCACATTGAGCACTTCATGCACTGCTTTATGTTAATTAATTCTTTGTACCCCCTGATACCTACACTAAGTTCAAACCCACACACTTCACAACTTTGATTAGGTTACACTCTACCTAATCCCAAGTGGTTTTTTCCACTTCCTTCGGGTGAAGGATCCCAAGTGATGTAGGGCGGTACAGGACGGGTATCTGATGGGAACACTTTTCCACCAAGGATACTTGGGATTCAGGGATAGTGCTCCCTTTTCACGCATAGTCACATAGTTTGCTGCACTCTTACGTTGACCCATTGTTGCACATTGTTTGTTATATAGTCATAGGGACTGCGACAATGCAAGGTCATTAAATATTTTTCCACCCTTGCCCTCTTTATTATGTTATAGTAATGTGCATACAACCTACATCAGTGGGGCCTTGTGCCCATAAATGTGCAGGTATATTCTGTAGTCTGGGATCAATATCTCTCAACACGTAGTGACCCTTAAAGTCGCGCAAGAATAATCTTACTCCTTCCGGAGAACAGCATATTACAGCTCCTAGAGCTTTCAGTGTCTTTATACCTAACAAGTTTTCTGGGCATGATTTCGTAAGTAATAGATCTGTAGTACGTGTCAATGGACCAACTGCAAGAGGAAGGGGTTGCGATACTTCATTAATAATAGGCTTTCCTGAAAATCCAAGGGAAACATTCTGTGAGCCTGAGAGGGGTGCCCCTGGAACCTCGCCGTGACTTATAGTTGTCCTGCTTGCCCCTGTATCAATTAAAAACTTTCTGTCTTTCCCTAATACTTGACTATGTACATAAGGACCCTCTTGATCTACAGGAACCTCAATAAGAGGCAAGCCAACCTCCCTCTCTAGGCTGTTTCATGTGTATCGTTGATAATCGGGATAATCATTCTGTGCATACTGGTACATCTGTTGCGTCGTGTTTTGTGTTGCGGCAATGGGCTGTGGCTGTGGTACTGCTACGGTCTGTACTGTCTGTTTTGAAGTATGCATAGGTTGTACATTCTGTGGTACTAGTTGTTGGGTCTGATCTTGTCTCGGTGGACGCGGTCTCTCTTTAGTTTTACCTGTAGCGATATTGTGTTTTAAAACTGTACACTCATTAATATAGTGACCTGGCTGTTTACAGTAGTTGCATGTCCCTTTAACAGGAGCTGCCGAATTACTGGACTGTGTCATACCCTTTTTCTGACTGTCAGCTGGAACTGACTGGGCAACTAGCATTTTCATTTTCGTGTCTTTCATACGTCTTTGTTCGTGCTCATTTTCTTCTCTAATTCTATTCTGGTGATACTGTAACATTTGTAACATTTGTGAAGGGGTATTTGCTTGCCATGTGCTCTCGACCTTCAGTACTCTGTTCTTAACCTGGGGCAGGGAATTCTCGACTAATTTTGTTACAAAAAGATGTGGATATGAATCGCTACTTGCTTTCAGGCCGCTATTAATACCAAAACATTTTTCAAATCGGGAATAAAAATCACTAGTGTCTTCATCGGGTTTCTGTTTGAAGGCTGAGATTGCACCCCAGTCCTCCTTTTTCGTTGCTAACAAACGTGGCAATACTTGCACTAACAATCCTGGTAATGCTTTAGTTTTGTCCCCAAGCCCTAGGCCTGGAGTCCTAGTGTTTTCTTCGTTTTCTAACGCAGCCCAATCTATCTTTTGCTTTCCCACCTCCCATTCTTTTTCTTTGAGTTTCTCGTAAATACCGGCAGGCAATAATACTTTCAATATTTTCATGATGTCGGGATAGGTATAATCACCCATGAGTAACATGTCTTTAATTTCACGGTGAAAACCTGCTGGATCCTTGTCATGGCTGGGCACTAACTTCTTCATTTCCAATAGTTCTATTTTAGTTATGGGCGTGTACACAAACATGCGTCTAAAGGTATTATCTTCATTCCTAACTGGGTGCACTTCTCGTAAGGGATTCTGTCTGTCTATGTAATACATTTTTCTTTCAACGGGTGGAGCTGGAACAGACTGCGGACACAGGAAGGCACTATATCTGTGCCGATGTTCTAGAATTATTTTAATCAAATCGGTACCTAGGCCTCTCCATTTATTCATGAGTAGTTCTATTAATATATCAGGCAGGGGACCAGGATCAGAGTGTTGGCTTTTATACAATAAAAGGAGGTGTTGTATCATGTACATACCAGCTAGTCATTGTTCGTCTGGGGAAAGATTCAAAAACGTGTGTGCTAACGCATCATCACTATATTTATCGGAACTGTCAGCCCATTGTACTGCTGACCTGGCTAATTCTTGTTCGTCCATAGAATCGAGTACATGGTACCCCATTCGTTCTTGGAGTATTCTATCGGTAGCCTGAAACAGATGTTCAGGAGTCTTCGGATTTGATATAGCTGCTTGGAAAAGTCTCTTACTTTCTGGACGTACCGGACGTATTGAATTATTAAAGGATCTTCCTTTACCTACGTATGCTATCATTTCTCTAGCTGGTAATTGTAATGTTCCTGCTGTGGTTTCTGGTTGTTCGTCCTCCTCCGAGGATTCATTCTTGTCTGAATCTATTTCTCTTTCAGGCTGTGTTCTTTCGTGTATTTTTATTACTGCTTTTCGGATCCTTCGGTACATGTTTTCTATACAACTCTGTTTATCATGTTTTCCGTCTGCTATATTCTGACCCCATTTGTTAAGTCCTTTCATTTCTTCCTGGTCTGCACCAGGCCTATCTTGGTTTCTTATCAAGCAGTTTATGAAGAAACGTAATATCATTCTTTGAGTGTCAACTTTCTGATGTGCCATGGCCTCGCCAATACTTTCCGGGCCTTGCCCCGTTTGGACAAAAAGATATATTCTGTCTAGATGATCAATCATTCCTGGTAGTATCATTAAATAGTTGGCAACTCGTCGTAGACGTACTGATGCGAGCATCATTCTGTCGTCTTTACCGGGTACTGGATCATATCTACAGTCTGTAAGAGGCTCTTTGAGTATATCGTAATTCGCTGATTGAGGTGTACGTTGTTGTGCTAAATCCCTATAAGTCAACCGGTGAGTTTGTGGCGGTGTTTGAAAACCTCCTGTCGCACCTCCTGAGGTGCCAGGTCCAAAAGGATTTGTTGGGTGTAAGGTAGGGAGAATAGGTGCAGGAAGGAGTGGAGGAACGAGCGGAACGTTTGGAACGGGAGGAGGAGTATGTTGCTGCGGAAGTGGGTGCTGATTATCTCGGGGTGGGGTGCCGTCAACAGGCGGTGTGTGTGGCGGCGGACTATTAACATATTCGGGAGCTACATCGTCTAAATAGGAAGAAAGGAATATGTCCTTTGCGGTTTTGTGATGTATTTTAGTCGGGAGTAATGGAGGTGGCAGATCTTTTGGTACTTCCTGAGTGGCCTTAGGTAAACCTTCGGTCAGAAGAGGATACATACCATTCATAAGAGTATTTCGTTGTCTGTCTACTTGTTCTGCTTTTACTCGGATACCTTCCCCAACTAATACGTTTTCTCGGGCTTTGTCTGAATCCTCTCTACTTTTCTCTTCTTTTCGGAGCGCTTTCTCTGTGCGTCTATGCGATTCTTTACGCCATAATTCAATGGCATCTTTCTGTGACTGTCTGGCTTTCTTTTTCCATAACGCTTCTTCTACTCTCATGATGCACTCGGCATCCCATGTCCCCGTAACGGGCCATCTCTGATTCTCTGCTAAATCTTTGGTGTAATCCACCCACAAGTCAAGGAATAATACAGCATCTAGGCCATGTTTGTGGTACATAAAATATCCTGGAGTGTCCCTAGGTGGGATGGGAACAGCTTCCTCAAGTATCCCTTTCCTAGTTCTTATTTGTCTTAACTTACTGAACAGCGGCATTTTTGAACCTTGATACTGGATACTGACTCGAACTTGAACACAGTAAATACAATAAACACAGTAATGAAGATCGAACAATCACTCATACCACGACATTTAAAACACATTTAAACATTTCAAGGAAAAAAAACGAACAATGATAACTAGAATGAAACTAGATAACTGCATACTGGATATACTGCTAAACAGTACAGATACACCGCTAAAACAGTGCATACTGGGTTTGTGTACCCAAACCCGTCTTGACCGGCACAAATTAATGCGCTCGTCTAGATGGGTCCCCAGCAACGGTACTCACCGGGAAGCACGGAACGGAAGGCCTCGGAAACTCGACACTGGACTGGACCGGACTGGACTCGACTCGCGACGTAGGTACTTCGGGACTTCGGAACCTGGTGGGCCTCTGAATACCTCGGACCTTGCTCTCTCAGCTAGGCTCTGGTCGGGATCCTCCGCACTCCTCACCGCCTCGTCTGGGTGTCGATCGCAGCCTCAGTCACCTCCGTTGGCCTGAGGGAGGTACAGGAAATCCTGCGGGTTCGCGTAGTTGTCCGTCACGGCTGTGGCAGGGGACCGGGCCTGCAACGCACCGCCGGCGCGTAAGGTGGGGGAGGGGTCCCTGTTCGGGCGCCAATTATGTGGTAAATTTTAATTACCTATGCTTAATTTATGCGGTAAAGTTCAATAAGAATAACTCAGAAAAAATAAGAGGCAGGATCCGTGGTATCTGAGGTTTTAAAAGGGGTTTTATTCCTTATAAAGGAATTGGTTCGAACCAGGCAAATCGCCTTCCATCACCACGAAGGTTCAGGAAGGGACAGACAATACTTTATTGACAGGTTATCATATATATAGTCAATGCATACAGTAAAGTCAGATGCAGAAGGCGTAACAGCTGAGAAGAGAGATAAGAATACACATACGTAATGAAAAAGGCGTTACAATAGGCGTGCATAAAGGAGTGTACTAGAAACGTCATTATGAGATGTCACAGGTGGGTGGATCCATAAGAGAATCCTGCAGTGTCAGCAGAAACATGTGGCATAGATGCGCGCGCAGCAGCATGACGTGTGATTGACGTGTGACTGACGTGTAACTAGAGGGTGCAGGGGACTTGACATTTAGCCTCACATGAGGAGACAGAAGTCTGGGGTGTCAGAACAACCTAATCCCAAATCATATCTAATATCTGGTGTTTGAGGAACTGTATTATCTGGAAGGAAAAGGTCTCTCGGGCAGAGGCTATTCTATACTGACTGTCAGTGCGTGTATAAGCGTCTAAGTGTCTACATGAGATGTGAGGGGGCATGGGCCTACCATGGTAACGGGAGCAGTGAATTACTTGCATGGAGACAGTGAGGCCGAGCCCTTTGCTCTGCAGCTGGGAAGGATGTTTACCTAAACTACTAGACAGGAATGTATTTTCGAGGAGCGGAGCCGATAACTTGAAGGCTGAATACAGTCTTGGCAGGCAGGCAGGCCGATCCAGGCACCGCTAGCCGCGCAGGGAGTAAGACAAAGTTCAGGGTTGCGGATGCAGGTCCAGGCTGTAGCATCCAGAGACAGAAGGAAGAAAAAGACTCGATGGCAGAAATCAGGGCCTAACTCGCCTGAGCCAGGGGAAACGTGAAAGGTGCACCATGTAAAGACGGTGGCACGGCATACTTAGGAACAGAATATTCGATCCATTCATGGTGGATCTGAAAGAGGACATGTTAACGTTGGACGCAAATGTATTTGCGTCTTCATAGCTGGTCTAGGAGGGAACATACATGTACTTGAAGCACATACATGGAGACGGTGGGGTTCACGTTAGGGGACACAATTGACCATAAAAATTCATATTACCTCACCCCAATGCACAACTGCGAGGGTACCTTGGGAGTCGAGCAGTTAGCAAAATGCACGATGTTAAGGGTGTCCGGTCCCACGTCTCTCGTGTCTACCACGGGTCTCAGCTTTGCTGTGGATGTGGATTGGAGTCCGAAAAGTCTGGAAGTCCAGTGTCTGTGTTGCTAAGTCTTCGGGTTCCTGCGGGAGCATCGACAAAGAAGACCGGCAAGTTACTGGTGGTGCCTGTTTGTACGGGGTGGTCACTCCTTTACCACATGGGAGATTTCTTCAGTCTTCTAGTCGGTATAGAACATCGAAGGTCAAAGAGTTCTGTTTCAAAGTTTCAGTCCAGGATAATCTAAAGTCCTAGGGACACAGCTCCTATACTTATACTAGGAAAAGTGGCTGGATTACCTGCTTGGTCCCTCCAACGGGTGGACCTGAGAAGGGGCTGCTTACACCCCTTTCCCTTTGTCCAGTTTCGTGCCAGAGCAGGGCTGGAGTGCCCCAGCAACTGGTTTGAACCGGGCTATGCATGGAACACCTTGTGTGCCCCAGGCAGTGTCTGGAAAAGCATCTTTCAATGCAGCCCTCCCTGCCCCCAATACACTAAAGCCTGTCTGGGGAGGTGCTGGCACCTCCTTTGACAGGAAACCTATTGTCCAGGCCTTCCCTGCCAGGGTTTCGTCCAGCAGCAGGAGGTCAGACTCGTGTCTGTGTCAGCAGCATCCAATTTGTGATGCTGAGGCTCTGTTTAACTTTAACCGGGTAAAGCAATATTTTCATGTCTTCTCCATCTGGAAGGGTGGAATGCTACCCCCACCACCAGGACTGGTGGGGGGGAGGTAGTATTCCAAAGTGTTTGACACCTTACATGACATGTTTTGATAAAGTCAAACCAAAGTTAGCATTAACCTCAAGGATTATAACGCACTTAAGAGTATATGGTATTGCTATATCATAGAACAGCTATAAGGAGATGTTCCGAAAGCTGCAGAGGGGCTCAGCTCATGCTAGGGCACCCTCTTACATAAAACCAAGCACTCTGCCTCCAGGATTGTTAATTGCAAACAAAACAGGTGATGGACCGAATGTGGATCAATGTCACACATTCACCCCAGTCCAAAGATCTGGGCCCAAATCCATCGTTTTTTTGCACTCCACACCACCCTGGGTTAGACAATGGCGATATGCAAATCAGCTCTGACCCTGTGCCCCATGGGAACAGTCCAGTCCGAACTACAAAAGCCATGTCCTTCCCAGAACGGAATCAAGCATCCGAGGACCGGACCGGTTTCGAGGTAACACCTCTCATCAGCCCGGCTAGCTTGACTCCAGTGGTGTGGAGTGCCTGGGACCCACGTCTGGGCATCCCCAGCGCACTTATGGCGGCAATTGCAAACAAAACAGGTGATGGACCGAATGTGGATCAATGTCACACATTCACCCCAGTCCAAAGATCTGGGCCCAAATCCATCGTTTTTTTGCACTCCACACCACCCTGGGTTAGACAATGGCGATATGCAAATCAGCTCTGACCCTGTGCCCCATGGGAACAGTCCAGTCCGAACTACAAAAGCCATGTCCTTCCCAGAACGGAATCAAGCATCCGAGGACCGGACCGGTTTCGAGGTAACACCTCTCATCAGCCCGGATAGCTTGACTCCAGTGGTGTGGAGTGCCTGGGACCCACGTCTGGGCATCCCCAGCGCACTTATGGCGGCAATTGCAAACAAAACAGGTGATGGACCGAATGTGGATCAATGTCACACATTCACCCCAGTCCAAAGATCTGGGCCCAAATCCATCGTTTTTTTGCACTCCACACCACCCTGGGTTAGACAATGGCGATATGCAAATCAGCTCTGACCCTGTGCCCCATGGGAACAGTCCAGTCCGAACTACAAAAGCCATGTCCTTCCCAGAACGGAATCAAGCATCCGAGGACCGGACCGGTTTCGAGGTAACACCTCTCATCAGCCCGGCTAGCTTGACTCCAGTGGTGTGGAGTGCCTGGGACCCACGTCTGGGCATCCCCAGCGCACTTATGGCGGCAATTGCAAACAAAACAGGTGATGGACCGAATGTGGATCAATGTCACACATTCACCCCAGTCCAAAGATCTGGGCCCAAATCCATTGTTTTTTTGCACTCCACACCACCCTGGGTTAGACAATGGCGATATGCAAATCAGCTCTGACCCTGTGCCCCATGAGAACAGTCCAGTCCGAACTACAAAAGCCATGTCCTTCCCAGAACGGAATCAAGCATCTGAGGACCGGACCGGTTTCGAGGTAACACCTCTCATCAGCCCGGCTAGCTTGACTCCAGTGGTGTGGAGTGCCTGGGACCCACGTCTGGGCATCCCCAGCGCACTTATGGCGGCAATTGCAAACAAAACAGGTGATGGACCGAATGTGGATCAATGTCACACATTCACCCCAGTCCAAAGATCTGGGCCCAAATCCATCGTTTTTTTGCCCTCCACACCACCCTGGGTTAGACAATGGCGATATGCAAATCAGCTCTGACCCTGTGCCCCATGGGAACAGTCCAGTCCGAACTACAAAAGCCATGTCCTTCCCAGAACGGAATCAAGCATCCGAGGACCGGACCGGTTTCGAGGTAACACCTCTCATCAGCCCGGCTAGCTTGACTCCAGTGGTGTGGAGTGCCTGGGACCCACGTCTGGGCATCCCCAGCGCACTTATGGCGGCAATTGCAAACAAAACAGGTGATGGACCGAATGTGGATCAATGTCACACATTCACCCCAGTCCAAAGATCTGGGCCCAAATCCATCGTTTTTTTGCACTCCATACCACCCTGGGTTAGACAATGGCGATATGCAAATCAGCTCTGACCCTGTGCCCCATGGGAACAGTCCAGTCCGAACTACAAAAGCCATGTCCTTCCCAGAACAGAATCAAGCATCCGAGGACCGGACCGGTTTCGAGGTAACACCTCTCATCAGCCCGGCTAGCTTGACTCCAGTGGTGTGGAGTGCCTGGGACCCACGTCTGGGCATCCCCAGCGCACTTATGCCGGCAATTGCAAACAAAACAGGTGATGGACCGAATGTGGATCAATGTCACACATTCACCCCAGTCCAAAGATCTGGGCCCAAATCCATTGTTTTTTTGCACTCCACACCACCCTGGGTTAGACAATGGCGATATGCAAATCAGCTCTGACCCTGTGCCCCATGGGAACAGTCCAGTCCGAACTACAAAAGCCATGTCCTTCCCAGAACGGAATCAAGCATCCGAGGACCGGACCGGTTTCGAGGTAACACCTCTCATCAGCCCGGCTAGCTTGACTCCAGTGGTGTGGAGTGCCTGGGACCCACGTCTGGGCATCCCCAGCGCACTTATGGCGGCAATTGCAAACAAAACAGGTGATGGACCGAATGTGGATCAATGTCACACATTCACCCCAGTCCAAAGATCTGGGCCCAAATCCATCGTTTGTTTGCACTCCACACCACCCTGGGTTAGACAATGGCGATATGCAAATCAGCTCTGACCCTGTGCCCCATGGGAACAGTCCAGTACGAAATACAAAAGCCATGTCCTTCCCAGAACGGAATCAAGCATCCGAGGACCGGACCGGTTTCGAGGTAACACCTCTCATCAGCCCGGCTAGCTTGACTCCAGTGGTGTGGAGTGCCTGGGACCCACGTCTGGGCATCCCCAGCGCACTTATGGCGGCAATTGCAAACAAAACAGGTGATGGACCGAATGTGGATCAATGTCACACATTCACCCCAGTCCAAAGATCTGGGCCCAAATCCATCGTTTTTTTGCACTCCACACCACCCTGGGTTAGACAATGGCGATGCTGAGGCTCTGTTTAACTTTAACCGGGTAAAGCAATATTTTCATGTCTTCTCCCTCTGGAAGCGTGGAATGCTACCCCCACCACCAGGACTGGTGGGGGGGGGAGGAGGTAGTATTCCAAAGTGTTTGACACCTTACATGACATGTTTTGATAAAGTCAAACCAAAGTTAGCATTAACCTCAAGGATTATAACGCACGTAAGAGTATATGGTATTGCTATATCATAGAACAGCTATAAGGAGATGTTCCGAAAGCTGCAGGGGGGCTCAGCTCATGCTAGGGCACCCTCTCACATAAAACCAAGCACTCTGCCTCCAGGATTGTTAAGGCATGCCATAGGAGTAACTTATAGGTGCAGATACCGGGTGATTTGTCTGCTTCTTCTCTCCTGAGCACGGTCTAACGGAGACACACGGAGGAGGATTGTGGATTGCTGATTGCTGGATTCCAACATACTGAGGGGCAGTGTACTTTGGAAAGAACAGCAGGGTCGGGACTGCGAGGACCAACGGGCCTTGCGTGGCATAATTGGCCACAGCTGGGTCCTCTTCCCGTGCCCTCCCCCCTCCTGCACTTAACGCATCGCGGACACCGCTTCGCGGGAGCCGCTCGCAGGTGCAGATACTGGGTGATTTGTCTGCTTCTTCTCTCCTGAGCACGGTCTAACGGAGACACACGGAGGCGGATTGTGGATTGTTGATTCCTGGACTCCAACAGACTGAGGGGCAGTGTACCTTGGAAAGAACAGCAGGGTCGTGACTGTGAGGACCAGCGGGCCTTGTGTGACATCATTGGCCACAGCTGGGTCCTCTTCCTGTGCCCTTCCCCCTCCTCCACTTAACGCATCGCGGACCCCGCTTCGCGGGAGCCGCTCGCAGGCGCAGATACCGGGTGATTTGTCTGCTTTTTCTCTCCTGAGCACGGTCTAACGGGGACACACGGAGGAGTATTGTGGATTGTTGATTCCTGGACTCCAACAGACTGAGGGGCAATGTACCTTGGAAAGAACAGCAGGGTCGGGACTGCGAGGACCAACGGGCCTTGCGTGACATCATTGGCCACAGCTGGGTCCTCTTCCCGTACCCTCCCCCAACCTATTTTAGTGACGGCCATATCCGCGTACGCGGGAAACGCGTGGGACGAGCCCGGGTGTAGCCCGGGCCAAGGGCGGGCCCGTTCTAGCCCGTTCCAGACCGATCAAGTCCGGTCCGGGCCACTCCCTTTGTTATTTAAATCTCGCTCTTTTTAAATTGTATTTTACACCATAATTAATAGCTGTTTACATTTTATTCCATGGTAAAATAGAGGGAGGTTATTTAAGGATGGCCACTAGAGAAAGTAGAAGCAAGGCTACAAAAGAGGGGAAACAGTTAACAGGTACCCTCGATGATTTTATTACCAGAACCAATTCTGTAATAGATATGGGCATAAGCCTAATGGAGCATAGAGTATCATTGGACCTTGCAGTTGCTAGAAGAATGTCGCAGGACCCTGTAATGGCAAAAAAATAATCCCTGGGTCACATAGCATCTGCAAGAACCCCAGAACGTGCGGCCGGCCTTGCGCCTATTGTGGCGCAAGTTGATGTGCACTATATCCCAGTCCCACATCCCCAAATGCCAACCCCTACCGAAGTGTCCTCACAATCGTTTACTGGCACCACAGGTCCCTCAGAGTCTGCCGTGGTGGGCGATATTCCAGCTGAAACTTTTGAGTCAGATACTCAGGGAGATGAGGTTAGTACGAGACAATTACGTGGGAGGAAGGAGGGTGCCATACCGAAAAGGAAACGTCCCATCACTTCAGCTTATGTTAGGAAAAAGGAAAAAGTCGCAAAGGAATTGGAGCACAGGGGTAGGGTGAATAAAGAAGGAGATGGGAATAGACTGGCTCCGCAGGCGTCATCGAGTGGGCATAATAAGGCCCAAAATGTTGCTAATTCTGATGCATCAGAGGGTCAGCATGATCTGTTAATTTTAGGTAATATGGGAGACAGCAGAGCTGGGAATGGGGAAGAGGGGAATGAGATGCTATTGAAGAACATAGGGGAAATCCTAAAAAAACTTTTAACCCCACTTGAAAAAAGATTAACATATATAGAAAATCAGTTAATCGACGTGGAAAAAAGTATCATAACATTGGCAAGCCTCAGCCTAGTGGGATCAACGCCTAACTGTACTGTGGGCGCCGCCCAGATCCAGCCGGCACTTTCAGTACTGCATGCAAATAAACCCCAGCCTCAGGCCCAGGGTAGGAGTGCTAAAAACACTAATGCAACTATGTTGAATCCAGCAGCTTCTGTGCCAATAGACAAAGAAATTCCAGCACAGAGTATAAATGCCACCAAAACCAACCAGCAGAATCAAAAAGGGTTTCAAATGGGGAGGAAACCGAGGGGAGGCTATATCAATTTACACCAGATGCTAGCCCCTATGTAGTAGTGCTGACGGGGGTCCCTGAATTAGACAACCAACTTGAGGAGGAAACCTTTTGGACACTTAAAAATAAAGTTTCTCATTGGCTGAACGAAAAAAGGCCCTTACCCCATCACATAAAGAGTAAAATTCCAAGGGTTCGTAGGGTTACATGGATAGGCCCTACAAACAAAATTATCGTTGGCGACTGTGTTGTTGTCACGTTTGAAGACCCACGCACTGCGCACTATATATGTACATGGAATTTTTATGGTGGACATTCCGCAATTGAAACTAGGCCACTCTCATTCTTTTATCCACCAAAGAAGCGTCCTGAGGGGGGTGGAAGTTGGACTGCGGTTGCCCATCATGCCCAGGGTGGGTCTAGTGGTGGGAGACAGGGCAATCCAAGCCGATGGATGGGGGCACCGATCTATAACAGATTTAGCTGCTTGGAAGCAGTGGACTGACTGATGCCGACGGTGGGTAGTATAACCAGCACCAAAGGCTCTTCATGTACACTGAGCCCCTTGCATATGTATACCCATAGGGAATGTCTCACAGAAATGAACACAGAAATGAATATAGAAGTGAATGTGGGAGTAAAAAATAATAATGGCTCTGGTGCCCATGTTGGCCTTAGGGAAGCACGAGGAACCAGTCCAAATCGTAGTCAAGGTGAACTGATGGCAGCTCACGAGCAGGGAGTGAGGGAAGTTAGCCTAACTATACCAAAGAGGATGGCGTACAAAAAATGTTACTACACAAGGGGAGCGAAGTTTGCTGCAAGATGTGCGATATTCGCTGGGAGTACAGACAACGAGAACTCTCGTTCCAAACACAAGGTCTCTAAACTTAGAGCTAACACCGACAAGCAGTTGCAATGAGGCCACCCTGAAATTAATATCATGGAATATAGCTGGTGTAGTTAAGAACTTGAGGGACCCAGATTGGGCAAAGTACATTGATTCTAGTGATCTTTGTCTTTTACAAGAATCATGGGCACTCGAGACACCGCACAGGGTAGGCTACAAAACGTTTGGAATTGGAGCAGTCCCCTCTATAAGGGGCAGGCCATCAGGTGGCCTAATCACGTGGGTCAAAGTTACTCTAAGGATCCGGGTTGAAGACATAGATACCAGCTCTTTAGATATACTAGCATTAAAAATCACAACTGGCGAAGGAAAATTAATGTTTATAATAGACCTGAAACTGCAGCCAAGGAATCACTTACCTTGGTTAAACTAGATTCCCTTTTGGGTAGGACAGTTGGTAAAGAAGCGGTTATCATAGCTGGCGACCTAAATTGCAATTTTGAACCAGTTCCAGGGTTTAGTGATGTTTTTGAGGAAGAAGACCAAGCCAATAATATTCCTCTGCTGGACAACATAAAATCTGCAAATTTTTCAGTTTTGGCAGTCCAGCTAGTAAAGTTGACCGCGGAACACGGCCTTAGGGCTTGCAATGGTCGCCTCCCGTCGGATATGCTAAAAAAACCAACATTTTCTAGAAATAATAGCAAAAGCAATTTAGATTTTGTAATTGTCTCGTTGTCCATTTGGCAGCACATGGTTGACCTCGAGGTGAAAGATAGGACAGAGAGTGACCACTACCCTCTGGATCTAGTGTTAGAAGCACGCCTGGTCATAGAGGATGGGAATGTAATGCCAACAGATGTGCACAGCTCTTTATGTGATGAGGTTCTGGTTAGTAACAACAGGAGAGCATTAAAGTGGTCGCATATATTAGAGCATGGGGATATCCTAGCAGCAATCTGTTCACAATTTGCAAGGGGCTTTGAAGCCTTCACGGGCTCCTCATCCGAGGCTATTACTCCTGAACATTTTATTGCACTTCACAACGAGTTTTTTATGGCATTGAAAACACTAGTGACAAAAATGCCAAAAAAAAACATGCAAAATCTGAACAATTTGTCTCATAGTAAACCATGGTATGACAAGTCTTGTAGGGTAGCCAAGGGGAATCTCCTGCTGGCAATTAAAACCAAAATCCCAGCAGATGTTAGAATAGCAAGGAAAATCTACAAGCGAGTGCAGGCTGCCTCAAGGAAGACGTGGGAGGAGGATAGTTGGGCGAACATGCTGGAAGCTGCTAAAGCAAAGGATACTGTAGGGTTTTAGAGGTTAGTCGCGAATGGGAACCACGAAGGGAAAGTTGTCAAGGACGCCCACCTTGACGAATCCACGTGGGTCAACCATTTCACGAATCTATATAAAAAATATGATGGAAACCCTAACGAAATCAGTGACGAAGCATCATGGTTCACACCCCCAAACGAATATTTGGAGTTCACAATTGAGGAAACAGAGGTAGCAATCAATGCAGTGAAAAGTGGCAAAGCACCAGGATTAGATAAAATACCCAGGGACCTTTACAAGCACGATTTAAAGGTATGGGCACCTTATATAAATTATCTATGTAATATGGTGTCCCGTGGTACAGATTTCCCAGATAGTTGGCGGGGAGCTGAGATTGTCCTAATCTTTAAAAAAGGCGATCAGTCGGAACCTTCAAATTATCGACCAATCAGCTTAATGGACATCCTCCAGAAAATGTATTGGAGACATATATTAACCCGTGTAAATGAGTGGCTGGAACATAAGATGGTCCTTATGAAGTTCCAAGCTGGGTTCAGGAGCAAAGTGAGCACCATCGACCAAGTCTTTAGGTTCTGCTGCCTCTACTGGAAATATGTCCACATCAAAAAGGGTCATTTATACGTCGCATTTGTAGACCTTAGAGCGGCGTTCGACTTAGTGGCACGAGATCTCCTTTGGAGGTCCCTCAACAAGGCTGGGTTATCTGGCTGCTTGTTGCCCAGATAATTGAGTTGCATGCTAGGAACTATGCCAAAGGGAGATAGGGCCCCAACGGAGAATTAACTCAGAATATACCGATTGAGCGTGGCATCCGCCAAGGCTGCATTCTGGCCCCAACTTTATTTTCCCTTTTTGTGAATGATATTCACACACATTTAGAGGGTTGCATGAATGATTCACCTAAACTAAATGGAGAAAGGGTGCCTGCGTTACTTTTCGCGGATTACACCATTCTAATTTCGCAAACTAAGAAAGGTCTCCAGGCAATACTTCATTCATTTAGTGATTACAGCAATAAGAAAGCTTTGGATATCAACGCCAAAAAAACAAAATGCATAGCCTTAAACCCTATTAAACCAGATAAAGGATACCTATCACTAAACGGCCAAAAATTGGAATCGGTTGAACATTTTTCTTATCTGGGGGTCTCGCTTGATTCCAATTTCGCGTGGAAGCCCCAAATTGAAAGGAGTAAGGTAATATTTGCACAGAATACTAAACCCATCCTTGGAAAGCAAAGCTCAAGTACCAGTAAAGCTGTCTCGCCAGTAGTGGAGCTCTTTAAATTCAAAGTCCAATCTGCAGCTCTTCATGGCGCAGAGATTTGGGGGCCCATGTCAAAGGACGCCTTTGCCATTATGGATAATACATTCATGCGAAGTATTGTAAGGGCCCCAAAAGGTACCTCCCTGGTACCTCTTCAGTTGGACTTGAATCTTAAGAGGACTGACCACTACACTATTGTTCGGCCACTAATGTTTTGGGTGAGACTCTGGCAGACACCAGAATTGCTTGATTAGAGGAATGGGTTAAAAGAGATATTGTGTTAAGATGTATCAAATTCCAATGTCTGGCTTAACCATATTAAAATATGGTTTATTAAAATAAGTCTCCCTCAATTTGGGGATTGCCCTGAAAGGTTACCATTGAATTAAAAAAATACGGTGAAAAAGGCTTTTTGGGGTTTTATCAACAACCAATTAATTAATGGAAATAGTGGTGGGACCTCAGTCAATAACTTTTTAACCTTCGAGGATGAGCCCCTTTTGAGGTTTTCCTTGATGAAGTTGAGCCCCCACTTGCCAAAACCTTATTTATGAAATTAAGTTACGGCAACCTTATGACCAACTCTACCTTGGCGCGTTGGTCCAGGAAAAGAAATGGTGATATTTCAATGGCACATCCTATGTGCTGGCCAGAAGAAAGTGGATTAAACCTTTGTGTTATCTGCTGGGTATTAGGTCATGTAATACGGCCCTTAGAATAATCAAATCTGATACAAATCAAATCATAGTATTCAGTGCAAGTAGATTTCTCCATTCCATCTATTTCGTTCGTAGGAAAAAAGGTTTAAAGCTGTAATGATAAAGAGGTGGCAATATGTATTTTTAAGACCCTTGCCCCAGCCCATTGAACCAGATAGGCATGTTGCTATGTTTTAATGTTTTTTTAAGAACATCACATTTTATTAGGCAAAATTGCTTTACTTTTAACAAATGTATAACAAATTGGGAATTGGAATGGTTTGCTAATGAAATGTATTAATGTGCAAATCTTTTATGGCAATTTAATGCCGAAATAAAGAATAAATGAATGAATGAATGAGTAACTTATAGATGCATATGTGTCTATATTTAAGGTAGATATATATATACTATATCTAAGTAATGGGTGAATACACCACCTTACCCAGGCTGTGTGAACAGACCTGTGGTGTCAGTTTGGAGGGCCAGCCAGGGGTGGCATAATACATGCTGCAGCCCCTGGTAGGGCTTGGATGCACCTATGCCCTGGATACCTAGGGTACACTATACAGGGGCTCACAAAGGTGACCCAGTAACCAATCTGGTATGTTCCTAAAGTACATGGTATCAATTTAGAGAGAGAACAGCTGGGCTGTGGATCTGATTAGCAGTCCCACAGCCACACTAAAGTCGAAAAACCAGAAAATCACAGCAAAAAGTGGGGGTGACCATAGGAAGCAGACCCTACTCTCCTACACCTAGTTCCTCCGCATTTCAAGTTGATGTTCGAAGAGGCCTTTTTACTTCTCATGAGGGGCAGGTATTTCAACTACCCGAAGCCGCATAAGCCCCACAACTCTGTACCTCCTATAATTCAATTTCCATAATTAATAATATCAAAACTAAAGTCTGTACAAAAGTAATAGCTATGAAATTACATAATGTCGTCCGATCCATAGTGCACGATGATCAAAATGGCTTTATGCGGAATAAGAGCGCTCGTCATTGCCTCCGGCACCTCCACATTATACCCTCACATGTGCATCATTTCTGCAGCCCGGCGGCCCTACTTTTGCTAGATATATAGAAAACCTTTGACTTGGTACAGTGGCCATTTGTGCTGACTGCACTAACAAAATGAATTTTGGGCCACATTTCATTTGTTTTCTCAATATCCTTTATACCTCCCCTTGGGCACAAGTGAGATTAAATGGCACATTATTGGTCCCATTCTCGACATAGAAGGACACCAGACAAGGTTGCCCTCTCACGCCCCTATTGTTCGCTCTTAATATTGAGCCTCTGGTGATTTTCTGTTTTTTTGACTTTAGTGTGGCTGTGGGCCTGCTAATCAGACCCACAGACCAGCTGTTCTCTCTCTAAATTGATACCCTGTACTTTAGGTACATACCTAATTGGGAAATGGGTCACCTTTGTGAGCCCCTGTATAGTGTACCCTAGGTACCCAGGGCATAGGTGCATCCAAGGCCTACCAGGGGCTGCAGCATGTATTATGCCACCCCTGGCTGGCCATCCAAACTGACACCACTGGCTGATGTTATGTTATGTTAGTATGAATTTGTAGAGCGCACGTTCACCCTGGGGTTTCTTGGCGCTGTGTACCGCTGGGGAACCCGTCCTGGCTTTCCCTGTGAGATGGTCCCTATCGGGCATCCCCAAGGTGAAACCAGGCATCCCCGGCAGTGAGGGGGCCGTTGTGGAGATTAAGCAAGCTATTGCCCAGAGTTGCAGCGTGGGACCCATGGTCAGAGAGGCACCGAGGCGAGATTTATCGAGCCCGCTGACATTGGTTCCGAACCCTGCCGCGTCGGGAATTGAACCCTGGTCCCGGGCCGACCTCTGCTTCTGGGTCTGCCGCCTCTAACCGGTGAGCCACACTTCTCTGATCACTCAGCTTGGGTAAGGTGGTGCAATCACCCCTTACTTAGATATAGTATATCTATATCTACCTTATATATAGGCACATAGTAACCTATAAGTCACTCCTATGGCAGGCCTTAACAATCCTGGAGGCAGAGTGCTTGGTTATATGTGAGATGGTGCTCTAGCATGAGCTGAGTTCCTCTGCAGCTTTCGGAACCATCTCCTTATAGCTGTTGTATGATATGGCCATACCATATACTCTTAAGTGCATTATAATCCTCGAGGTTAATGCTAACTTTGGTTTGGCTTTATGGAAACATGTCGTGTAAGGTGTCAAACACTTTGGAATACTACCCCCAACCCCCCACCAGTCCTGGTGGTGGGGGTAGCATTCTACCCTTCTAGAGTAAGAAGACATGTAGTTACTGCTTTACCCGGTTAAAGTTAAACAGAGCCTCAGCATCACAAAATGGATGCTGCTGCCACAGACATGAGTCTGACCTCCTGCAGCCGGACGAAACTCCGGCAAGGGAGGCCTGGACAATAGGTGTCCTGTTGAGGGAGGTGCTGGCACCTCCCCAGACAGCCTGTAGTGTATTGGGACAGTGCGGGTTCAATGGAGAGATGCTTTTCCAGACACTGCCTGGGGCACACAAGGTGCTCCATGCATAGCCCGGTTCAAACCAGTTGCTGGGGCTCTCCAGCCCCGCTCTGGCACAAAACTGGACAAAGGGAAAGGGGTATAACCACCCCCTTCTCAGGGTCCACCCATAGGAGGGACCTAGCAGGTAATCCAGCCCCTAAAATTGGTATAAAGGTAGGAGCTGTGTCTTGAGACTTAAGATTATCCTGGAACGAAACTCTGAAACAAAACTCTTGGACCTTCGACGTTCTATATCAACTAGAAGATTGAAGACATCTCCCTTGTGGTCAAGGAGTGACCACCCTGTACAAACAGGCACCACGAGTAACTTGCCAGTTTGCTTTGTTGATGCTCCTCCTGGAACCCGAAGACTCAGTGACTCAGGAACTGGACTTCCAGACTTCTCTGACTCTGATCCACATCCACAGCAAAGATGAGACCCGTGGCAGACACGAGAGACGTGGGACCGGACATCCTGGACTACCTGCACTTTGCTAACAGTGCAATGACCGAGGCACCCTCAAAGTTGTGCATTGGGGTTTGAGAAGCCCCAGACCTGAGCACCACTTGCATCTAAGCTCAACCCTCCACACTCCACGAGTGCTGCGTGGGGCCTGCTCTTGCATTTCAGCTTGATGCTTCTTCCCGGTTGCTAGCCTGTTGGCTAGTTAGCCCCCTGAAGACTTATCTTTGAATCTACATTGCTGGCCTGGTTGCTCCAAGCTTGCTCCAGCTTCTCTGCAAAGGAGAAGCCACAGACCTTGATGGTCTGAACTGAAGCCAATCTTCCCTTCCTGCATGGATTGTGTTTGACAAGGCTTGTTGGGTCCATTCTGGATACCGACACCGCAGTCGACTAGATCCTTTGTGGGACAGCTCAAATCCAGCTCCTGGTTGCCATCGATGCCTCCTGGTCCTCATTGCTGCAGACATAAGCTTCACCTTCTTCACCTGAAATTACTCGACATCTCCTGGTTCCTTCCTGGTTCTTTCCTGGTCATTGGCTAGTGACCCAGACTCTGTCCCCTCTGCTTTCAGGTTCTTCACATCTTCAATCCACCCTTTGATCCACCCAGACACTTTCTTCTGCATCGCCTGCAGCACTTCTTTGCAGCTCTCCATAGGAAACAGCGACGAAACCCGACACGAAAAGACACCTATGCACCCGGCTTGCACCCTGCTATGCACCCTGGGTGAGGTAACTCGAGTACTCCGGTGCTCCCGTGGATGTTGACTCTCGAAGTATCCTAGTTTAAAAGGGTTTTACCGTAGTCCATCCAGAAGGGTTCTAAATCAACTACTTTGTAACTTTTACATTCCCATTAGAACTCAATGGCAACACGCAACTGTGTTTAGACACTGCACGCGTCTCCCGTGGGCCTCCTACTTCCAATTCATTGGTTGTCCAGTGTAGCCCCAACGATTCCCTAGGCTCTAGGCCTATTCACTATTCCTGAAGTGGTTCTTTTACCACATACTTAGTATATGGTTCGTGAGCCCCTAAGGCAGAATTGTATTTGTGCAACTTATAGTATGCTTAATGAGTAACTTGTAATGTATAGCGAGCTCTGACCTCATAAAGAGTCCAGAGGGGTTGTGTTAGTAATAAATACGTATATATTTGATATATACCATGTGTGGTGTCCTTTCATTTGATACTCATGGGATTATAATTGGTAAAACAGCTTGCTTCACATGGTCTCTGAAGTTTTAGCCCATGCTACCACTAGGATAGCTGATCTATAAGGTTGACTTTACAACCACCATCATAAGGGTCGTTTAGACTGGTGCAAGGTGCCCACTAGAATAGTGGACAACATATGCCAGGCTAACTTCTCACAGAGACTGCAAGACGATTTGTAAATCTGTGTAGGGTGTCATAACTAGGTGCTTGATAAAGTAACAAGAGATGGTTGGGTCTCTAACTTAGATGTATGTAGCCATTAACAAGAGTTGATGGTGATCAGAGGTAGTTGTCTCAGCTCTCCCTGAATGTCATTCTGTACTGCTCTAAGCTGCTCGTTGGATTCCCTACTCGCTCTGTACTGCTCTAAGCTCCTCCTTTGATTCCCTACTTGCGCTGCACTGCTCAACGCAGCTCCTTGTATTCCCAAATTCCTCTGCACTGCTCGATGCTGCCCCATGGATTCCCTACTCCCTTTGCACTGCCCTACTCCCTCGGCGCTGCTCGGTGCCGCTCCTTGGATTCCCTACTAACTCTCCACTTGTCGATGCAGCTCCTTGTGTTCCCTACTACCCCTGTACTGCTTGATGCCACTTCATGGATTCCCTACTCTCTCTACGCTGCTCGATGTTGCACCTTGGAGTCTTTGGAGTCTCTACTCCCTCAGTACTGCTTAATGCCACTCCTTGGATTCCCTACTCTCTCTGTGTACTGCTGAATACTGCTCCTTGGATTTCTTTCACCCTCTTCACTTCTCAACGCCGCTCCTTAGACTGCCTGCTCTCTCTGCCCTGCTCGATGCCGCTCCTTGGATTCCCTACTCCCTCTGCCTGGCTCGAAGCTGCTCCTTGGATTCCCTACTCCCTTTGCACTGCCCTACTCCCTCTGCGCTGCTCGATGCTGCTCCTTGGAGTCTTATTCCCTCAGTACTGCTTAATGCCTCTCCCTGGATTCCCTACTCTCTTTGTGTACTGCTGAATACTGCTCCTTGGATTTCCTTCACCCCCTTCACTTCTCGACAATGGTCCTTAGATTGCCTGCTCTCTCTGCGCTGTCCGATGCTTCTCCTTGGATTCCCTACTCCCTCTACGCTTCTCGATGCCACTTTTTGAATTTCCCACTCCCTCTGCGCTGCTCCTTGGATTCCCTACTCCCTCTGCACTGCTCGATGCCGCTCCTTGGATTCCCTACTCCCTCTGCGCTGCTCGATGCTGCTCCTTGGAGTCTTACTCCCTCAGTACTGCTTAATGTCACTCCCTGGATTCCCTACTCTCTCTGTGTACTGCTGAATATTGCTCCTTGGATTCCCTACACCCTCTTCACTTCTCGACACCGCTCCTTAGATTGCCTGCTCTCTCTGCGCTGCTCGATGCTTCTCCTTGGATTCCCTACTTCCTCTGCGCTGCTCGATGCTGCTCCTTGGATTCCCTACTCCCTCTACGCTTCTCCATGCCACTTTTTGAATTTCCCACTCCCTCTGCGCTGCTCGATGCCGCTCCTTGGATTCCTTACTTCCTCTACTCTTCTCAATGCCACTTTTTGAATATCCCACTTCCTCTGAGCTGCTCGATGCCGCTCCTTGGATTCCCTACTCCCTCTACGCTTCTCCATGCCACTTTTTGAATTTCCCACTCCCTCTGCGCTGCTCGATGCCGCTCCTTGGATTCCCTACTCCCTCTACGCTTCTCAATGCCACTTTTTGAATTTCCCACTCCCTCTGCGCTGCTCGATGCTGCTCCTTGGATTCCCTACTCAATCTGCGCTGCTCAATGCCACTTTTTGAATTTCCCACTCCCTCTGCGCTGCTCGATGCCGCTCCTTGGATTCCCAACTCCCTCTACGCTTCTCCATGCCACTTTTTGAATTTCCCACTCCCTCTGCGCTGCTCGATGCCGCTCCTTGGATTCCCTACTCCCTCTGCGCTGCTCAATGCCGCTCCTTGGATTCCCTGCTCCCTCTGCGCTGCTCGATGCCGCTCCTTGGATTCCCTGCTCCCTCTGCGCTGCTTGATGCCGCTCCTTGGATTCCCTGGTCCCTAAGTGCTACTTGATGCTGCTCCTTGAAAACCTACTCCCTCTGCACTGTTTGATGCAGCTCTTTTGATTCCGTGCAACCTCTGCGCACTTGATGCGGCACCTTGGATTCCCTACTCCCTCTACGCTTCTCGATGCCACTTTTTGGATTTCCCACTCCCTCTGCACTACTCAATGCTGCTCCTTTACTACTCCTTCAATTCACCCCAACTTCTGTAACCCTTTGTAAAGCTAAAATCATCCCTGGCTTAAATCATCGCAAGGGATGAAGGACTATTGATTGCAATGGACTGAAACCAAACCAGTTCAGCTCACCAGTGACCTGGCCAGAGCAACACCAAGAAAATGACAGTGGCTTGGAGCAGAGGCCCCAGTGAGCTCCCTGTGACACAGAACTTGAGAGCAATGTATGTTTGCAACGTACAACCCTCACGTGAGGTCTCCTGACCTCTAAGCGAGTTTCTGTTAAACTGGGCTAGAAAACTTAAATCAATCAAAGAAGAATAAACACAGGCACTGGTTTCTGGAGAATATTTTTTGCACTTATAACCCTAACACAAGTAAAAGACACACATCAGTGACTATTAAAACAAATATGTTAGCAAGGAAGGGTGGAGGATACCGCCCTTTATGGGTGTGAGCACATTTCCAATGACTTCTTTCGTCTATTCAAATTATTCTCTTTAAATCAACAGTTGCACACTTTCTCATGTTCTTTAAGGAGTATTATTTATTTCATAATTCCTTCTTATTCTTTAATCATTTACATATGGGACCCTTCCTCAGGGGTCTATAAGCAGAAAGAAAAGGAAACTTAGGCTATCCTTATATACAGTGTAAGCTCTAACAGTTCCAAAAAATAAATGCAGGATTCAGATATATTGGTTACACAATCTATGATGAACTATATGTTTGTTGCCACGTTCTTTATAAATAGCTGTACAATCATAATAGGCAAACTGCTGCCAATGTTTCGATGAATACTATGGCGGGTAGGTCACTGCTACGTTATCAGTGCATGAAGCAGGATACATTGAAATGAACTTTTGCGTTTGTCTGATTCTGCCTTTAAGCGTTATATAACAGACCATAATAATTATATTTCTTGCCAAACCTAATAAGCTGATACGATATGCGTTCACGTACGATTGTGGACGGTGATGTAGGTTTGGGGCCCACTCCGGGAGACAGGCCAAGGCGTCTAATGCCATCCAAGTAGCTGGTAGATTAGAAGACATTTTGATTGCAGTGGATTGTGTCAGGCTCACCTGAGGTCTCCACAGGGACAGGATGCAGGAGTCAGATGAATAAATCCCAACTTCCCTCTACCA
Organism: Lissotriton vulgaris; assembly: GCF_964263255.1. Classification (NCBI taxonomy): domain Eukaryota; kingdom Metazoa; phylum Chordata; class Amphibia; order Caudata; family Salamandridae; genus Lissotriton; species Lissotriton vulgaris. Next base: position 85,786,412 of record NC_141685.1, on the reverse strand, counting down.
CTTGCCCGCCCAACAAAGTCAAAGCAGTGCCAGTGAATAGGGGGAAGAGGGGAGACAAGAGAAGAAGAGACAGGGCAAGTCCAGCACACGTTCAACACCATGAAAGCTCCACTGGGACCTGGAAGAATTCTTGCGAACAGAAAGTTACATTAGCAGTTGAATAGGCTATGATCAAGCATACAGAACTAATGGTCGGTTAAATATTTTACCTGGAAATCTTCCCTCTTCCGCTTGTGTCCACAGTTAAAAATGAAAAGAATAGGGCAACAGGTGCAATGTTCCTAAACATAGACAAAGATAATGTTAACACCTAATCACACCAAATCACAGTAGGATACTTATGTAGTATAGTAGTTGCATATTTTACCCCCTAAAATATGTGAGGAACATGTAATGCATGGTGGCTTAAAACGAAAGTATGTATTCTATGGGTTGTTAACAGCACAACCTTCCTAATGACCAACATAAATATAATATGCAGCCACCTAAAAATGTAGCCAGCCGGTCTGTATAGCGCTCAAAGAAGGAGTATAAATGACTGAGAAATCCTATTAACTAAGTGTGAGGACACTGTGCACGAGTCAAGAATACAAGGAAAATGCAGATGCCAAAACGCCACAGAAAAGAGCCCCTAGACAGCAAGCCAACGGAGCCTTAGGGGGGAGGAGGGCGGGGCCACCTGACTAGCGCTAGCGCGTTACCGCCAAACAAGTGAAAGTTCTTCACAAAGGGGATGAGAGAAGCGAGGAGGGTCAATGGAGGTCCCCGAGCCGCCTTTAAAGAGTTCAGTGATCGGGAGCAGAAGAAGGCACAGAACAACTCTCGAGGAGGGAAGCAGGAACCAGACACGACACGCCAACGCTAGAACTCAGGACCCGGAAGAGAAGGGAGAGACCCGGAAGTGACGACGCAAGAAGGCAACAACTAGAACGCGAAGAGTCTGTATTCCCGAAGCGTTGCGTTTTATACGGGCGGAGCTTCACCTCCCCTTTTACTGCAGCGTTAAACTCGGGCTCGGGCACAACCATGACAGATTGGTCATCAGAATCAACTTTTAAGAAGTTTTATTTCAAACTTAATTCAGATGCCACAGTTTTGGTGGTAAGTAAGCTTTAAACATGCATAATCCTCGGATCCGGTTGTGACATAGAAATAAATATTTCCTAGCTAATAAGAAGGAAAGTTGATTCAATTAAGGACACAGAGGAGGGGATTATCGCACATGTATACATCAAGGAGAGAGCTCCTCGCCCTACCTAAAATGATTTGTTTGACAGTAATTAATGCTAATCAATGGTTTCATTGATTTTGGAAAAGTAATTTCGCCTTGGTCTAATGTTTATCATTCATAGTTGTTGGCTGCAAACTTGATAATGGATAAATTCATGCAAAGATTCAACTGTTGGTGTGAGAAGTCATTGTAAAGAACAGGATAACATGGTTCACCTTTTTATTAAGTAGGTAACAATCATAAACTCAAGTAGAGCATGCAGTAAGGGTTAACTTCCTCCAGAGAAGAAGAGGGACAGGAAGGGATGTCACAGTTATATATACACAAAGGACTGGTATATGATTAGACAATGGTTGTTATGAAGACACTGTAGTGACCTCAAAATGATGTGGAAACAGGAAACGGAGAGTAGTTGTAGGCAGGAGTAAGTATTTAATCGGCAGAGAGAAGAAATGCATGCAGCTCCAGTAAAGGTACATCAAGAATGAAGAAAGATCTACCAGTTCCTGTTGCCCAGCACCCAAACATTCCAAATACAAATATAACGTTCCAATTAAAGGAACATGCCATTACTACACATCCTCCTTCTTAACAAAAGAACAAAAAGAACATAAAAATAACAACATAAAAATCATTGTTAAACTATAAAGAATTCGTAACAGTCCGAACCCAACAATATACACACTAAAAATTAATTTAATAAATTCCGCATCTTCCTAAGTGAACAGAACAGAACATGTGAGAACAGAACAAGTGAACTCACCCCAAACCATCCCCTTTCCAAAATGCAAAAAAATGCAGAGAAAAAAAAACAAATCATCAATACGTCACCAACATTTGATCATTAAAAAAATAGGATTTCAATGTTCCGAACACAATTAACTTGAGCATCACTATCATCAGACTCAGAAACAGATGCATCACCTTCATATTGAACATAAGAAACTTTTTTAGAAAACTTCTTATTTTTTCGGTTGCAAACCCTTGAGAAATGACCCACCAATCCGCACTCTATACACTTTGCATGCTTAGCAGGGCACCTCTCAAAAGTAGCGGCATGTGAGTAACTCCCACACCTAAAACACACCACATCACTAAATTTCTTTCTTTCACCACCCTCACTAAATTTCTTCCTTTCACTGCCTTCCCATTGCTTCCTATCACGAAAATCACCATTTCCTCCCTCCAACTTATCTTTATACCCTGCTTTTTTCTCAAGTACCTTGGCCACTAATTCCTTCTCCACCATGTTATCCTGTGACAAAGTGACTTTTGCACACCGGTCCGAAAGTTCCGCCTTCTTAACCAGAGCCACTATATCTTTAAGACACTTGTCTCCCTCTACCCACAACTTATCCTGTAATACCTTATTCTTAGTATACATCACTACCTGGTCTCGTATAAAGTCATCATGTAACTGAGAAAACTCACACTTTCTGGCCAACTTTTTTAAGGCCGAAACAAATTCTTCTACCGTTTCATTCTTCCCTTGCTTCCTGTGAAAAAATGCATGTCTAGTCACAGCAATTGATACTGAGGGAGAGAAAAGATCATCCAAATCCATCAAAGCACATTCAAAAACATCAGAGTCACCTTCCACTCTTTTATGTGAGTGCATATCTTGAAAAATCCGCAAACCCTCCGGACCCAGCGAATATAACAACATCCTCTTCTTTCTTTCCGGCGAGAACGTACCATTTACGTCCTCTAAATTTGCTATATAGTTAAAAAAATAAGCCTTCCAATCCAACCAAGCAATCAATGGTTCTCCAGGAATAGCTAGAAATTCTTTGGGGGAATTGATTTGTAAATTTGAAGTCAAACGTACTCCTGACGAACCCTCGTCCCCAGTACCTGCATTCCCGGCTACCACAGACATACTTAAAAAAAATTTAAAAAAAATTCACACACCAGAAAAGATTCGCAAAAGAAAAAAAAAACACAAACCAAACTCACCTAACCACAACGTGAAAGGTAAGTTAGTGAATAAAACCACTTAGTGAATTATGAAACAGCAAATATAGCTACTTCGTGAATAAACTAATCCCTCTTGAAATTAAAACATCTCATGAAATTAATACACTCAAACATCTTGAAATTAAAACACCTCATGAGCTTCGTGAAATTTCTTTTGCTAGCATGACTCTAGTACTTAAAATATTGCCACGTTAATCAAGATATAATAAAAACACATTCCCATGGACATTAACTTCCAGCAAACCAGCACATCAGCACTACCAGAGAAAATTGTAACTTGAATGCTGTGCGCACCAGCGGTGAGCACTTTCCAGCTTGAAGGTTGTCCGTACCAGCGCAAAGTACTTCACAAATAAGCAGTAAATAAAACCCACTTCAGGAAAAACAAAAGAATCTTTCCTTTTCTTCCAGTAATGTGGGCTATACTGCTTGAAGGTTGTGCGCACCAGCGTAAAGTACTTCACCTCCGTAGACAAATCCAATGAAAACGATGGAAAAACGAGCTTTGAAATGCTCGGCAATGGTTACTATGGTAACAGAAATGAAAACAAAATTAAGATGGCCGCCCTGCGTGAAGCTAACGTGGTGATGTCACCACGCTACCCAGCATGCCTTGCGCACTGGTGATGACGTTAACTTTGTATACGAGTAGAATCCGAAGGCTTAGGAGACTCCAGAAGCTATGGAGCCGGCGCTCTATGGCTCGAGGCAAGTGTCCACGGGAAAAAGCAGTTGGGCGGGTAAACTTCAAAGGTAAACACTTCGTACCACCGCTTTACAATACAGTCAAAAAGCCCCGAAAATGCTTCAAAATGTTGCCAGAATTAGTCTCAGTCCCAAAACTGTCCACAAAACTTTCCTCTTCATGTAGTAAATACAAAACGTATACACTGCTTTCTCCGATCCCAAAATAAAATTTCCTTTCTTTTCTCCTTCCTCAAAGGCTTCTCCACTGTCCAGTATAGTAAACACACTCCTTTTCGCAGTGAGGTGTAGAAATCACAATCGGGCTTCCATGGTTTCCATGAAAAACATGGACAGAGTCACACATCCGTTTTCTAGGTATTTCTGTACTTCCCCAACAGGTTCTTTTTAAAGACCATCCATGTCGCCAAAACTGTAGTGACCTCAAAATGATGTGGAAACAGGAAACGGAGAGTAGTTGTAGGCAGGAGTAAGTATTTAATCGGCAGAGAGAAGAAATGCATGCAGCTCCAGTAAAGGTACATCAAGAATGAAGAAAGATCTACCAGTTCCTGTTGCCCAGCACCCAAACATTCCAAATACAAATATAACGTTCCAATTAAAGGAACATGCCATTACTACACACTTTCTCTGTTGGTTCATGGGAAATGTAGTTAAGGCTGTTTTTTATTAAGATGCTCTTTAAAGGCTGCTGGATTAATAAAGTAACAAAAGATATGCATAATTGTCACCTCTGTGTACTTAGAATCTAAACTTTCCTTTTCGTTAGCTCTCAAAGTTTTAATTTACTGTAGAAACTGCTTTCAGCTTTTCACTTCAATTCCATCAAGATGAAGTTCAGCTGTGCCACACTTTTGAAATAATTTCAGAATGTCAGCACTCTAGCTGCTCATTAGAACACTGTGGTAAAGCTGCTGATCACCAGGGAGTTAACTGGCAGTCGGCTGCTGGCGTTGAAAGTGCATGTTTCAGTCTGCATGCCAAACAGTATTAATGAAATAGAAGACGATATTTGAGAGCTCATTTAAAACGTTTGCTAATTCTGCTTTCTACAGCAGAAACCATAATTTCTATGACAAAATATACAGCCTCTTTTTGTTCCTTTTTACATTAAATGTTTTACCAATTTGATGCAATCAAGATGTCTTCAGGTATGCCGCACTTTTGTCATAAGTAAGACTGTTAGCGCTCTAGTTGTTCTTTAGAACACTCTGGGAGGCTGCAGTAGAACACTGCGTATCAGCTGACATTCGCTGCTCCTGCTGGAAGTACACGATTTATTGAAAATGTCAGACTTTTTACAGGGAACATGCTCTCATTTTAGCTTTTGGAGCACCTTCTATAACCCCTGTGAGAAAATCACGAGAGAACTGTTTTCTCTTAAACATGATTAGAATCAGCTTAGAACAGCTTAGAACAGACAACAAATGATTTGTATTGTAACTGCTAGCATCCTTTAATTTCACAGGGTAAAATCACCTTAAAACAGACCATTCCTAAAATGAGTGTGGTACCATCCACAAATAATTTATATTGTAACTGTTACCATCTTTTCATTTCCATTGGCTCCATGTCCAAGAGTCCTGTAACGGCTGCCACGGAGTGTGATCCCACCTGGCTGCTTGCTATTGGTTTAATCCTCCATCACTCTTCTTTGTTGGCTTCTGATTGGTTGGCACTCCTGTAACATCACTTGCAGTTTTCTCTCAGGAGCACCGGCCAACTATAGTTTGGTTAAGCTGTAGTTGTATATATGCTCCTTTGGGTACTACTTCTTTTATTTCAACATGTGCATAACTTTTCTCCACACGGGCGCCGCACTTCATGTTTCGCAGGGCACCCATTTCTACTTATTTTTTTTATTGTTACGTTTCAGAAATTGCCTTTGTGCAAGGCCGTCATTCCCGTTGCTAATCTCATCAAATGGTAACTTGATGGTTCAGCAATAAATAACAGTGTTATGTAAGCCAAAAAAGGCAAGTTATCATGAGAAAATAGCTATTTTGGGTGCAGCCTGGCAACAAGAAATTTGATTTTAGCGATAATAAAGCATTTTTGAAAATGTGTTGTTTTGTACTAGTCTTAGTCACCGCCTCTTCAGAGGTCATAGAGGCTGGTGGTGCCGGTGTAGGATGGGAGAGGTGAGCAGGAGCCTGCTGCCGGTGCTGCTAGCTCAAGAAGCACTGGCAGCACTGAAGCATTCACCGCACAGAGCTGTACGAAGCAGACCGAGACAAAAGCAGCGCAAAGCCGGCATTCCGTCATTTTCAGCTCCCCCTCTACCCACCCCCTTTCTTGCATGTGTGCAGAACACCAAAATCCAACGGCCCTTGCACTTCAGGTACAGAGACACACACGCAATGTACCGTGCAAACACTAGTAATCTGTACACGCGCTTTCTTGAACACAGTTGCCTATTTAGTGCCACACATAACCATGCAGTCATTCATGCCCAGGCCTCTCTCATATAAATCATCACGTGTTTCCTTTTACACTCCCATCACCATAGCAGCTAAAGTTGTGGCCACAAAACAACACAAGAGAAACAGCTGAGGTGGTTTCACATGATAGAGCAACATGCCTGGCGGCAGAGGGGGAAGGGGATGGGAGAGGGAGAGGGGTTTGTTCACTTATTAGTTGTTTAGATAGATATGTGTGTAGATGAGAAGAGATAACCGAGAAGCTGATCTTTGGTATAAAGAAATTGAATGTAAAGTTACGGGAGTTGTTTGGAATTTGGGGAGTGGTTGCGCTTGCGGTGACGGCTATAAGGGGCAAGAAGCGGGGAGCAGGACTGAATCGATGCAACTGAGCTTGTTGAAACCCGGTGCTTAAGTTAAGATGAGACGCTCCTGTTGAAATGTTGAAATGTACTGCTACTAATTGACAAGATGAAAATGAATAAGATCTGTTTACTACAAAAAAAGAGAGAAACAGCGGAGGTGGTTGCGACTGCAATCGCATCCTGAATAACAACTGGCTTCTCATCACCACCGTAGTGGCTGTGGTGCTTCGTATGTGCTCCTCCATCCCTCATTTCTCCACACAAATCCCATCAACACCCATGGTGACTAACTGTCCGTACTTTTCACGAACTCTCCATAAGAATGCCTTTATACGAAGCCACGTCTATAATTTTCATTATTTTGGGTGACAGCCAATGAAGCGGTGTGTTTCACCCTCTAATGGTTGCCACAGACTTTTTGTGGAGAGCTACTATGATTGGCTTGTAAAGCCATCAGCCAATCCTAGTGTTCGCTGCTCCACTGCAGGACTTATATGGGTCAATGAGAACAGCTTTGGTTACGCAGCCTTGGGTTGCTTTAGCTCCCGCAAATCACGCTTTCAGTGTTATTCTAAATTGTTTACAGTGTCCTGCACTTTTCAAACTGTAACTCCGTTTGAAACCAACGTCAGCCATGGGCTTCATTACCCCCTTCAATCAACTTCTCCAAGGTAAATGGAATAATTATGCTTTTCATGTTTTGAAGTTTTACATTTGCGTTTAGTTTCAGTAGAATGAAATGTATCTATGGTCACAGTGTTTTCACTCTTCCTCTATGTCTCCACATGTGTAGTCGTTCCTTCGCTCTTTTCATCTTTCTCTTTCCCTATATCTCTCTGCTGGTTCCCATTCCCAGTGCACTAGGTCTCGCATTTACGAGAGTTTGTGTTGTTGCCATTGTACATGATAATCCATTTTATTTGAGTTTTGCTTCTTAAAACATAAATAAAAGGCATTGTCTCTTGCAGATGTGAAGCCTATTGCATTGAAAATGCTTGTTTAATTAATTTATTATGTCACTGAGTCTGGTAAAGGCTGCCAAAACATATTGTTCAGGTTGAAACCAACCAATCAGGATTGACTACTGCCTCCTAATTTGGTCAATCAGAACACATTTGGACACCAAATATACAATTATTTTTGACACTTCATTTCTCAAAAACTACTGATTGTATTTACACCAAATAACAAAAAGCTAAATCTGTGGGCCAAGATCTAGCTTCATGCCAAAGTTAGTGTAATGCTGTTATGTAGTTTTTGTTACAGCACTGTTTAAAGAAGTCTATAGAAAATACAAGGGGGAGACCCCTGTTTTTCTCGGCCGCGCCTGATGGATCACCTCAAAACTTTCCAGGAAGGAGCTGAAATGAGAGGCCTACTTGTTTTTTATAATACCCCCGGGTGGGCCACATCCTGGGGGATAATAAGCTTCAGAATTAAGAGAGAGGGGGCGCACTTGGCCCCACTTCCCCAGGCCAGTTATGACCCTGGAGATCACCACTCCCCAGCCATCCAAACTTTAGGGGAGGGGGCACGTGGCCCTTCCCCAGACTGATTTCAGCCCTGGGGACCACAACACCCCCAGAGCCTAGCTATCCAAACCACAGAGGAGGGGGCAGATGCCCCCATCCTTGGCCAATTTCGGACCTGGGAATCCCATTACCCGGGGCCCAGCCGTAATTGTAATTTGGGGAACCATGCAGCCCACCTCCCCGGGCCGATTTCGGATCAAAAGGGGTGCATCCCCAGGTACGAAGCAAAAATCATGAGGGAGGGGAACAAGAAGCCCCCTCCCCAGGTCAATTTTAGCCCCAGGGTCCCCATCCTGGGGGCAGGCTGTAAAAGCAAAAGGGAATGGGGCAAAATGCACCACTCCCAGGGCCATTAATAAGCCTGGGGACCCCATACTCCATTGCCGGCTTGGCTATGCCCTGGGGTGCCCACACCCAGAGCATATCAGTTTCCCTGCCCGCACTGGTCCGAACACGGAAACCTGTGTTTGCTCTCGCTTCGTGGGAGCAATTTTAAAGCTCCTGCAAAGCGCGAACAAACACTACGTCTGCGTCCAGCAGGCAGGAGCATTAAAAAATGCACCTGGCTGCTGAGAGCAGACTTTATAATTGCTTCCCTGCCCGCTTAGCATTTTTAGATTGTCCCTGCGAGCGGGAGCAATGCTGGTTCTTGCCATAGGCATGGAGCATCTGGGGCAGTGCCCTAAGGTAACTATAACTCACATCCTAGCCATGCACTGCTAATTACCCCATATATTACATCACTCATGATGACTTCTATGCCATCATTGATGATATAATTTGCAGCAAAATTATTGATAAGAAAACTGCATGGTGGGCGCGCATGTTATAGTTACCCGAAGGTACAAATTATAGTTTCTTGAGATAACTTTAACCATTACTGCTGCATTTCTATGCTTTTGTGTATAAATTGTGAACTGAACTATACCGTCCCTGTAACCTTTAATTTTTTAGCTAATTTCTCAGGTTTTTAAAATTCTATTTCCTAACTATAACGTCCCTGTAAACTTATTTTTTTTTTCAGCGGTTGAATACATAAATATATATATAATATTTATAGTTAAGCACCCAAAGAACTATGGAATTACTAGCCCCTAGACAAACTCATAACACTCCCTTGTTCAGGTAACTTGGCAAAGGTGTAAGAAGATCTTTCTCAGTAATCACAGTGAAGCTGTTCCATAGATAGCCTTTGCTAGGGATTTATCACTGTAAGAACAAAGAGGGGCACAGAAAAAGAGCCTCTCATACTATGAGAAAAAGTATAAAACGATAAATTAATCCGAGACCTAGGAGGAGCAACATTCTGGATTATGACATTTGCTGAGCGTTTCAACAAAAAACAAAAAAAAATCAAATAACCATTACTTTATAACTACTGACCCTTCACCCTTACTTGGTTCTCATAGATTTATGAGAAGCTCTGTGTACTGAGCTCCTCCATTCACAATAATTCCTATCAATAATTTTGCCGTCATGCATTGATTCTGTCCTATAACCAGTTGGAATTTGGTTGAATGAGTCCCTGTAAATAAGAAACTCATAACATATATTTATACAATTAATCTAACCGGGACTCATTTTCACAGCCAGTGGTGAGCCAAGATCAAGCTCAATTATAAACACCTTTGCTGTATACAATCCATCTAATAGTGAATCAGTTACATAATCAGCGGTTGGTGAGTTAAGATCCAGCTCGATGATAAACACCTCTGTTATATACAATTCATCTAACCGTGAATCATTTACAGAGCCAGTGGTGACCAAGATCCAGCTCGATGATAAACACCTCTGTTATATACATTTCAACTATCCGTGACTTATATACACAGCCAGCGGTGACCAAGATCCAGCTCGAAGATAAACACCTCTGTTATATACAATTCATCTGACCGTGAATCATTTACATAGCCAGCATTGAGCCAAGACCCAGCTGAATGGTAAACACCTCTGTTGTATACAATCCATCTAACCATGAATCCGTTTCAGTCAGCGGTGAGTTAAGATCCAACTTGATGATAAACACCTCTGTTGTATACAATCCATCTAATAGTGAATCAGTTACATAATCAGCGGTTGGTGAGTTAAGATCCAGCTCGATGATAAACACCTCTGTTATATACAATTCATCTAACCGTGAATCATTTACAGAGCCAGCGGTGACCAAGATCCAGCTCGATGATAAACACCTCTGTTATATACATTTCAACTATCCGTGACTTATATACACAGCCAGCGGTGACCAAGATCCAGCTCGAAGATAAACACCTCTGTTATATACAATTCATCTGACCGTGAATCATTTACATAGCCAGCATTGAGCCAAGACCCAGCTCAATGGTAAACACCTCTGTTGTATACAATCCATCTAAACATGAATCCGTTTCAGTCAGCGGTGAGTTAAGATCCAACTTGATGATAAACACCTCTGTTGTATACAATCCATCTAATCGTGAATCAGCTTCAGAGTCAGCGGTGCGTTAAGATCCAGCTTGATGATAAACACCTCTGGTAAAGGGCCACTATGATGGGTTCATTTAGAGATGCTACGATGGACATTGGCATCACTTCTTCCACATCAGGGCTTGGGTGGTGAATGCAGTGCACTGCAAGCATTAACTCTGAGAGTCACAGCTCACATTCTTCTCCTTTCATTCTTCCATGTCGGGGCTTGGGGGGTAAATGCAGTGCACTGCAAGCATTAACACAGAGAGTCACAGCTCACATTCTTCTCCTTTCATTCTTCCATGTCGGGGCTTGGGGGGTAAATGCAGTGCACTGCAAGCATTAACCCTGAGAGTCGCAGCTCTCATTCTTCTCCTTTCATTCTTTCATGTCAGGGCTTGGGTGGTAAATGCAGTGCACTGCAAGCATTAACACAGAGAGTCGCAGCTCACATTCTTCTCCTTTCATTCTTTCATGTCAGGGCTTCGGTGGTAAATGCAGTGCACTGCAAGCATTAACCCTGAGAGTCACAGCTCACATTCTTCTTCTTTCATTCTTCCACATCAGGGCTTGGGTGGTGAATGCCAGGCACTGCAAGCATTAACAAAGAGAGTCACAGCTCACATTTTTCTCCTTTCATTCTTTCATGTCAGGACCTGGGTGGTAAATGCAGTGCACTGCAAGCATTAACACAAAGAGTCACAGCTCTCCTTCTGATCCATTCACTTGTTCCGTGTCAGGGCTTGGGTGATAAATGCCATGCACTGCAAGCATTAACACAGAGAGTCGCAGCTCTCATTCTTCTTCTTTCATTCTTCCATGTCAGGCCCTGGGTGGTAAATGCAGTGCACTGCAAGCAATAACACACAGAGTCGCAGCTCTCATTCTTCTCCTGTCATTCTTCCATGTCAGGGCCTGGGTGGTAAATGCAGTGCACTGCAAGCATTAACCCTGAGAGTCGCAGCTCTCATTCTTCTTCTTTCATTCTTCCATGTCAGGCCCTGGGTGGTAAATGCCATGCACTGCAAGCATTAACCCTGAGAGTCACAGCTCTCATTCTTCTCCTTTCATTCTTTCATGTCAGGGCCTGGGTGGTAAATGCAGTGCACTGCAAGCATTAACACAGAGAGTCGCAGCTCTCATTCTGATCCTTTCACTTGTTCCGCATCAGGGCTTGTCTGGTAAATGTTGTGTACTGCAAGCAATATACCCGAGAGTGACAGTTCACATTCTTCTCCTTTCACTTTGCTTTTGGGCACTATTCTCTGACCGCTGTCACTGAATCATTACTGTTGTAGAAAACAACCAAACACCACAATCAGCTGTGACTATTCACCAGTGTGTGCTTGTTAAATTAGTTCTTCTTGCAGGGACTCAGTCCAAGTCTGTTGAGTTTATAGGTTTTATCACTAATCCCTAAAGTTAGCTGAAAATACCCTTCTTAGTCCAAGCATTGTTTCTAGAGCTGCTTTTGTTGCGGGGATTCTGCTCATGCGCAGAACTATGCGCAGGAAACCAGGACCTCAGTGTATTGTGGTGTACCAAAAACCCACCTCAGTGCCCGGAACCCCTATCCGACTAGCAACAGTGTCTCATTCATTCTCGGTACTACAGCGAAGCTACCAATGATTAGACAACTCAGAACAAGAGACTTTGGGACCCCTCAGGAATACTGGGAATCAAGAACACTCTTTTGTTTTTATTCTCATAAATGTCCACAACGTGAGCAATCAGAGACACAGTGTAGTGTTAAATGTTTATTTCAACTACGTGCTCTAAGATGCAGTATCTTTGCTAACATAAGTAAAAAGATGCACAAAATCAATACAATCAGCATTGTTACAATTCCATAAAATACGGAAGGAGAAATCATATTAAAATGATAGTGGAACCAGGTCTATAGCGCATTGTGTACCACCCTCCCCTTGCTAGGAGCTAGGTATTATAATAATAGAAGATCTCTAGGTTAAAACAGGGACCGCATACCTCCAAATTAAGGTGAAGTGAATCACATCCCAGATCAGCACAGCTCTTTGTCGATTGAAAGGTTTTTTCCAAGTGCTAGTCTCATGCATGCAGTGCAATATTAAAAGCACCTGAGTTTCAGAAATGAGCAGCTGTGTTCGTGTTGTGTTTAGAGCGTGGACCGATCAACCTGCATCAACAGCACACATTGTTATTTTAGCCTTGAACACTTTGTGCAGACTTGAGGCCGCAGTGTGAGTCTAGAGATGTGAAAACCAGACCGTTCTCATGTGAAGGAAAAGCAAGCAGTTTGTCTTTATAAAAACAGAAACATGTAGTGTCATGTGCAAAAGCAGCAAAATGGTGTTTGAGCAACTAACTCACTTATGCTAACAGAGCAATGTGTGCAGGCAGAACCGTATCCTCAATACACCCTCCCTTGATGGGGCCAATGCACGAAAACATAAGAAGAATGCAGAGTTCAAGTTCATCCGAGAAAGAAATGAGTTCATTCTTGTCAAAGACATGAAATGAAACGAATGTCTATTAAAAAAGAAAAAAAATGCAAGTGAGAGAAAGAAAAATAACACCACAGTGAGAAGCAAAAAACTTGAGTGATGCATCGCATGCTTTATTGTTGCCAATCTAATCCATCAGCGTGTATGCACAGTATGTCGCAACAGCCTCCAAAAGGAAGTCATTGTTATTGTCAGCAAAGAGTCCACCATTCAGTTTAGTAACGGAAATGAACATACAGGTTCTTCAATTGCAGGAGCCTCTAGCACGATCAGAGGACAACGTGCGTTTACTTCAAGATAGCTTCGTTCCTGGAAGTCATGCGCAGCCGTATATATGTCCCAATTTGCCAAAACTCTGTGTGCCGCTGCACAGACCCTAATCCTGATTACAGAACAGGCCAACTCATGAGCCACTAAGGGACTCAATAGATGATCGAAATCTGGAGCAGGAGACACCGTATTTGGGAGACAGAGTTCTAATGACCCTTCGAATTGGCAATCCAGGCAATGGAACATGGGGAAGCCGCTAAAGATGCTGGAAAAAATAGAATGAAAAAATGCGAGTATCACACCAAATATAGTTTGGAATGAGGTCACAAGGCCGGAGCTAACAGTTATAAAAAAGTGGGCCAGGCCTGTAGTGGTCGAGGCATTAAAGATAGTGTGGATTAAAGCGACAAAATGAAGTGGGAGATCCGTATTTAAAAGCGTGTGTACTTCTGTACACGTGTTAGCAACATGAAGGACAAATGTTTCACAAGAAGAAGTGAGAGCAACTTCTGTTTGAGACAATAAAGCTCTTATTCTGTTCAACTTGTTGAACTCTGCTTTCAGTGTCGGAATGGAAGGCCACATAGAGATCTCGAGCCTCCATTGCGGGGGCGGGAAAAGCACATTTTTACAGCAATATACTCGCTGTGAAACAGTGACAATGTACAGAATTCCAGCTAACATCCCGAAGCAAGCTTCATTATTTAAAAGCAAATAGCTATCAGTTGCTAACAGTGTGAATGTTGGTACGATAGCTGGCACAGGAATTCCCTTCAAAATGCAAGCTAAATTCGGAGCCTCCACATTACACGTCCTGTGCAATTGAACATTCTTGCATACGAGTGAGTGATCAGGTGTGGAAGTGCACTCCTGCCCTTTTAAGTAAACCTCTTAGCCATCCCTCAGACATCTGTATGAGAAGGGCAGAGACCAAACTTCATGGAGAAAAGCGGTACCGAGTGGTTCACATCTACCCAGGGCATAGCGTTTCATACATGAACTAAACTTAAACAGAGGAAAAGGCAATGGTATTAAACCATGGATGAGCCACACAGCTGAATTGGATTCGGCTACAGAAAATGGTAATGGTTCTAATTTTTTTATATGCAATAGAGAATGTGACGCATCCTTCATGGACATGAACTGTTGTTTTTCTGTTAAATTAAACGGTATAAACACTGACGAAATATTAATGTAGTCCCAAGGCACTTTCCCAGATTTTAAAGTTTGTAAGGTCCAAGCAAACTGCGTGATGGACCGCAATTGATTTTGACCATGGAACAAAACAGAGACATCATCTTGCACCATATACACAACAGATGACACAATATTATCCAAGGTGTAAATCCTGGAAGAGAGTGTGTTAATGCTATTATCAATGAGAGCAAGACCTTTTCCAAATTAACTTGGTCTATTGCTCTTAAACAGGAAGCAGCCTCAACCTGCGACAGTTTCCAAACTTCATTGTAAATCGCACATATATATATCTTTTAGATCTTCCACTCACAGGACCCTTAACAAAATCAGATAAATCAACATTGTCGGTGAACAAAGATAAATGATGTTTAACAGACGAAAGAGTGGATTGTTTCAGCCAATTTTGACATAATTTCCCCACTGACTAGGTGGTAACTGAATGGGAAGTTTCAAAAAGGGATCAGTTCTGTCTTGTGCAAGGCCAGGGGCTAAATCCAGAAAGCCATGTTGACAAGAATCAGAACTTGTTGGCCACAACAGCCAACCCTTAGGATCCAGGGACGAAATGTTAAAGGAGGAATTTGAAATTAAAGATTGTAATTCATCAAGGGATCTATCAGTATGATTCTTCCAATTAGGGTAAGCATGCAGATTAGGATTTTTTGGGGTATTCATGTGTTTTGAAGTGGCCAAACTAAGACAAGTTGTTTGTGAGATCGTACTATTTAAAAACAACATGTGGCCCGGAATAAGACATGCTCGGTGTAAAGCTTCAGTGCACTGCCCTTGCAGATGAGAGGCGAAAACCCAAAGTTTTAGATTGTTTAGTGCAATACCAGAAAGAATAGAGGCTTCAAGCTAGATAATTAAAACTTTATTGTTTTTCTGCATTTTACACAGAAAAGTGACAAAGCCCTGATGACTGTCTGGGAACTGGTTTCCTCGGACTAGAAACGCGTCAGCCCATCGGAGGGAGCAATCAATATCACTAAGCATTTGAACTAGCTCTGGCTGGTTGTAAAAGTCATCCTTATATTAGAACGTGCTCCTTCCTTTTGACTTTGTCTCTTCATTCTTTATGAATTCAGATTAACTTTATTGAAAATTTCAATTTTTTGTGTTTGTATAGTGAATTTTGTGTGGAATGTATGATAATTGTGTATATGAATTGTAAATATTTTGTTTGTAAATAGTTAGATGTTGGAATTTAAATGTATTGAATAAACAGTTGTCTCCTTTTTTTGCAAAACTTTCAAAAGAAGAATGAATTTATTTTCCGAAAGAGACAGGTATAAATAAAAATACCGGGTCAAACTCAATACGTTTGTGTTTCTCCTATGATCTGAAATAAGTTTTTGGAAATTAATTGGGTGTAGACATATTCTTGTGTTTTCTAGTTTATTACGAACCAGTCTACCCCATACCCTACATGGACCTAACTCCTTTGTTTCACAAAGATAATCCAAAACCAGGCAGTACGACCCATCAGGTTTGGTAACAGTGAAATGAGGATTATTCACGAGTGGCACACATGTCTCAATCACACCTTGATATTCTAATTGTTCAAGGATTTCCGCAACGGGGGCTTTAGCCAATCGCCACATGGGATATTGGGGTTGTGGCTGTGGCATAAACCGCAATGGAATCTCGTGTCTGGGAGAAAGTTTATCCCACCCGACTTGAGTATGGTACAATGCAGGTGCAAGCACCAGAGCACACTCTTCTGCAAAGTTCTGCGGACTGTTCCTTGGGCACATTGTGCGGAAAGCTGGGTAGGGTGACCTCCTCCCCTCTTGGAGCGGCAAAATAAAAAGCGGGGGCCAGTCTGACTCAGCTAACAGAATGTCATATGTAGAGGTCAGATGGTCCCAAAAAATCCCTTTTATTACACGTTGGATATCACCTTCTATTAAAAGAACTATATCATATAGTCTGTCGGGGGAGCCACCCTACTGTCAGCAGTTTCCATTGTGATAAAAGTGTCAGTTGCTGTCGCCTTCAGCTATGGACGCAGTGCTTTCCGCACTATTGTAACCTCCGCTGTGCTGTTGAGCAGCGTTAATGCCCATGTCAGGTTCCGAAGCTGTGTTCTCACTATCCGTGGCATACCTTACGGTTAACGCAGCAACTTTCTTTTTCTGAAAATGAGGGCGTTAACGTGGCAAGTCTTCCTGCTTGCCTTTACCATCAGACCGGCGGGGCTGCTCACGTCCTTGTGGGGAACCCCGACCCCTGCCGTATTCTCCTCCACCAGCTTGCGTGCGATGTTTCCTGTGAAGAACGAGGAGAACGTTGCTCAGGAACCTGAAATCTATCAGGAGACCTAACTCTTGCGTGGTCGCACAAATCATAAGTACGCTCAGTATTTATTTATTTATTTATTTATGACATTTAATATTTATTTATGTCATTTATTAAGCGCGAACAAATGCCCGTGGGCGTCTCGGCGCTAAGATATCTGCGAATGATTCTCCTACTGCCAGGGTAGATCTTGTGTTACTGGTTGAACAGCCAGGTCTTTAGCTGTTTGCGGAAGGTCCAAAATGAGGGGCAGTTTTTTATTGACTGGGGTAAGGAGTTCCATAGTTTCGGAGCCGAGACCAAGAACCTCCGATCCCCCCAGGAAACAGTTTTGGTGCGGGGAACCACTAGATCGTTTAGGGTAGAGGAACGTAAAGATCTCGATGGACGGTAAGGAATCAGATGTTGTTTGAAAAATGAGGGTCCTTGATTGTGCAGAGACTTATACACAATGCAGAGAGTTTTAAACTTAATCCTGTTTCTGATATGAAGCCAGTGCAACTTTCTAATGGTGTCGGTCGCTGACTTATATTTGGGAATTCTGGCCAAGAGTCTAGCTGCTGAGTTTTGGACGGTTTGCATTTTATTGATGACCCTTACTTGGGCATTTGCAAACAGGGCATTACAGTAGTCCAGCCGTAGACAGCACTAAGGAGGTCACCAGAGTTTTACCGGCCGTTTCAGGGAGGAAGGGGATGATTTTCTTTATAAGGCGCAATTTATGGAAGGCTGAGGATGCAATTTGGTTGGCGTGTAAAACAAAGTTGAGACGGTCGTCAAAGACGACTCCCAAGTTCCTCACCTTGCGGAATTCCGAAGGCGGTGGGCCACCATACGGAGGACCAACCTGGGTTAAGTTGTCCGAATATGACGACTTCCGTCTTATCGGAATTAAGTTTTAAACATTTGGGGGCTATCCAGTCCCCAATTGCCAACATACCTTCTTTAAAGTTTTCTGCTACCTTATTCCCGTTGTTTTTGATGGCCAAGACCAACTGCGTGTCATCCGCATAGGAGGTAAGGCTCATCCCATATGCTCGAATGATGTTAGCTAGGTCCGACACGTAGATATTAAAGAGTGCCGGACTTGGGGATGAGCCTTGTGGTACCCCGCATGGCAGAGACACGTTGGACGATTGGAAGGGGCCCAGTGTGACAGCCTGGGTTCCGTCAGACAGAAAAGATGCCAGAAGTTCCTTGGCTGTGTGTTGAATGCCCATGTTATCAACACGGTTGACCAAAATCGAGTGATCGACCGTGTCGAAAGCAGCCGATAAATCAAGCAGTATTAGTACTGCTGTTCCACCATGATCTCGGATGGATCTTGTAAATGGGTGAACATTTCATTAAGCATTTCAGTAAGACTTTTCATTAAAATAATAACCAGCTCATCTAAGCAATGAAACATTAACTAACCCCGCCTGTCGCATCAGACTCTTTGGCAGGCAAAGGGGTAATTGTATAAACCTGGAGGATCATACAAGAAGCGACTATAGTATTGCGTTTAAGTAACACATCAAACCTCTCATGGACGCTTTTCCTAGAAAGTAATAAAACATTCCAGCAAGTACTTATCAGTCTAACAAGGAACTTCAAAGAACACAGCCTTTAGTCATCAACCACAAGCCTTTCTTCTTGTGAATACAGATCGGTTTGCGACCCAGATCAGATCATCAGAGTATTATGGAAGTCCACCTCTGCAAGAAAATTCAGTACAGTGAAGTGACTCTCCCTCTCATTAACAGGCTGGTAAATAAGGTACACTTTAAACATATCAGGCTTGTAAATACGGTTCACTTTGAACATATCAGGCTTGTAAATATGGTGCACTACGATATAATTGTGAGAAGTTGGCCTGGTATATGATGCTCACTAGTTCTAGTGATCACCTTGTACCATGCCAAGCAACCCTTATGATGATTGGTTGTAAGTCAACCGTATAGACCAGCTATCCTAGTAGTAGCGTGGACAAAGCAGTCTTAGGCTAAACTCTGAAAGGCATGTGAAGCAAGCTGTTTTACCATATACAACTCCCTTGAATACCAAATGAAAGGACACCACACAGATATATATTGAAAATATATATAGATTTATTAACTACAAATATCCCCTGGACTCTTTATGAGCACAGAAGCACAATCGTTAAACACAAGACAGTTTAAAATACACAAAAGTTGCACAATATGGATGAGCCCTTGGGGCCACCTAAACCATATACTAAGAAAGTGGTATAAGAGATACCAATCGAAAAGGAAATAGGCCTAGGGCCTTGGGAATCGCTGGAGCTGATCGGGACTAGCAGTGACTAAGTCGGGAAAGGCCCGCGGGACTCAGGTGCAGTGTTTAAAGTGCACGCACTCACCAATGCAATGTCTGTGGTGCGTAAAAGTTATAAAGTTAGTTAGAAAGGAACCTTCCGTGTGACCTAGAGGAGTGAAACTTAAGACACAGACACTAGAGGTGTGTACCAGTGTGGGAACACCGGCGTTGCTGAGTTACCTCATCCACAGGACGCGGGTGCATAGGGTCGAAGTAGTGTCGGGTTTCGTCACGCTGGCCGATGGTGATTGGAGCTGAAGATGCTGCAGGCAGCTCGATGTGAAGAGTTCCGGTGGATCCAAGGGTGGATCTGAAGTTGTGAAGACCTGAAAGCAGAGGCGAAAATGTTCAAAGTCACTAGCCAGTGACTACCGTGGAACCAGGATGGAACCAGGTGATGTCGGGTGCAAACAGGCGTTGAGGTGTAGATTCTCTCTGCAGCCATGTGGACACGAAGAGGTCGAGGACGTCCAGGAGTTGATCACGAGCTGTACCACGCAGGCTTCTTGCTGTTGGCGGTGTCGGCAACTTGATTGGAGCAAACAGGCCTTGGCTAATGCAAGCCACGCAGGAATAGAAAAAGGCTTATCACTCGGACCAGCAAGGTCAGAGCGGGTGCTCCTTTTTACAGGAGCGAGGGCAAGTCTGGAGCAACCAGACTAGCAGTGTAGTTTGTAGATTTCGTCACCAAGATGGCCGCTGACCACGTGGCTAGTGGCCGGGATGGTGCGTCGAGTGGCACAATGCAAAAGGGCCCCACGCAGATCGTGGAGAAGCTGGGGGGCTGATCTTCGGTGCAAGGGCTGCTCGCTAGTAGGGGTTCTAAGTCCCCAAAGCACAACGTCGAGGATGCCTCGGATGCTGCGCAGTCAGCTTATTGGGGGTCTTCCAAGAGGTCTGGTCCCACGTCTCTCGGTGCCTCCACAGGTCCCTTCTTTGCAGGGACTGTGGATCGGGCTGTGAGAAGTCTGGGTCTTGTCAGGCTCTGGACTCGGGCTCCGGCGGGAGGTGGCGGCAAAGCACACGTCGAGTTGCTGGTTGGTACCTGTGTTCACAGGGTGGCCACTCCTAGGCCACAAGGGAGATACTCTTCAGTCTTCTGAGCAGCAGAATGTCGAAGTCCAGTCGTCTTCTTAGTTGCAAGTTGATTTCAGGATGATCCGAGGTGCTATGGCACTGCTCCCACTCTTATTCCCAATCTGAGGGGTGGATCACCTGCTAGGTCCCTCCTCTGGGTGGGACCAGGAAGGGGGGTGGTTACACCCCCTTTCCTTTGTCCAGCTCCTCGCCAGGCCTGGGTCTGGAAAGTCCCAGGACCGGTTTGGAATGGTTTATGCACGAGGACACCTTGTGTGCCCCGGGCATGTCTCAATCTATTCAGCCCTGTCCCACCCAATACACAAAATCCTGTCTGGGGTGGTGCTCGCACCTCCCAAGGCAGGAAACCCTTTGTCCAAGCCCTCCTCGCTGGAAGGACTCCCAGCAGCAGGAGGTCAGACTTGTGTCTGTGGTGGCAGCATCCATTTTGTGATGCTGAGGCTCTGGTTAACTTTAACCGGGGTTAAGGCTAGGTACATGTCGTGTCCCTCTAGAAGGGTGGAATGCTATCCCCGTCGACAGAACTGTCGAGGGGATAGTATTCCAAATCGTATGACACCTTACTCGACATGTTTTGATAAAGCCAAACCAAAGTTAGCAAATAACTGCGAGGATTATAATGCATTTAAGAGTATATGGTATGGCAATATCCCGGAAAAGCTAAGGGAGTTGTTCCCGACAGCTGCAGACAGGCTCAGCTCATGCTAGAGCACCATCTCACATGAAACCATGCACTCTGCCCCCAGGATTGCAGGGGCCTTCCATAGGAATGGCTTATAGGTTAACATGTGTCCAGTTAAGGTTAGATATAGGGATACTATATCTAAGCAAGAGGTGATTACACCAACTTAGCCCAGCTGAGTGATCAGCCAGTTGTGTCAAAATATGGAGGCCAGGCCAGAGGTGGCACAATACATGCTGCAGGCCCTGGTAGGCCTTAGCTACACCTATGCCCTGGGTACCTATGGTACACTGTTACATGGCCTATAAGGTGAACCAGTTCCAATTGTGTATGCACCTAAGGTACATGGAGTCCATTTTAAGGAGAGAGCAATAAGCCTGGGGCCCTGAATAGCAGGATCCCAGGCCAACTATGTCAAAAACCAGCTAAACACCAGGCAAAAAGTTTGGGGGTAACCATAGTCAGATATCCACCTTCCTACACAACCCCCCTCCTCCCCCAAACAAAAGGAGATAAGGCTATCCTTGACCAGGTAAGCCTATATTGCCTAAGTGGCCATATAAGGAAGTACCAGCTCTGGCTTGGTAACCCCCTGTCTCATGGTCCACTAAGCAATCCCTCACCCTAAGGGTATCTGAGGGTCTCTACCATAGGGAATCTCTACCTGTGGTGTGTCTTTGCAAAGTTAAAGGCTGGTGTTGGGATGGAGTACTGAAGTGAGATTCCTCTGTAGGACTCCACTTCCTCCAATCACTCTCCACCATGTGTGCCTTTCTTTCTTTGACTGAGTTGCACTGTGCTCTCAGGGTCAACCTCTGGCTACCTAAAGCTGGAGGCTGGGTCCCTTTGTTTGGCTTACTGGAGGGACAGGTCAGGTTTGGTGCCTTGGGGCCCCAGGTTTGGCTGTGCCCAACAGAATCCATCTATGGGGGGTCCCTAACTACGTTTAATGGGGCTCCCTCAGGAGTTTTTAAAGTTTTCACCTCACTAGGGCTACTAGTTTTGGTGCCCCTAATCTGTTGATGGGGGTGCTTTATTTGACAGGGGGCCCTTTGGGGCTCACTGTCCTTCTTGTCCTCTGCAGCCCTGGGCTGAGTAAGGCAATGTAGAGAGGGGCAGGTTACCTGCTCCAGACTGGGTCCCACCTGAGAAGGGCCCACTGCCATCAGGGGCTCTGTCAGGCCAGGCCTAACAACCTCTGAGACAGTTCCTTCATCAGGGATAAGATCAGTTCCCTGAGGAGGCTGATTCTTTCCTAATGTCTGGTGAGGGGGAGATTTCTCTTCCTCCTCCATGCTCTCAGTTTGGGTGGAGTGATCCATCATTTCAGGCTTCACTACCCATGTATCAGTTTGAGTTTGGGCTGTGGCCATCACAGCCCCACCAACCTTTTCAGGAGGAGACTCAGTTTGGGTATGAGCTGTTATCATCACAGCTCTGCTAATCTTTTCAGGAGGGAAGTTAGCTAAAGATGGGGCTGAGGTTTGCTCAGCCCTCCCAACCTTTTCAGGAAGGACTTCTTGGATTGGGGCTGTAGCCATTACAGCCCCACTAACCTTTCCATGGAGATTTACCATTCTAGAATGGGTTTACTGTTCAACCTCAGCCCAGGCTGAGATTTCCAAATCATTACCAAGTAGGCAATCTACAGGCAAGTTTGCTGACACTGCCACTCTCTTGGGGCCAGTGACACCTCCCCAGCTTCGATTGACTACTGCCATGGGATGTTTGGTTTCTATGCCATCAATGTTTGTCACCTGATATTTGGCTTCAGGTAAAAGTTGCCTTGAGGGGACTAGACATTCAGCCACCATGGTGAGGCTAGCCCCTGTGTCTCTAAAGGCCTCAACTTTCAAACCATTGATGAGGGGCTCCTGTAAGTATCTGAGTTAGGGGACCTGGTTAGGCCAGAATCCACCTGATCCCCAAAAGTAAACCCACCCAAATTCTTGGGGGTGCTCCCACCACCGGGGGGACCACTGCTAACAGTGACAGGAGGTGTTGGAGCTTTACTTGGAGGTATATTCTCCTTATTACCATTCTTTGGACAACAGCTGTCTGATTTATAATGTCCAACCTGTATACAGGCATGGCAGTAAGGCTTTTTCTCTGTAGAGGAAGTGTTCTGGGGCCCACCCTTTCCATTGGAGTTTTGGGGCCCGGGGGAAGTCTTCTCTTTGGATTTATCCCCACCCTTCTCTTGAGGCTTGGTAGTCTCTTTCTTTTGGTCACCACCCTGGTTCCTAGGCCTGATCCTGGTTCTGACCCATTTGTCTGCCCTCTTACCCAATTCTTGTGGAGAGGTCAGATCAGAGTCAACCAGGTGCTGATGTAGAAGCTGATTTTGACAATTATTTAAGATTTGCTCTCTCATCATCAAATTATACAATCCTGTATAGTCTGTAACCTTACTTCCCAGCAACCAGCCCTCCAGAGCCTTAGTGGCACATTCAACAAATTCAGACCAGTCCTGAGTCTGTGTCTTCTGGGTATCTCTGAACATTAACCTGTACTGTTCAGTGGTTAAGCCTAACCCATCAATCAGAGCACTCTTCAGGACCAGGTAGTTTCTAGAATCCTCATCACTAACTGTGAGGAGTCTGTCTCGGCCTCTACCTTCAAAGGAGAGCCACAAGATTGCTGCCCAATGCTCCTGAGGGATCTGCTGTACTCTGCAGGCTCTCTCAAGTGCAGTCATCCATTTGTGGATACCATCCCCAGCTTTGTAGGGGGGCACAATCTTACTCAGGTTTCTGGTATCAAAAGACCTGTCTTTATCCTTCTGGATAGTGCTGCCACCAGTGGGTTCTATTAACCCACTCTCTCTAGGCTGTCTTGCTCTAGCAAGTTTCTCTTGGGACAGGGCAACTTCTAATTCTTGTCTCTGGATCCTAGGTTCAGCCTCTCTCATTTTGGCCTCAGGTTTCCTTTTCTGAGGGCTAGTCATCTCCCTCCTGGAGTGACCATGAGAACCTCTAGAAGCCTGGGAGGTATTGGAGTCACCTGAGTGATTCCTCCTCCTCCTATGCTCCTTGTTAAGTCCACCTGGGTGCCTGGGCAAGGTCATCCTTGCTTCAGTCCCAAATATACTTAAGTTAGTCTGGTTAAGCCTGCTGACTAGTACCTGACTATTTCTGCCATCATCAGAATCACTGCTCCCCCTTCTGTCTCCTCTTCTTCTTACTCCTCCTCATCTGCCTGAGGAGTTCCAGTGACTTGGTAATTCTCATCTACCTGGATTATGGGGACAGTGGTCTCAGTACTGTCATCTTCAGTGGGAGAGCCTCCTTCAGCATTCCCTGTGGGGTCTGCTTTAGAGGTCTTTAGAGCCTCAGACTGGTCTAAGAGCTCTCTAAGGTGGTCTGTAGTAGGGGATGGCCCTGTCTTCAGACCCCTTAAGACACAAAGCTGTCTTAGTTCCTTAAAGGAAAATATAGCAAATCCGGATGGTGCCTTTGGAGGGTCACTCTCAAGAGAGACATTCCCAGTGGAACCCTCTGCCCCAGACATTGCTCTAGTGTGGGTGGATATATTGCAGTCTACCTACACTGGTGTTTACCTACTAAACATATCTAGTAGTTGTAGTCAGGGTGTGCTACTCCCTATCCTCTACAACAACTAAGTTCAGTAGAACTTAAGTATACTAGTCTTGTTTTATATGTACCTAGCAGGTACCTGTATGATCTTTCAAATGATAATCTCAAAGATTGTAATGGTAAAACAACAGCAAGCTCAAATCCGAATCCGCTGCTCACCAATGTGAGAAGTTGGCCTGGTATATGATGCTCACTAGTTCTAGTGATCATCTTGTACCATGCCAAGCAACCCTTATGATGATTGGTTATAAGTCAACCTTATAGACCAGCTATCCTAGTGGTAGCGTGGACAAAGCAGTCTTAGGCTAAACTCTGAAAGGCATGTGAAGCAAGCTGTTTTACCATATACAACCCCCTTGAATACCAAATGAAAGGACACCACACATATATATATTGAAAATATATATAGATTTATTAACTACAAATATCCCCTGGACTCTTTATGAGCACAGAAGCACAAGCATTAAACACAAGACAGTTTAAAATACACAACAGTTGCACAATATGGATGAGCCCTAGGGACCACCTAAACCATATACTAAGAAAGTGGTAAAAGAGATACCAATCGAAAAGGAAATAGGCCTAGGGCCTTGGGAATCACTGGAGCTGATCGGGACTAGCAGTGACTTAGTCGGGAAAGGCCCGCGGGACTCGGGTGCAGTGTTTAAAGTGCACGCACTCACCAATGCAATGTCTATGGTGCGTAAAAGTTATAAAGTTAGTTAGAAAGGAACCTTCCAAGTTACCTAAAGGAGGGAAACTTAAGACACAGACACTAGAGGTGTGTACCAGTGTGGGAACACCGGAGTTGCTGAGTTACCTCACCCACAGGACGCGGGTGCATAGGGTCGAAGTAGTGTCGGGTTTCGTCACGCTGGTCGATGGTGCTTGGAGCTGAAGATGCTGCAGGCGGCTCAATGTGAAGAGTTCCGGTGGATCCAAGGGTGGATCTGAAGTTGTGAAGACCTGAAAGCAGAGGGGACAATGTTCAAAGTCACTAGCCAGTGACTACCGTGGAACCAGGATGGAACCAGGTGATGTTGGGTGCAAACAGGCATTGAGGTGTAGCTTCTCTCTGCAGCCACGTGGACACGAAGAGGTCGAGGACGTCCAGGAGTCAATCACGAGCTGTCGCACACAGGCTTCTCGCTGTTGGCGGTGTCGGCCACTTGATTGGAGCAAACAGGCCTTGGCTAATGCAAGCCATGTAGGAATAGAAAAAGGCTCATCACTCGGACCAGCAAGGTCAGAGCGGGTGCTCCTTTTAACAGGAGCGAGGGCAAGTCTGGAGCAACCAGACCCGCAGTGTAGTTTGTAGATTTCGTCACGAAGATGGCCGCTGACCACGTGGATAGTGGCCGGGATGGCGCGTCGAGTGGCACAATGCAAAAGGGCCCCACGCAGATCGTGGAGAAGCCGGGGGCTGATCTTCAGTGCAAGGGCTGCTCTGTAGTAGGGGTTCTCAGTCCTCAAAGCACAACATCGAGGATGCCTCGGTTGCTGCGCAGTCAGCTTATCGGGGGCCTTCCAAGAGGTCCGGTCCCACGTCTCTCGGTGCCTCCACGGGTCCCTTCTTTGCAGGGACTGTGGATCGGGCTATGAGAAGTCTGGGAGTCTGGGTCTTGTCAGGCTCTGGGCTTGAGCTCTGGCGGGAGGCGACGGCAAAGCACACGTCGAGTTGCTGGTTGGTACCTGTGTTCACAGGGTGGCCACTCCTAGGCCACAAGGGAGATACTCTTCAGTCTTCAGAGCAGCAGAATGTCGAAGTCCAGTCGTCTTCTTAGTTGCAAGTTGATTTCAGGATGATCCGAGGTGCTATGGCACTGCTCCCACTCTTATTCCCAATCTGAGGGGTGGATCACCTGCTAGGTCCCTCCTCTGGGTGGGACCAGGAAGGGGGGCGGTTACACCCCCTTTCCTTTGTCCAGCTCCTCGCCAGGCCTGGGTCTGGAAAGTCCCAGGACCGGTTTGGAGTGGCTTATGCACGAGGACACCTTGTGTGCCCCGGGCATGTCTCAATCTATTCAGCCCTGTCCTACCCAATACACAAAATCCTGTCTGGGGTGGTGCTCGCACCTCCCAAGGCAGGAAACCCTTTGTCCAAGCCCTCCTCGCTGGAAGGACTCCCAGCAGCAGGAGGTCAGACTTGTGTCTGTGGTGGCAGCATCCATTTTGTGATGCTGAGGCTCTGGTTAACTTTAACCGGGGTTAAGGCTAGGTACATGTCGTGTCCCTCTAGAAGGGTGGAATGCTATCCCCGTCAACAGAACTGTCGAGGGGATAGTATTCCAAATCGTATGACACCTTACTCGACATGTTTTGATAAAGCCAAACCAAAGTTAGCAAATAACCGCGAGGATTATAATGCACTTAAGAGTATATGGTATGGCAATATCCCGGAACAGCTAAGGGAGTTGTTCCTGACAGCAGCAGACAGGCTCAGCTCATGCTAGAGCACCATCTCACATGAAACCATGCACTCTGCCCCCAGGATTGCAGGGGCCTTCCATAGGAATGGCTTATAGGTTAACATGTGTCCAGTTAAGGTTAGATATAGGGATACTATATCTAAGCAAGAGGTGATTACACCAACTTACCCCAGCTGAGTGATCAGCCAGTTGTGTCAAAATATGGAGGCCAGGCCAGAGGTGGCACAATACATGCTGCAGCCCCTGGTAGGCCTTGGCTACACCTATGCCCTGGGTACCTATGGTACACTGTTACAGGGCCTATAAGGTGAACCAGTTCCAATTGTGTATGCACCCAAGGTACATGGAGTCCATTTTAAGGAGAGAGCAATTAGCCTGGGGCCCTGAATAGCAGGATCCCAGGCCAACTATGTCAAAAACCAGGTAAACACCACGCAAAAAGTTTGGGGGTAACCATAGTCAGATATCCACCTTGCTACCATAATGAGGAAAGTGTCTGACCCTCCAGCCTCCAAATATTCGAGGCACATTCAGAAGGGGGCCAACAGGACCCAGTCTCAGCTAACCCCGGGGGAGCAGGACCCAGTCTCAGCTAACCCCGATGGGAGCCTGCCTGGGAGCAGGCAGGCTCCCATCCTGCCTGCCTTGAGTTGGCTCAAGGCAGGCAGGATGGGAGCAAATTGTAGTGCTTGGCCCACAGTTCAGTCAGCGGGAGACAGGTAGGCCCAGTTGTAGGCAGGGGATGCGCAGGGCAGCACAGTCCAGTACCTGGTCCCAGGAAGCAGGTTTCTTGGCGCTTGGATGGTTCTGCGCCCTTAGTTGCTTGTTTCTTGAAGTGGAAAGGGGGGGGGTGATGAGTTGAAGGCTTGAAGAATTTCTCCTCAGTCATTGCAGATGGGCCCTGGGGTTCCCTACCACTGGGCCAGATCAGGGGGCTAGCTTTGGACACCTCACCCAGCTTCAGAGGCAGCACCTTAATCCTGTCACTCCCAGTAGCATAGGTTCCTCACTAGGCCCTCCCGCCTAAAACTCCTGCGTGGGTTCCCCAGGTCAGTGATGCCCTCCCTTGCTTATATATGCCCAGGTCAGGTGACCACTCTCTAAGGCGGGAAAAGTCAGGTCCGCCTTTCTTCTGGAAGGTTCCAGGAGCTTCCCCACTCTAACTATGGACAGGGGCTGGGTGGCTGGTGTAGCAACATTGTATGGGGACCCAGCCTGCTCCTGGCAACTAGGGTGCTACACTAAAAAGACCACGCTGCAGTAGCAGGGGCCAGTGGCAGCCATGTTGGAAGTAGAGAGCACCTGCACCCTAACACAGATTAGCTATGAAAAGGTGCCCGAAGACCTAAGGGCCAACAAAAAGAAGGTGGGAAAAATGAGGCAAGGGCAAAAAAATAACGGGGAAAGACCACCCTAAGGCTGACAGGTCTAACATGCGTCCCCCCCAGCTGAAAGTGGGGAGAGCTACCCAACCTCTAGGGAGTTCTCGTCACTAAGGCGGAAAAACCGGGAGAGACCGTCAGCATTGGTGTGGTCAGCTCCGGGCCGATGTTCCACCCTAAAGTCCATCCCCTGTAGGGAAATGGACCACCTTAGCAACTTTGGGTTTTCGCCTCTCATCTGCATGAGCCAGCGAAGGGGACGGTGGTCGGTATGAACCAGGAAGTGAGAGCCAAAAAGGTATGGCCTCAACTTCTTCAAAGCCCAGACCACAGCGAAGGCTTCTCACTCGATGGTACTCCATCGCCGTTCCCGAGGGAGGAGTCTCCTGGAGATGAAGGCCCCAGGTTGGTCTTGGCCATCATCATTGAGTTGCGATAGCACGGCACCTACGCCATGCTCTGAGGCATCTGTCTGCACGATTAATTCTTTTTGGAAGTCCGGAGTGGCCAGCACCGGAGCGGTCCACATCGCGCGCTTCAGTGTTTCAAATTCCTCCTGGCAAGCAGCCGTCCAGATGACCTGTCGTGGCTGCTTTTTGGACATCAACTCGGTCAAGGGGGCCACGATGGTGTCATATCCCTTGACGAATCTGCGGTAATAGCCAGTGAGGCCGAGGAAAGCTCGGACCTATGTCTGAGTTTTGGGCGGCTCCCAGGCCATGATGGTCTCAATTTTGGCCTGGAGGGGTTGCACCTTACCTCCGCCCACCAATTGTCCCAGGTACACGACAGAGCCCTGTCCAATCTGGCACTTGCTAGCTTTGATAGTCAAGCCGGCACGTTGTAACGCCCGCAGCACCTCCTGGAGATGTTGCAGATGGTCCTCCCAGGTGCTACTGAAGACAGCTATGTCATCCAGGTAAGCTGCTGAGAAGGACTTCAGGCCAGATAATACCTGGTTCACCAACCGCTGGAAAGTGGCCGGAGCATTCTTGAGCCCGAAGGGCATCACTCGAAATTGGAAGTGACCCTCGGGGGTGGAGAACGCTGTCTTCTCCTTCGCTCCATCGGCCATGGCAATCTGCCAGTACCCCGATGTCAAGTCGATGGTGCTGAGGTACTTGGCTGCTCCCAGCCGGTCAATCAGCTCGTCTGCCCGTGGTATCGGGTGAGCATCTGTCTTGGTGACAGAATTCAACCTCCGATAATCCACACAGAACTGAAGTTCTGGTGTGGTGCCCGGTGGAGCTGCTTTCGGCACCAACACAACCGGACTAGCCCACGGGCTGCTGGAGGGTTCGATCACACCCAGCTCCAGCATCTTGATCACCTCACCCTGGATGCTATTCCTCACTTTCTCAGACAGCCGGTAAGACTTGTTTTTCACTGGCGGACTGTCCCCTGTGTCCACATCATGGGTACACAGATGTGTGATTCCAGGAGTGAGGGAGAACAATGAGGCTTGCTGCGCCAATACCTGGCGGCAGTCCCTCTTTTGTTCTGGGGTCAAGGATAGGGAGAGGACAACTCCCTCCACTGAACCATCCTTCTCCTGAGCCGCTAGAAGGTCAGGAAGAGGCTCACTTTTCTCCTCCTCGCTCCCATCCGTCACCATGAGGAGAGCAAGCTCTGATCGCTCATGATGAGGCTTCAGGCGGTTGACGTGGAGCACCCGGTGTGGTTGTCGGGGGGTCTTCAAGTCCACGACGTAGGTGGTCTGGCGTCGACGCTCCACAATCTCGTACGGACCAGTCCACCGGTCCCGGAGGGCACTACGCGCCCCAGGCTCCATGACCCACACCTTCTGTCCAGTGTCCAACTCCACCGTCCGAACGTTGTGGTCATACCACTCCTTCATGACGGCTTGACTAGTCTCCAGATTGTCTGAGGCTTCATTCCACAGCTTGGCCATCTGGCTGCGGAATGCCAGCATGTAGCTGACAACATCATGGGGAAGCTTCTTCGAAGTCTTCTCCAACCGTCCTTGACCAGGCTGAGGGGTCCCCTAA
Source organism: Lissotriton vulgaris (assembly GCF_964263255.1). Taxonomy (NCBI): domain Eukaryota; kingdom Metazoa; phylum Chordata; class Amphibia; order Caudata; family Salamandridae; genus Lissotriton; species Lissotriton vulgaris. The sequence goes on along the minus strand of NC_141685.1, from coordinate 85,755,971 downwards.
CGGGATGGCCATAGAGCAATTCAAAGGGGCTGAACCTGACTCCCTTCTGGGGTACCTCGTGGTACGAGAACAGCAAGCAAGGGAGGAGGATGTCTCATTTCCACCTCAGGTCTTCTGGCAGACTCCGGATCATCCCCTTCAAGGTCTTGTTGAAGCGCTCTACGAGCCCGTTAGTCTGGGGGTGGTAAGGAGTGGAGAACCGATAGGTCACTCCGCATTCCTTCCACATGGCCTGCATGTAGGCCGACATGAAATTTGTGCCCTTGTCCGACACCACGAACTTGGGGAATCCCACTCGGGTAAATATCCCCATCAGGGCCCGCGCCACCACAGGTGCAGTAACGGTCCTCAGAGGGATGGCCTCCGGGTACCAAGTGGTGTGGTCCATTAACACCAGATTGAACCGATGTCCCGCAGAGGTCGGAGGGTCCAACGGCCCAACGATGTCAATACCGACCCGCTCAAAAGGGGTTCCGACCACTGGGAGTGGTTCCAATGGGACCTTCAATTTGGTCCCAGTCTTGCCACTGGCGTGGCAAGTCTTGCAGGTCTTGCAATAGGGGTCAGAGGCAACTCTCATCCTAGGGCAATAAAAATGTGGGACTAGCAAAGGTCTTGACCTGGCCCAGGTGTCCGGCTAGAGGTATCTCATGCGCCAGTTCCATCAAAAAGGCCCGGTAGCACTGGGGGACCACTAAGGCCCTCGAGGACCCATGCACCGGAACCCTTGGTTCACTGTACAGGAGGCCATCCTCCCAATACACGTGATAGTTGCCGGTCTCCTTGTTCATCGCTTGGGCTTTGGCCTGTCGCCGCATGCCTTCAAGCGTGGGGCACTCCTTCTGCGCCCAACAGAATTCCTCCCGGGTAGGACCTCCTTCCACATGCCACTCGGCAAGGGTCGGCAAGTCCCCCACGGGAACGACATCCACCTCCACGGACTCCGGGGTTACCTCCGCGGGCTCCCCATCCATCACACGGGGTGTGTCCTCCACAACACTTTCCTCTGGACCGACAGTGGGTTGGGCCGTTGTTTCAGGCTCCAACCCGGGTTGAGCTTCTTGCCGAGCAGCTGTGGTGACTACGCAAGTCCACCCTGGTAATCCCAGCATCTCAGTGTGGGCCTTAAACTTCACTTCTTTCCAGGCGGTATGTTCGAGGTCATTACCGAGCAGACAGTCCACAGGTAAGGCAGGGCTGATCGCAACTCTCAACGGGCCTGACACTCCTCCCCATTCAAAGGGAACTTAAGCAATGGGATAGTAGCTCATTCTGCCGTCAGCCAACACGGCCAGATGATACACATCAGGAACAACCTGCTCAGGGGACACCAGCCGCCTCACTACAGTGGTCATACTGGCTCCCGTGTCCCTCAGAGCGTCCACCTCCTCCCCATTGACCTTCACCCTCTGCTGGTACTTAGCAGTATTCAATGGTAAGGGCGTCACTGGGACCATCTCTCTATCCCCAAGTGAAACCAGGGTCAGGCCTGTCCACTCCCCTTCCCTATCTAGGGGCAGCTCCAACCCAAGCACTACGCTAGCCACCCCGGGACTCTTGCCACCAGTGGGGGTTGGGGGTCGTTTGCGACACTGGGGATCTCCCTTGTAGTGTCCGACCTCTCCGCACTCATAGCACCGGACCACTTTTGGCTGCTGACTCTTGTCAGGGTAAGTGGGTTTTGGGGAACGGTTCTGAGATGGGGTACCTACTCCTTTCCCAAACTGTCTAGTTTGTGGGCCTCGTGAGAACTCCGTTCTTTTATCTCCACCCTCTTTCTTCTGAGGGGCGCCCTGACCGCCTTTCGGGCCATATCCACCGGGGCCCTTGTGTGACACCCGGGTGCTGACCCAAATATCCGCCTCCTCCGCGAGCTCACGGGAATCAGAAAGCTTGGGGTCCACCAAATGCTGGCGCAACTCCAGAAAACACTTATCCAAGAGGAGCGCTCTCAAAAAAAGGTTATACAGACCCTCAAAATCACGCACCTCGCTGCCACGCACCCAACCATCCAGAGCCTTTCGGGCATATTCAAAAACATCCACCCAATTCTGCGTGGACAGCTTATGGCTGCCACGAAACCTCTGGTGATACCTTTCAGGGGTGAGGCCAAAATGTTTGATAAGTGCCTCCTTCATGGGGGAATACCTAAACTGGTCTGCCTTCTCCAATTACAGGAGTGAGTCCCTGACATCAGGAGGTATATACCGGTACAAATCACCTCCCCAGTGTTTCTCAGGCACCCCATGGGCAGTCAAGGCCACTTCATACGCCTCCAACCACCTGGCAATGTCATCCCCCTTGGTGTAGCTCGCTATCACCTCCTTGGGTAACCAGAATCTGGGCTCCTGATGAGCTCCTGGTACGCTGCCACCATTAGGACTTCCTGGCGCACTCAACTGCAATGCTTGCAGCTCCATTTCCTTGAGCTGCAGCTCGTGCGCCAGCTTCCTTTCCTCCAATGCTAATTTCTCTCTCTCCAAAGCAAACTGCTTATCTTCCCTTTCTGTCTCTAAAGCCAGATTCTTATCTTCCCTTTCTCTCTCCCTCCCGTGCTCTAACTTGGCAAGCTCCCACTTCAATCGTCTCTCCTCCCTCCTGTCCTCGTACTCCTGCGGTGACACACTCTCCCTAGATACACTGCTTCCTGACCCGGAACATCTTCCTGGCAATATATTGTCTGACATGTCAATGTTGAGCAGGCCTGGGTCTTCCTGAGTGTCCGCCTCCCCGTGTGTGACCTGTTCCCCATCCTCTTCTTCCTCTGGGTGGGCCCTTACCCATGCCCTCAAGGCGGTACGGAGCTCTTCTTTTACAGCTCTCGTCCCCTCAGGCACCACCATCCCCTGACAAAACTCCCTTAACTGCACTACAGTGTACCTATCAAGGTCAGCCAGCTGGAACTCCATTCTGTCAGGTGAGGACCTAGATAACCTGGAAGAAAAATTCTAAGATGTGGGCAACAATGCTGGTTCAACACACTTTGCTGCAGGCTAGACAGTAGTGGGCATTTGGGTTTGCTTGAAGCACGACAGGTGGCCAATTAATTGCAGTACACTCTGTCCCAGTGGAGGGTGTTAGGTAGCTACAGGTCCTCCTGGATACCACCGCTGGCCAACAATGTAAGAACTGGGACCACCAGTTCTCCGGGGGGTAGCATGGCTCGAGCAGGAAGGCAGCCAGGGGCTTGCGTGTAAAGCAGCCAGTTAACACACACATCCAATGAAACACACAGTGGCGCAATAATGGAGACCACACCAGTAGTTGTATTTGAAAGAAATCAAGATCTTTTATATAGGCTTTCAAATAGAGCGATGCATTAGTAATTCATTAGTATTTCAGATAAGCATTTCATTAAGACATTTCATGAATCACGTCCAGATTGCATTTCCTCTAAATGGGTGAACATTTCATTAAGCATTTCAGTAAAACTTTTCATTAAAATAATAACCAGCTCATCTAAGCAATGAAACATTAACTAACCCTGCCTGTCGCATCAGACTCTTTGGCAGGCAAAGGGGTAATTGTATAAACCAGGAGGATCCTACAAGAAGCGACTATAGTATTGCGTTTAAGTAATACATCAAACCTCTCATGGACGCTTTTCCTAGAAAGTAATAAAACATTCCAGCAAGTACTTATCAGTCTAACAAGGAACTTCAAAGAACACATTCTTAGTCATCAACCACAAGCCATTCTTCTTGTGAATACAGATCGTTTGCGACCCAGATCAGATCATCAGAATATTATGGAAGTCCACCTCTGCAAGAAAATTCAGTACAGTGAAGTGACTCTCCCTCTCATTAACTGGCTGGTAAATATGGTACACTTTAAACCTATCAGGCTTGTAAATACGGTACACTTTGAACATATCAGGCTTGTAAATATGGTGCACTACGATATAATGAGGAAAGTGTCTGACCCTCCAGCCTCCAAATATTCGAGGCACATTCAGAAGGGGGCCAACAGGACCCAGTCTCAGCTAACCCCGGGGGAGGGGCGACATCGGGCCTCACTCGGCCTACCGCCCTCCTCCCCAGGGGGTTACCTTGTGTTCTTCGGCCCTACGGGACCCTTGCAAAGTGTCCGCTTGGGGGGAAAGGAGCTCCGGCCCTGTGCGCCGCGGGGGCAGTTCTGGAGCCCCGGCACCGGGGCGAAGCTGGACCAGCTTTTGGGGCGCCAAGCGGAGGGGGCTCTCAGGCTCAGCGGCCCCCTCCGTAGTGAAGTGCAGCTCTCTTTGGCCGCCGAGCCGTGTCAGCGGGGCCCGTGGTGACGGCCAATGAGGGAGCAGTGTGGGCCGGGCCGCGGGACCAATCGCGGCACAGGGAGACGGGGCGCGGCCAATGACGAGGCCGAACGCCCTCGTCACGTGATGGAGGCAGTGACTTGGCTTCAGGCCTAACGAGGCCTGACTGGACTACGTGGCGGCCTTCCTCAGGCTCCGAGGGCCACCACGGGACCTCCCCTTAGTCGGGTGGGGCCCGGCCACACTGCGGCGGCCCTCTTCTGGTACCGGGGGCCACCAAGGGGTATCACATCGCTTCCGTGGGCTGCGGCGGTGATTTGGTGCGCTGAGCAACAGCGCCTGAGGGGCAGTCTCGGCTGGGCAGAAGGAGGGGGCCACTGGCGCCTCCAGGCCCGGCGGGACAGCGGCAGACACCGACAGGCTATCGCAGCGCTCGGGGACAGCAGGTGAGCGCTTGGGGGCAAATGCAGCGCCTCGCTGACAAGATGATTCCTGAGGGGGAGAAGCGCTTTAGAATACCAGTGCCTCACAGGGGGCTTCAGCGCTAGAGTCTCGAGGGCAGTTAGCTCAAGGCAGGCAGGATGGGAGCAAATTGTAGCGCTTGGCCCACAGTTCAGTCAGGGGGAGACAGGTAGGCCCAGTTGTAGGCAGGGGATGCGCAGGGCAGCACAGTCCAGTACCTGGTCCCAGGAAGCAGGTTTCTTGGCGCTTGGATGGTTCTGCGCCCTTAGTTGCTTGTTTCTTGAAGTGGAAGGGGGGGGTGATGAGTTGAAGGCTTGAAGAATTTCTCCTCAGTCACTGCAGATGGGCCCTGGGGTTCCCTACCACAGGGGGCTAGCTTTGGACACCTCACCCAGCTTAAGAGGCAGCACCTTAATCCTGTCACTGCCAGTAGCATAGGTTCCTCACTAGGCTCTCCCGCCTAAAACTCCTGCGTGGGTTCCCCAGGTCAGTGATGCCCCAACTGACTAGAAAAAGTTCCCTCCCTTGCTTATATATGCCCAGGTCAGGTGACCACTCTCTAAGGCCGGAAAAGTCAGGTCCGCCTTTCTTCTGGAAGGTTCCAGGAGCTTCCCCACTCTAACTATGGACAGGGGCTGGGTGGCTGGTGTTGCAACATTGTATGGGGACCCAGCCTGCTCCTGGCAACTAGGGTGCTACACTAAAAAGACCTCGCTGCAGTAGCAGGGGCCAGTGCCAGCCATGTTGGAAGTAGAGAGCACCTACACCCTAACACAGATTAGCTATGAAAAGGTGCCCGAAGACCTAAGGGCCAACAAAAAGAAGGTGGGAAAAATGAGGCAAGGGCAAAAAAATCACGGGGAAAGACCACCCTAAGGCTGACAGGTCTAACAGATCTGATGTCATCTGCGGCTTTGATCAGCGCAGTCTCCGTACCGTGGAATCTGCGGAACCCAAATTGAGTATCATCGAGTAAATGGTGTTCCTCTATGAAAGCAGATAGTTGTAAATTCATTGCTTTTTCGGCCACTTTGGCCAGGAATGGAAGGCTTGCAATTGGCCGGTAGTTTTTCAATTCATCCTTATCAAGGTGAGGCTTCTTTAGTAATGGTTTGAGGAGAGTTTTTTTAGGGCGTCTGGATAAATACCTGATCTGAACATGGTGTTGCAGATTAGAGTAATGGCAGGTATAAGCACATCGATAATAGGTGGAAGAATTTTAAAAGGACAAGGATCAAGTGCAGAGCCTGTTTTGATCGTGGTGATGATTTCCGCAGTTTGAGCGTTGGTGATATCTGTAAAATGAGTAAACTTGGGTGCAGAGTAAGTCGAGGTATGGGTAATAGAGGGGATATTAGTATTATTTGAGAAAGCCGAGAAGATGTCATTGACCTTCATGAAAAAGAAGATAGCCAGGGCATCGCAAAGAGATTGAGAGGGAGGTGGGTTCAGATCAGGGGAGTAACCAGCTAGCTGCTTGGTGGTATCGTAAAGTTCCTTAGAGGAGTTTTTTGCTAGCTCTATCCGTTCACTAAAGTACCTTTTCTTAGCCTCACTGATCATGGTTTTATATTTGACCAACGTCTCCTTGTAGCTAATTCTGTTGTCTTCGCTATAGGTCTTCCGCCAATGCCTCTCCTTGTTCCTGCAGAGTTGTTTCTGGGTTCTTAGTTCTTCAGTGAACCAAGGTGTCGAGGGGGCGAGTCTGTTTCTGGTCGCCTGTTTAGTGGGAACCAGTGAATTAGCGGCAGTACCCAGCCAGTCGTGGAATTGCTTGGTGGCAATGTTGGGGTCTGCGGAAAAAATGGGGTTGGAATTACCAAGTAGCGTTTTCAGGCTAGGACTATCTATGTAATTCCAGGCTTTAAACGGTTGACGGGAATTGGCGAATACTTTAGCGGTGAGTGTTTCCTGGATGATGATGGAGCCCAAGATGGCTTAATGATCTGACCAAGTGAAAGGGAGGATTTGATTTATGTGGATATCCTCCAGATTGGAGAAAATGCCATCCAGTGTATGCATGGCCACCGTCATGCGTAGGAGAGTTAACCAGAAGGGGAAGACCAAATGTCTTCATATCCGAGATAAGAGATAAAGTATCCCTATCCTCTAGTTTGTCTAGGTGAAAATTAAAATCACCCAAAACTGTAAAAGAGGCTTCCAGAGCCAGGGATTCCAGGATAGAACTCAAATCCGTGATAAAGTCTGATTGTGGTCGTGATCCAGGTGGTCTGTATACGAGGATCCCTTTGAAGTTGTTGGAAGGGGATAGCATGATTGCGAATTGCAAAGCTTCGCAGGAGGATGACGGGGTGGCAGTAATTCTCACATTAACTGAGTCACGGGCGATAATCGCTACTCCGCCCCCTTTTTTATGCTGTCTATCGTGTCTATAGATTGTGAAACCTCTTGGGACTGCAATCACTAGGTCTTGGTCGGATGAATTGTCCATCCAAGTTTCGGTCATGAATAATATACCTAAATTCCTATCCTCTATCAAGTCTGCTATATCCTGTCGGTGTTTACCGAGCGAGCGTACATTAGAAAGTGCTATTGATATGCTGGTATGTGTATTTTTGTTAGCACTGGAGGGTGATTTAATGGCGAGGGGGATAGAAACCATACAATGAGGACAGAACTGTGTGAAAAGACCGGGAAGGGATATTGGGTCAAGCTTTCGACAATCGCAGTGATTGTGAGGACGCATCTCGAGCAGCTTAATATTAGAGTAGTGTAGACAAGTCGCTGGGTTAAGGGGACCAGGGGTGGTGGCCCTGGGCCCGGTCCAGGCGCGGACGGGCGCAGGCGGGCTTGCCTTTGGCGCGCCGCCGGCACGCCCGCTGCGCCCGCCCGCTGCGCGGATGGGGAGGGTTAATGTTTTTGTACATGTAAGGGGCGGGTTTAGAGGAGGGTGGGAGGCGTCCAACAACTGGACCACAACCCTTCCTCCCAGCAAGATGTCTGAAATGGGTGCAGTTATGGTGGCAGCGCCTTAAATCGGCTGCGCCGTGCACAACAAAGGAATTGGCGGCTTCGGAGCGAGGCTAGTCTTGCGCCGAAGTGCAAAGAGGTAGCGTTTAAAATAGAGCTGTTAAAATATATACAGATTTTAAAATACACGTACTTCGTATTTCAAGAGCGTGCAGAAAGGCAGTGAACAGAAAAGAGCTGAGAGCCCCCGGCTTCCGCCTCAGGGGAGAATATGGCAAATATCACAGCTATAGTATGTGACGCCCCTTAAATATACTGGGAGGGCGGGAGGCGTCCAACAACTGGACAGCAACCCTTCCTCCCAGCAAGATGGTGTCTGAAATGGGTGCAGTTACGGTGGCAGCGCCTTAAATCGGCTGCGCCGTGCACAACAAAGGAATTGGCGGCTTCGGAGCGACGCTAGTCTCGTGCCGAAGTGTAAAGAGGTAGCGTTTAAAATAGAGCTGTTAAAATATATACAGATTTTAAAATACACGTACTTCGTATTTCAAGAGCGTGCAGTAAGGCAATAAACAGAAAAGAGCTGAGAGCCCCCGGCTTCCGCCTCAGGGGAGAATATGGCAAATATCACAGCTATAGTATGTGACGCCCCTTAAATATATTGGGAGGGCTGGAGGCGTCCAACAACTGGACCGCAACCCTTCCTCCCAGCAAGATGGTGTCTGAAATGGGTGCAGTTACGGTGGCAGCGCCTCAAATCGGCTGCGCCGTGCACAACAAAGAAATTGTCGGCTTCGGAGCGACACTAGTCTCGCGCCGAAGTGCAAAGAGGTAGCGTTAAAAATAGAGCTGTTAAAATATATACAGATTTTAAAATACACGTACTTCGTATTTCAAGAGCGTGCAGTAAGGCAATAAACAGAAAAGAGCTGAGAGCCCCCGGCTTCCGCCTCAGGGGAGAATATGGCAAATATCACAGCTATAGTATGTGACGCCTCTTAAATATACTGGGAGGGCGGGAGGCGTCCAACAACTGGACCGCAACCCTTCCTCCCAGCAAGATGGTGTCTGAAATGGGTGCACTTACGGTGGCAGCGCCTTAAATCGGCTGCGCCGTGCACAACAAAGGAATTGGCGGCTTCGGAGCAACGCTAGTCTCGTGCCGAAGTGTAAAGAGGTAGCGTTTAAAATAGAGCTGTTAAAATATATACAGATTTTTAAAAACATGTACTTCGTATTTCAAGAGCGTGCAGTAAGGCAGTGAACAGAAAAGAGCTGAGAGCCCCCGGCTTCCGCCTCAGGGGAGAATATGGCAAATATCACAGCTATAGTAAGTGACGCCCCTTAAATATACTGGGAGGGCGGGAGGCGTTCAACAACTGGAACGCAACCCTTCCTCCCAGCAAGATGGTGTCTGAAATGGGTGCAGTTACGGTGGCAGCGCCTTACATCGGCTGCGCCGTGCACAACAAAGGAATTGGCGGCTTCGGAGCGACTCTGGTATCGCGACGCCGGACGCAACCCCTGTTTCTTTTGCTGCTTCCCCTGATTTTTATTCTTCCAATTCTGTTTTGGAAAATTTGGATGGTTGTCTTTAGTAGACTTTGCTATCTAAGTCTGCGGTTGAGTTGCCGTTTTAGCAAAAGGCTTAACACCCAAACTATTGCGGCCAATGATCTTATAAGCCTCCGCAATAATTCATGGTAACGCTTGGGGTTTGTCGACATCTTGGACAAGGTGCAAAGCATTTGACACCTGAAAGATAACCGCATCTCCCTTTACATTACAAAAGATGAGATCAGCAACTACGTCAAACACTCCAACGAGCCTCATTCTCAACTCGACAGCCGCCTCCGCACTGTGCTCATCCGGAACATGCTTGATCACAGAGGGCAAGACATTCATAGACAGCGCGCAGAAATACTTCGCATATTCTGCTGCAAATACTTTACCCCAAATCTCACAATCTGTTAACTCTGGCAATAAGTCTTTCTGCAAATTAATTGTGAGAATCCTGTGTTTTTCCACAGGAGTGGTATTAGGAAACACTGCTTCCAGTTGGTCAAATTTCTCAGCAAGACAATAAAGCATATTGTACTTAGTTTGAGGGTGCTTGCCCATTACGGAATTAACCGAATTAACCATGAATGGACTAATCTACATCCCGGCCGGTCCAACTTGTTCCGCTGCAAGAAACATATTGAACCAAAGCCCTATGTACCCCAACAAAAGAGGTATAAAGTTGACACAAGTCGTCAATCGGGGCATTGAGATAACGTGGATATGGTGTGAACCCGGCTAAGACTGGCCAAGTTGCCCCAGGAATTGACAAGCGACCTAACCGAACCGGAGTTACGGTGTGGGGGAGGGTGCCATACAACCAAACACGATGCTGCCATGGCGAAACTGGAATCTCTTGTGTCCTATATGGAGTATAGTTCACAGGAATCGCAGTGTGAGTGTATGTATGAAATGTATCCTCATCTGCATTTATTACAGGAAACGAGACCCAAGAGTAGAAAAGCTCAAAGGAGAACGCCGAATATGCACTCACCACAAAGATAACAGACATACCATCGTCTGGTACTCCAAACTGCGTCAGATGACGCCGGAGCGCTGTCCAACTATGCTGAGCTATGTCAATATCACCCATGAGGACATAGAGAAGAAAAACAATTTATATAAATTGCAGTACAACAAAGGGTAGCATTCAAAATGTGAACCTTTTCATAAATCTCATGCTTGAATTAACCTATAACACATTCATATAGGTAGGTTAATCCGTCACGCATGTTAACAGGAAAAGGTGTTGAGGGTATTGTGGACAGATACGAGCACTAATCAAGACTTTGGGCGCCATGTTGCGGGAATTCTGCTCTTGCACAGAACTATGCACAGGAAACCAGGACCTCAGTGTATTGTGGTGTACCAAAAATCCACCTCAGTGCCCAGAACCCCTATCCGACTAGCAACAGTGTCTCATTCATTCTCCGTACTACAGCGAAGCTACCAATGAACAAGCGACTTTGGGACCTCTCAGGAATAGTGGGAATCAAGAACACTCTTTTGTTTTTATTCTCATAAATGTCCACAACGTGAGCAATCAAAGACACGGTATAGTTTAAAATGTTTATTTCAACTACGTGCTCTATGATGCAGTATATTTGCTAACATAAGTAAAAAGATGCATAAAATCAATACAATCAACATTGTTACAATTCCATAAAATACAGAGGGAGAAATCATATTATAATGATAGTGGAACCAGGTCTATAGCGCCTTGTGTACCACCCTCCCCTTGCTAGGAGCTAGGTATTATAATAATAGAAGATCTCTAGGTTAAAACCGGGAACCCCATACCTCCAAAGTCAGGTGAAGTGAATCGCATCCCAGATCAGCAGAGCTCTTTGTTGATTGAAAGGTTTTTCCCAAGTGCTAGACTCATGCATGCAGTGCAATATTAAAAGCACCTGAGTTTCAGAAATGAGCAGCTGTGTTCGTGTTGTGTTTAGAGCGTGGGCCGATCAACCTGCATCAACAGCATACATTGTTATTTTAACCTTGAACACTTTGTGCAGACTTGATGTCGCAGTGTGAGTCTGGAGATGTGAAAAACAGATCGTTCTCATGTGAAGGAAAAGCAAGCAGTTTGTCTTTATAAAAACAGAGATGTAGTGTCGTGTGCAAAAGCAGCAAAATGGCGTTTTCGCAACTAACTCACTTATGCTAATATAGTAATGTGTGCAGGCAGAATCATATTCATCCCTACACTTTTACAGGTAGCATGAACAGGAACACTTGGATGTTTTTCTTTGCAACTCTTCATCGTCAAATAAAAACCACCAGTGTTTCTTTTCTTTTATTTCACATTGTGCTAGTCTCCCAGTGGATTTCCTGTTATATCACTTTTTTTTTCTATGTGTACCGAAGTGAACAATCACTGGGAACAGACACTTTTATCATTCTACAAATCTTTGGTTTTCTTCATTTCTTCTAGTCGAGTCTTCATTCATCTGGTATTTGAATTTCCCACATAATTATATATTTGTTCCCGTAATTCCTTCATCTCACAATAACTGCACTGTTCTGCTACTGTCTATGTCCTCAGATGAGTCAATATTATTGTTAATGTTCTTAAGTTCTTTTTAAATTCACTGCATCTCTAGGATTATTTCTAAGTGAGTTAAATGAAGGTGTGTGTTCGCTGAGGCTATGTAGGGTCAGAAATTGACAAAAGCTCGTTACACTTTTAGTGCAATTGTAAGGTTTAGCCCAGGTGTGTTCACAATTGACAAAATCACTTCTGACATTCATTGCAATGCTCATTTTTACTCTGTGTATGTTAGTTGATGTATCCGTAGGTTTAATAACTGACAGAAGATATTCACACATTCACTGCACCTGAAAGGATTTTTCTCTGTGTGCATTAACTGATGAATCCTTAATGCGGAAGATTTCCTAAAGGTACTTCTACACTCACTACAGTTGTACGGTATTTACAGAGTGAGTGCAAGCTGATGTCTACATAGGCTTGACAATTGACTACATTTCTTCACACATTCATTGCACTTGAAGGCTTTTCTTCTGCGTGTGTTCGCCGATGCCTGCTTAGGATTGATAATGGACTTCAGCTTTTCAAGCATTCATGGCATTTAAAAGATTTGTTTCCCCTTTGTGAGCTCGCTGATGATTTCTTAATGCTGAAGAGTAAATAAAACTACTGCCACATTCATTGCAATGGTATGGTTTTTCCCCAGTGTGTGTTCGCTGATGTCTCTGGAGGCCTGTTAACTGACTGAAGCTCTTTACACATTCACTGCAATGGTATGGTTTTTCCCCTGTGTGTATTCTCTGATGTGTTTGGAGGTTTGAAATGTGACTGAAGCTCTTTACACATTTACTGCAATGGTATGGTTTTTCCCCTGTGTGTGTTCGCTGATGTCTGCGGAGGTTTGAAATGTGATAGAAGCTCTTCACACATTCAGTGCAATGGTATGGTTTTTCCCCTGTGTGTGTTCGCTGATGTGTTTGGAGTTCTGCCAACGTACTGAAACTCTTGGCACATTCACTGCACTGGTATGGTTTTTCCCCTGTGTGTATTCTCTGATGTGTGCGGAGGTTTGCAATTTGATTGAAGCTCTTTACACATTCAGTGCAATGGTATGGTTTTTCCCCTGTGTGTGTTTGCTGATGTGTTTGGAGTTCTGCTAACGTACTGAAACTCTTGGTACATTCACTGCAATTGTATGGTTTTTCCCGTGTGTATTTTCTGATGTACGTGTAGCTGTGAAATCTGATTGAAGTTCTTTGCACATTCCTTGCAATGGAATGGTTTTTCCCCTGTGTGTATTCTCTGATGTCTGTGGAGGTTTGAAATGTGATTGAAGCTCTTTGCACATTCCTTGCAATGGTATGGTTTTTCCCCTGTGTGTGTTCGCTGATGTGTTTGGAGTTCTGCTAACGTACTGAAACTCTTCACACATTCGCTGCAATGGTATGGTTTTTCCCCTGTGTGTATTTTCTGATGTACGTGTAGCTGTGAAATCTGATTGAAGTTCTTTGCACATTCCTTGCAATGGAATGGTTTTTCCCCTGTGTGTATTCTCTGATGTCTGTGGAGGTTTGAAATGTGATTGAAGCTCTTTGCACATTCCTTGCAATGGTATGGTTTTTCCCCTGTGTGTGTTCGCTGATGTGTTTGGAGTTCTGCTAACGTACTGAAACTCTTGGCACATTCACTGCAATGGTATGGTTTTTCCCCTGTGTGTATTCTCTGATGTGTGTGGAGGTTTGCAATTTGACTGAAGCTCTTTACACATTCCTTGCAATGGTATGGTTTTTCCCCTGTGTGTGTTTGCTGATGTATTAGGAGTTCATGTGACCGACAGAAGCTCTTCACACATTCACTACAACGGTATGGTTTTTCCCCTGTGTGTATTCTATGATGTCTATGGAGGCTTGATAATTGACTGAAACTCTTTACACATTCCTTGCAATGGTATGGTTTTTCCCCTGTGTGTATTCGCTGATGTATTTGGAGGTGTGATAACTGACTGAAGCTCTTTACACATTCATTGCAAAGGTATTGTTTTTCCCCTGTGTGTATTCGCTGATGTCTTTGGAGGTGTGATAACTGACTGAAGCTCTTTACACATTCATTGCAATCGTATGGTTTTTCCCCTGTGTGTATTCGCTGATGTGTTTGGAGATGTGATAACCGACTGAAGCTCTTCACACATTCAGTACAATGGTATGGTTTTTCCCCTGTGTGTATTCTCTGATGTCTATGGAGGTCTGTTAACCGACTGAAGCTCTTTACACATTCAGTACAGTGGTATGATTTTTCCCCTGTTTGTATTCGCTGATGCTCTGTTATGGTTTCTAATTGGCTAAAGTTCTTGACATATTCAGTGGAATTGCACGATTTTTCTCCTGACCGTGTTTCCTGAAGGGTCAGCATAGTTAATAAACTACTTGCGTTATTTTCACATTCCCTGTATGAGTGTTATATTTTGGACGCTTGATTTCCGATTTAACAATAAAATACAAGACTCACTAAATACCTGCCACATTCATAATATCAGTAAGGCTTCCTTGTGGGTGATTGCATCTTTAGATTGGATAATGGCTTTGCATGCTTGCGGGTAAAGCTTAATCTTTGTTCCGGTAGGTGCAAATTGGGACAATACTCTGTACTTTAGAGAGCAGAACTCTCCTTTCCTTCAGCCTTCAGTTGTTAGGCTCCACTTCGTTGTGCTTTTCCCTGGTGCCTGCGGTTTGGCTAGGAAGAGTTTGCAATACACCTAGAGCACTGAATGTTGGCCTGTTGCCAGTTTAGATAGAGAAGCACTGCTCTAGCAATATCATGATAATGAAGCGACTTGTAATGTGTACAGCTACTCCAAAGAGTGTCCCGGGGCAAAGCACAGATCACAAAAGAAAATAAATCAGTTTGTTTCAAACATGGACAAAAAGCCAAATTTTCAACCTTTTTTAAACATTATCATGTTGCTAACAGCTCAACGCTGAAATGGGATTTTGTTCCAAGCTATGGATCCCAAATAGACACGAGACCTTCGTCCAACTCTCATACCGGCCTCATGATCAAAGCTGGTGTTGGACGCTTGTTTATACAGCAGGTGATTTGTCAGTTTTGTTGCCTTAATTTTGTAGAGGTCATTTCTTCGTCTTGGGGTGTCGAAGTGCAGAGCTCAGACTCGTACACTCACTGAATTGCCTTTGACTGCTTCTTCCTGGATCTGTCCTCTGCCTCTGATTGCACTGATGTTTTTGGAGCTCCTTATTTTTGATAATTTTTTCAGGTTTGATGTGTTATCTTCATTATTCATAATCAATCCGTGCCTTTAAGTCATATTTTCTATTGGATGCAAAGAAATGCAATATTACTAAATGCAAATGTAAAGAATGTGAATACACAATATTTAACCAGCTGGATAAGACATCTCTTCTCTACCATATTTAAAATTTAGTAAGGAACATTTTACCATACATGGATATCTCAATAAAACTGTGGTTGAACATGTCACATTGTATTTACTTCTGAAAAGGCAGTGATTTCCCATTATTGACAGAATAACTTACTAAAGAAAGGGCAGCCACAGAGAACTCGTGCTACAGGTAGAGTTTCACGTAGATATACATGGACAAGATTTCATTTAAACAGAACAGATTGTGGAAAAAGAGAGGAATCAGGAAGCTCTGCTGTTAATTTAGTTTCAGGAAGTATCTACCAAAGATAGCTCTTCAGGAAGTGTATAACAAAGGTAACTCTTCAGGAAGTATTTAACCAAGGTAACTCTTTAGGAAGTGTCTAACAAAGGTAACTCTTCAGGAAGTATACATGACAAAGGTAACTTTTTAGGAAGTACATATGACAACGGTAACTCCAGACACCTTCTTCCACAATGCTTTCATGTTCACACTGGATCAGCTCAAATGCCAACTCCCGCCTTTACCTTGCAGCTCATTAAGGGCCTTACTACGAGTGCGATGGCCCTCATGATCGCCGCACTCACGGTGGCGGTCCAACTGCCACCATCCTGGTGGTCTGACCGTCGTATTATGAGTGTGGTGGTGGGACCCCCACGAGGCCGCCACCCCGCGAGGATCAAGGATCCCGCTGTGGAGGCGGTCTGCAAACACCCTGAATATGTTGACAGTGCTGATGCCGACATCGCCGAGCATATTACGGTCTGCATATCCACCGCCCTTTTCATGGCAGGGACCCCATCATGAAAAGGATAAAGGACATGCAGGTAAGGGGGTCCTCACGGGGCCCGGGCCAATTCTGCTTCTGGTGTTGCATGCGGGGGGCACATGTTGTGCCACCCCATGGAATTGCGCCCTTGTTCCTGCACAGTGAGGCATGCATGACATGGTGCAGGAACGTGCTGCAGGCACTCTTAAGGTGGTGGTATGCTGTTTGGGTTCTCTAATGAGCCTAATACAGCCGCCGGGAGACCGCTGCTGCACCGCCCACCCACCTGAATTTAGGTCATAATACGGCGGCGGGCTCTCAATGGGCTTGGCAGTCTGCCTGGTACCTCCGCTGTGGTAGTCCCATTGGAAGACCGCCACACTTGTATTAAGGCCCTAAGTCACCTTCAACACATTTTACAGCCCTCCTGGCTCAAGCATTTCTGGATCCTTCTAACCTGGAAGGCTGGAGCATTATCCTGAGTTGAGGTGGATTTTCTATCAGCGGAATATATATCCATCTCCCTTGAACTATTGACTGATTCTGCCCTGAAAGACAACTTAAAAAGTGAGTCTTTGGTTCTTCCTAAAGTAGGTAAAGTTAAGATCCTGTTGTATTTCAATCCGCAGCTCCTTCCAGGGTTTTCTGTGAAACAGAATGAAGGGCTGATTGCAAAGGCCCGTCTTTATATTGCGCACACAGATATGGCAAACAAACATTAAATCATGTCATTTATTATTCAAGGATATCAGTCATTTATTCCTTATAGAGAATCCATCACAACCAATAATTTAACTGAAATATCCCCCAATCCAACAGATGTGTGCATATTGATAATTGCTTTCCATGTTCCTGTTTTCCATGATATTTAACTTATTGTGGTCTGTCTGAAGGCCAGGATGCTACTTTGTGACTCAACAGGGCTTCGGTAGAGCGGGAGGAGGTGTCAGTTGTCCACAGGTGAAGTCACATTCCTCCATTCCCATATTTCTTTTATCCAGGTGTACCTCATTCCATGTCCTTCACCCCCCTACTCCTCTCTGTTTGTGTACTCACTCTACACACTTGAAGCATGCACACAGCAGACGTCAGATAATAGTCATAGCCTGATAGTGCAGAGGCCATGGTTGGTAGTATGGTGATCACAAGCTTCGTTTCAGAAGGTTATCTGGGAGGTCCAAACAGAGGAGGCGCACAGGCGGGTGCTTATGAGGTACAAACAGAGGAGGAGCACAGGTAGGTGCTTATGAGGTATAAACAGAAGGTGCACAGGTAGGTGCTTAGGAAGTACAAACAGAGGAGGAGCTCAGGTAGGTGCTAATGAGGTATAAACAGAGGAGATGCACAGGTAGGTACTTATGAGGTACAAACAGAGGAGGCGCACAGGTAGATGCTTATAAGGTACAAACAGAGGAGGTGCACAGGTAGGTGCTAATGAGGTATAAACAGAGGAGGTGCACAGGTTGGTGCTTATGAGGTATAAAGAGAGGAGGTGCACTGGCAGGTGCTCTTAAGGTATAAACAGAGGAGGAGCAGAGGTAGGTGCCTATGAGGTATAAACAGAGGAGGTGCACAGGTAGGTGCCTATGAGGTATAAACAGAGGAGGTGCATAGGTAGGGGCTTATGATGTACAGAGGAGGCACACAGGTAGGTGGGTGTACCCCTCTGCGTCTGCTTCCATCTGTACTAGGCGGTGTATTGGTGTCCACTGGATCCTATTCCTGCGGCCTCACGTGGACCCTTGCTGCGTGGATGTCACAACATTGACCCCTTAGTTCAGGGGAGCAGAGCCTCAGGAAACACAACACCTGGAGGCCGTCTGCCTGGAGGGAGAAATTGAGGTGAGGGTTCCTTGTTTAGGACTAACTGCTGTCAGCTCATTGACACCTTTAGGCATTTGTTTGCGCTCTATAAATCCTTTTTATTTCATACAACGTTAGAGAGACATCAAGATGAACAGGAAAATGGAAAAGTGAAGAGGGTGAAGGAGGAACACCAGGAGAACACCAGGCATAAACAAGCTATTGAAGGCAAGAACAGATAATGAGGGCGTGGCTTGGGCGCCGATGGCGATGGTCGCCTGAGAGCTCGGCTCCGGGACTGAGCCCGGGATTATCCTGAAAATCGGAGGCTGCGGGGCACCCCAGACCCCGCATTCTGCTGAGCGTGCCGACGGAAACCTGCCGGGGCCCCTGGTGGAGCTCGGACGAGGGTTGCTCCGGAGTAAAACCGAAGTTTACGGAGTTGCGGAGTGCGACCCAACATGGCGCCCGGACTCCTTTGTCCCCCTGTTCGGAACTACTGAGTTGAAGAAGTGACGCGGGTAGCGACTGGCGCCCGGCTTCGCCATCCCCGGCTGTTCTGGACATTGGACATTTACTGGATTGGACCTTTTGCAACGGATTTGCACTCGGTTGGACGGCCGGGCGGGTGCCCACGCAGTGGAGGGCACCGGGAGCGGACGCCCTGTGATCCAAGCGGTGGCCCACCTCGCGACTCCGCAACTAGCTACGTCTTCCTGGCCAGTCCACCTACATGGGAGGCGCGACACTCTGGCGCCACAGATCATCCGAGGGAGTTGGTGGCCCTCACCCCGGGGCTATAGTGGGTGAACGGGTCTGCCCGACTCGGCGACGGCTGTCTCTGCCCCCTCATCGGTGCCCTCGGACGCCGTGGCGGTGGCGTGAGCCGAAGCGGCGGAGTCTCCACAGGCTCTGGAGAAGGAGGTCGCCCATACCCGAATTGAGGACAAGCACCCGGGAAGGTCGTGGTCGACACCTGCACACGGAGACACCTACTCCGGGACCCTCGCGGAGTGCCCCTGGAGGCATGGGAAAACCTAGAGGAGCCAAGGGATCCACCCAGACCGCCTCGGACTCTGAAGCCCAGGACAAAGAGGAGCATGGGGACCCAAAAAGTTCTGGTGGCGCGCCAATGCAGCAACAGTTCGACCGTGTCCTAGAGGCGATAGAGACTACGAGATCAGCCCTCCAACAGGACATTGCTCAGGTGGCGACGAGCCTGGGCCTCCTCAGGGCGGACCATGGCAAACTTTCAGACCGGGTCAAGGAGGTGGAGGGCACGGTGAAAACCTTGGAGACGGCGCAGCGAACCTTGGCTGCGACGATGAAGGACGCCCTATCCCGAATTGAGACCCTGGAACGGAGGGCGGAGGATGCGGAAGGCCACAACAGGAGGAACAACATCCGAGTGGTGGGCCTGCCGGAAAAGATCGAGGATGGCGACATGGTGCAATACTTGGAGACCTGGCTCCGAGACACGGTGGTCCCGGAGGGACTGTCCTCCTTCTACACTCTGGAACGGGCCCACAGAGTCCCAGCACGGCCCCCACAGCAGGGACACATCCCGAGGCCGGTGGTGGCGCGGTTGCTGCATTTTCGAGACAGGGACTTAATCCTCAATGCCGCCAGGCACAATGGCCCGTTCAAAGTAGCGAACAGTCAGGTGAACATCTTCCCGGATTACACCTACGAGACGCAGCGCAAGCGGTTCTCCTTCCTAGCGGTTAAGCGCGAGCTCAGGAGCGAGGGCATTCAGTATTCACTCCTATATCCTGCAAGGCTCCGCATCATTGTCGATGACAAAACCCAGTTCTTCGACACCCCGGAGGATGTCTGTGTCTGGCTCGAACTATACAGGACAGGGAAAGATGGCTTTGGCTCCTCGTCCCAACAGGCAGATGAGCCGGAACAAAGGCGGCGATCCAAGAGGGTCAGGAATCGCCGCGGCCGCACGGGAGGGCCCTCGACTGCGGAGACATCATCGGAACGGAGGGGAGTGCTGGAAGTATTGGCGGAATTGTCGGGAGCAAGGGATGAAGCCATCGAGGAGGAAGAAAACCCGGGTGATGAGGGAGCACCATCGGACTCGGAGGAATCAGTGGCAGATAGTGCCCATACACCGGTGATCACACCGAAATCGGTGGAGGACCTTTTAGATGGACAAGGGTAACGGGGTATACTGCCTTGTTTTGGGTGGGGGCCCGGCAGGGGGGAGGCGGTTGCCGTCCTTTATTGCTGACAAAGAGGGAGAGAGGGTTGGGGGGCCTCTGCTTTTGCCCCGGAAGGTTTTGGCACTGTTTGGGGCTTGTTATAGTCCTGGTGGCCTGGGCGACGAGGGCCCACTGCCTCCGCCCAGCCCGCACCTGGCCCATAAGGCCTTTCTACGGTGGCGACCGTAGGATTAGTGGGGGTTCTGGGGTTGATGAAGGATGAGGTTTGGATGGGATCTAGATGGTGCAGTTTGGGTCCTGTTCTGGGGTGGGTGGGGGGGGGGTTTGGTTGGTTTTTGGGTTGTTTGGTTTTGGTTGGGGAAAATGGCCGCCATCAGCGCTGGGAGGATTGATGCCTTTTCTTTGTGGGGACCCGGATGGGGGGACTGTGCAAGAACAATCTGGGACAATGGCTGATGTTGCTAACTTGAAATGTGTTACTTGGAACGTAAGGGGGCTTCACACTATGTCCAGGCGCCACAAGGTCCACGCTTATTTAGTGCGTAGGGGAGTGCAAATGGCGCTGCTGCAGGAAACTCATCTGAACAAGGCGGAAGGGGCGGCGCTTCAGCGTAGATGGCGGGGGCAGGTCTTTTCCACGTCGTACTCTGCTTATGCCAGGGGGGCGCTAATATGGATCAGGGCAGGGGTCCCCTTCCAAGTCACGAGGACAGTGTTGGATCCAGAGGGGCGTTTCGTGGCCATCTCGGGCACTCTAGGGGGGGAGGGACCTGAACGTTTGCTGTGTATACGCTCCTAATGTAGACCAGACTGCCTTCCTTTCCAGGTTATCGGGCTCGTTGGCCCACTTTTTCGCTGGGCCCCTCCTGCTGGGGGGAGACTTTAACTCCGTAGTGGATGTGGACATAGACCGCTCGCATCCCCCGCTTCCCGATTCCCCGGTCCGTCGCACGGCTAAGGGTCGTCAGGATTGGCAGACCCGCTGGGGTTTGACGGACATTTGGAGGGCGCATCACCCCGCATCTAGGGATTATTCATATTTCTCGAGACTCCATGAGTTGCATGTCAGACTAGATGGCTTTCTTGGATCGCCCGAACTGGTTTCGGCAGCGGTCCGATCGGAGTACTTATCGAGGACCATCTCGGACCATAACCCCCTCCTACTGGACCTTCGCTGGTTTCCTGGGACGCCGGCGGTGCCCACCTGGAAATTGCGACCCGAGATCCTCGAGGACAGTGTCTTCAAGGCGGACTTGGGGGAGAGAATATCGGATTATTTTGCGTCCAACGGCGGCTCCGCGAGTACTAGGGCGTTAGAATGGGACGCTTTTAAGGTAGTGGTGAGGGGCTACTGTATCTCTAAGAAGGTGGGCATGAGGCGCGTCATCCTGGCTGATTTAGACACAGCGGACCGGGAACTCCGCGAGCTTGAAATTCGCCGCCCCGGACACCCGGAATTGCAAGCACAAACGGCGGAGGCGAGGGAAAGGGTAGCGGTGGAGGTCGAACGGCTCCGCTGTTTTGATTATAAGGCCTATACGGTCCGGTCTCTCGCGGAGGGAGACAGGACGAGTGCGTTGTTGGCGTGGTTGGCCAACCCTACGCGCCAGTCCCAAACGACGACAAATATGCGTGGGGCAGACGGAACCGAGGTATGCACCCAACCGGAGATTCTTAGTTGCTTCCGGCATTATTATGAATGTTTATACCGCAGTCGCTCCGCACGTGACCCAGACCGGCTTGATAATTATCTTCGCCCACTGGAGCTCCGCACAGTGGAGCAGGAAGTGGCGAAAACTCTGGGTTCCGACATTGAATTAGGGGAGATCCGCGGGGCCATTAAACGGATGGCGAGAAACAAGACCCCGGGCCTAGATGGCCTACCAGTGGAGTTTTATGCAGCTTACGCTGACCTCCTAGCCCCTCGATTACTGGTGGTCTACAGGGAGGCGAAGAGGCTGGGGCGACTCCCGAGCTCGATGTGTGAGGCGTTGGTGGTTCCTCTCCTCAAACCGGGCCGAGACTCATCCGACCCGGGATCCTACCGTCCCCTATCGATGTTGACAGTGGACTACAAAATACTGAGCAGCATCTTGGCCTCGAGGCTGCTGGGACACATGAGTTCCCTGGTGCATGAGGACCAGGCCGGTTTCATCCCACGGCGGAACACGACTATGAATATTCGTAGGTTGTTCCGTTTGCTAGGGGAACCATTTGTGGATGCCCCGTCCCCGGTAGTCTTGTCGGTGGACCTGGAGAAGGCTTTTGACAGCCTAGAGTGGGACTACCTCTGCACGGTGTTACGGAGATTCGGCCTCGGGGAGGGATTTGTCCGATGGACCGCGGTTCTTTATGCTTCTGCTTCGGCCAGGGTCTGAGCGGGCCCATTGATTTCATCGCGGTATCCGGTAGAACGAGGCACGCGGCAAGGGTGCTCCTTGTCCCCGCTTCTTTTTGCGCTGGCGGTGGAGCCACTGGCGCTGCACCTTCGCTCGGGAGCCCACTATACGGGCTTATGGACGTCTGCGGGCCCGCATTATGTCTCGCTATAAGTGGCCGCTCCCCTCACGCTCTCTGACCACGAATTCAGCCCGCTTTCCCAGCTGTTAAAGCGTCTCCCGAACTGCTTGGTATCGTTACCCATAGAATCTTTGCTGTTAATTCATCTGTTGACATAGCGCCTAATCGTATTTTTATCACAGCATAGCGCGCGTGTAGCTTTTTTGAAGAGCGATTAATTGTATTTCAATTACATTTTATTCATTCACGTAGTGCAAGGAAACCTAGCGCTTAATTGCCTTGTTGTGACTATTTGGCGCCAGACTGCATTGCTTGAAAAGTTTAACGCGTGTCTCAAAAGCAAGTTTCATACCTAGCGCCTGACTGCTTTCACTGGTAACATCTTACATTGGTAACGCTTGACTGCATTACATAGAAAGTTGACGTAATTGTGGCTGCTGCTGCCATCTGCTCTGTGAATTTCTAACGCTGCCTTACTGGGTACATTACTTGGAAATAGAAATTAGCTTTAGCCGAGCTCTGTTTTCACTTTCCATTCTCCATTTGGTGTCTGGTTTGTTGCGTGTTCCCTTGACCCGCCTACCCTCCCAGCTAACCCTCCCACCCACGAACAATACGATCTCCTCCTCCTTCCCTCGATTGTGACCACCTGGACTTCCATCTAAGTGGCCGCTCCCCTCACGCTCTCTGACCACGAATTCAGCCCGCTTTCCCAGCTGTTAAAGCGTCTCCCGAACTGCTTGGTATCGTTACCCATAGAATCTTTGCTGTTAATTCATCTGTTGACATAGCGCCTAATCGTATTTTTATCACAGCATAGCGCGCGTGTAGCTTTTTTGAAGAGCGATTAATTGTATTTCAATTACATTTTATTCATTCACGTAGCGCAAGGAAACCTAGCGCTTAATTGCCTTGTTGTGACTATTTGGCGCCAGACTGCATTGCTTGAAAAGTTTAACGCGTGTCTCAAAAGCAAGTTTCATACCTAGCGCCTGACTGCTTTCACTGGTAACATCTTACATTGGTAACGCTTGACTGCATTACATAGAAAGTTGACGTAATTGTGGCTGCTGCTGCCATCTGCTCTGTGAATTTCTAACGCTGCCTTACTGGGTACATTACTTGGAAATAGAAATTAGCTTTAGCCGAGCTCTGTTTTCACTTTCCATTCTCCATTTGGTGTCTGGTTTGTTGCGTGTTCCCTTGACCCGCCTACCCTCCCAGCTAACCCTCCCACGCTCCGCCCCCCCACTATCCATTTAAGGTTAATGACCCAACGCGCAGCGTCCACGCGCTACGGACACGCCGAAGGTGCGCCAAAGGTAAGCCCGTCTACGCCCGTCCGCGCCTGGACCGCGCCCAGCGCCAGACCCCCTGTCCCTCGTCCCTCCCAGCCCCCCCGCATTCCCTACGATGCCGCCACCCTCCTAGCCCTTAACCCTGGTCGCGCCCCCAACTGCGTCCAAGCCGCTCCCGGACGCACCCATGGACCGTTCTCCTGCTTCTCCTGCAAATTCAGCGGCACAGACAACATCTCCGCTACGACCACAACACAGATTCCCGACCCCAACCACCTAGAATGCATCCTTCTCAACACCCGCTCGGTCCACAGGCACGCCATTGACCTTTGGAACCTACTAGACACCATCTCTCCTGACGTCGCCTTCCTAACGGAAACATGGATGAACGCTTCCTCCGCCCCTGACATCGCCATCGCTATCCCTGATGACTATAAGATCACACGCAAGGACCGCACCGACCATACAGGAGGTGGAATAGCTATCGTCCATAAGAAATCCATCCGCATCTCAACCAGCTCTGACGTCAACCTCGCCAACTCCGAACACCTTCACTTCCAGATCCACATCGACCCCAAGACAACTCTTAGAGGCACCCTCCTCTACAGACCACCAGGACCCCGCGCAAAATTCAGTGAAGACATCACGGACTTCATCACCCCACACGCGCTCCCCTCCAAAGACTACATCCTCCTGGGAGACCTCAACTTCCACCTCGAAAAGATCAACGACCGCAACACCGCCACCCTTTTAGACAACCTCGCCAACCTCGGACTTAAACAACTGGTCACCTCCCCCACCCACATCGCAGGTCACACACTCGACCCTATCTTCACCTCCAGCAACCACGTCTCCTTCAGCCACACTACGGATCTCCTCTGGACTGACCACAGCTGCGTTCACTTCACCTACAATAAGCCGAAACCCATCAACCACCCCCAACCAACTCTGCAAAGAAACTGGAACAAAATCACCTTCGACCAGATCTCCTCATCGCTTCTTCTAAACCCCCCAGACCTCTCTTCTAACGCCAACGAAGCCGCCTCCAACCTCACCCTTTGGTTATCCAACACCGCCAACTCCTTAGCACCACTGAAAAAACGTCATCACAAACTTGGCAACAAGAAGGCCTCATGGTTCAACGATGACCTCAAGAAATCCAAGAAACTGTGCCGCTCCCTTGAAAAGACCTGGAAAAAAGACCCATCCACCAGCAACAAGGATGCCTTCAAAAGCGCCATTCGTACTCACCACCAACTGATCCGAAAAGCCAAGAAAACAGCATTCAAGGACCGACTTGACAACAACGCCCACAACAGCAAGGAACTTTTCAACATCGTCAAGGAATTTTCCAACCCCTCGGCCAACTCCAACGACATCACCCCCTCTCAAACCCTCTGCGACTCCCTAGCCTCTTTCTTCCACAACAAGATTGCTGACATCCACAACAGCTTCGACAACCAACCCGGAAGCCAACCCACCCTACCATCTGCTGACCATCTTCCCCCCGTTAACACCCTTAACGCCTGGAACCCAATCTCCACTGAGGACACCATCCGCCTGATGAACTCCATCCACTCTGGATCCCCCACAGACCCATGCCCTCACCACATCTTCAACAAAGCAGACTCCGTCATAGCTCCGCACCTCCGAGACGTCATCAACTGCTCCTTCAACTCCGCCACCTTCCCGGAAGACTGGAAACACGCTGAACTCACCGCCCTTCTGAAAAAACCAACAGCAGACCCCACCGAACTCAAAAACTACCGCCCCATCTCGCTTCTTCCATTCCCGGCCAAAGTCATCGAGAAAGCTGTCAACAACCAGCTCGCCGCCTTCCTCGAAGCCAACAAATCACTCGACCCCTCACAATCTGGCTTCCGAGCCAAACACAGCACTGAGACCGCCCTCATCGCAGCAACAGACGACATTCGAACTCTACTGGGCAACGGAGACACAGTCGCCCTCATCCTCCTCGACCTCTCTGCAGCCTTCGACACAGTCTGCCACAGCACCCTTTTACAACGCCTCAGTAACATTGGAATCCAAGGAAAAGCACTAAAATGGATCACCTCGTTCCTCACCGGAAGAACCCAGAGAGTCCGCCTCCCACCATTCAAGTCCGAGGCCTCTGAAATCATCTGCGGCGTACCACAAGGATCCTCACTCAGCCCCACCCTCTTTAACGTATACATGAGCCCCCTTGCGGCCATCGCTCGCCAACACAATCTCAACATCATCTCCTACGCGGATGACACTCAACTGATCCTTTCTCTCACCAGGGACCCCAGCACCGCCAAAACTAACCTACACGAAGGAATGAAAGAAGTCGCAGAATGGATGAAACAAAGCCGTCTGAAACTGAACTCAGACAAAACAGAAGTCCTCATCTTAGGTACATCCCCCTCTGCTTGGGACGACTCCTGGTGGCCGGAAGCCCTCGGAAAAGCACCCATCCCGACAGACCACGCACGGAACCTAGGCGTCATCCTGGATTCTTCACTCTCAATGAACAGACAAGTCAGCGCCGTATCCTCTTCCTGCTTTAACATTCTTCGCATGCTCAGAAAAACATTCCGCTGGATCCCCTCCGAAACAAGGAAAACAGTCACCCATGCTCTGGTCACGAGCCGACTGGACTACGGAAACACCCTCTACGCAGGCACCACCGCTAAACTCCAGAAGAAACTCCAACGAATCCAAAACGCCTCAGCCAGGCTCATATTAGACATCCCACGCAACGAACACATCTCTGGTCACCTTAGAGACCTCCACTGGCTACCCGTCAATAAGAGGATCACTTTCCGACTGCTTACCCACGCACACAAATCACTCTACGACATCGGACCAGATTGCCTCAACTCTCGACTGTCCTTCTACACCCCCTCCCGCCAACTTCGCTCCTCCAGCCAAGCCTTCGCCACTGTACCTCGCATCAACAAGAGCACCATGGGAGGCAGATCCTTCTCATACCTGGCTGCCAAAACATGGAACTCACTCCCCGCTTACCTTCGCCTCACCCAGAATCACCTAGCGTTCAGAAAGCAGCTTAAAACGTGGATATTTGACAAATAATTTATTTATTTATTTATTCAAAGTTTTATATAGCGCGAACAGGATCCTTACAGATATCAGAGCGCTTCACAAAGACAGGGAGGGGCAATAGGAGTAAACAGAGATAATGGGAACAGTATAATAGTCAGTGACATGGTAATAACATGGATGATAGAAACAAACATAAAACCAATCCATATATGATCAGGTAAATAACATGGTAACATGGTAATAACATGGTAATAACATGGTAAGTAACATGGTAATAACATGGATGATAAAAACAAACATAAAACCAATCCATATATGATAAGGTAAGGGAGTAGTATAGAGCAGCACAGGTCATTGATCCGACTACAATGGCGTACAGGTGGATCAGTAAACCAACGTGTATCATATCTTGGTCGGTAGTAAGAGAGTAGCGTAATAGTGCCCCCAACAAGTCAAGTATAGTGCCAGGGGATATGCAGAGCAGCGGTACAAGCAATGCAGAGTCTCTGACCCAACATCTGTAGCGATCAGGAGATCTTGGCCAGAAGCAATGTTTTCACCTCTTTCTTGAAGAGTGCAGTGGAGGTGATTAGCCTTGTTTCAGGAGGGAGCGCATTCCAGATCCTGGGTGCCATTCCAGAGAAGGAGCGTTTGTAAGTTTTCGCTTTCCGAAATCTACGAGGTTTCAGGAGTAGATTTTTAGCACTCCTATTGGATCTCGAACCTCCTGATATAGACAGCTTTTGAGCGAGGTAGTTGGGTGCCTTGTGGTGCACGGCCGCGTGTGTCATAGTTGCAATTTTTAGCTGTATTCTGGCTTCAAAAGGCAGCCATTTTAGAGACTTTAGGTCTGGGGATATGTGCGAGTGCTTTCTAGAGCCAGTAATGAGTCTCGCGGCAGCGTTCAGGGAGGCTCTTAAGGGTGCTGTTGTGGATTGTGGGAGACCGCTGAGGGTCGCAATTCCGTAGTCTATTCGAGGGATGACTAGAGCTTGTACAGCAGTTTGGAAGTCTTTGGCCGGGAGGAAGGGTTTAATTTTCCTCAGCGTGTTAATTTGGAAATTAGCTGCTTTTGTGGCTTTGCTGACGTGCTGCTGCATGTCGAGCTTGGCGTCGAGTGTGATGCCTAGGGATTTCGCCGAGTCCACGATGGTAGGTTGGACATTGAGTGCTGTTAGGTTGTTGAGCCAGGTTTGGGTGGTGGAGATTTTCGCCGGAGGTGAGATGAGTAGGAACTCAGTTTTTAGAGCATTCAGTTTGAGGTGATTATCGGCCAGCCAGGATTGGGTGTTAATAAGCGTGGAATTCAGCTGTTTGATATCTTCCGGGGACTGTAACTTTAGATAGAGTTGTGTGTCATCAGCGTACATATGGAATTGAACATTGGATGCTTGAAGCAAGGTGGCGAGGGGTTCCATAACGAGGTTGAACAGTGTAGGAGAGAGGGTGGATCCTTGTGGAACCCCTAGATCTGCAGGCACAGGTGTAGATAGTACATTGTCGATCTTGAACCTCTGAGACCGGTTGTGAAGGAAAGACGAAAACCATTTGAGAACAGTTCCCGATAGCCCCATCCTAGTACTTAGCAGCTCCAACAAGTTCTCATGTTTGACCGTGTCAAATGCTGACGAGAGATCAAGAAGGATGAGGAGGCAGGACTCATTACGATCCAGAATTTGGAGGGCGTCATCAATTATGTGTGTCATAGCTGTTTCCGTGCTATGTTTCGCTCTGAAACCTGATTGATGAGGGTTGAGGAGGTCAAATTGATCAATGTGTTTTGTTAGTTGGAGTTGGACACATTTCTCCAACAGTTTGGCCAGGGTGGGGATATTGGTGATGGGCCGATAATTGTTTAGGTCAGACGGGTCTGCTGTAGGTTTCTTGAGTATAGGCGTGACTTGCCCCACCTTAAGGGAGTCTGGAATGTGTCCTTGTTGCAAAGAGCTGTTAATGATCTTGGTCCAGAGAGGGAGGAGCAAGGGGATAAAGTCTTTTACAGCATTAGCAGGTAGAGGGTCTGTGTGGTGATTAGAGGGCTTCAAAGTGCAGAGCAGTTTGTGTATAGCTTCTTCCGAGTAGGTGTCGAAGTACTGCCAGGATGCCTTGTTTTTAGGTTGAGTGTCAGCCATTCTGGTGTAGTTGGAGTATCGATTTACATCCATGATGAGGTCATTTCTTATGTTGTCAGTCTTATGTTTAAAGAAAGCAGAGAAGGCTTCACAGTGTGGAGTGTCATTTGTTGTGCTATTTGATTGTGTGGGTTGTGCCTTTGTTTGGGTCTTGATTAGCTCGAACAGTTTTCTTGGCCTATTCTTCGCTTGGTCCAACTGGCGGCTGAAGAAGTCCGACTTTGTGCGCTTTATTTTCCTAAAGTAGGCATTTCTCTTGTTCTTGAGCTTTTTGAGATGCAGTGCTGAAGGGTCCGATCTCCAGGTGCGCTCTGCCATTCGCATATTACGCCTTTCGTCATTGAGACTGTCATCATACCAGGGGTTAGAAATTTTGGTGGAGACTCTCTTCAGTTGCAGAGGGGCGACTTCATTGACTATTGTATTCATAGAGTCAAGGTAGTGGTCAGTCAGTGATTGAACATCTGAGGCACCTGAAGGGGGAAGGAGGAGGTTGCCGATGTGGGGAGGTAGGGTGGAGGGGTTAAGATTCTTCAAATCCCTTTTCCATGTTTTGGATTTGATTGGTTGAGTAGGGTTAGGTTTAACTTTTTCGTTGATAAAAAAGGTGATAATGCGGTGATCTGACCAATCGCAGGGTAGAATCGCTTCCAGTTGAATAGCGTTCTCTTTGGCAATGATGAGATCGAGTATCGCGCCTCTGTCGTGTGTTGGTTTATCGCATAATTGGGTGAGGTCAAGCGCATTGAGGAAAGTTTTTAGACTATTCACTGAAGTGTCTTTCTGATCGTTCCAGTGGAGATTGAAGTCACCCAGGTAGACTTGAGTGGTCTGCCGACCGGCGTTGGAAGTGATCAGGTCCATGACTTGTTGGGTGAATATGAGATTGTCACCAGGCGGGTGATAAATGAGATGTAGAGTACATACTTGTTTGCCCTCACTGATGATGTCTAGGCAGAGGAGTTCACAGGAGGAGAGGGAGGGTGAGGTGACTTGAGTAACGGAGAGGTTGCTCTTAACAATGCATGCAATTCCCCCGCCCGTCTTGCCAGGAGACCTGTCCAGCCTAATGATGTGATAGTTGGGGGGGACTAGTATGTCCATAATCGGGGTAGAGGCTTCAGTGAGCCACGTTTCCGTTAGAAAGGCTAGGTCTAGCTCCCTATTTAAGACAAGATCCGCGATGTCGGAGGAATGTCTCTGGGCCGATCTGCAGTTTAGTAGGATGCATTTGAGTTTGGGAGAGAGAAGGGTGGTCGAGCTTTCTAGTGTGAGGGGAACTTTCCTGAGGTTGTTAGGGACGGAGCCTCTGTTGTTGAGTGTTGGGAGCCTCAGAGCGTTTGTGGGAATTGTGGGTATGGGGATGTGCGAATTGGAAAAACCTTTTACCGGACCTGGGCCATAAGAGCGTAGGAGAGAGCAAAGGTCGAGGTCCGACAAGGGGCTGAGAACACGACGGGGGCGGTGGGAGTTATTGCGAACGGGGATAGTGGACCATTGCTGGTGTCGTCGGGGGCGAGTGTATGTAGGAAGGGTGCGTCGTTTGTAGGGTAGTGGGATGGTGGGAGGTAGACTGGGCTGTGAGGAGAGAAGGTCTTTGATTGCGTGGATGTCTTTTTTGATTTGTAAAATTTCCTCCTTGACTTGTTGGAGTGTGGATAAGGTCAAGTCAGGAGGGTTGATGAGGTGTTCCGCGGTGCTAATGGGTGGGATGGTATTCAAGGTGTGGACGTGTTTGTGGGCGAGGGGTGTGAGTGGTGAAGGTGAGGCAGGCGGAGGGTGGGAAGCATAGATAGTGACTTCAGTGGGAGGCGGTACAGGTGAGTAGAAGAGTGAGTGAAGGTTGAAGACAGTGGGGGAGACAGGAGGGTAGTGAGGGCTAAGAATAGGAGGTGGGAGAGAGGGGGGTGATAGGGTAAGTGAGGAGGTATGTTCTGTATCTTGTGTTGGGAGGGGGATGACGTTATGAGTGGGAGTGGGGAGGGAGCGGGGAAGGGAGAGGTGTCTGCCATGGGGTGGTTGGGTGGAAAAACTCCGAGTGATGGTGTGTGCAGATGTAGGCGTGTTGTGGGTGGGAGTTGTTGTGTCGGGTGTGAGAGACACGTGGGTGGGAGTGGAGAGAGAGATGGGGAGGGAGAGG
Source organism: Lissotriton vulgaris (assembly GCF_964263255.1). Taxonomy (NCBI): domain Eukaryota; kingdom Metazoa; phylum Chordata; class Amphibia; order Caudata; family Salamandridae; genus Lissotriton; species Lissotriton vulgaris. The sequence goes on along the minus strand of NC_141685.1, from coordinate 85,725,005 downwards.
TGTCTGTCGAGGGGGAGATGGGAGGGGGTGAATAAACTTTGGGCGGTGGCTTGTTCTAATGGTGGAGTGTTGTGGGTGGGGGATGGTCTGTCCGAGGGGAGAGGGATGGAGGGGGTGTGTGTGGGGATAAGAAGTGTCATGTTGGAGGGGCTACTAGTATGTGCGGTGGGGATATTCGTGACTGTCCTTGGGGAGTGGCGTGCGTTAACAGCGGGTGGGCCATTTACTGGGGTACTGGTGGTAGAGGTGTAGTAGGTGGTGGCTACGAAGTCAGGGGGGATAGTCCTCCCCTTCCTTAGCGCCTTGAAACCCTCTGGGTATGTAGCGCGCTATACAAATTTTTTATGACTTATGACTTATGACTTATGTTGCTCTTCCTAGAGGACCCGGTCGACGCTTTACGGGGAGCGGAATTGGCGCTCACGGAGTTCGGAGAGGTCTCGGGCCTCCGAGTGAATTGGTCTAAGACCTGTCTTTTTCCGGTACGCAGGGGTACCCCCGCCCCTGCGCTAAGTAGGGAGATTAGATGGGAGCCCGACTGCTTTAAGTACCTTGGGGTATTCGTTTACCACGACCAACCCGACCTCCTAGATGGGAACATTGCCCGCTGCATTCGAGCACTCCGAGGTTGCATGGACTTTTGGGCCACGCTGCCGCTCTCGGTGGCGGGACGTATCGCCCTGCTCAAAATGGTGGCGCTTCCCCGGTTATTATATTACTTCCGGACTTTGCCGATCTGGGTCCCACCGGCCACGTTTCGTCGATTACGCTCTATGGTGGTCGGATTCCTCTGGGGAACGGGCCGGCGGCGGGTGGCCCTCAATACCTTGATGAGGCCGAAAGATGAGGGGGGGCTCGCTGTGCCGGACTTCGAAAAGTATTATCTGGCGGCGCAGCTCCAGACCTTCACCCAGGAGATCGCCAGGGAATTCCGGGGCCCGGAAGACGGAAGAGGGACGGGTATGGCCAGGCATGTCCTCTCCTTTATAGCGCTGCGACAACGTTTAGTCCTGCGGGACTTGTCGATGGAGGAGCGGACTGTCCGCCTGTGTTGGAATCGGGCCCACGCCCGAGGCCAACTGAGAACACCATATGCGCCTGAAATACCGTTGGGGATGCTGACGGCCCTCCCCCACGGAGGGGATTGGTCACGTTTGGCGGCCTGGGAGGATTCCGGTTTACAGCTCGTTGGTGATCTGTACGAGGACGGAGCGCTCTTGTCCTTTCAGGATCTCATTGACCGCTTCGGGATCTCCCGGGGTGACTTTCTGCTGCACTCGGCCATTGTACGAGCGATCCAGGCACACTGGAAGAACGGGCAGGAGGAACCCCACTTATCTCAGGTGTGCCAGTACATTATGATGTCGGCGGGCACGGTGAAGGCGGTCACTTGCCTCTACGGCAGGTTGATTACCGAGGGGTTGGCTCCTCTCACCACTTTGAGGACCCGCTGGAAGGAGGACATTGGTAGGGAGATCCCGGAGACGACCTGGTCCCAGTTGGTGAGACGAGCCTGGAAGGGCACACGTAACGCCCGTTTCCAACTGGTCCACTATTATGTTCTCCATAGAGCGTACCTGACCCCGGTGAAAATCAGGCGTTATTTTGCCACGGCTTCGGCGGAATGCCCTAGATGCCCGGCTCAGGAGGCGGACCTCCTACACATGTTATGGGCCTGTCCAAGACTGACATCCTACTGGCAGGAGGTAGCGACGACCCTGGAGGAGGTGACAGGGAGACTCTTATCATTGGATGCGGCGGTGGGGCTCCTACACTGGTTCCCCCATACCCCCAGGAATAACATTTCTAGTAAATTTATCGACCTGGGGCTCCTCCTTGCTAAACGAGAGGTGACCAGGAACTGGAAGGCACGAGCTGGTCCGGCAGGCAGCAGATGGCACAGTGAGCTTTTGAAGTGGGCGGCGGGAGAGAGCGCGCTGAGATATCAACTGGCTTGGAGGCAGGGTAATGAGAAGGCGCAGGAGGCCGCGTTGGAGTGGGAAATGTTGGTGCAGGCCCTCAGGGATTATTGTGCCCCCAGCGACTCTGAAAGTGAAGAAGCGACTCACCCCGAGTCCCGGTGAACGTTAGTACTGACAGTCCTATTGCCTTCCCCGTGGGTCCAATAGCAGATCCTATGTTGATAGCTCCCTGGCGCTGGTGGTGGGAGGGGGGGGGGGGTTTCTCTTAGTTAGTAGACATTTATGGGGGAGGGGGGTTTATTTTGGGGGTTTTAGGCTTGTTTGGAAAAGCAGATGACGGACAGGGCATTATCCGGACCAGCTCCAGCATCCTACTGACCCCCATTGCATTTCGCCGCCCGACCCCAGGGTTGTGGGCCGGTTGGCTGTGTACGGACTTTACGGTGGGGGGCCAGAGGGCTTTATTCTGTTAATATTGCTTATGATACAATGCTGGTCGTTACTGTACTGATTTACTGATTCCTGCAATAAAAATATATTTAAAAAAAAAAAAAAAAAGAACAGATAATGAGGAACAGAAATGGGGGCAGTGACAAAAATGTCAGTCTTGTTGGCTGCAATAAAGCACTTAAAAGCATTGTGAGAAAGTGAGGATATGCAAACTGAGCTCTCTTTGTGTTGTTGCATTTATTACAATCATTTCAGTTGTCGTTATTATTATTGTTAATGTATAACTATTATTGCATACACTAGGTCTCACAAGAAGAATCAAAGCACTAAGTGGTTATCTACTCCTGGATACCACTGAAGGCTTCCAGGAGCACACAACAAACCATGCTCTGAGACATGCCCCGGTGTGAGCAACACTCTGGGATAAACTGTAACAAAAGCAGTGCAAGCACTGTATAAATGCTAGCGCGGTACAGTATCTTGCAGGCACTGAAGGATGCATGGCTCAGCAGTCTGTCAGCAAAAACCCTAAAGAGGCATGCATGACTCAGCAATTAGAGCACAAATATATCAGAAGAATGCATGGCTCAGCAATCTGTCAGCAAAAAACCCTAAAGAGGCATGCATGACTCAGCAATCAGAGAACAAAAAAAATTAAAGAATGCATGGCTCAGCAGTCCGTCTGCAAAAACCCTAAAGAGGCATGCATGACTCAGCAATAAGAGCACAAATACATTTGAAGAATGCATGGCTCAGCAGTCCGTCTGCAAAAACCCTAAAGAGGCATGCATGACTCAGCAATCAGAGCACAAATAATTCTGAAGAATGCATGGCTCAGCAGGGTCCACTATCAGACTGTTGTGACGCATGCAGGCAGCAGGATTCTTGCATGAAGTTATGCTGTTCTATAATTCACTCTTTAACTTGTTATCATCCATGCTCCTGGTTACTTGTTCAGGGTCTAATGTAGTATAGGCCTCTAATCTTGTTTTGCCTGAAGAGCCAATGTCTCTCATTTAATATCTCTGTTCTGCCCATAGACGGTACTGCCGTCGCACATCCTAAGTTCTTACATTCGGGAAGGGAGGTAGGGAGGGGATGTGGGGGACAAGGGTGAGAAGGGGGAGAGGGGTGGGGAGGGATTGAAAATGGGGTTGTATACTACACTGGTTGTTTCCTTCTGCTTTGTTTTCTGTTTCTTTTACGTTGCGAAAGATAACGCTTTTATAGTATCACACAGGTCATGCGTTTACCAATGCCCACATACTAGAGATAAACCACAAACCCTTCGAATTGTAGTCTCATACCGCGCAACAACTGGTATACAGAGGGCGGCTCTCTCTGCGACCACAACTTTTTAGATGGTTAAAACCAATTTCTTAGCTGAAAATCTCAATGTAGTCTCATTGAATGTCAAGGGTCTCAACTACCCAGTGAAAAGACGGAAGGTTTTTGAATACCTATCTAAATCAAAAGGGGATATCATCCTGCTCCAAGAGATTAAGCTCTCAGAGGAGGGCATCAGCTTTATTAACCTCAACTGGATCTCCCACACACTCTGCTCCTCGACAAACCACAAGAAGGGAGGAGTGATCACCATAATCTCAAAAAAATCGAACCTATCTGTTACCTCACACACACACGACACAGATGCAAGACTATTAATTACCCACCTGTTAATGGACGAAGATCCCATTTATGTAGTAAACATATACGGTCCTAACTCTGATGCCCCAGACTTTTGGGAATCAGTCTCCCTAGCCATAGAGAACATCCCACAAGATGAACTCCTAATTGTAGGCGGCAATTTCAATCTCCCAATGGACCCTTTATTAGATCGACAATCAAAATGCATGTTCCAACCTTCTCGCTCCCACAAGTCACTCACTCGCCTGTGCACCAAATTCCTACTAAAGGATTCTTGGTGCCTCCAACATCCTGATGGGAGGGACTATACCTTCTACTCCGCCCCACATAATTCATACTCCAGAATTGACTATATTTTAATCTCTAGCCCTTTCACTCACCTCATCGAGGAAACAGACATCTCTCCAAAGGTGATCTCTGACCACTCCTGCATTAGCGCCAAACTTGCGTGCTCCCATTCGAGTTTACCCCCAAAACACTGGTGATTTAATGAGGAAATTCTATCGGACCCTGAAAGCAAACAACAAATAGAAAACGCCATAAAGGAATACATCTCACTGAATGATTCCCCTGATATGAACACCTCCACAGTCTGGGACGCCCTGAAAGTCACAATTAGAGGGGTGATTATTGGCATTAGAGCAAGGACCAATAATAAACTTAATGTAGATCTAGACAAGCTTGAAAAAGACATCAAGATCCTAGAAACCACCCACTCGACTGACCTTGATAACAAACTGGTTTTAGAGCAACTGATCAATAAGAAGTACGAATATAACACTATTGCAAGCAGACGAGCCGGTGTTTGGGTTAATAAGTTCAAAGCCATGAAACTATGTGAAGGGAATAGAGCTGGAAAACCTCTGGCGTCCTACCTCAAACACAGACAAAAATTACTCACTATTTCATCAATCAAAGACTCTGCTAACAATACACACACCAAACAAGAAAAAATTGTTGACACCTTTAAGACCTTTTATGAAGACCTCTACAAGAACAAGATGTCATTCGACCCAGTCGCTTGCACTAATTACCTAGATGCCCTGAACCTCCCCAAACTCTCTGATGAAGATAGTTCTACAATAGGGTCCCCCATCAAAGACACAGAAATCCTGGCTTCTATTAAATCACTTAAAAGCAACAAAGCCCCCGGTCCGGATGGGTTTTCTGCAAGCTTCTACAAAGCATTTGATAAGTCGCTCTCCCCCATGTTCTTAAAACTTTTTAACTCGATTGCCTCCTCTGGCAGTGCTTCGGAATCAATGGGCGAAGCCACTATAATTGTTATCCCGAAGGAGGGTAAAGGCACCCTTCTAACTAAAAACTTTCAGCCCATTTCGCTTAGAAATCTGGACTGCAAAATGTATGCGAAAATTCTAGCGAGTAGACTTAATGCCATTCTCCCCAAATTAATCAGTAACTCCCCGGTGGGATTTTTAAAACATTGTATGTCTAATGACAACACAAAACTATTATGCCATATCCATTAGAAAGCCAAAATAATACCCACCCCAATTTTGGCCATAACCCTGGACGCTGAAAAAGCGTTCGATAGAGTATCTTGGTACTTATTACATCACTGCATGAAAGCCTTTAATTTAGGCTTTAATTTAGGGAATTCCTACATCAATATGGTAATGGCCCTTTATTCTTCACCGTCTGTTAGAATCGCTATCAATGGCTCCCTTTTGGACTCATTTCGTTTACAACAGGGCACCAGGCAAGGCTGCCCCCTCTCTCCAGCCCTGTTTCTCCTGGCCCTTGAACCGCTCATATCAGGCATAAAACAAAATAAAGAAATAGCGGGAGTGAGCTTCGGGGACACACAGGTGAAACTAGCTGCATACGCGGACGACATTCTAGTGGCGACAGAGAATCCAGAGACCTCCATCAAATCTCTCATGACTACCATAGAAAGATACTCGCTACACTCTGGGTACAAATTGAACCGTGACAAGTCAGAGGTTAAGCTCCTAAACGTTTATGGTACCAGAGAAATGCTGGGTGCCTCAGGCCTCACAGGGAAAACTGGTTTTATTAAATACCTGGGAATCGAATTCGGCATCTCCCTTCTCAAAACACTTCATCACAATGAATCCATCACTCTAGACAAAATTAAATCACAACTGGATGGCTGGTCCCCCCATTTTATAACTTGATGGGGAAGGGTCGAAGCCATTAAAATGATGATCTCCCCTTTAGTTAATTATCTCATTACAATGCTCCCTCTCACCTTGTCCCAGTACTTCCATCACAAATTAGATACTCTACTTTCTAAATTCCTATGGAAAGGGAAAAAGGCTAGAATTAGCCTAAAAAAGCTACGCATCGACAAACCCTTGGGTGGGGTCAATCTAGCGGATTTTAAACTATACCAGATTGCCTTCCTTACCAAACAAGGCTCTTACTGGCTCGCGCCACCAGCTGAATACATTCCTGGATGGCTAAACGTTGAGAAAGCCCTTTTCAAAAATCTTGCTCCAGCGTCCATTCTTACTGCTAAAATGAATACGGCCGGTTGCTCAATATCCATTTTTAAAAATACAAGACTTGACCTCCTAAAAATTTATAAACTCCTGACTAACCACATAAGGTGCTCTGACTGGGAGTCGCTATGGCACAGTCACTTAATAATGTACAAAGGGAAACCACTACACAATTAGATCTGGATTAATAAAAGGTATATTTTTCCCACACCAACTGTTTAGTAATTCTTACCCATTCTCTTTTAAAGAACTCCAAACCAAATATGATCTAGAAGCAATAGAATTTTACAACTTTTGGAATATTAAAACAGCAAACTCCAAAGCAAAACTGTCCAAAAAGCCGCCCTCCCTCCCAAGCTCCCTAGCTGCCTTCAATAGGTTGGGCCACCAGGTCTCCAGGCTTTACAAAATCCTACGGCCACAGCATTCCAATCTCAATAAAGACCTTCGGCAGTTCTGGGAATCATACTCTTCGGTACCAATTCCAGAAGTGGAGTGGTCCAAAACCTGTGAATCAACCATGAGACACAAAATAAGCCCTACACTCTCCCAGACCAAGTTTTGGCTTCTCCACAAAGCTTTTTGGACAATATTAGAGACAATGCCACGTGCTGGAACTGCAACGAGAAAGATGGTGACCTTGAACACCTTTTACTAAGCTGTGTCTGTGTTACAGCCTTCTGGGACAAAGTCTTTGCATTCATTGCAAAAGTTTTCTCCTTCTCCCCCACCAAAGAGTTTTCTACCTTAGTGCTGGGCTCTACCAGAGCTGATTCGCTCTCAGATGATGACAGGGCCTTAATTGACCTTTTGTTCACCGTTGCTGTGAAGATAATTCTGAACAACTGGAAGGAGACGCGTAAAGCCTCCTTTAAATGTTGGCTAAACTGGATCACCAAGCTGAGAGGTGCTAATAATATCTCTCTGCAAAATACCCCATGGCACCCTCCTCATAGACAAATATGGATTTCCCTTGACAATTATTTTAGCGTACCTAAACCCCCATGATTTTTCACCACACTTCCCAACCTTCATGCCCATATGACCGCATATACTTACCACCAAGCCTACTCTGTAACGTACTTGTCTGCTTCAGGTAATCTTTCCCAGGGAACGTTGAAGTCTGTATTACCAATGTCCATCACCCTTGTGTAGATACTATATATGATGTTTATGACTGTTACTATGCTGCTTCCATTTATTGCTTTATTTTTGTCTTAGTCTTAATTTACTCTGATTTTCTGTGATTGTCACTCCCAATACAGATATTTTTCCATTCATTTACTTATTGTCCCTTATGCTTTTTTATTGTATGTTTTTGTTTTGGAAACTACCAATAAACATTTGTGAAATAAAAAAACAAAAAACAAATATACTCTATGTAGGAAGAATAAGAGGCGATTTCTGTGCGTGCGTGCACAAACTTATGCTATGCAAATGTCGTGCACAGCTCTTCTGTGTGCACACAACTGCGCTGTAGAGGATACAAACACAGCAAGCATAGCTTAACAGTCTTGTGCACAACTGCGCTGTATTGGATCCATACAAGATGTGTGTGGGAGGTGTGGTCTGGTGTGTGTGTGACTGGCACACGGGTTGAAAGCAGGATAGCGCAAGTGTGCACAATTGTACTGTGTTGTAGTGTGCACAACTAAATTGTACAGCAAACCAGGTAGGAGTTAACAGTGTGCAGAACTGCACCATACAGGAAGCATGAAAGGCGTAACTGTTTATACTCCGCAGCACAGCAGTCTATATAAAGTATATATGGTACTAAAGTGTGTGTACAATTGTACTGTGTAAAAAAGAAAGCATGGCTCAGATGTATGCAAACATTATTTTCACACTAAGCATTTAAGGCCTAACACTATCAAATCAAATGATAGAATATTTATTAAGCGCACATATCACTCGAAAGTCTCATGGCGCTGGTGGATAACTCTGAGAAGAACTTGATTTGGTGCAGTTAGATGTCAAACAGCAATGTATTTAAATTCCTAAGAAAAGAGTTATGATCACTTGTGGTGCGTAGATATAAGAACAGTTTGTTCCAAAGAGACGGAGCAAGGAACGAGAAAGATTTCCCTCCACATGTGGTGGTACGGATTCTGGGAGATGAGAGGAGTGCTTGGTTGCTGGATCTCAAAGTTCTACCAGGTTGATACCAGCTTAACTTTTTGGTCCACAAATCTGGACCTTTTACGTACATATTCATATGCGTCATGCAAAGAATCTTAAAGCGTATACGTTTTCTTACAGGCAGCCAGTGTAAATGCTTCAAACTGGGTGTCGATGGAGATCTTGGTGGAAGATTAAGTACCAGCCTTGCTGCTGTGTTCTGCAGAACCTGCATCCTTGAGAGAAGGTTTTCATTGGTAGAAGATAGCAGGGCATTCCCATAGTCAATACGACTAATAATTAGTCCCTGGACTAGTGGTTTTCTTGCCTCCGTCGGAATCCACTTGAAACTTTGCGCAGGCTACGCATGAGCCAACTGTCTTATTAACATGGTCTTTCATTGACAGTGTGTTGTCCATTTGAAAGCCCAGATTTTGTTGGAGTAGGACAAAGGCCAAGGCTTGAGGGCCACCAATCAGGTGACCAATGCTCATAAGCCTTGCCATAGAGCATTATCTCGGTTTTTCCTCCATTCTACTGTAAGCGGTTGGTGCACATCCACTTATCAATATGAGACATGCAATCTTTGAAACAGGACTTGGTTTCCAATGGGTCTGGACCAAGAGTGACCAGGATCTGAGTGTCGTCAGCATACAACATAACAACAAAGCCATGGGATCTAATCTCTTTGGCCAGAGGGGTCATATAAAGGTTAAAGAGTGTGGGTCCCAAGATAGAGCCCTGTGGTACTCCCATCCTGACGGATCTACTACAGGGGCTGGTATTTCCTACCTGTACTATCGTAGTTCGATCGGTTAGATAGTTTGAGCCACTGTAAAGCCTTTCCCCTGACACCAATCTCCCAAAGCTGATGATCAAGAATGCTGTGGGAGATGGTGTTGAACGCTGCAGATAAGTCTAGAAGAACGAGGATAGATGACTGTCCATTTTCTAGTGCCAGCCTGATATTATCAGATACCTCCAGCAAAGCTATTTTGGTACTGTGGGCTTTCCTAAAGCCAGCTTGTGAGGGGTCAAGCAATCCATGCTTTCAAGATGGACAACGAGCTGTTTATTAACCAGTGATTCAAGCATCTTACTGAAATAAGGGAGCAACGATATAGGACGATAGTTGGAAAGAAGTTTTGGATCTGCAGTAGATTTTTAAAGTATATTCCTGACTCTGGCAGTTTTCCATATTTTGGGTCAAATTCTGATACAGATAATGATTTGTTGAATAGATTGGTGAGGGCTGGAGCTACAGTTGGAAAAAGGTCGGTGGCAAAGGGTCTGCAGGCGAACCAGATTTAACTTTTATGAAACCTTTAGTCACTTCTTCAGAGCTACACTGGGTGAATTCTTCCAAAATATGAGAGGGATCAAAGGCAGCTACTGAAACATTTCCTGTGTCATTGCTAATATCTTGTGCAGGGAAGGAATTATGAATAGCCATGATCTTATCATCAAATAATTGAAAGAGAGTCTATCCAGTCATGAGAGGTAGAAATAAATCTCTCGGGTGACCTAGTGCGCTCCCAAATGGACATTTTAAATGCTTTCCAAGAATACTACACTGTGATTTATTTCACCCCAACACATCTTAGACAGGATAAGCCACTTTCCAGACCCGTTGCCGATCCCACACATCACAGAAGCAGACAAAACCACACTGGATGCCAAAATATCAGCAGCAGACGTCTCCTGCGCGATCCGTGCGTTGGCCCGGAACAAGGCACCGAGACTGGACGGTCTACCTCTTGAATACTACAGTACCTTCTCCATCCTATTGGTCCCTTGTCTGACGGAAACGTTTGCGGATGCACTTGAGAGGAGGGAGCTGCTAAACTCTCTTTGCGAATCTGTCATAGTGACGTTTCTCAAACCACACCAAGACCCACAACAATTGTCTTCCTACCGCCCCATCACACTCCTCTCTGCCGACTGTAAAATATTGGGGAAAATTCTGACAGATAGATATGAACAAATTCTATGACCCCTGGTCCATCTGGATCAGTGGGGGTTCGTCCCCGGCAGGAACACGTCCCAAAACATAAGGCGGATGTTTCATGTCCAGAATCAGGTGGGAGACATGTACCCTCACGCGGCCTGTATAATTCTCGATCTTGAAAAGGCCTTTGATACATTCACGTGGCCTTACCTCTTTGCCATCCTGCGACAGGCAGGAAAAGGTCCACCTCTTCTGCAGTACACGCAGCTCCTTTACACCAACCTCACATCTCGTGTCAGACTAGGCTGATACGTCTCGTCCCCATTCCGGGTGGAGAGAGGTACTAGGCAGGGCTGTCCCCTGTCACCCCTGATCTTCGCCCTGGCAGTGGAGCCCCTGGCGATACGTTTGCATCGGGAGAGGCCCACATGGGGCATTCCCATAGCAGACACAGTCCACTGCGTTTCCCTATACGCGGACATCCTCCTCATGTACATCTGAGATATAACTGCGGACCTTTCACCCATATGGACAGCCTTGACGGAGTTCGCGGAGGCATCTGAACTCAAGGTAAACACAATTTACCCATTGCACCCGTCCGTTGAGCCACGGGAGATACGAATGGGTGCGCAGTCTGCCCTGGAGCATGAGCACTCCCCGTTATCTCGGTGTCCGTCTGTACCACTCCCCCACTGACATTTATGAGGGTAATTACTGTAAAGTGTTAGCCGGCATCAGATCGTCGGTGGGCTTCTGGAGGAGCCTCCCGATGGCCCAGATCGGTCGAGTAGCCATAGCCAAGGTGATCATTCTTCCCCGGCTATTATACTATTTCACGAATTTACCAGTTATTCCACCCAGGACTTTCATTCGTGAACTAGATGCGCTCCTCCGCACACTTATATGGGGGGCTAGCGGACACCGGATAGCTCTCACCAAACTGCAGTTACCCACCACGCAGGGGGGTCTGGGCGCCCCAGCTTTCGAGTCGTATTTCCTGGCGGCACAACTCCAGTGGCTGTCGTACTGGACGGCGGGTAGGCATACCGGGGAAACATACACAGTGCAAGGCCCAGTCCCCATTCCCGAACTTAGTCGTCTGCTGTTTCTGGGTACCAAACCTCGACGGACGTATCCACTGCAAGTGTCCTTGGCCCACTGGTATATGCAAAGAATTAATCGAATAACGGCGGGGACCCCATGTTACTCCCCTCAGCTGCCACTAGTCGGCTGGCCCAAACGGGAAACTTATTTTACACTCACCACGCTCCGTGCATGGACGGAATGCGAGATAACCGAGGCAGAAGCGTTATTCACGGGAGGGCAGCTTTGTCCCTACGAACAGCTCATGGAGGAATATGACCTCCCCCCCGGGACAGTTTTTAACACACCGATAGCTCATAGACAATTATCGCCCACACTGTGATCTTACAGCTGGTGAGCCGTCAACACGCCCGGTCATCCACACCATCCTATATATGGGTATCGGCCGACACTGGTTACTTGGCTGTATAAGTCCATGAGAGAACTCGCTAACAGACCACTTCATAATCTTCGAGCAACCTGGGAAGACGAATTTGGGCGACAGCTACACGACAGGGAATGGGTAGAGCACTGGAATTCCCCAAGAAAGTGTCAAGAAATGCACACTTTAAAAACATACAGTTCTATATCTTGCATAGAGCATATCAAACACCAGTGTGCCTAAAGTGGTTCTACCCAGACACTCAGTTCCTCTGTCCCAGATGTCACTCATCAGACGCGCAATTCCAACATATGTTTTGGAGCTACCCCACTCTACGACAGTACTGGTCTATAATTCTGGACACAATCAAAGCACTCACAGGACTTACAGCGTTACACACGTGGGAAGCAGTCACTCTCGGAGTATTCCTAAGGCCGAAAACACACAAAGTGCAAGTCCGCTTCGCGGCTCTATCCTTGCTCCTAGCCAAAAGGAACATCGCCATGAACTGGCAAGCCACATCGGGCCCCCCCGATGGAGGCATGGGTAGGAGCGGTGCAGAAATGGGCAAAGGCAGAGGAGGAAACCCTGAGGGAGGAGGAAGCAAAGGGACTGCGAAAACACCCTATATCATTGGAGTGGGGTGCCGCTTGCCAGAAAGACCTGTTGCCTTTGAGGACTTAATATACAATGAGACCCAATCCAACTGGCGAGCAACTCTATCAGTGACATATGGGGGGTCAAATATATCCCACTCCCCACTAATCTCTTATCCACATAATAATGAGATAATGCACTGTGCTCTGCCTTGTTAAAAATATCTGTTCTCCACAACAACAAAACAGAGCGAAGATCTCAGAGTGACCTCACTCTTAGTTGTTCACAACCGTCCACAACACACATTGGACATTACTCTAAATAGAGGAAAAAATGTGCGAGAAGCAAGTGACCCCTCACGGAAACACCACCAAGCGGGGTAACTGGTATGCAATTTCCAGACAGGCCCCTGTCTCATCATCCGTGGTCACTTGCTCCTCGGGAAAATAAAGGTGATAGAAAAGAAGACGTGTCCAAAACAAACAACATATAAAGTGCTGCAGTGAAGTGCAGAAAACTCTGCTAGTGACAAACACACACAAACAAAATGATAGAGTGCCTAAAACCACACACAACACACCAATCCCTTATCCACTTTTATTCATAGGGTGGTGATTGCGTGCTATTGGGTATTAAAAAGGCTGGTAGCTAGTCATGCATACCATTACCTACAGTGCCGACATGTTTCACTGCTGTATAACGTAGAGCAGTTTCATCAGGGCTGCACTCAAGTGCTGCCACTTCACTCTTTTTGGACACTCAGCTCTATAACGTGCCAGGAGCAGCAAAGCATTGCATACCGGCCACTCCGTTATCAAACTGGGACCCTAAATACTCCAAACGTGAGTGTGCCCCTTGATTTGTAATAAAAAACTCTTATATCGTGACTAACTGGGAAGACGCCTTTCCTCGACGCCTTTCCTCAGCGACGGCTGAGGAAAGGCGTCTTCCCAGTTAGTCACGATATAAGAGTTTTTTATTACAAATCAAGGGGCACACTCACGTTTGGAGTATTTAGGCGCACTTTTTATTCCTTTGTTCTTATTATTCAAGTCCACGTAATGTGTTTTTAAAACCGTTGCTCAAAAAGATGAACTTTACACAAATTAAGCCCGCACTTCTATACCTTCAAATGTTGCATGAAGACAGCACTTTTTTTATCTGTAAGTTTTTAAAAACAGCTCTAAAGTACAGATTAAGTATGGAAGGATGACTCCAAGCTGTATTATGTTACAGATACAACTCCGTCTTGATTAAGTATATGCACATAGGACCACTGTATCATGCCTTTTTAATAATCGCTTAATCCTTTTTGCTCTTAATACTAATGGAAGATAAACTTTCTCTCTTTTTATGAACGAATTGTATATTATTGTACTGTGTGCTTTTATGACTGCTTTCCTGTCAGTCGAATAAAGAAACTTTTGATTTGATTTGAGTGGGCCATGCTATCCCACCAGTTAAAACAATCACACACGCGCACGTATCCCAACACCTCTCAACATGACCTACGGTCTCGGCAGTGCAGACCTCGCAATAGAGTACGTATACCGCTACCCCCACGCCCCAAACAATCATGTGTTATATGGGCACATCGCTGCGCGTTGCACTCTCTACTGCACCTAGTGACTTCGTCCATCTGATAGCCCCTACAAACAATACAAGACCACAGTAACAGATTGTAGCTGACACGACCCGGACATCCTCCACGATCCTCATTCCCTGCCCCCCCCCCCGCAATGCATCCCCAGTTTATCCCTCCCAGTTCCCTTCGAAATCGCATTACAGTAAAGACAAGTGGACTACAACCCCTGGTGTCCCTGCCGTATGCAGGTGGCATGTCCGCTGGTTGAACAACAACATCACTGTTGCCAAATTATGCATATCATAATGTAATGTGAGTTTATTGAAAAAATGTTAATAAAAAATATTTTTAAAAAAAATAAAAATCCAGTTCTGAGAGGTAGAAATTTGTGACCGAACAGGCGGGGTTGAGAATTCCTTCAAAATTTGATAGAGCTCTTTGTTTGAATTTGCTGCCTTCTCGATACGGCTAAGGAGAAGTAATTTTCTTGTTTGTCTTATGTTTTCCATATACTTATGGTGAACATCTTTATATAATTTATGATCTATTGGGTCTTTAGTTTTCCTCCATTTTCGCTCTGTAGTCCTGCAAGAGAGCTTCACTAGCTTTAATTGTTCAGTGAACCAAGGAGCGGCTCTGGCTTTAATTGTAACTCTGGTGAGAGGAACAATTTTGTCCAAAGCATTGGTTATTGTTCTATCTAGGGAGATCGCACATTGATCAATGTTATCAATTGTGCTGGGTAGAGCTGACCTGAAGGTAGTAGTAAAAAGAGGTAAGGTGACTTTATGCCAGGATCGTCTCCAAACTACTTCCCTGCAGGGGACCGCATTGATAGTAGGATCTAGAATAACAAATTTTAATAGAAAATGACCCGTCCACAATAATGGTAGTGGAGACTCAACCTTAAACATTGTAGAGTTTGTTAACAATAGGTCAAGCGTATGACCCGCAATATGCGTAGGCCCAATTACCAATTGAACTAGTTCCAAGGTACTGAAACTTGTGATAAACTGACGTGTCAGGGTCATGTAATAGTTCTGCATGACAGTTAAAATCACCGACCAGAAGGAAAGAGTTGGAGGCTAATACATGTGGAGCAATAAACTCCAATAACTTATATGGAAAGTCATATATGGGGCCTGGAGGTCTGTACACTAATGCTCCTCCCCATGTTCCTCCCAACGGAACATCCATTTTAAAGATACATAATTCCATTTTGTTTGTGCTTATGGACTCCATAGAGGTGATGTTCACTTCCGGAGTTGTGGCTATGAGTAGGCCACCTCCTCTATTCTTTTCCCTGTCCACTGTTGTTATGTTATATACTGCACAACTGCACCTTAAAAGAAGCATGCAAGGCAAGAGAGAGTGTTTCACAGTTGGCTAAAGGGTGCATTGAGAACACAGCTCAGTAGTGTGCACAACTGCACAGTATCATAAGTATGCCTGGTTAAGAAAGGTGCAAAACTCACCAGTGTATGAAGCACGAAAGGAGCAGCAGAGGGCGGGTGCGCATGTGCAATTGTACCGTAGAGAAATTATTCATGGCTCATCTGTGTGGGCACAAATGAAATGAAGATGAAGCATGCGTGGTTCCGCAGTGTGCACAACTACCCAATATACAAAGCATGTTTGGCTCAGCAGTGATTGCCTCATTACCGTGCGTAGAAGTATGCAAGGTCAGCCATGAGCGTTTGACTGGAAGCATGCAATGCTCAGCAGGGTTGTCACAATAGTGGTGTATAGGGACTGTTAGATCTGGGGGTCTCTAATTGGCAGAGGTAAGGACCTTAGACCAAGTAGGGACCCTTGCTTCTAGTCAGGGTAAAGGAATACACACAGTAGATAACCTCCGCTCTCCCTTTAGGTAGCTTGGCGCGAGCAGGCAGGCTTATCCCCTAGGCAATGTGTATAATAATTGCACTCAACACAACAGTAATCCCCAATCCACCACAAACTGAGACCACACAGGTAAGTATATTTTATAAAAATATATAATTTTATCTAGTTTCAGCAGCAAGAATTATCAACATACGTTAGTTACTTCTTCAGGTAAATGTTGCACATAATCTTAGTGGTTGCACTTGTAAATAGGAAGTTCTTATTTAAGAAACAGTCTCAAGTCTGTAGAACGTGTTGGTGGTTGTAAATACGGTCAAATTGACTCTCGGATCGATTTGGCGCTAGTGCCCTTCACCGCTCCTCTCAGGCTGTCTTACCCGCTCTGATCGGCGAGTTTCCGGTCTCCCCTGCGCTCTCAGCGCTTCCGGTCACCTTCCCTGTGCTCTCCGTTATGCCCCCACAACAGTCGGGGCTCCTTGGTGACGAGTTCGCCACACGCAGGGCAGGCAGCAGACACGCGAGGTCCCGGGGGCTGGCAGGAAGACTTCCCCGGCAGCAGCGCCTCTTCTCGAGGGGCACAGGCGTTTGACCAATCCGTGCGCGGCTCTCGGGACGAGCCTCCGATGACGCCGCACGCCTCTCCGGTCCTCAGCCAATAGGAGCGCGGCTCCTTCGTGTAGTCCCTGGCGGTCCTCCAATGGCAGCGCGTCCTTCTCGGGCGAGCCTCCCTGAGCGAGCCAATCCCAGCACGGCCGCTCCGGTGCTGCTCACAGGTCCCGGGCCGCTGGCAGTGTATTTCCTTAGCGGTTCTGAGTCCCGGGTCACGGCGGTGATGTGTGGATCTGGCGATTCGGGGCACAGCAGTCCCCCCCACAGGCACACAATGTAGAGAGGCCGCCCTCAACGTTTTCAGCTTACGCAACCAGCAGCTCACGGGGGAAGCAAAGCAGTCCCACGGCCAGCGTCGGTTGTGTGTCAATAAACACACCGATTCCCTCCCACGGCTGGCGGATGGTTTGCAGAGCGCAGGCTGGAAATGAAGACGATCTCAGAGCGTCTAAGAGTCTCTTTAGGATCCTTTTAACCCTGGGTTCCAGGAACAGGAGGCCAGCTCTTCTCAGGCCCTTGGAGATTCAGGTTGACGACACAGCACACAGCAAAGTCTGTTTGGGTTCAAGCAGGCAGGGTCACAGCACACAGCAAAGTCCCTTTCTTCTCCTCTCCTTCAGTTGGATAGCAGGATAGGTCAGCCCTTAGAGCACACAGCAAGGCAATCTTCCATCAGCTCCTTCAGCAGTCCTTCTTCTGGCAGAGGTTCCTCTTGATTGTAGAATCTGATTTTCTGTTGTCAGGGGTCCTTCTCTTATACCCCAAAAAGTCTTTGAAGTCCTTTGAAGTCTTTGTGCAAGTGGGCCCTGAGCCCGGTCCAAACCAGTTCTGGGTTTTGCTGGGGCTCTGGGGGTTTCCTGGCTTCCTTCTTCCTCTCAGTATCAGGGACAGAGGTGATAGTCGCCCAGCGGGAGGTGGAGCCAGCATTGTGGTCAGGCAGGCACAGCCCTTCACTATCAGGTGCTATCTCCTCCCACTTCCCTGGCAGCAGATGCTGCCTTTCATCCATGGGCTGGCTCAGCTAACACCCTGGGGGCTCTGCAGACCCTGTCATCCTCAACCCAGATAGTCAATCCACAAACAGTCCCAGGCACACAGAAAGGTTAGACAAGAGAACAGACACTTTCTAAAAGTACTATTCTCAAACACAGAATTTAAAAACAACCTTTCCTAAAAGATGTGTTATTAAATCCTGACCAGGTGCCGCAAGCGTGAGGGGTAGGTGTTCCGCCGTCCCAGCGCCTTATACAAGGTTCCAGTAACCTATTAGCGCTGGCCTCCCGGGAGTATGCTGCGAGGCCCTATGCAATTCCCCTAGGGTCGCCTAAATAGAGCAGGACCCCGTGGCCCTCTTTTCCTCCGACTGTGAGAGGTTGTATTTACTGTCTAAATATTGAATGAGTATTTATTTCACATGTGTTTTCCTGTGTAGCACTGTATTTAGGTCCTGACGAATCGCCTTCCTGCGAGAAACATGTTGACCACGCCAGGGGGTTGAGTTAGAGTTCTATACATTGTTACGGTCTCTAGCTCCCCTCTCTCACCCCTTTTAACCAGGGAACCAGCCACGTTAATAAAATTCAGTGTGGACTGTTTTACCCTTTTTGTTATCACTCACATTTTCACTGACTACACTCCCTTTTCTCCTCACTCACACCCACCATCGGCAAGGAACTAAAGAACCCCGCTAAAAGAGTACCTGTAGGTACTCCGGCAGACATTGCAGCGCCGGTCTGTCGAGGGGCAGTGAGTCGATGATGACACTGGATACCCTCCAGTAAGGGTGTGTTTCACACCTAATACTCTGGGTGTATGAGGCTCTCCAAGTTCCGACTAGGGAACCCTTCCAGTCACAGTATAGACTATACCATCCCTTATCTCCACACATTCACACCATCACTGGGGAACTTTGTACTCTGCTGCTAGCTCATTAAATTCTGAGTTCAGGGATATCAAGCACTTATGTCCCATCTTGTTCCTATGGGAAGATAGGCTGGGATCCAATGGGACCAGCCTCCCCCATGTTACTCTATGGAGCAAGATAACCTTGCAGCAGTGAGCACACAAAATGGCTGCTGCTCACTACCAGAGCATGTTACCTGCACTAGTACATGCTCTACCTTACCCATGCACTGCACCCTGCCCAGGGGAGTACCTTGAGCCTTCCATAGGGCTGACTGATGTGCACAGACAGGGAAGGGTTAGGCCCAGCCAGTGGGGACACAGGCCAGGCTGACATGGCAGTCCACTGACTGCACACAGGCCCTGCGCTGGCAGGCCTGAGACACCATTTTAGGGCTACTTATGTGGGTGGCGCAATCTGCGCTGCAGGCCCACTAGTAGCATCTGTCATCACCAGCCCTGGCACACCCAGTGCACTTTACTAGGGACTTCATGGTGATACAAATATGCCAATCAGGTATACCCAATCAATATGACAATTTACAGAGGGAGCACTTACACTCTGGCACTGATCAGCAGTGGCAGAGTGTCCAAAGCATCTAAACCAGCAAAAACGAAATCCAGCACAGCATCAAAAATACATGAGTCAGAGGCAAAAAGATGGGGGAAAAACTACGCCAAGGGTGTCAGGTCTAACAGGGACGCATAGCTCGCCAGGGCGCTAAATTGCACTCAAGGAACCATGTATTGCTCAGCAGTGTGTACTACAGCAAAGTACAGTGAGCATGCAAGCTACTGCAGTGTGCACAAGGGTTACAGTATATGAAATGAGCTTGACATTTTTTAACAAACAATCAAACAAATATTGAGAGAATACACGGTTTAGTAATACATGCATAATTAAGTAGCTACTGCTGGTTATAGCAGAAATGTCACAGCCAACTGTGTGTGACTACCCAGATCCTAGATGCATAGAAAACATGTACTGCTCAGTATATTATTTTGTTGCTGTGTGTGTCAGCAAAAAGATTAGGTGTGGGATGCTAACCTCTGTGTTTGAGGGATGAGCATGCACCGCTATGTGGCCCACGTCGTCAGTTTGGTTGCTAGGAAGCGTACACTGCGCTCCTGTCAGTTCGCTGACCCTGTCAATGCAGGGATTTACTTTGCACTCGGACAGTGGATCTAACAGAGCAGAGATGTCACTGTAAACCCTAAAAGCAGAAAGCCCCTTTCACCTCGGTTCACATGCACCATAAACAAGTACTTCCCAATAAGCACATGGTTATTGAGAGTGCCAACCCCAGTGCCCTATTGGTGCTCTGCCATAAGCACATGCAGACCCGGATGCAAAGTGCAACAATTACCTGGGGGCTCCCATGCAGCTCAGCATGTAGAGGGGGCCCAGGGGCTGAAGCGAGGCTGTCGGCTGACCATGGAGGAGAGAGCTGCAAGGTGCTGCCGTGAGACGGTCATGCTGCTGAATCTTTTTCTTTTTAATTACTTGAAAACTAATCAATGGATTGTCACCAAATTACAAAAAGATCTTTCTGGACCAAGGTCTAGCTTGCCGCCAAATTTGGTGTAATTCTGTTTAGCGGTCCGGGCTGTAGTCATGTCTAAAACCCTATGGGAAATTGCATGGGGAAAACGCATTTGTGACCACCCTTTTTCTGACTTCTACTGACGAATGACCCCAACGCTTTCCAGACAGTAGCTATATTGAATGGTAGCTTTAAAACTTTTGTAGACTCTTCAAATGGACCCAAAGTTATTAGCAAAACAAAAAAAGGTCCTAACTATAACTACCTACTGGTGACAGCTAGTGTTGTATATATATAACACTAGCTGTCACCAGTAGGTAGTTATAGTTATAGTTATAGTTAGGACCTAGTTTCCATAGGAAATCCTCAACATTCTATTTGGAATAACTTTGGCCCTGGTTGAAGAATCTTAGCGAATTTCTCAAAGAAGATGGCTCGGTCCGCTGCGCTCCTTCCCTAAAAGTTTGGGGGGGATTGGTCAAGTGGGGGCTGAGATAAAAGGGGGGTCCCAAAACGTGTTTTCTCCATGTTATTTTCCATAGGACCTTTAGACTCGGCTACAGGTCGAACGGGTGAATGGATTTATAAGAAATTTGGCAAAACTGTACAGTCCGGCTCGCAGATTACGCTTTTTTTGGAATGGTGTAAATCCGTTCAGTAGTTGCTGAGGAAATTAAAGTTAAAGTCAATTATGTATCTATACGCGCGCACACGTGCGCGCACCCAAACGGCTGCGCGCGCGAGCGGAATTTTGCTGCGTGACGTCTGTTAACGTTCGATTCGAAGGAAATCAGGAAGTGTTGACCGCCATTTTGTCATTGCGAGTAAATATATTGTTGATTTCAAAGCGTTGGAATATGGAAAGGGGAGAAGGTAGAGATTGTTTTGCTGCATAGGTTCTCTCAGGGTGTGCAGTAAGGCCCTTAAAGGCGAAAATATATATATATATTTTTTTTTTAAGTTGCGTGGTGCGCGCACTCGGTCGCGCACACCTTTTTACAAGAGTGTGAAAATGGAGATAAATCAGTGCTTAGATATAAGGTGGCTCTGAAAAGAGCCATTGTGTTAATTGAGTGTTTTCTGCATTTATAAGTAAGTACCGATGCAGAGCCTGATGTTGCAGAGGAAGATTCTGTTTCCCTCATTCGTGAAATGAACACCGTCTCTCCTATAGACGTCTGCATGTGGTATCGCAAGTTGTTGTGGTAAATAGAACCCATGCTATAATCTCTGAGGAAAGCAGAAACAGATTTATTTACATGTCTCCTTGCTTTCTCAAATTGTGCACAATGTTGATTGGACCAATTCCATTTCTGTCTTTGGCATATATTGGAATATACCAAGGCAGATCGAGGAAAAAGTGTCATCAATTGTCGAAAGGTGTCTATTAGAAGCATTTCCAGACCTACCCCAGTGATTGTGCCTAGATCGTTCCCACCACAGTGCACAATTATACGGTCTGGTTCTGGGAGATGCATAAAAGTTTTCACCAATGGAATCAATTGGTGACATTTCAATCCTCTTTTGCCAATCCATGTTATGTGTACATTTGGTAAGCCGAGGTTGCAAATTCGTCTGCTTACTGCATATTTTTCACTCCAGTGAATATAACTGTGTCCTATTAGCCAGACCTTCATTTTCAAGGGATTTGTAGTCGTCCTCCGATTGGTTCTGGAAGTGGAATGGTAGTTAGAAGTTGAAATTCTAAATAAAGAAAAAGGAAGAGGCTGGGTGTGGTTTAAAAAATAAAAATGATTGGTTGATTGTAAGAAGTGGAGATTGAACAGTACGTTGCATGTTAATGTTTATGTTAAACGAAAAGTACTATTGGGTGTGAAAAAAAAAAGACATGTAACAGAGCTGTGGATTGGCAGGTGTTTCTGGAGGGAAAACAGTGTTGTTACTTTGCTGTAGAACGTTGAGATATGAACTTTTGACCTGTGCCTTCAGCCAGGTGCAGAATGAGGTGTTACCATGGAAACAGCCAGAGATGGCAGTGGGTGATGGGTCACTTTTATGTGACATTGAAAATATTGTGAGGGAGAACCAACTGAAATGTAAATGCTTACGTTACGTGCTCCGCGCCGCGCCCCGGATTGCTTCCGGGAAGCTGCGCTTCGCGCCTCGCGCATCGGAGCACTTCCGGATGCGCTAACGCGGCGCGTCATATGACGGATTACGCAACAACGCGATACGTCGTTGGGGCTCCACCGGAACTGATCGAATTGGTAGTCTACAGTGTTTCTGGATGTTTCAGACTGAAGCTGGCGTCAGCATGAGAGCACCCCGTGGCTACGTCGTGGCCATTCCGAGAGCAATCATGGCAGTCGCTCCCCACCGGAAGTCTGCAGGAGTCGGGGGCCTCGGTGACTCTTGTAGAATCTTCAAGGCCGAGGGGACGCTTTTGGGAATGGGGCTCATGCCCTAGCAGTCAAGCGTCCGAGTTCCAGGGTTGCCCAGAGCCATCCTTGCAGGCCAGGCCCAAGTCTGTGGAGCCGACCGCCATTTCCTGAGCTCCGTGGCAGCCGCCTGTCGCTGTATCGGAAGAGTGGGTGCAATTCAGCCGGATGGCGGGTGAGACGGTGTAATAGCAAGAGCAGGCGTAATTCAGCTGGCCGAGCGAGGCACTGTGCCGCAGGAGCAGGCGGAACTCAGCTGGCCGAGTGAAGCGCTGGGGTGTAGCTAAGAAACCTCCACCTGGTGAGGTGGGAGAGGCTCGTTCGCGCCGCCTCTCCCTTCCAGTGCACCCCACGCCGTCTCCTGGCGCAGGTATATGTGATGGTCGGACCAGGGCACCGCAGGACGTGTCTTCAGGTCAAACGGATTGTGGGACAAGGTCCAGAATGGAAGAGGCATCAAAAGGCAAGAAGTTCCGCCTGACCCCCGGGAGCCGGCCGCCTATGTCGGGGGCGATCTCAGGCCATACCAGGGGAACAAGACTTGGGGAGGGGGCAGGAGCCAAGCGCCCCCTCCGAGTCCGCGTTTCTTGGACCCTGAAGTATGGCACTCAACATCCAGAATTTATGACATTTGTGCAAGGCAGGGACATCGAAGCCTCTCAGGGACCAAGTATATCCAGAGTCCTTCCTACAGAAGGTGGTGGGGGTGGCGGCATTAGCAAGGCATCCCCCCACACAACTTGTCGGACCCTGAAGTATGGCACTCAACATCCAGAACTTATGACATTTGTGCAAGGCAGGGACATCGAAGCCTCTCAGGGACCAAGCATATCCAGAGTCCTTCCTACAGAAGGTGGTGGGGGTGGCGGCATTAGCAAGGCATCCCCCCACACAACTTGTCGGACATGACCTCTGGATGTACTGGGTGTTCAATTTCAGAATTGAAACTACTAAGAAGCAATTAGAAGTGTTGTTTTCATGTTGCAGTAGGCTGCCATGTAAATAGTTATTTAATAAAACGTTTTATCCTGTTACTTTGCTGGTGTGTTGTATATATTTATAATATTTGCATAGTGTTTGTCGTTATTTTGGGCAGGGTGGGCGGCGGAGCCGAGCTGTCTTGCAGCCATCATGGCGTCGAGCTCGGTTCCTCTCTCTAGTTTCATGGTTTTTCTAACGATTTATATGTTATAGTTTGCTAGCACGATACAGCGGATAGTCCGCATTTTATATATATGTCCTTTTTATTAGGGGGGTCCTCCAGTGGAGTCGGACGATCTACCTCTAATAAACGGTCCGGGTTGAACCAACTACCAACAAACGGGGCAGAGATAGGCATGACGGGTTACAAAGGGGACAAAAGTGTGCACTACCTATCCTTCACTATCTGCAAAAACTAAACAGAGTATTGCGACTTTATGCTTATTTGTGAACAGAGAATGACCCAAAGAGAACCAATTTCGAACAATCACAGGCTATTGGCAGTGGGCAGAGAGGCCATGACACAGAAAATGGCTGTTACTTACGTGCATGATGGGGCCTAAAAGGGCCTAGATGGCGTGGCCACTGTTTCGCGACTTTCACTTTACTTTTAACAATGGCTGTGGTGAACATAAATGAACGCCGCTTATGTATACCTAATTTTAGTCATTTTCCACAAAAAAGCTTTTGATATTTGCTATTAAAAAACCAAAGAAAATCACTGAAAAAAACATAGGTTATAGACCATATATAGTTAAATATCTGAAGTCCATCTCTGCACTCGATGGAGATACAGGTCGTCGATCAGAAGATGTGCTAGCCACCTCTAATGGTAGTAGCGTGACCAGGGCTCTTGTCGTTGCCTCTGCAAATTGCAGAGGGTGCACTTGTTTGACATGCCGCACCATGGTATGTATGGAAAAGGAATATTTTTTTGCTGGATTTTTTCTTGAGAGAACCAAGTCACATATCGTGCAGGTTACTTTTGGTGCATTCACTTTCTTTTGATCTTCAGGATAAGTGAAAAATTGCCAGATGAAAGATTTATTTTTTCTTATTAAAGTTAGTCGATCATTTTGGTCAGATTCGGAAGATGAATGAGATACGGTAGCCATTTCACCAAAGTCTTCCGAAAGATGTAGGACGTTGTTCTCTCTTGAGAGTAGAAAAGATAGTGAGGGAAGTGGGTGGAGTGCTGCGTGTAAATTCCAGAATTGAAACTATTAAGAACCAATTGAAAGTGTTGTTTTCATGTTGCAGCAGGCTGCCATGTAAATAGTTATTTAATAAAACGTTTTACCCTGTTACTTTGCTGGTGTGTTGTGTATCTTTATAATATTTGTCGTTATTTTGGGTGGGGTGGGCGGCGGAGCCGAGCTGTCTTGCAGCCATCATGGCGTCGAGCTCGGTTCCTCTCACTAGTTTCATATTTCTCATGAGGGGTTGTTCCTAATTTTTCTATTTTAGCGAGGTCAAAAAAAGATCTCATCAGTGGCCTACTGATTTTGCTCGATTCCTTTTGTTTTTTCTAACGATTTATATGTTATAGTTTGCTAGCACGATACAGCGGCTAGTCCGCATTTTATATATATGTCCTTTTTATTAGGGGTGTCCTCCGGTGGAGTCGGACGATCTACCTCTAATAAACGGTCCGGGTTGAACCAACTACCATCCTGATTTTGTATATCTTCTGAGCTGGATTTAAGCACGCAATTGTTAAAGTATGAAACGTTTTATATTTCTAAAAAAAATACCAAGGTGTGTACATCCGGTAACGCACGAAAGTTTAAAAAGACATTCGGCTCCATTTACTGAAAAGTTTCATAAGAATAAAAAAGAAGTCTATGTACAGTCTCTTTGACGTACTATAAGTTCTTTAAGGGGTGTATGAAGAAATTCAATAAGTTCAAATCGCAAGGTTTTTACGAAATATATAGGCAGGTGCGCGCACTCGGTCGCGCACGAAAGCCTGGAAATGCGATATCCATTTTATTGACAACTGTTGCCGAGAGTGCGCACACCGGGTCGCGCACGAAAGTTTAGTAAGGCTATTTTTATTTACAGACAAATTTTAATGTGTTTAAAAAAAGGCAAGGTACAGACTTTCGAATTCTGTATTGCTTTACAAGGAGTCTCTATGCAACTTGAACAGTGAAGAAAACAGCTTGTTTTCGAAAAAAATATTGCCAGAACTTTATTGCCAAAAGTATAGGTTGCATACACGACATTTTTCTGAATTAGCATTTTAAAAACCAATGAAATTCACAGAAAAAACCATAGGTTTTACACACATAGTTAGGAAGTAGCATTTAAAAAACCTATGAAATTCACTGAAAAAACCATAGGTTTGACACATGTTATAGTTAGCTGGAAATTTTACTGACATAAAACCAATGAAATTCCACGTTATAGTTAGTTGGACTCACTATAACTTGCGCGTGCAATGCACTGCTGATGACGTCACATATTACATCACTCATGACATGGTCAGTGACATCACTCATGACATCACTGATGACACCATCCAGTGAATATGTGTCTTTCTGAAAAATAAATATTAGTGAGTAATGTTTAAATATTTAAATATATATATTAGTGTTTCACTTTGTGTATAAGTGGCTACATGTGTTGGTAAGTAGCTACATGCGTATGTATATGGGTTATTAGATGTTTCTCTTAGTATCAGTATGAGTGTCTATATGGTTTGGTGGGGGTATTACTTAGCACATAGATGCATGAGTGACTGACTCTCTGTTTGTATGTGTTTTGAAGACAGCATATGTGCAGGACTGTATGGGTGGATGAGTGTGTATATGTGTTTGTTAGTGAGTGAATGACTGTCTCACTAGTGTCTTTATCAGTAACGACATATGTTTTAATCTAGTATATGTGAATATTGATGTATATAAGTGAGTATATGTGAGAGTAAGAGATTGTAAGAGTTCCTGTTTAAATAAGTATGTGTTTCTATAAGTGATTGTTTAAGAGAATAAATATGTGTAATTTTCAATAGAAGTAAGGTGGAAGTGTGTGTATAACTCTATATTCAAATAAATGGATGTTCAATAGTTTATTTGCACGTGTGAGTATGTGTGTGAGTAACTTTTCGATGACTGTCGGTGTGTAACAGGATGTATAGGTGTATCACTTCATATGAGGAGTGAGTATATGTATGAGTGACTATATAGAACTGTTGGTGAATGAGTGGATGTGTATATAGATGGTGGAATTACTGAATTACTTGTTGTAACTGATATGGGTATCTCCATTTTTTTTAAATTTTAGTTTCTATTTTTGAATATGTGTTTCAAGGGTTACATTACAGTGAAAGGAGGTCTGTCACTATGTCACAAGGATGGTGTCATCAGTGATGTCATGAGTGATGTCACTGACCATGTCATGAGTGATGTAATATGTGACGTCAGCAGTGCATTGCACGCGCAAGTTATAGTGAGTCCAACTAACTATAACGTGGAATTTCATTGGTTTTATGTCAGTAAAATTTCCAGCTAACTATAACATGTGTCAAACCTATGGATTTTTCAGTAAATTTCATAGGTTTTTTAAATGCTACTTCCTAACTATAACGTGTGTAAAACCTATGGTTTTTTCTGTGAATATATATATATATATATATATATATATATATATATATATATATATATATATATATATATATATATATATATATTCCTCACAATTGTTCCCGTCGCAGAGGGAATACTTCCAGTTGGTGCCCGCGTTCGAGACCGGGAACGTGTCTCCAATGAATTCGGAAACAAGAAACCACGCGGCACACTTCTTGGCAGCAATTATTTACGTGTATTTCAGGTCTAGCGCAAAACTCCTACGCGTTTCGAACAAACGTTCTTGATCACGGCAGTGTTCTACATTAGTCCCTTTTCAATTTCCACATTTTATACTCTCACTCATTACGTTTACAGAACAATGAATTATGGGCCATGTAGTTGTTATCAATCTTATATATACTTTACATTTGTCATTTTTATTATTGTTAAGGGTAGTAGTGGGGTTGGTTATCATGAAGTGATGCACTTATACACATATACTCTTTAGTAGAATATTTGGTACGTGTTTCACGGAAGGACATAAAGAATTTCCGTGAATAATTAGCATCCCAGTGCCTTTCGCTGAATGATATCGCCTTTGTTCCTCGGGCTGAGTGCCCTTTACCCTGCTTATTACCTTTCTGTCACTTTTAATAGGCCATTGTATCATATTCTACATTGTGCTGCAATCCTTACAAGAAATTCTGCCCAAACCAAACTGTACATATCACATTGTTATGAAAGTTTCTCTTTTTTCATTTCTAAAGATGAACATGCATCTCCTCATCAGCATTCAGTCCCAAAGGATATTTTGTTTTAAATTTAATTATCAGTTTAGACTCCAGTCTTCTTAATTTGATTAGTCTATCTCTCCCTCGTTCTTGTTTCGGGATCGTAGCCAGGCCTAAGTATCTTATGTCTTGCCACGTCTTTCCAGCATGAGTTCTGATATGTTTCGCCATGGCATATGCATTGTCAAGATTTTGAATTGCCCGGATATGTTCTAGTATCCTCTTTTTTAATGGACACTTTGTACTGCCTTTGTATTCTTTCCCACAGTAACATTTCAACATGTAGACTACAAATGTTGTTTCACAGGTTATTTTGGTCTTGATAACAAAGTCTTTACCTGAGGGATCTTTCAGAGTTGTTGTGTTTTGTCCAATCTTGCATGCTTTGCATGTCATGCATTTTGTAAATCCGTTGCTTCTTTTTTGAAGCCAGTCTACAGTTTTTTTCGTTGAGAAGTGACTTCGCACCAAATGGTCCGAGAGATTCGGCGCTCTTCGATATGAGATTAGCGGCCCGGTTCCAATTTTGGTTCCTATGTCTGGGTCTTTCATAAGTACATGCCAATATTTTGATAATATTTTCTGAACTTTGTAACTTTCTTTTGTGTAAGTTGCAATCATTTGTGGTTGGTCTTCTTTTCCATGTTCAGTCTGCATGTGCTTTTCATTACTCGTTGTTCCGTTGTCTTGATTTTCCTTAGTCAGTGTTTCTATTCTTGATTTCAATCTTGCTTTTTGTTCCCCCTGAATGATGTCAATGTGTTTGTATCCACGTTCTATAAAGCGATCTTTTGTGTCTCTGAATTTTCTTTCCATTTCCTCATTCGTCGAGCAATTTCTTCTCATATGGAGAAATTCTCCGTACGGTATGCTCTTTATCAGTTTCTGGGGGTGAAAACTTGATCCATGGAGGATGCTGTTTGTAGCAGTCTGTTTTCTATGTGTGGTCGTTTCTATTTTGTTATTTTGTATAAAGACCTTTATGTCCAAAAACTCGATTTCTTTGGGACTGATGTTATATGTGAATTTTAATCCCTCTTCATTGTTGTTGAGGATGTTAAAAAAGGTCTCAAATTCTGTTGATGTTCCTTTCCATAGAAGAAATAAATCGTCTATGAAGCGCACCCATAGCGCTACTTTGGCCATGTGTTGGTCGTTTTCTTCTCTCCAAGCTATGTTCCTCTCCCACCACCCCATCATGAGATTCGCATAGCTTGGAGAGAAGGAAACTCCCATAGCAGTTCCACACTTTTGCTGGTACATTTTTTGGTTAAAGAGAAATACATTATTGTACAAACACATCCTGATCATGTCAATTATCATTTTTGAATTCTCTCTTTCTGTGATTGGCCTCTGTTTTAAGAATAATTCGATGGCTCTGATTCCCTTTTCATGGCTTATGGAAGTGCAGAGAGACACCACATCTATTGTTACTAAAAGATAAGATGGATGCCAATCTGTGTTCATTAATAGTTTCAAGAAATCCCCTGTGTCCTTTATATAGGATGTTAATGTTGGCACTATGGGAGCAATAAAATAGTCTACATAATTTGCAATGTTTTCATATAGCCCGCCACAACTTGAGATTATAGGCCTTCCGGGAGGTCTATTAAGTGTTTTGTGCACTTTTGGCAAAAAGTACATAGTCGGGTGGCCAAGATGGCGGGCTGAGCGGTCGCACTTGCCGAGGGCTCCCGGACCCCTGAATTCCTGCATCGCTTGGAACCGCTGATTCCCCCCCGGATCACGCGGCCACTGAGCCTGGTGCTTGCGGTGGAGGTGTGGAGAGCCTGCTGAGCCTGGTTTGCGCCGTCGGGGACGAGATTTTGGCCGGTGTAGCCCAGGTCGGACCCCGCTGTACGACCCGGGTGAGAGCTGGAAGCCGCGAGTCTCCCGACCCTCGGAGCGCGACGGGGCGACCGGCCCCTGAGGTGTGAAGCCCGCTGTGGTGCATGTGCTGTCGGAGTGGGATTCGGCGACGGCTCCGCGTGCGGCTCGGAGCTGTCCAGCAGCGGCTGTGCGGAGCGGAGCGGAGCGGAGGTGCAGAGCGGTGGCGGAGTCGGCGCCACCTCGCTACGCCAGCCCGTGGCTTAACGAGGCCTGCCGGAGGAGGTCGCCTCGGCTGGTTGTCCGTGCGGAATTGAGGACCGAGTCTCCCGAGGCTGATCTCTCCCTGAAGCAGCGGACCCCGGTGACTGTTGCATTGTGACTTAGCCCCCTGGCCGGATTTCTGGTTCTCGGATCGGAGAAGGGGAGAGGGTCTCCATCTTGGGCATTGTCCCTACGACACTACTGAGCGGCCATTTTGTGGAGTTCGGCCGGGCAGCTCGTCCCTTCTGGTGCTCTTTGTGTGGACCACTCCCGGCTGGCATATAGCTGCTTTCTCTGCTGTTCAGTGAGCCTCAGTGTCCGTTATTGCTCTACAATGTCGAATGCCAGGGGACAGCGGAGAGGCGACCGGACCTTGCCGGAAATGCTGGGACGGGGCGCCCTGCGCAGCGGAGGTGCTCAACCGGCCGCGACCTCCCCGGCACCAACCAGGGGGGCAGAAGGTGGAGAGCCCCCGGTGACGAGGTCCTTTCTCGAGTCCCTGTTTAGCTCCCTGCGGGAAGACTTCCAAGCACTCAAGCATGAAGTGGCCGGGGAGGTCCGCGAAGTGAGAAGAGAGATGGACTCCCTGGGGGATCGGGTGAACACAGTGGAGGAAGCGGGCCACTCCAGGGATGAGGAGATCACCCATCTGCAGCAGGAGGTCCTACGGCTCCGGGAGCAACAGATTGAGCTACAGGCCCACGCCGAGGACCTTGAAAATCGGTCCAGGCGGAACAACATACGGGTCCGCGGAGTGCCGTCTGGTGAGGAGGGTGAAGACGTGACGGCATATCTGGTGGCCCTCTTCCGAGCGATCCTGGGAGAGCCGGAGGACTTTCGGATTCGCATTGACCGGGCACACCGGGTGGGTCGCCCCCGCAGAGCCACGGCGCCCGCTCCGGACATTTTGGCCTTCCTCCCGAACTTTCCTTTGAAGGAGCGGATCCTCTGTGAAGCACGGGGGCAGCAGCCTTTTCGATTCCGGGACCATCCTGTGACGCTGTTTCAGGACTTATCCACAGTCACGTTACAGAAGAGGAAATCCTTCAAGATCGCTACGGACTTCCTTCGAGAGCATGAGACGCAGTACTCCTGGGGGCACCCCTTCCGCCTGATCTTCAGGTGGAACGGTGTCTTACATCAACTTCAGTCCCTTCAAGATGTTTGCGCGGTTCTGGGCCTCACTGCAACGGACACGGATACTCCGGCCCCGCGACGGAGGCGCAGCACTCGTAACGGCTGGCAACGAGCTGAGGGGGGGGCCTCTCCCCCGGCGGAGCGCCCGGGCTCGCCTGCAATCCGGGCTGAAATGGCGGCTGCCATCCAGGAGGCCTCCAGAGTGGCGGCGAATGGCGAAGTGGCCTTGACGGCCTGAACTCACTCCGGGGGGAGTCTACTTTAGCTCATTCTTACTGCAGGTGCGGGGTTTCGGGGGGTGGCACGGGAGGAAGGGCGAGTGCTGAAGGTGGTGGCTGG
The DNA here is from genome assembly GCF_964263255.1 of Lissotriton vulgaris. Taxonomy (NCBI): domain Eukaryota; kingdom Metazoa; phylum Chordata; class Amphibia; order Caudata; family Salamandridae; genus Lissotriton; species Lissotriton vulgaris. The sequence continues at coordinate 85,693,580 of NC_141685.1, read as the reverse complement.
ACGTCCACTAGGTTGACTTTCCACGGCCTTGCCCGTTTTGGGCCGGACTGGGACAATGTCTTTTTTGATAAGTTTGAGAAGCGGGGAAAGGGGTCGGGGCGGACGGGCAGCTGTTTTGTTTTTGGGACCTAGAGGGGGGGCCAGCTGCGGGGGGTGGTGTGGATTTGTTGGTGTGGGGGCGGGGGGGGGGGGGTTTTGGTCGTGGGGTGTTGGGGTTCGGGGACTGTGCTGTGCCAATGGTGGATTCAACGTTGCTCTGTTTTGAGGTCTCGAAGGGTGCCTTCTGTGTTTGCTGACGGGGCTTTGCCTTTTGATATGTGCTCCCTGAACTCTCTCTTTGATGGCTCTTAAGGTGCTTACTCTCAATGTGAAAGGGCTGAATAATCCGGTTAAGCGGCGGGCAGTGTTATCCCTGCTGGAAAACTCACAAGCGGATATCTGCCTGTTGCAGGAGACCCACTTGCTGGCTAAGGACTGCTCGCGGATGCGAACCCCCAAGTTCCCCACACAGCTATTCTCCTCTAGCACTTCCAAGACGGCAGGGGTGGCCATTTTGTTTTCTAGAAGGTTCAGGGGCGAGGTTGTGAGCAAGGTGGCGGAGCAGAAAGGAAGACTCCTGGTATATAGAATCAAGGTGGGGGGCTTAGCACTGACTGTGGGCTCCGTTTATTGCCCCAATGATCACCAGGACCAATTCTTACACAGGGCCTTGGACGACGTTGCATTCACCTCTGATAGGCACATAGTGTTGGGGGGTGATCTGAATCTGGTTTTTGACGCGGCGCTGGATAGGTCTGTGCAGCGGCGCCAACAGTTGGGTGAGCTTTCGGGCTCGATTCGAACTCGACTTGCGGAGCTGGACCTGCATGACATGTGGCGCTGCCTCCACCCCACCACCCGTGCATACTCTTATTTCTCACACGCCCATAGATCTTATGCGCGCTTAGACCACCTTCTAGTGTCAGGCCCGCTGCTCCTTTTGGCTTCGAATGCAGACATGGGGGTCCTTTCTCTTTCTGACCACGCTCCAGTTGAGGGCGCTTTCGCTCTTCCGCCGGTGGCTCGGTCGAGGGGGGTTTGGAGGCTCCGAGATACGCTTTTGCATAGGCGGTCGGTGGTGGATCAGATCAGGGCGGCCATTTTGGCTTTACAGACCGTGAACGATAATGGGGATACCTCCCGCGCGACACAGTGGGCGGCCCTTAAGGCCGTGCTCCGAGGCGAATTTATCGCGATTTCCGCTGCCGAGAATAGGGACCGGCAACTTAAGAGAGATGAGCTCACCCAGCAGGTGAGGGAGCTGGAGCAGGTTCATCACAGGACAGGGGCCCCCAGGGTGTGGAGGCAGCTGAAGGCGGCGCGGAAGCTCTTGGCAGCCCTAGACACGGATCGGGCGGAGTACGCGGTGCTCCGCCTGAAGCACAAATATTACACAGGGGGCGATCGGTGTGGGCGGCTCCTGGCTAACAAACTCAGGGTGCAGCACCAGCAGCACCGAGTGAAGGAACTGCTGGACCCGGCCGGAGGCAGAGTCACGACCGACGAACACATAGCGGATGTCTTCCGCGGCTTTTATGCGGACCTTTACTCCGGGGAGCCCCCTTCGGCCCAGGCTGAGGGGGACTACCTGGACTCGGTTCCGCTCCCGTCGCTGTCACAGGATCAGGCTCAGTATCTGGAGCGTGACATACGTATCGAGGAGGTGGTCACGGCGATATCCCGGCTCAAACTGGGCAAGGCCCCGGGTCCGGATGGCTTCATCCCGCTGTTTTACAAAACCTTCTGTCAGGAACTGGCACCTCTGCTGACTCGCCTCTTTAACTCCTTCGCAGAACCGGGAGCCATCCCCTCCGAATTTCTCCAGGCCACGGTCTCAGTGATCCGGGCAAGGATAGGACCGCCTGTGGGTCCTATCGTCCCATCTCGCTGCTGAACACCGATTTGAAGGTGTTCACCAGTATCTTAGCTGCACGCCTGGCGTTGCATCTTCCCGGCATGGTTGACTCGGACCAAGCAGGCTTCGTGCCCGGTAGGCAAACGGTAGATAATACGAAGAGGGTGACACACATTCTCGAGAAGGCTTCTAGGATCCCTGGAGAGAGGATGCTCCTGTCCATAGACGCGGAGAAAGCTTTTGACAGGGTGCACTGGCCCTACCTTGAGAAAGTCCTGAGCAAATTTGGGATAGGGGAGAAGTTTCGTCACCTGATCTTTAACTGCTACCGGTTCCCATCTGCGGTGGTCCGGGTGAACGGCGGCAGCTCTCGACCCTTCCCCATTGAACGGGGCACGAGACAGGGATGCCCGCTCTCCCCTTTGCTCTTTGCCTTGTACATGGAGCCATTTGCCCAGAGGGTTAGGCAGAACCCTGACATTATCGGTGTCCAGATGGGCGGGTTTCGCCACGCGATTAGCCTGTACGCGGACGATGTCATTCTGACGCTGGATGACCCGCGGAGATCGCTACCGGCCTGTGTGGAGGAACTGAATTTATTCGCTGACGTGGCGGGCTTTAAAGTGAACCTGGGTAAGTCGGCCGCCCTGGACATCTCGCTTTCTGCTGCCACTAGAGTGGAACTGCAGAGGCTTTACCCTCTGAGCTGGTCCAAGGACCGGATCCCGTATTTGGGGATCCTGCTGGCGCCCTCCCTCCCGGAGATGGTTAAGGCCAATTACGCAGCTCTAGGCACGAAAATCAAGGAGGAACTGGGCCGGTGGGATAAGGGCACGCTGTCGCTGCTGGGTAGGGTGGCCGCAGTGAAGATGACCCTTCTGCCTCAGGTGCTCTACCTCTTCAGAGCATTACCGCTCCACCCTCCTGCCGGGTTGCTCGCGGAGACTCAGACTGCCATTGCGCGATTCGTGTGGCAGGGCCGAAGGCCGAGGATCAAGAGGGGCATCGCTATGCTCTCACCGGAATCCGGAGGGCTGGGGATACCGGATTTACGGAAATATTTTCAGGCCGCTCAGCTCCGATACCTCGTGGAATGGAGCCGGTGGGAATCGGATAAACACTGGTTGTTCCAAGATCAGGCGGTGGCGGGTAGGACGCTGCAGGAAGTACCATTCTTGAGGCGAGCCCATCGGCCCCCCAATCTTTACGCGTCTTTGGTGACGCGGGTCCCGCTCCAGACGTGGGACTCGGTGGCTGCCAGATGCGAGCTGACTACCTTCCCCTCTCCCTTCACGCCGCTCATTGGCAACCCGGACTTCGGCCCGGGGCTGGAACAGGGAGCCTATGAGCGCTGGCGGGTGGCCCGCTGCTGCACTCTGTACCACTTGTACTCCCCCGAGGGAGTTGTCTCCTTCCAGGACTTGCAGAGGGATTATGGCCTCCCCGAGACGGAACGCATGCGGTACATGCAGGCGCGCCATTGGGCATTACAACCCCAAGTGCGCGACGCGGCACACAGGGAAATCACGGAGTATGAGCGTTGGCTAATTACTCGCACGTCGGACGCCAAACTGATCTCGGACCTGTATAGAATGCTGCAGCCCCCCTCCTTTCACATTCACAACCCTGGTCGGGAACGATGGGAGCGAGAGCTTGGGCGCGAGCTGAGTCATACAGAATGGGACCACATCTCCTACCGCGCGCGCCACTCGGCCTACCACACGGGTCTTACAGAGACCTTTACTAAAATCTCGACCTACTGGTACCGCACTCCGGAGAAACTGCACGAGATGGACAGGGCGATACCAGGGACGTGCTGGCGCAACTGTGGCAACACTGGTACACTGACACACATACTATGGGATTGCCCCCTGCTGGCTCCGTACTGGGAAGAGGTCCTGAGCGAGGTGGACAAATGCTTTGGGATAGAATTGCCTAGGTTCCCGGCCTATGTCCTGTTGGGGTTGCCGAATGGGTTGATGTATCCCCTTAGGTCCAAGAGGGGTAGACAGATCGCAATTGCGCTAGGATCAGCGGTGCAGAATATTCTCATACACTGGCGCACTACAACACTTCCCTCTGTAGTTGGTTGGCTGCACAGATTATGGCATGTCCTTGGAATGGAAAAGATGTCCTTAGTAGCTCTGGGGGACACTGATACCTTTGAGGAATTGTGGGAGCCCTTTCACAGCCTGTTATGTTCCGAGTTTCGAGAGATTACCTGCCCTAGATATCTTCGGTTGTTGAGGCTGACGCCGCCGCCGGACCCGCCTGCCTGAGTGGGTGGGGTTGGTGTAGCATAGTAGAGATTCATGGAGAGTTCACAGTGGCGGAGACTGTAGATGCTGGCACAGTACAGGGGGTGGGTCGGGGTATGGTAGTTGGGGGTTTAGTTTGGTTAGGCAGGTTTTTGGGAGCGGGGTTGCTTCTCCTCCCTTCACCCCACCCCCCCCCCCTTTTTTTTTTTTTTTTTTTTTTTCCTCCCCATTCGTTCTTTCTTTTGTTCCTTCCCTCCTGATTTTTTTATTTTTTTTTGTATCCTCTCCCCTCCCCTCCCTCCCCCCCCTCCCCTCCCCTCGTTGTCTGTCCGTGCCCACAGGTGCTGAAGCTATGCTCCCGAGTCGGACGGAGCCTCTTACAAAATTGTAACTGTATTGTTGTATTGGCTGTATGATGCGCACTGGTGCGCGGATCTTGTGGGTCACTTGTTTCCTGCCCCTTTGTGTCCTATCCCACCCTGCTTCAATAAAATACTTTAAACCTAAAAAGTACATAGTCGGTGTGACAGGATTTTCCACCATAAGATATTTCTTTTCATTCTCCGAAATTAAACCTTTGTGTAACCAACAGTTCAGTTGTTTTTCAAGCTCTGTTATAAGTTCTGGAATGGGATTTTTTGTTAATGGTTCATAATTCTTTTTTTCATTTAGTTGGCGAAGGGCTTCATCGATGTAATGCTGTTTATCCATTATAATCTCACAGTACTCAGGAAAACAAAGCGCAAAACAAGACGAGGGAACCGACAAAGGAGGGCGATACAATCTGAGATCCAGACCAGGGAAAAGCTAATCACAAAGCAAAAAGGAACATCAAACACTGAGCCAATTGAAAGTCTTCATATATTTGTCAGTTGTAATTTCCATTTGGTCCAAGATTTGGGTTTCTGATATTTGGGACCCTGTCACTTCATTTGCAAGTTCATAGGCGATGCGTATATGCGGCACATCTTCAATATTGCATATATCACATCCTGATGTGGTGGCTTGATTTTGGATAGGTTTTGATGTTGGTTGTGCCATTTCCTCTGCACCAGAATTCATTTGATTTTCTGGAGATGTTTCTCGACTTTCAATTGGCTCAGTGTTTGATGTTTTCTTGACAAAGAACTTTTTTAGCTTAAGTTTCCTTATATATTTATAGAGGTCTATTTTTGTATCGACTTGTTCATGATGGATTTCTGGACAAAAGGAAAGACCTTTATTTACTCATTTGATTTCTTTCTTGGAAAGATTATATCTTGACGCGGCGATACTGACCAGTGCAGCACCAGAGGCCGAGAGTGCCTAACGAGGAGCCCAAAGAGGGAGTGCTGACCTCCATAACCCTACCTGCCTGCTGCCTGTTGCGTCCCCCTCCCGCCGCCGCGTTGGAGCAAGAACCGCGGCCGCCGAGCGGAGGGGGACTCTAAAACTACACTCCCCAGCAGGCCTAGCGGCGCCAGCCGCCTTGTCATCGCGCCAGGCGGCGCATAAAGGAAGCGTCACCCCGGCAGAGCGGGTGACGCGGCGATACTGACCAGTGCAGCACCAGAGGCCGAGAGTGCCTAACGAGGAGCCCAAAGAGGGAGTGCTGACCTCCATAACCCTACCTGCCTGCTGCCTGTTGCGTCCCCCTCCCGCCGCCGCGTTGGAGCAAGAACCGCGGCCGCCGAGCGGAGGGGGACTCTAAAACTACACTCCCCAGCAGGCCTAGCGGTGCCAGCCGCCTTGTCATCGCGTCAGGCGGCGCATAAAGGAAGCGTCACCCCGGAAGAGCGGGTGACGCGGCGATACTGACCAGTGCAGCACCAGAGGCCGAGAGTGCCTAACGAGGAGCCCAAAGAGGGAGTGCTGACCTCCATAACCCTACCTGCCTGCTGCCTGTTGCGTCCCCCTCCCGCCGCAGCGTTGGAGCAAGAACCGCGGCCGCCGAGCGGAGGGGGACTCTAAAACTACACTCCCCAGCAGGCCTAGCGGCGCCAGCCGCCTTGTCATCGCGCCAGGCGGCGCATAAAGGAAGCGTCACCCCCGCGTCACGGGAGCGCCCGGGGCGAAGCCCGGGCAAAGGGCGGGCCCTCTGTGGCCCTCAGGGGCCTGAAGTGGCCGGGTCGGGCCACCCCCCTAAGCACGATTGTCAGGACTCGCAAGCCACATCCATCATAAACTACAAACGGAGAACGGGGCACCAATCACTGCTTAAGGATGAGCAAAACGCTAAAAACACCGATGGCAACAAGATCAACTAGCAGACTTAAAACTGAGTACACCTCTACCCACTATAACCGCAATAGATAAAATGCTGCAAAAATCGATAAATGTTGTGGCGGATGCTATTCAGGACACAGAGATGCGTCTCTCTTTGATACCAAATGTATGCTTCCCAGACTTGTCCACGCACACTACTAATGATACCCAAAACATGGACGACACTGCCTCATCGTAGGAGTCTCTACTGATGCAATCATTCTCGGAATTACCAAGGTCACACGTTAAAGAAAATACATCTAAATCTCTGCCCACTGAGTCAACAGCGAATAATTTGGACAATAGTCTCATGATTTTAACTAATCGTGTAAACAATAATCAACAGGAAAATGCTACATCCTCAGTTTTGGTTGCCCACCCAGAGGAGAGTGTTCTATTGGCCACTGACTTAACAGAACCTCAAACCCTTAAACAACTGAATCCTCCTAAGGGCACTCGAAAAAAGCGTAGAACCAAACTTCCTATGAGGAAAACCCACCTCTTTTCAGGCAAACCCAAACACTCTATTAAAGACATGTGGCAGAAAACAAGCCTGGGGAAACCCACTGAACCAACACGTGGGGGGCCCTCATTAACTTCCCGACAGGATCATGACGCATATGGAAACACCAAGAACAATACAGGTAGTTCCCTGGTCAACGAGGAAACAGGCCATATAGACAATAAGCGTAGCACGAACATACCATCTATGAGTGAGATTGAAACTTTGATTAAATCACTCCTACAACCTATTAGCCAACAAATTGCTAATATTGAAAAGGCCTTGAGTAAGTTTGAGAGGGCTCAAAACGATATATCATCTAGTATTCTTAGATTACTCAAAATACCCAATACATCAACCACCTGTGTTCCAGCCACTACAACTCTCAATGTAAAAAACTCAAAAACTGTAAAAAAAACAAGTGATTCATCAAAGAACACATGTAAACAAAAAAAATCACAGCATCAGAGTCCCCCCACATCTGATTCGACGTCAATCCCACAAATAGCTCATCTTACTGACACGATTACAGTGATACCTACAGATAACACGCAAAACGCCCAGGTAGGTGAGGATGACGATGATAGTGAGTGGGCAACAGAGGGTTATCCACCTAATATAAACACAGGAATTACTGGGAATACAAGGCACTTGGCTCCTTCAAACGTCAATACCCATACAAAAGTAATAGGAGCACATCAACCTAGACCCACTATAACTCGATCACTACCATATATAAATTTACCACCACAGTCTAATCCCTACACAATAGTTATGATTGGGGTACCGAAAGCAGACGTAAATAGAGAGGAAACGCATGAGGAACTGAAGAACAAAGTAATGCAATGGCTAACTACACACAGGCCTCTTCCGCCCAACATAACAGGAACCATTCAACATGTTAAAAGAGTAGAGTGGGTGGGTACTCGTTTTAAATCCACAGAGGGCGACTGCATTGTGGTTACCTTTAAATACATAGGAGCGGCGAAATTTATTGCAGACTGGAGGAGCCCCGTGACAAATAGTTTGATCCGTACAATGGGTCTAAGCTATTTTTATCCAGTTCGCTCAGATACTCAAAGGAATAAAATTAAACATAAGTATATCCAAGAAGGACCTTTTATTTCGCAGCTAAACCCTCAACCCTGGCCGGCTCCTCTCGTTCCCAATCAAGGCATGCCAGTGGGTCTAGAACCATACCCATACGTTCACCCTTGGGTAAGCAAAACGTATAACTACCAACCCCAAGCAACATTTGATAGACAAGGGGCCAGTTACCATCGAGCCTATAACCACTCCAATTTTCAGTACAATAACTATGGGTTCCCAACGTCCAATAGATATGAGGCACTCGACAAACCACGACCAACTGGATGAGGTTGATTGACTGCCATCTGACCTGCCTCTCGTCTTATGCCCGGACAGGGTAGATAACTTTGTAGAATGCAAGGCCAATTTATTAATAACCTCAAACCCCCCAGAGGTCAATTTAGCCAATACTGCTATAATGACGAGACCTATCTACTTAGCCAGCCCCTCTTCAGAACACATCCCTGCCCCTCCGTTACCTGAAGTTCATAGTCTCTCTATCTCTACGGTCTCTCAATCTTCACCTATCCTCAAAAATCATAAGATGAACTCTGTAACAAATGTCAACGTACAAACGCATCATCCTTTTAACACAACCCCTGCATCAACTTTAGATCACAATGATTCCAATCCAATTAAAATACTGTCATGGAACATCGCAGGACTGGCCTCCAAAATCAATGACCCGATGTGGGTATCCTTTGCTAATAGGTACACCATCCTATGTTTTCAGGAAACCTGGCTAGTAGACAGCAATACCTTCATTGAGGGATTCCAGAGCTTCTTTGTTCATGCATCCCCATCGCCCAGTGGCAGGGCAAAGGGGGGCTTAGCAACATTTATTAGTCAGTCCCTTAAATCTGAGATAAACTGTGTGCAGCTGGACAGTAGGAACATCCAGATCTTGGTCCTCAGAAAGGGGAAGAAAGGATTAACCCTGGTCAATTTCTACAACTCTGTTTCTACTCTGAGCGAATGTAACATTGTCACTCTTCAAAATCACTTAAGTGATAGTCGGACAAAATTGCCCCAGGATAAAATAATCCTTGGTGACTTCAACACGCACATCTGTGGAAACCCTCTTATATCACCTCTGGGCTCTTTGGGCTGTGGAAATAAAACAGGTCCTCACTTTACTCATTGTCATCGCGGTACAAAACTGAACACCTTAATGGATACCACAAACCTAACCATGGCACTATCCCTGAAAGACGACTCTTTCACCTTCAAAAATCCAACCTATAAAGGATCTGAGTCAGGTTCTTTCATAGATCACATCCTCCTTTCAGCTGGTATGGCCCAGCAGGTTCTAAACTTTGACATCCTTGAAAGTATTCACAGTGACCACAACCCTCTTCACCTTGAGTTACAACTTTGCGGCCCTTTTGTACTCCGAAAAAACATTAAGGACCCAGGAGTGCAAAGCCGGTTAATAATAACTGCCGCCTGAAATGGAACTTGATAAACAGTGACAATCTGCACGAGACCGTCGTCAAGCACTGTGAAATTGAACTCAATCTCTGTGTCTCAAACTCCGCTCCCCCGGAATCCATCTTATCTGCTTTTGCAGTGGTGACAAAAAGGATTGACCAATTGCTGTCTGTACCTGTCAAGGGAACAACTGCCCAAAACCCTCGATGGTTTGATCATGCCTGTTCCTCAGCCAATCGAAAACTAAAAGCTGCCCTCAAGAACAAGCCAAGAGACTCCGCACTTATCAAGGCCTCTCGTGCAGAATACAAAAATGCCCTTGCTTTTCGTAAAAAGACTATAAAAACTAAAACTTGGGAGTCTCTGCTCGATCCCTCAATCCTGGGCAATAGCTCGAAGTTTTGGAGTATAATCAACAAGCCACTCTTTGATGACCCGAATGCTGAAAGCCTGGGAACAGTCATACCCGAGAATGACTGTATCTCTCACTTCAGTGCCATTTTTAAGAGTGACGCTCCACAGACTTTGCAATCACCTAAACTCCCCGAAAGTACTCCACTGCACTTCACCATCAAAGAAGTTGAATTAGGGATTCATGGTCTCTCTAGTAACAAAGCACCGGGCCCAGACGGTCTTCCACCGGATCTATTCAAATCTAACATCTTTTTTTGGGCCCCAATTCTCACAGCGGTCATCAATGCCGGGGCCGTAGTGGGGGCTCCTAAGTCATGGGGAGCATCTACTATCGTCCCTGTATATAAAAAGGGTGACAGAACAAAAGCGGCTTGTTATAGACCAATTTCTCTGATAAACTCAGTTGCAAAGGTAGTGGGAGGGATCCTTTTAAACCCGCTGAATGCATGGGCCAAACATAACAATATAATGACCCCCGTCCAGTATGGATTCAGACCAGGACACGCTAAAACTACCCAATGTCTGAACCTATATTTAATCAGTGGCAAATATACTCAAGCCAGAGAAGGAACATTATACATGGCCTTTATGGACCTTTCCTCGGCCTTCGATTGTGTCGATAGAAGCAAACTCTGGGTAGTCCTGCAGAACATGGGCGTTGAAAATAATCTGATCAACTTTTTGGCTGACCTCCATAACGACACACGTGCCAATGTCCGTTACACAAAAGATCTGAAAGTAACGAGAGACTTTAAAATCAACCGGGGGGTCAGGCAGGGCTGTATTTTAGCACCTTTTCTTTTTAACTTATATATAAATGGACTCGAAGAACACCTTTTAAAAACTGACACGGATTATCCCCGCATTGGGAAAAAGGGCGTGCCTGTTCTGCTATACGCGGACGATGCCGTCCTTATATCCAGAACTGCACTCGGACTTCAAAAACTACTAGATTCCTTTCTCCAATTTATGACCTCACGTGGCCTGAATGTCAACAACTCCAAATCATTCGTCATGATGGTTGGCTCAGCTCCAAAAAAATGTTACCCCTTCTCAGTTAACGTGGAAAAAATACCATCTACAAAAACCTTTTCTTACCTAGGAGTACTGTTTGATCACAAACTCTCATGGGGCCCTGCCATAAACAAAAAGAAAGGTGAAATATTAAGGACCAACGCTGGAATAATGGACTTTGCACGCAAAATGGGTAACACACCAGTGTCCGCCGTAATGAAGCTTTACCAAGCGAAAAGCATTGCGGTCGCCTGCTATGGAAGCGAACTATGGGGCTTCGCACCAGCAGATGCCCTTGCGACTCTTGAAAATAACTTCCTGAAACAGGTTTTGAGTTTACCAAAAAGCACCGCTAATTTCTCCGTTCATGAGGAATTGGGCACACCGTACATAGGAGATAAAATTGCTGTAAATCCTCTGCTCTGCTGGTTGAACTGTTGGCTCAATGTCTCAATACCACTGACCCACAATATCCTTTCCAAAGCCCTCACTTGGGAAGGGCAACTCAAGATACCCTGGCTGAAATATATTAGAAATTGCTTTAAAGATCTGGGCAGGTTGGATCTATATTTAACACCTCAGCACATTGCCAAGAAAGATGTTAATTATGTAAAGGATACTTTCCTATTAAATCGACAGCTTGATAGGGAAGAAATTGAGTTGAAGAAGGCCAGCGTAATGAGCCATATTTTAACCAAGACTTGTATGCGCTCTGAACCATATTTATCCTGGCATATATCAAGACATGAGCGCTTCCTGCTGAGCAGACTCCGTTTTAGTCTATACCACCTGTTGTTAGCTGTACCGAGTGGAGCCCATAGAGGCCAAGTGTTGCCACCTTGCGGCTGCGACAATAAGTCTCCGCAAGACCTGGCTCACTTTTTATTCCAGTGTACCTTTTACTCGAGACCACGAGATATGTTTTTAAAACCCTTGCTTAAAAAATTAAACTTTGTGCAAATTAAGCCAGCACTTTTATATCTCCAAATGTTGCATGGCGATAGCACTTTTTTTACTTGTAACTTTTTAAAAACAGCCCTGAAGTTCAGACTAAGTATGGAAGGTTGATCCTAAATTGAACTGTATTATATAAGTAACCATGTCCCAATTAAGTACACTCATATTGGACTATGTCATCATTTAATCCTTTTTGTAATTGCCTGTTTTTTACCTGTCTGTTGTACTTTTTCATGAATGAACTGTATATATATGTATTTTACATGCTTTTATGACTGCATTCTTCACAGTCGAATAAAGAAATTTTGAAATTGATTATATCTTGATAAGTTTATTACCAGGTTTGGCGTTCCTTTTTGCTTTGTGATTAGCTTTTCCCTGGTCTGGATCTCAAATTGTATCGCCCTCCTTTGTTGTTTCCCTCGTCTTGTTTTGTGTTTTGTTTTCCTGAGTACTGTGAGCCCCTTCCTCTTGCTCTTTGTCTCAGATATCCCCGTCCTCCTGGATTGTAGCGTGGTGTCTGCTGCTCGTGATAGAGCAGCTCCATTTCCTCTAAAAAAGAAAAACTACGTATTCCAGCCACCCTTTGTTCACCTTCGCTGAAATCAGACTCTGATCCACTGGTTTGTTGGTTTGTGCCTCTTTTTGCAGTGGTATCCCATTGTTTTTTCCATTATAATGGATAAACAGCATTACATCGATGAAGCCCTTCGCCAACTAAATGAAAAAAAGAATTATGAACCATTAACAAAAAATCCCATTCCAGAACTTATAACAGAGCTTGAAAAACAACTGAACTGTTGGTTACACAAAGGTTTAATTTCGGAGAATGAAAAGAAATATCTTATGGTGGAAAATCCTGTCACACCGACTATGTACTTTTTACCAAAAGTGCACAAAACACTCAATAGACCTCCCGGAAGGCCTATAATCTCAAATTGTGGCGGGCTTTATGAAAACATTGCAAATTATGTAGACTATTTTATTGCTCCCATAGTGCCAACATTAACATCCTATATAAAGAACACAGGTGATTTCTTGAAACTATTAATGAACACAGATTGGCATCCATCTTATCTTTTAGTAATAATAGATGTGGTGTCGCTCTACACTTCCATAAGCCATGAAAAGGGAATCAGAGCCATCAAATTCTTCTTAAAACAGAGGCCAATCACAGAAAGAGAGCATTCAAAAATGATAATTGACATGATCAGGATGTGTTTGTACAATAATGTATTTCTCTTTAACCAAAAAATGTACCAGCAAAAGTGTGGAACTGCTATGGGAGTTTCCTTCTCTTCAAGCTATGCGAATCTCATGATGGGGTGGTGGGAGAGGAACATAGATTGGAGAGAAGAAAACGACCAACACATGGCCAAAGTAGCGCTATGGGTGCGCTTCATAGACAATTTATTTCTACTATGGAAAGGAACATCAACAGAATTTGAGACCTTTTTTAACATCCTCAACAACAATGAAGAGGGATTAAAATTCACATATAACATCAGTCCCAAAGAAATCGAGTTTTTGGACATAAAGGTCTTTATACAAAATAACAAAATAGAAACGACCACACAAAGAAAACAGACTGCTACAAACAGCATCCTCCATGGATCAAGTTTTCACCCCCAGAAACTGATAAAGAGCATACTGTACGGAGAATTTCTCCGTATGAGAAGAAATTGCTCGACGAATGAGGAAATGGAAAGAAAATTCAGAGACACAAAAGGTCGCTTTATAGAACGTGGATACAAACACATTGACATCATTCAGGGGGAACAAAAAGCAAGATTGAAATCAAGAATAGAAACACCGACTAAGGAAAATCAAGACAACGGAACAATGAATAATGAAAAGCACATGCAGACTGAACATGGAAAAGAAGACCAACCGCGAATGATTGCAACTTACACAAAAGAAAGTTACAAAGTTCAGAAAATATTATCAAAATATTGGCATGTACTTATGAAAGACCCAGACATAGGAACCAAAATTGGAACCGGGCCGCTAATCTCATATCGAAGAGCGCCGAATCTCTCGGACCATTTGGTGCGAAGTCACGAAATCACTTCTCAACGAAAAAAACTGTAGACTGGCTTCAAAAAAGAAGCAGCGGATTTACAAAATGCATGACATGCAAAGCATGCAAGATTGGACAAAACACAACAACTCTGAAAGATCCCTCAGGTAAAGACTTGGTTATCAAGACCAAAATAACCTGTGAAACAACATTTGTAGTCTACATGTTGAAATGTTACTGTGGGAAAGAATACATAGGCAGTACAAAGTGTCCATTAAAAAAAGAGGATACTAGAACATATCCGGGCAATTCAAAATCTTGACAATGCATATGCCATGGCGAAACATATCAGAACACATGCTGGAAAGACGTGGCAAGACATAAGATACTTAGGCCTGGCTACGATCCCGAAACAAGAACGAGGGGGAGATAGACTACTCAAATTAAGAAGACTGGAGTCTAAACTGATAATTAAATTTAAAACAAAACATCCTTTGGGACTGAATGCAGATGAGGAGATGCATGTTCATCTTTAGAAATCAAAAAAAGAGAAACTTTCATAACAATGTGATATGTACAGTTTGGTTTGGGCGGAATTTCTTGTAAGGATTGCAGCACAATGTAGAATATGATACAATGGCCTATTACAAGTGACAGAAAGGTAATAAGTGGGGTAAAGGGCACTTAGCCCGAGGAACAAAGGCGATATCATTCAGTGAAAGGCACTGGGATGCTAATTATTCATGGAAATTCTTTATGTCCTTCCGTGAAACACGTACCAAATATTCTACTAAAGAGTATACGTGTATAAGTGCATCACTTCATGATAAGCTACCCCACTACTACCCTTAACAATAATAAAAATGACAAATGTAAAGTACATATAAGATTGATAACAACTACATGGCCCATAATACATTGCTCTGCAAACGTAATGAGTGAGAGTATAAAATGTGGAAATTGAAAAGGGACTAATGTAGAACACTGCCGTGATCAAGAACGTTTGTTCGAAACGCGTAGGAGTTTTGCACTAGACCTGAAATAAACGTAAATAATTGCTGCCAAGAAGTGTGCCGCGTGGTTTCTTGTTTCCGAATATATATATATATATATATATATATATATATATATATATATATATATATATATATATATATACATAGCGTGCATTTTCTCGCACACGGGGGTCTGGCGACACATAGAAGGGATTTAACCTGCAGTGACTAAGGTGTGTTAGGTATTTACACCTACACCACGCAGTATACGGAATACACATGGCGAATGAAATTTTAAAGAAAAGCGAAGCATCGGCTCTTAGAATCTTTAAATCTAAGTCAGCTGTGAGAGGAGACGGCGCTGCCGATGTAAGTGATGCCGATGGCCCAACTGGCACTTTGAAACAACAAGGAATTACACTGGAAAAAATGAGGACAAAGGAAATCAGTCGATGGTGAGTAGCCACATCACTTCAAAATTACCTTGATGTAAACAGGATAACGAGAGGCCTGAAAAACTTTATAATCTCCACATTGGCAAATCCTGGACCTGAGCTACTGAAGGATTGGACAGAAAATACTAATGCATGCTCGAATACCATGCTCAGAATCCTGTTCAGGAGTGCATGGATAGAGCATACGGAACTAACAACTAAAATCAAGGGCATAATGGATGAATTTGAGAAAGAAATAGATCAGGAAGCTGTTAAGAAAATACTTAAGCCAATTGAAGAACGCCTCAAGACCCTTGAAAAGGATGTAATAGAGCGCAAACAACATAAATTCCTTTGGGATGAACTGATTACGCAGCAGGAAGTATTCTGATATTTGCCAAAAACTTTGATAAAGCCCGCCAACAAATTGCTAAAGATAGAACACTGGGAGCAATGGAGGAGAGAGTATCCGAATCAGGCACGGACCAGAGCTCTGAACTCGGATCGTACTGAGAAACAAGATGGCACCAAAGATTTTTCTCCAAGGAACTTCAGATGCTACAAAAAAAAACAAATACTCATTTCAGTCAAAACAAAGAGGCAGAGTAAGGGGCACAAAAGTGAAAACCACAGAAGCAGGCAACGAAGGAAAAACAAACAAACAGCGGCATGAGAATACGGGGCCAGCATGGAAAGAACAAGTAACGGCAGTACAATCAAAGAAAGTAACGGTAATAGACCTCTCTAAAACACAATTCACACATGAGGACATTGGGACTTTTAAACTTGGATTATCATTTTGTCCGACGTCACAAGTAAATTATGCACAATTAAGGATAGATTTATTTAAGTTTGTTAGGAAGTTGAAATTGTACAAAATGCATGCATTACATCCAAACAGGAAAACAATTGATGTGACAACAACAACCACTTCTCCCCGGACTGCACTTACAATAAGAGACCTTAAGACATTACAAACACTACACAGTTTAGAAGGAATGGAAGAGACCACAATCATATCTGGTAATTCCAAAGACTCTCTAGATCCCACTAATATTGACAATATTAACAACATCCTTGGTATCGACACAGGGGGTACTGAGGCAACGAATTTTAGAATTCTATCTAGATCCATACCCCAACTACCCAAAGACAATATTGACGTATTCTCAGACATAGTTGCGGAGGACATTTTGAAACTAAGTAGAGAACACTTGAAACAGAGTAATTTGAACAAGAGACAATCGAACCCATTCACTGAGTTACAGAAAGATCAGGCAATAATCATTAAACCCTCAGACAAGGGGGGCAACATAGTGATAATTTGTAGAGAGAACTATGTAAAAGAGGGACTCAGACAGGTGAGGAATAGCACCTGTTACATTAGAACTGACAGGGAATATTTACAAAATGTAATTACACACTATAAAGAAACACTACTGGAGTGGCATGAACACCAACTACTCATTTGGGATTAACTACAGTCCCTAAAAAATGAAACACCTACCATACCCACACTCTACCTGTTACCAAAGGTGCATAAGGATGCACTATACCCACCAGGTCATCCCATTGTTTCCTCAAAAAATAGTATTTTTGAGAATACCTCAATCTATGTAGATAATTTTCTGGCGCCATATGCACAGAATTTGGATTCCTACATTAGAGATACGCAAGACTTCATCCAAAAATCCAATAATCGGTGTTGGGACAAGGAATGTTGGCTAGAGTGCTTAGATGTGGAAAGTCTGTACACTAGTATTAGGCATCAAGATAGAATGAATGCCTGTAAATACTTTCGGAGAATGAGAGATGCTAAGGTACTACAACACACACAGATGAAAACACATTCTATAAGCAAATACAAGGAACAGCCAGGGGGACATGCTTCGCCCCCAGCTATTCCAATCTTTTGGTGGGCTGGTGGGGGGAGCACGTCCTATGGAATCAAGATCAGAATAGATTCATTGATCAAATCAGTGTGTGGCTCAGGTATATTGACAAAGTCTTCCTCGTTTGGGAAGGGAGTGAGGAAGACCTTAAAATCTTTTCATCTGTCTTCAATAACAACAACATCAATCTGAGATTCACCACGAATTACAGCCAGGAAACAGTGGATTTCCTTGATATCAAAGTTTCACTCAAAAATGGCACACTCCAGACTGATCTCTATAGGAAGAACACTGCTGGCAACTCGATCCTCCTTGCAGATCTATCATCCACCAAGCTACTGCTGGAGTATACCCTATAGCAAGTTTCTGAGAGCCAAAAGAAACAGTAGCACCAATGAAGGCTGTAGGAGAACCAAACTGGACACGCTAAATCGCTTTAGTGCCAGAAAGTATCCTAAGAAAAGTTTTATAAAAGCTAGCATAAGGGCTGATGAAAAATCGAGATGTGAACTTTTACAAGGAAAACCACACATATCAAGGGAACCTGACAAAGAACTGATACGATTTATCACCACGTTTACAAGTCAAACAAACAACTTATGCAAGATCTTAAAGAGTAGATGGGCAATACTAACACATGATACCACCTTGAGAACGAAGATATGCAAATACACCCAACATCACTTTTAAGAGAAATCTTTCCATAAAAGACATGTTAGTACACAGCCATCTCACAAGCAACACACAAACTTGGTTGCAACAGAGTTGAGGTTTCATAAAATGTAGTCACTGCAAGGCGTGTAAATTCAGCACTAACGTCTATGAGATTACCCTAGACAGGATTAGGAAGAAACACTGTATCACTAACCAATCAGTTGCGAAACAGACTATATAGTATATGTAATCATCTGCCCATGTGACAGATGGTATATAAGGTCGACTACCTTTCCCATACAAAAGCGTATACTCGAACGTTGACATGCCATCACAAATGCAGACATGAGCTACAGCACAGCACAACACTTCAGGGAACACCGTGATGGAGACTGGACCAAAACCAGATTGTTTGGCATTGATACTGTTGAGAAACACCCTAGGGGTGGCAACAGAACTACTGCATTATGCAGAATGAAATCTAGGTGCATACTAGAGGCAGGAAGTCTCGCTCCACATGGTATGAACCAGGGCTAAGAGCTTTACACACACTTTAAATTAGAAGCTCCTATGTGTAACTCATTTTTCTTTTCTTTTGATGATATTTCTAATTGTCACAAATGTATATATTTCTTTCTGTAGACATATCACATTCACCATCAATATTATTTTCTCCTCTTATAGTAGTTTTCCAAGATGAAACACAAAGAAGACTTTACTTAGGTTGTACTTGCGTTACGTTGGTATACTAAATTGCTCTTTTTCTCACTTATAAATATTTGGAAGCTTCCATGCACATCTGCTGGTAGCGTTAAGGAGACTACAGAAGGCGACCCCCATGTGGCAACACCTTTTTTTATTCACTGAGGTGGAAGTACGATTTAGTTTAATTTGGGTACTATCCCCTTAAGCACAGCAGCATTTGTTTGTCAGTTTTGAATTAGTGCACTAGACTCTAACAAGAAATTGTTTATCAAAATAAAAATGTAATTCAGAAATAAGCCAAACATAGCTGAACAACTGTCATAGAAACTGTACTATACCTAATATATGGTGGCTAAAGTCAATATTATTGGTAAAACTTAGTTTACTAAATAACTGCTTTTGTTCGTCATTGATACATTTTTTGTTGACAAAGAGTTGAGGAGGAATGACGGAATGTGAAGTATTTTGTTTATGTTTACTTGAACGCGTTTTTGCACGTTGTATGAATGCAATGAACATAGAGAAAAACGGGTTATGTGAAAAAGTTTGTCAGATTGAAACGCACCAGTTTCGTTTTACGAATAAATACCAGTGATAAAATACTACTGCATTGGTGTGGCTGTTTTCTCAGGAGTGACAGGCAAGGCAGAATACATATGGAGCATACATATATATATTCACTGAAAAAACTACAGGTTACAGGGACGTTAGAGTTCGGTTCAGATTTCACTGGGTCAAAGCATAGAAATTCAGCTAGTATAGTTACCTGAGCTAAGTATAACTTATGCCTCTGCAATGCACTGCTTATGACCTCACATATTGCATCACTCATGACAAGGTCAGTGCCATCACTAACGACAACATCCACAGAAACCCTCACACACCCACTCCTACCCCATAGAACCTATCATAGACCTAATCCCAACCCCACATAACCCCTCACATACCCATTCACAGACCCATACCAATACTTTCACAACCAATGACTCATCCAAAGAGCCACTCACAAGTCCACTCACTCATACAGCCACTTAGATACCCAATAAGTCATCCATACAGCCTCTCATGCTCCCATTCACTCACCAATACAGCCACTCACATTAACATACAGACAGATACTTACACACCCACTCCTATCCCATAGAACCTCTCATACACCCAATCCCAACCCCACATAACCCCTCACATACCCATTCACAGACCCTTACCAATACTCACACAACCAATGACTCATCCAAAGAGCCACTCACAAATCCACTCACTGAGATAGATACAGCACATTCCTGCCCTATCACTATCACGCAGTGCAGCTAGGTGACTTGCTGTGCTGTGTGCCCCTAAGTGTAGCAGAAGGAAGTGCAGTATGGACAGCTTTTTCCCAGTGAAGAGTAAAGAGCGGTGCAGCGTGCCCAGATGTTCTCTTATTTAAACGCCCCTCGGACTGTAGTAAAAAGTGATTCCGTTTGCAGACCACAGATGGGCTCTAAAGACCCTGCACAGAATAGTCAAAGGCAGAGGAGTCTGCACAGATATCCTCTTTTATTTTAAACTCCCCTCACAGTGTAATAAAAAGCAGTGCAGTGTGTGCACATGAGCTTTCCTGTCAACAGCCCTCATAGAGCAGGGAAAAGCAATGCAATGTACAGGTTTTCTCGGTTGACAGAGATTATTAGTAAGCTGAGCACAAATTTCTCACAAAGTAGCAAACAGCAGTGCCGTTTTCACAGACATCTTCTTCAAAGTGCAGTAAAAAGCAGAGCAATGTGTACCGATTTGTCACAGTGCAGGGTGCACAGACTACTCATAGTGCAGTACAATGCATGGCCGCATGCACAGATCGCTCATAGTTCAAATAGCCGTGCAGCATGCACTGATTCCACACAGTGCAGTACGATGCAAAGCAGTGTGCACAGATTTCTCATAGTGCAGTAAGATGCAGTGCAGTGTGCACAGATTTCTCATAGTGGAGTATGATGCAGTGCAGTGTGACAGGTTTCTCATAGTGCAGTAAGATGCAGTGCAGTGTGCACAGGTTTCTTATAGTGCAGTAAGATGCAGGGCAGTGTGCACAGATTTCTCATAGTGGAGTATCATGCAGTGCAGTGTGACAGGTTTCTCATAGTGCAGTAAGATGCAGTGCAGTGTGACAGGTTGCTTATAGTGCAGTAAGATGCAGGGCAGTGTGCACAGATTTCTCATAGTGGAGTAGGATGCAGTGCAGTGTGACAGGTTTCTCATAGTGCAGTATGATGCAGTGCAGTGTGACAGGTTGCTTATAGTGCAGTAAGATGCAGGGCAGTGTGCACAAATTTCTCATAGTGGAGTATGACGCAGTGCAGTGCGACAGGTTTCTCATAGTGCAGTAAGATGCAGTGCAGTGTGACAGGTTTCTCATAGTGCAGTAAGATGCAGTGCAGTGTGCATAAATTCACCCTTAAACACATAATGACCACAAAAGTCCCTAGGGCCGGAAGGAAAGCCCCTTCACCCTCCCAGAGGTCCCCAGGTAGAAGAAGCCAGCTCAGTCCACCCCTTGCAGTGATTTCTCATAGTGGGGTATGACAAAGTGCAGTGACACCGATTCCTTATAGTGCGGCAAGGTGCAGTGCAGTGTGCACAGATTTCTCATAGTGCAGTAAATAGCATTGCAGTACTCCGAAGTCCTCATAGTGCTGTAAGGTGAACTGTGGTGTGCACAGATTCCTCATAGTGCAGTAAGAGGCGGAGAAGCGTTCACAGGTTTCTCAGAGTGTACTACGGTACAGTGCAGTGTGAACAGATTTCTCAGAGTGGAATAAGACGTTGCAGTGTGCACAGATTTCTCATAGAACACCAAACTGCAGTGCAGTGTGCATAGATTACTCATTGAAGTACAATGCAGTGCAGTGTGCACAGATTCCTCACAGTGCAGGGGCACAGACTTCTCATAGTGCTGTAAGATGCAGTACAATGTGCAGAGAATTCTTGATTAGACTCTTGCAGATTCCAGGCAAAGAATACTAAACTTAAAATTACTCCTAAAAACGTATTTCTTCCCTCGTGCTAGGTTTAGGTCAGGTACACCGGGGTAGGCGTATTTTAGAAGCACCAGTTGAGTACTTTTAGCCATTCTTTTATCACTGTATGTTTTTTTTATATATTTTAGGCAACTTATGGCTTAAGAAACCATATCATGCTTTTACAGTACTACTTTATAATACTGTTCGTATTATATGCCCTGTACTTTATAACCAGCATTACTGTTGTAGCAGTACATTTCTCATACTTGAGATAGAAGACTGTTCAATAAATACCTTTTATTGAAAACGCCTGTCTCTCTAATTTCTCAGCAACTCTGGTGAAACGAAGCATGCACGATTGACTGAGTAAAATAGTTATCTACTGTTTCCGCGACTCTGAAGATTGATTTCTTATTCTTGGGAAACAAAGTGGTCATGTTATATGGTTGTCAGAGACTAATCCCTTCTTGTACTTTCGAGAAAGTTTCTAGTGACCTCTGAGCTAGCTGGCACACACAATTAAGTTTAGTATATTCGGTAGAGAACTAGTCGACCTCAGTCCTACGTCTAAGCTGCAGGATATATTATTCCAATGCGCAGAGCCTATTGGGAATATAGGAACTACACTACAGCAGTGCACTGACATAGACTTGTCATAGTGCAATAAGATGCAGAACCTGGGTATTGATGTACGAGGAAGATGGCGGCGGGCGGGAGATGAGCTCCGTCCTGGCCTGGAAAGTGGTCGGCATTAATATGCACTTTTGAAGATATACAACACAAAGCATAAAGCGGTGAGCATATGCGGGCTTTTATGATTTTGCTTGGAAATCCCCGCTAACCTCTGCTTTGTGCCTTTTCTCCTTTGTTTCCTTGCCTGCTTCGGCTTCGGGAGTGGAGCGGGATAGCTGGTTATGCGGCACTAGGACCTGGGGGATTTTCGCCCGATGTTTGCAGACGCTGAGTTTCGTCGTGTCAGACTCCGCGACTCAGCTGCACGAGGGGAGGCTGGTTTGGTGAATCAGTCCGGAGTCTGGAGAAGGATCGCATCAGCAGCAGCTATAGTCTACCCCAGAGGACGCAGAGGACGCAGTTTTACGGCGGTGAGAGGGTGCTTTACAGTCAGTTCGGGTTTAGGGACGGAATGTGGTCCCTTGAGTCCCGTGGGTAGCGCCGTAAGTTATCGAGTTAAAGGATTAAAGGGCAATAGAGATACAAATTCAACTTGGTGTCCTCTTAGGGATAGAACATTGTTTGTTGCTGGCACCGTGAGGTGCGTGAGGAACGTGCTTATTAGCCCAAAGGGTATGGACACAGTGGAGGTCGCCAAAGTTAAGAAATCTGCGGTTTTCACAGGGGCTTTAAAAGAAAGGGCGTTAAATAAAGAGAACAGTAATCCCGAGCCTATTGATCCGCTTAAAGTATCAGAAGAAGTAACGGTTGCTCCCCGTGTCCCTAAGAACAGATATCTCCTTCGCTCTCTGCACCAGAGAGATATACCTACTGAATTTGCATCCACATCTCTAGGTCAAGCTCCTGCATCAGAAAGAAATAAAATAGAAATTGTTCGAAAACAAAAGAAAGCGCAAGCTGTGCCAAAATCAACACCCTCAGTGAAGGCGTACTTTCGAACAATGGAGAAAACTGTCACCGATTTGGGCACAAAACAGTTGACATCACAGTCGGGCTTACAGGCAGATATCATTTCTGTCTCAATTTCCGATTCTACACTCATTTCTCAACCCAGCATCAGCATGGATGTAAGTACTAGCTCTAAAACTAGAGATAGCTCCTCCGTGGAGTCCCAGAATAGATATGGTCCATTGTTATTAGACCCTGAGACTGTTTTGGAGGAGTCTCCTGCTGATACTGTACTGGAAAAAACTACCCAAGTAGCTGGTGAAAGCAGGGATCAAGTGAGCCAACAGCTCCATAGAGAGGAAGAGAGAGGTGGAGGGGCAGACGGAAATCTGGAGAGTTTTTTCAGAGCTATGCATGAAGATCTTTTGGCGAAATTGATGCCTAAGTTCGAAATATCTGAAGGAAATCAAAGAGAAATAGCTGAGAAATGTACTAATCTTGAAAATAAACTTGATGACATATGTACTAGAACAGAAGCACTTGAGGGTGAAGTGGCAGTCCTGAATAAAGTGTCAGAGTCACACTCGAAAATAATAGCTGACTTGAAAGCTCAGAATATGACTTTGCAGCAGGACATGGAGCGTCTTGAAATCCATGCAAGACGCAATAACCTGAAATTCCTTAAAATTCCAGAAGGAGCGGAGAATGGGGACGTAAAGACCTTAGTCTGTCGATTGTTGAGAGAAGGAGTTTTGAAGGATAGACCGGATATTAATTTAGAGAGCGAAATACAGCGTGCACACCGGGATCCTTTTAGACAGCATTCGGGTCGGAGCGCCCCCCGAAAGATACTTGTCAACTTTCTCTCGTACTCAGTTAAAGAACTGATTCTAGGTAGGGCTCTCACTGACTCTTCTCTTCAAATTGACTCTACTAAGTACCTAATTCGCTCCGACGTGGGTAGAGTGACAGCACAGAGGCAGTGGGAGTTGGGGACCCGGATGCAGGAAATCAGAGAGTTGGGGGCACAGGTCATGATGAAGTTCCCTGCTGCTCTACGAGTTGTATGGAAGAACAAAACTTACAACTTTACCTCCCCTCTAGAAGTGGATAGTTTCATCATTTCTCTGAAAGAAGCTCAGCACATGGGATAAGTATTAGGACAAGGATAAGGATAAGGTCACAGAACTTGGGTTAGACGAAGGGCCAAACATACAATTCCCACTTTGCTTACTATATTTCTAGACCATTGATGATAAAAAATAAAAAAAACAAAAAAAAAAGTAAGAGTGAAAAGGGAAGGCAAGAAGAAGGGGAAAAATTTTTTTTTTTTAAAAATGCTCATATATAATCTATAAACAACTAAAAATATATATATACATATATATTCTCATCACGTATGATTAGTGCTAGTGTTGGTTTAGTTGCACTTTTGGGGAGGCCACAATCCAGGTTAGGGGTAGAGCTGTCGTATGGCGATACAATCGCCAAGGTTGAAATGGGGGGGTTCCTCAGGGGGGGTGGGGGGAGATGATGGGAGGTGGATGGATAAAAAGAAAAAATATTTTCCTCATATACTGGTATTAGATGAAACTGACTTGTTAAGCAGAGTGAAATGGAGGCAAAAGACTCTTTCCTTGGTCATAACAAAATTGGATGACGGAGAATAAGACAAAGATAATTAGCTGGAATGTCAATGGATTAAGGGAAAATAGGAAACTTAATAGGATTTGTGAATTTTTGAATAAGTCTGGAGCTAATATTATATTCCTAGAAGAAACCCACCTAGAGCAGCAGGAATGTAAGGCAGCTTTTAAAAATCAAAAGTGGATTCTGGATCTTCTCTGCTCTGAACAGACTGGTAGTACCAAAGGTGTGGCCCTGATTATTAGATCCAACAGTGGGATATGTGTGGAAAAACATCAAACCGATTATACGGGTAGATGGTTAACAGCATCCTTATTTATAAAAAACACACGGGTGACATGTGCTATATACTATGGACCGAATCAGGACTCTCCAGAAGCACTGGTTAATCTAAAAAATAGTTTTCAAACCTTAAATGCTCCTATTATATTAGGGGGCGACTTTAATTTAGTATTTGATCCTAAATTGGATCGTACGTCCCGAGCTATTTCTGCCACGTCATATAAATCTAAAAGAGAGCTCAGAAACATGATGAGGGATTTTAACTTACTAGACATCTGGAGAGTGAAGAATCCAAATAATAGAGACTATTCGTTCTATAGCCATAGACACAGACACCACTCACGTATAGATTTTTTCCTTATTGATCAAGGATTACTTCCAAAGACTGTGTCTACCACCTACATTCCTGCCATCTTATCTGACCATTCTATGGTAGAATTAACAGTGGTATTCTCTCAATGTGTTCAGGTAAGACGTTGGCCCCTAGATAGGTCCCTCCTATTACAGGAAGATTTAGAAAATGACCTACTAAAGCGTATAGAGGAGTATTTTGAAATCAATAACACCACTGCGTCAGAACAAACTGTATGGGAGGCATTTAAGTGTTACTTAAGGGGAGTACTCTCTACCATAATGATACAGAGAAATATAAAGAGGAAGAAGACAGAGGAAGACTCGCTGTATAAAATCAAACAAAAGGAGCAAGAGCTTCAAAGAGCCGCACTAGAGCAACAAATCAACTTGCCTTCCATTCAGAAGGAGCTAGAGGACTTAAAAGTCAAATACCAGGCAAATCTTGATAAGACTATCAAAGAGAGGTGGGATGCTAGTAGATTGCAGAACTTTTCCTATGGCGAAAAATGTGTTCGTATTCTGGCTTGGAAGGCTAGGTCCGATCGATCTAGAAACCAGATAACCAGGCTAAAGATACAGAGCTCTGGCGAAATAACATTTAATAATGATGAGCTATTGGAAGAAGTTAAGCTATATATGCAGAACCTATATTCTGGTACAGACAATAAAACTTCCACTGAAGAAGCAGCTCTCTGGCTGGAAGAGCTCAACCTCCCATACTTAACTAACGTGGATAAATTGATGCTAGGCTCTTTGATTAAAGAGGGGGAGGTCCACGATCAGCTCAAAAGAATGGCCAGGGGAAAATCAGCTGGCCCAGATGGCCTTCCAGTTGAAGTCTACCAAATGGGGGCTGCTATAATAGTCCCAATTCTTACATCTCTATTTAATAAGATACATTTCGAGGGACAGCCTATCCCACCGACCTGGCTGGAAGCCACAGTAACGTTAGTCCCTAAGCCTAATAAGGACCCGCTGACAGTTGAGTCATATAGGCCAATCTCGCTGCTAAATATAGATTATAAGATCTTTGCTGGGGTTTTGGCGGCGAGATTGGCCAAAGTAATTAAGTCCTTAATACATGAGGATCAGAGGGGCTTTATGCCAGGCAGGCAGTTAAATGAACTGACATATCAAGCCATTGCTGCAATAGATTATGCTTCAGAGCAAAAAAAACCCTTGACTATTGTGGCAATTGATGCCGCTAAGGCCTTTGACCAGGTCCACTGGTTATATTTATGGGAGGCTCTATCTAAGTTTGGCATTCCAGCTAATTTTATAGCATCCATAAAAGCGCTATATCACAGTCCTAAGGCCAAGTTCCTTGTAAATAATCTGCTAACAGATTGGGTTCATATAACACGGGGTACCAGACAGGGATGCCCCCTGTCTCCTTTATTGTTTAATCTTTATATAGAGCCTTTGGTAAACCAGTTAAGATCTGATACTATGATTAAACCCTTCCAGATCAATGAGTTAGACCTGAGATTCGCACTATATGCTGATGACCTCCTAATGTATACATCCAATCCTGAGATATCCATCCACCGCCTATTTGGTCATGCTGAAAGTTTTGGGGTGATCTCAGGATATAGAATCAATAAAGAAAAAACGGAGGTCATGCAATGGAACTATGTGGAAAAACTTCCGGAATCAAAACCCCGGATGAGATACCTTGGAATTCACTTAGTTCAGAACATCGTAGAAACATCCAAGGTGAACATGGACAGAGTTTACAAGGAAATCTGCGGGACTTTACAACGTTGGTCTGGCCTACCACTAAACATCTTTGGAAGGGTTAATTTAATTAAGATGGTTATTTTGCCAAAGGTTACTTTCCTATTTAATTCATTACCCTTATCATTTGATCCTAAAGATATCGCCAAACTACAGGGAAGAATCGGATCTTTTATCTGGAATTGTAAATCGCCCAGAATTTCTTTAAAAAAATTGCGACGGAAATTGAAAGCTGGAGGACTAGCTATGCCAGATATTTTGTATTATTGTCATTCTTTTCACTTTAAAAACTTTAGGTGTATGGCAGACAAAGCCGATACATCCTCTTTAGGACGGCTATTTCAGGCGCTACTACATGGTATCCCTTTAGGGCAAGAATTCTTTTTGTTCAAATTTGGAGATCCAAGATTCTACAAGAAGGTTAGATTAAAGGTGCTAGGAACTGCCCTGAGAAACTGGGTGTTTGTGAGAAAGAAACTGGGTATTCCTTATTACACCCCTCAGGCCCCTATATGGGATTCACCTGGGACGCCAGTAAGTCTCAGAGACCAACTATCAATTCCTCTTAAAACAGCCGGTTTTATGCAATGGCAGGATTTTATGGATAATTCCCAGCTATTGGGGTGGGACTCACTCTCCAGGTTGACAAATGGAACTCTCACCAGATTCAAATTCTATCAGTTATCAAGTTGGTGGTCTACCATTCCATGGGAGTTCACAACCAACCCAAAATTTGAATTTGTGATGAGAAAGGGTAGATGGAAAAAGGAGATCTCCTTTTGGTATGAGGCCTTAAATGAGAAGGTTGAAATCTCAGAGAGTGAACTTAACAAACTCTGGGGGGAGATAGACGACCTGCAATGTGATAACTTGCTAGCATTATGGGGAGACTCCTTTAAATTGTTAAATATAGTGGTGAAATCTGCCCCCCTAAAGCGCAATCATCTGTTCACCTTAAATAGAGTCTATATAACTCCAAAAAAACTGGTTAAAATTACAAAGCTGGAATATAGCTGTCCACGTTGTAAGGCCCCTGCAGCAGATGATATACACATGTTCGCAGAATGTCCAAGTTTGTTACTCTTTTGGACTAAAATTGGAGAGTTCATATCTGACGTACTCGGCATAAATTTTGAGATCTCCTCTAGGATAATTTTTTTTGGGTTAGGGGCAGAATACCAGCTTCAGGATTTGATGACTAAATTCATCTTTTATATAATTATTCTATCAAGGCGTGAAATTTGTAAAGCCTGGAAGTCAGAGAATGCCCCTACATTCACGGAATGCCTGAAATATATTATTTATGTGAGTGAGTCCGATATGGCTTGTGATAGTTCTAGTCAAGATAAGATCTGGGCGGCCCTTGTGGCTTGGCGGAACCGATGACAGTATTCCTATGATTTCACCTGGGTACTGTTGGTGCTTGTTCTCCTGCCGAAGAAAGGGTCTTCAAGGTCGAAATGGTATGGAGCGGACACAGCAAACAGCCAAGTCTAGAGCGGGGTCTTCGCCCTTCCTCCCTACTAAGGATATAATCCTCTAAGTTTCGTGAATCGCAATGTAGGGAGGAGGAGATGCCCTAACTAGAATACCCAATCTGGTATATGAGGAATACAAAAAAAAAAAAAAAAAAAAAAACTACTCACTACTCTACTCACTACTCTGCACTCACTACTCTACTCACTACTCTACTCACTACTCTACTCACTACTCTACTCACTACTCTACTCACTACTCACTACTCTACTCACTACTCACTACTCTACTCACTACTCACTACTCTGCACTCACTACTCTCTACTCACTACTCTACTCACTACTCTGCACTCACTACTCACTACTCTGTACTCACTACTCTACTCACTACTCACTACTCTACTCACTACTCACTACTCTGCACTCACTACTCTACTCACTACTCTACTCACTACTCTGCACCCACTACTCACTACTCTGCTCACTACTCACTACTCTGCTCACTACTCACTACTCTACTGACTACTCACTACTCTACTCACTACTCACTACTCTACTCACTACTCTACTCACTACTCTACTCACTACTCTACTCACTACTCTGCACTCACTACTCACTACTCTACTCACTACTCACTACTCTACACTCACTACTGTACTCACTACTCACTACTCTACTCACTACTCTGCACTCACTACTCACTACTCACTACTCTACTCACTACTCTGCACTCACTACTCACTACTCTACTCACTACTCTACTCACTACTCTACTCACTACTCTACTCACTACTCACTACTCTACTCACTACTCTGCACTCACTACTCACTACTCTACTCACTACTCTACTCACTACTCTACTCACTACTCTACTCACTACTCTGCACTCAATACTCACTACTCTACTCACTACTCTGCACTCACTACTCACTACTCTACTCACTACTCTACTCACTACTCTACTCACTACTCTACTCACAACTCACTACTCTGTACTCACTACTCACTACTCTACTCACTACTCACTATTCTACTCACTACTCACTACTCTGCACTCACTACTCTCTACTCACTACTCTACTCACTACTCTGCACTCACTACTCACTACTCACTACTCTGTACTCACTACTCTACTCACTACTCTACTCACTACTCACTACTCTGCACTCACTACTCTCTACTCACTACTCTACTCACTACTCTGCACCCACTACTCACTACTCTGCTCACTACTCACTACTCTGCTCACTACTCACTACTCTGCTCACTACTCACTACTCTACTCACTACTCACTACTCTACTCACTACTCACTACTCTACTCACTACTCACTACTCTACTCACTACTCACTACTTTGCTCACTACTCACTACTCTACTCACTACTCTGCACTCACTACTCTACTCACTACTCTACTCACTACTCTACTCACTACTCTACTCACTACTCTGCACTCACTACTCACTACTCTACTCACTACTCTACACTCACTACTGTACTCACTACTCACTACTCTACTCACTACTCTGCACTCACTACTCAATACTCACTACTCGACTCACTACTCTACTCACTACTCTACTCACTACTCATAACTCTGCACTCACTACTCTGCACT